>NC_140582.1:608603726-609203726 GCF_964204655.1 Triturus cristatus | reverse complement strand
TTTTGCTTGGGATAAATTGCAGCTACAATATGAGTTAGGTGGACCGGCTTCCCCAACTTTTGAGTATATTAGCTTGCAACCCAGGCGCAGTTGCACATTACTGGTTTCACCCTGTCAGACTGGCACCACACCAAGACTTAAAGGTGGGGCTCTCAACTCACTGTGGGCTGCCATCCAAAGTAAATCTTGCTGCCCTAATAAGAATATACACACTGTCAGGTGCATGGGATAGGCGTGAGCCAGAGTGGTTTATATGATTGGGTTGGAGAGCATTTACTCCCCACTCCTACCACTAATTAGAAACCCACTGGCATCACTGATTAATGAAATTGGTATAATTAAGCAACTCCATACTAGGAATATATATACAATGGGGTCCCTTTTTGTTGATGGTCATCTCCTCTCGCTGGCGGAATATTCTGTTGATGCTGAGATGGAATCTATAGAGGTTCTTACATATCACTGTCTCCAACACTCGCTAAAAGATGTATTCCCAGACATACTGACTGAGCTGCCAGAATGTGGTTTGCTTGGTACACTTACAAATAGCAGGTATCATAAGCTGTCTTCATGATCCTGAGAATATGGTTGTGGCAAATAAAAGTAGGAAGATGAAAGAATTCTGTACAGCTGATCTGCCTCTGCGTTGTCACTGTCATAGAGTGAACGTGCATGAGAGCAGGCAGTTGTTCCACGGCCCATTTACAAAATTAATTTAGAAGCAAGCCCAGAGTATGTAACTTATGGGCACTGCATCATCCATCTGTCCTTTGTACATTGTGCTTCAAAGATATCTACAAATGTACCAGTCTACAATGGTGCATTTTTCCACCAAGAATCCTTGAACACTTTGCTACTTTGTCCAAGTGAGAGAGCATTGCTTTAACCTTCAGGGAGGCCGCTGTCACCACCAACAAATTAACAGAGCCATTCCATTACATAATGTATGGACTGCCCTTGGGGACTTCCTACCAGCCTCTTGGGCTTGCTTGACAACATGAGGCAATGTAGCCATGGCCACCTCTGGGGGAGGAGCATGTGCAGCCACCTAGGAGTAAATGCCTTCATTTGTGGCAAAGACATCAATGTCTCAAAGGGAGCACTTTCTAAGTCTTGGCCAGGGACACAAGGTAGCACCTAATTGGGTACATGCCTACAGGCATGAGATGTTGATCCTTAGATTTTTGTCCAAGTTGATGTGTGATTATCTAACACAAGACCCCTTGTAAGGAAGAAGCCTAGGGAATGGATTTCCAGGGGAGCTGTCAATGGGTGATGGCCCAGTTGGAGCACTGGTACCAGCAGTTGGATCATGAATGACAGTGCCAGCTGGATTAGGAGGACAAGTGCACTCAGTGGGTTCACTGATTTTGGCAACAGTCCTTAAGTATGCAAATGGCCAAACATGAATGCCAGGAGCAGCATCAGAGCATGGTTGAGCTGTACCAGGACCTGAGGCTGGGGCACCATGTGTCTTTTTCTAGCCTTAAACTTTGCAAGTGGATTATTATTTGGGATGGGTAACTGCCTACATCCAGGAAAAATAACAGTTCTTGTCATGAGAAGCCCTCTAAGTCACACAATTGACCTGAGCTCTCCCCCTGGTACGAATGGCACAGAGCAGACAGGCTTAACTTAGGGCAATGTGTAAAGTATTTATGCAGTACCAAAATAGTAATAATGTCAACACACTAAACAATAAAAGTCCCAAACTAAATTAGAAAATAAAGCCAATTTTGATAAGCAAAATGACACCAAAACAACAAAAATCCAATAAGGGCAAAGGAGATATGCATTTTTAGGAGCTCATTTATGAGCCCCTTGTGCCCTGGTTATGTCACGTTGCGTGACACACCGGCGGCGCAGCCTGCTGCGTCAAATTTACAGGGTGGCTTTACGTGTGCTCGTAAAATATTGCCCCATTTCACGCAAAACCTTTTGTGTTAGGGGCGTGACATGGGTGTTGCTGTGGGTGTTCCCTTGCAACACCCATGTCCACTGTTGCATTTCCAGATTTACGAACAATCGTAAACCTGGAAATGTGTTACAATGCTATGCCACTCCCAGGGGTGGAGTAGTGAGGCGCAACGAGGAGAAATGTTTGGTTATGTTATTTTGAATTTATAGGGTGCACAGCTACCCCGAGGGGTTTCCCGGCGCCAGCCTGGTAGGTGGAAAAAAAGGGAACGTTTTAATTTCAAGGGAATGTTTTAATTTCTCCTCGCTTTTTCCTCTTTCTATCTGTGCTGGATTCTACAGCACGCATTGGAAGAGGAAATCACCTCAAGTGATTGTTTTTATTCAGAAAGGTGCCCCTTCCTGCAAAAAAACAATCTCCCCATGACGCATGCATCATTGCACCATGGTGCTAGTGTGCTTGCGCTAGCGCATGGCAGCAGTTTGTGCGCCAGTGCAGGGAAAGGCACAGTGATGCGACATGATGCTGTAAATATGTGGCATCTCTGTGCCTCGAAACGAACGCAGCATGGCGCAGCAACTTGACTTGCGGCACTGCGCTGCGTTAGTTTCTCATAAATAAGCCCCTTTGCCATTTTTTTAAAGAAAAGCACTGAAATTTCTTCTAAGTCCCAATTCAGAAAGAGACTTTGAAAAATTCTCTCTGAGCGGGATGCTGCTAAAAACATAGCCGCCACTGTGGAACTGAGGGCCAGATACTTGAAGTAGATTTGTCAAACTGGAGTTCTGGAATTTAGATATTTGTTGCTGATAATTTTCTAAGTTCCAAGGCAGAACTGGGCTGAGTGTTTTTTCAACACTACGGGAGCCTTGACCAGGACAATGCTCAGCTTTAATCCGACACTGTGGAATTGCTGGTTGACTACTTTTTCAGCCAGGTCCCCCTGAAGTTCTGGAGAAAAAATTTTTCCGAAGTTTACAAAGTCCAGAACTCCACTTAGACTCTCCAGGTCTCATGTAGAGGCCAACAGCAAAGTCCAGTCAAGGACTAGTTGCTACTGGTCAGCTGGGTACGTCAGAGAAAATCCACTTGTAACTTATTGTGTTCCTGTAGCCACAAAGCAAATAAGGCAACTGACCCTTGGAGTCCACTTGTTTGTCCTTGGGGTGCCACATTTATGCCTGGCATCAGTTAGTGGGTGGGAGTGACTCTTTGGCACTCCTTAACCAATAGGATAAAAGTTCCCAGAGGTAACCAAAACCACTATTTCATCTGTTCTTGTTTACCCTACTACAAACAATATCCCAGTGCCCCTCACTCTTAAAAACAAAGATAGGGAACCCCTTCTTCCATTGTGTGAACCTGTATACCTATCCACAGGTGTGACCAGGGTTATGAGAAGTCCCCTCCTTTGTGGTCACTCACAACTGGTTCTAGGGGTACCTTTCCTCCCACTGGGTTTGCTGTCAGCCTGGCTATGGGGACAAAGACTGGAACCTTCTCAGTTGTCATTTGACATTTACTTGTTATAGGGCAGACCCTTTTGAAGTAAATTAAGTTCCTGGATCAACCTTAGTGGTCTTTCGGAACGTGGAAGAAAACACCCCCTACACTCAGGCAGTTGTCTCTGCTCTGGGAGAAGTCTTCACACCTCTTTCACTCTCCATTCAGGCCAAGTACAGGCAGTGCAGTGGCTAGAGGGCTCATGCAATTTAGCCTCCAGCAGCCTTCAAGCATGAAAATGTTTACTTTTTAAAGGTTAAATTTCCTATATTGTTAATAAAAATCTGATTTCAACATTAGATGGGATGTTTATTAAATATAAAAAATAAGTGTTTGAACAGAGTGTGTAGCTGGTTCAAGTCAAGAGTTATAGATTGCATTGCATATTCTATACTTTTACTATATGCTAGTTATAACCTGACCAATGTCGTTTTGAGCCTAGTCATTGGGGAAACATGCCATTTCTAAGGTCACACATGTTACACTCTTAAATATTATGCATTCTACCATCTAGTCAGCAAGCTATGCCTAGGGGAGACATACTTAATATTTAAAATCAGGTTTCCTTACCTGTCAAAAGGCTAATGTTGATAGGTTTGTACAGCAGGTTTAAAGCTGCTGCTTTCTGGCTATACAGCATAGGCATGAAAAAGGCCTGAAATCATGTTTTCATTGAAACTATAGCAGATGGCAAAATAGGCGATTCAGTCCACTGTTGCCATTTAACTTTCAGGCCCTGGGGACATCTTCTATACCATATACTAGGGACTTATAGGAAAATTAAATAAAACAAATAGAAATATGCCAATTTAACCATGTTTCGGTTGCAGGCAAGGGGACACAGGCACTTTATTTCGTATTTCTGTTTGGTAAATTGCTAACAAGGGGATTATTTATGACATTATTTAGACATGTGGTTACGCATTTTCAAAGAGAGATAATAAGAAAACAGACACATAATTAATCGAATAAGTTCATAACACAAGAAGAGAAGGAAAAAACAGGCGTACGCTAGAGGATTTTGATAAATCTTGTATATTATTTGCACTCAAATATATTGTTTGCATTCGAATCAATAAAAGTTGTAGGGTACAATGAAAATAGAACAACCCAGCATACATTATTCTTGTACATTAAACCTAAATTCACGTCAGAGCCTGACAGATTAATGGTTGTAAATCCACTTTCTTATCAACTGGAATCTACCTTGTATACATATTCTTCAGTCCAGGGGTGCAGTTAGTAAAACAGGGCCAACGTTTCAGTCTCCCAAGTCATGAGTACGTGAGACCAGCTTCAGGACCAATAATGCTAGTGGGGTTTCACGATGACCCAAACAAATGCATGCATGTAGCTGCAACGTGTCAGCTTATGTCAATAGTTTATAACGGGCAGAGTGAATGAATCAACTATGGGAGTTGTACCCTACAACTTTAATGAATTTGAATGCAAACAATATATTTGAATTCAAATAATTTACAGAATTTGATCAAATCATCTTGTGTACGCATGTTTCTCCTTTCTTTTCCTTTGGTCATGAATTTACTGGATTAATTATCTGTGTCTGTCTTTTGATTCACTCTCTTTGAAAATGAGTAACTTCATGTCTAAATAATTTCATAAATAATCTCCTTGTTAGCAATTTACGACAAAGCACTACTGACACTCCCAACTGAGACTAGTTTAAAAAACAGTTTTCCTTTTTTCTGAACGTTTTTTAGCTCCCAAAGAATAAATGTCAATACTGGAGTCCATTCTCTATGTATAATGAGGATTAACAGTGTTTATAAGGAGGAGTAATCAATTCTTCCTATAGTCAGGGCCACATAAATTATGCAATTCTGCGGCTGCTGCTTTTTTTCTCATAATTATGGATTTTCTATATTTGCCTTATAATCTACCATCTGTTGTGGAATTTGCAGATTTCAACAAAAAAATGTATCTAACTCAAAAAGATCTAAAGTCAGTAACAGAGAGCACAACACATGGTGCAACAAAGTTAAAACCCTTTGTGAATATTAACCGGTCACCTTTTAGTTGCTGATTGCTGTTTTCAGGTGTAAACTGTAACTGTTACTTTCCTCATTGGGAGAACACAAACAGTCCACCTTTACATCTGAACTCAAGGAAATCATCTATGGAGTACATCAAGCATCCTCGCTCAGCCCCACCCTCTTCAACACCTCTGGCCAGCATCGCCAAAACCCCTGGACTCAACATCATATCCTACGCCGAGGACACAATACGCATCCTCTTCCCCTCCGAAGACACCAACAATACCAAGACCAACTTCTACAACTGCATAACAGACATCACAATCTGGATAAAGGACAACTGCCAGAAGTTCAATTTGGACAAGACAGAGGTACTGATTTTTAGAAACAAAACCCCCGATGGAATGTATCCTGGTGGCACTCGGAACTCAGACCTACTCCTTCCTCCGCTGACCAAGCAAGGAACCTAGGCATCAGTCTGGCCAACAAGCTAACCATGATGACTCGGGGCAAGTCTTTCTCCTCCCCCTGCTTCTTCATCCTCCACATGCTTTGTAAGATATTCAAATGGCTACCCCAAAGCACCATAACTTAGGCCCTCATTTCCAGCCTGCTGGACTACAGCAATGCTCTCTAAGCAGGGATCACAGCTCACCTCCACCAAGAGCTACAAACCATAGAAACTGCTGCAGCCGGATTCATCCTGAATCTCCCTAGATCAACCCGAATCACCCCCTATCTCAGTGAACTCCACTGGTTCCCTGTACAGAAAAGATGCCAATTCAAGTTTCTGACCCATGCAAACAAGGCCCTACATAACTGCGGACCAGCCTAGTTGAACCACCGCCTGAACTTCCATTAGTCCACCAGACACCTCTGCATCCCTTTATCTAACCCTAACCCTCCACATGCGATATAGCAGATGCAGAGGTCGCTGCTTCTCCAACCTAGCAGCAAAGACATAGAACGAGCTACTCTTTCATTTACAGACCTCCCATCTCTTTCAGAGTTCCGAAAGTCCCTGGAGACCTGGATGTTTGGTTAATCAACTGGACCCTGCCAGCGCCTGGATACCCTCATGGGTGACAAGAAGCTCTCTACAAATCTACTGATTTATTGATTGATTGATTGAATAAGATGGACAACGTTTTGCCGAGACAGTAGTAATAATATCCCACAGAATGTTTCATGTTAAGCTGTAAAAAATGTTTTTGCATACTTTAGTCAACCGTGCCACATAATTTTGTTCCCCACCCCTGCAGTATTGCAGTGTCCCTGCTTATAGTGCTGTGACTACTCATCCTATGCTTTGTAAGGTAAGCTCTTGGGTATTTCTCAGATAAATTATGACACCGATTGTACTGTGCTTATTTTATTTTTTCTCAGATGTGTTTTTATTAAATTTTTAGTGACAATAAACATTACACTTGGTAACATCAGTACATCTTATACACGTATGCATCACTAAGTATTCTATTTCTTTGTTCAGAGTCTTTCAGGTCAACCGAGTCATATCATCCTTGGATATTTGCGCAGATGTTACCTTAAAGTATACATAACATTCAAGGAAATCGAAAAACAAAAGGGGGAAGTTCAGTCATTAAGAGAACAACTGACCTCCCTCACCCTAGTAACCCTCCCCTCCTGTGAGGTTATTACCCATAGCTAAAATGTTGTCAAACTGCTCCCAACTCTTGGAGGAAGGTAAGAAGGTGCTCATACAAAGCAGAACTGTGATAAGAGACAAGGAAAAAATGGAAAATAAATGAGTGGACCAGTAGGTGGGGGAACCAGAGCAGTCGGTTTACCTGGATATCGAGGCAATCCGACGGGTTAGACTTAATTGGGGGTGTAGCCGCGGAGGGAGTTCTAGTATTGAGAGTAGGTCCAGTTAGATCTGAAACATGTGTAGTGCTCTAACCCTCGTGGAGCATTTAGTCAATGGAAGACCATGAAAGAGATAACTGACCAGAGGGCCCCAAGCATATTCAAAATTTTCTAATTTGTCTCTATATATATCGCTCATACATTCCATGGTGACTGCCTGCCAAAGACGCACATGCCACTGTGTGATGAACGGGGCGTCTTTCTTTTTCCAGGCGGCGGCTATTGATGTTTTTGCCGATCCCAGACAGAGCCACATTATGGCCTAGTCTGTTTTTGTCTGAAATTTCCAACCGGTGTCCCGGAGGTCGAGAAGCGTAAAATCTAGGGAGTCCGGGATAGGATATCCTAGTATCTCTTTAATTTGTGCCACAATTTCCATCCAAAAGAGCCGAATTGTTGGGCAGTCCCACCAAATGTTGCTTAAGTCGCCCAGAATGCCACACCCCCTCCAGCAAAGATCAGATGTGTTGGGAAATATCTTTTTTAGTTTGGTAGGGTATAGATACCAGTCAAAAAGTATCTTGTAGTGAGATTCTCTGTTGGCTTATTGAGTGGTTGTGGCGCTTTATGTGCTTCCCTAGAGCTTTCCATTGTGAATCTGTGATCTCATGATTTAGTGTGCTATATCTTTTTTTCATATCTATTTTATTGGGTTAGCAGTTAAGCAGTCCCATTCCATTCTGCCCTCCTGACCTGTCCCATTGTATATCAATTGGGTTAGCAGTTAAGTAACATTACAATTAAACTATGTTCCCCAACCCCCCCTCCCATCCATCCCCCCAAACAAAAATAGAGGAGCATGCCCCAGCGAGTACATTTCAACTTTAGTATATGCATGGCATCGGGGCAGTATAAACAACATATCATGTGTCATCAATTCATATCACCACCACGCATGCATCTAGTAATTAATCATCAGCAGATTCTACATCCTATCCCACCGCAGGATTCTCCATATTCTGCAGTTCTACCCCTTCCATTCTGCCCCCCTGCCAGCCCACTGTCAACTTCTATGTGTGCTGCTTAAAGCAGCACACATAGAAGTTGTAAAATGTCATTTTTTTATGATTGTGTTGAGATCTTATGTGTATGCATGCCTTATCCTTATGTACTGCCTGTCTGAGATTATGCACTGGATGCGGGACAATTTCCTGAAAATCAACACGGAAAAGATGGAGATTATGGAGTTTGGCCAGGGCAGCTCGGTGTGGAATGGATCTTGGTGGCCGGTGGAGGCGGGGGAGTGTCCTTGTCCTGTGTATAAATTCAGGAACCTGGGTGTTCTCTTCAATAGTCAGCTCAATTTCTCAGCACACGTCAGCAACCTTGCCTCATCATGTTCCTTTTTAATAAGGACTCTACGGAAGATCTTTCCTTTCATCGAACCTGACCTTCGCAAGACGGTGGTGGTGGCCCTCGCATTATCGAGACTTGACTACTGCAACGCCTTGCTGTTAGGTATAAATAAGTCCCAGATGAAGAGGCTGCAGAATTTGCAAAATGCTGCTGCAAGACTTCTGATAGCTGTCCCCAGAGACCAATCTATCTCTGGTGGAATTAAAACACTACACTGGCTCCCGATCCAGCAGCGTATAGAATTTAAGGCTATATGCTTAGTACACAAGGCTATATTTGGAGGAGGAGCCAAGGATGTTCAGAAGCTTTTTATTCCTTACTCACCCGGCCGGGTCTTAAGGTCCACTACACAAAACCTCATCAAGATAAATCGTATACGTAAAGTCAGATGGGGTGGCAGAGCCTTTTCTTTCCATGCCGCTGGTCTTTGGAATAAGCTTCCCTGCTCTATGAAATCAATTGGCAACCATCCAGCTTTCAGAAAACGGTTAAAAACATGGCTCTTTAATGAGACTTGCTGATGAAGATGACGTCTTTTCCCTC
The DNA here is from genome assembly GCF_964204655.1 of Triturus cristatus. Taxonomy (NCBI): domain Eukaryota; kingdom Metazoa; phylum Chordata; class Amphibia; order Caudata; family Salamandridae; genus Triturus; species Triturus cristatus. Next base: position 609,194,525 of record NC_140582.1, on the reverse strand, counting down.
TCTCCCTACCAGCGCCAAGACGCTCCGGCATTCGTTGCGCTCTACAAATGATTATCCTATCCTATCCTATCCTACAATTCTCCTTTAAGTGCACCAGCACGCCAAGAGTCTAGAACCCTGTTTCCAGAGACTTGGTTCAATATGTTTTCAGTTGGACTCTGACTGAGAAGCCGGCTGTGCTTTGGTGGTGTGAGAAGACTAATAAAAGAGAAAAAGGCAAAATCCATTGTGGAGTTTTCCTTTTCAACACTGGCGACGAGCTGAGGCTGGATTAGGGACCAGCTGGCTGCACCACCAACTCCCCTGGAGATATTCGTGGATACTTATACAAAACTACATGCAAATCTCCTTGAGAACTGGGATTCTACTGACGATATCATCAAAAGAAACTGACATGGCACTACGCTTCAAAAATAAGTGACTGAAAAGTAGACATTTTGGGCCTACCATAAGTCTCTGCTTGCTCGAGCGCTCACGAGCAGTAACGGAAAGCGCTCGTGGAGCTCCAGTGATGTGTGCGCTTCAGTCACCATTACTTGCAGCTCACCTGTGAGTGCTGGCTCGGCATCCGCATTACCACGCACGACGCCTACATGACGAGATTACATCACATGCAAGGAAGCCATTTTGTTTCTGCGTTTCTGCATTTCCAACAGCTTTGGTAACTGGAGCAACCAATGCATCGGTATCTGTACTGACTGGATTCCTCAGTTTTCAAGCACGGAAAACAGGCAAGACGTTACCATTACCTTATTACCGGTGAGAGTGTGTTACAATTCTCTTATTACCGGTGATAGTGTTTTTTGGTGGTTTTCATCATTCAAATCCACTTAATAGACTTAAACTGAACGCTATTACACAGAGACTTGCTATTGAACTTTATACTGAACTAAACTATACTAATTTATTTACTACGCTCATACTAAGTCTACAGCAGCACTTGAATTTATTTTTGAGTTTGTGTGTGTGACATAATGACGGCAACAAATATGTCACAACCCCCGGCCTTCCTCTCTGAGAAGGGTGAACCAGCACTACCCTGGAAGCAGTGGAAAAAGATGTTTGATTCGTATATTGTGGCAATCGCTGGGGAGAAATTTTCAGCACTCTGAAAACAAGCCATTCTTTTACATAATCTGGGCATTGAAGGGTGCAATATATACAAAAGCCTAGATGAATTACGTACTGGTGAGGGTGCTGGGGAACCAGCGGATGCATTTGAAATGTCTCTTGTAATGCTAGAACGTTACTTTGGTCCTCGCATCAACTTAGTTTTGGAGAGACATAAATTCTTTATGAGGGCACAGGAACTCAACGAAAGAGTAGGCAGTTACATTGCTTCTCTAAAGGTGCTCGCTCGCACTTGTGAATTTGTTGAACTCACAGACTCCTTAATTCGTGGTCAATTGGTAAAATGCACTAATAGTAATAGAGTGCAAGAGAAACTGTTGGCTAAGAACCAATCTCTTAAATAAGACATTGCCATTATTGAAGGGCTTGAGAATGCATTGGGCTGGGTGAAGGAGATGAAGAGTCATACTCTTACTCCCAATTCCGAGACAAATGTTGAGAAGAAACCACCACAAAGCAGCATACATGAACTCGTAGACAGAGAGAAACAGATGGAACCGGACAGTGTTTACAAGCTTGCGGTGAAGCCCAAACTCAAAACTTTACCGGATAAGTGTTATAGATGTGGAAGTTTCACTCACATGGCTAAGAGCCCGAATTGTAATGCCAGACAATTGACTTGTCGTAAGTGTGGTGTCAAAGGACACTACGCAAAAGTCTTTAGATCTTCAAAACAAGTGCGTGTGGTTGAGAATGTGGATGTGATCACTGAAGGCTCACGCACTATAGTACTTAATGTGAAGGATGGAGATGGTGATGTTGATGCGGGTATTGTAACCATGCCCAAATCTACTGTAGAAATTGACGGCCAACAATTTGTAGTGCTGGCGGACTCAGGTTCACCGTTCACCATGATTGGTAACAAATTGTGGGAAAGTACATTTCCTGAGGAGGTTTTGCTTCCTTCAGCTAATAATCCCATCAGTTCTGGGGGCTCACGCATTGATGTGGTAAAGAAAATTGTGTTCAAAAGCAGGGAAACTACAGGCAAAGTGTATATAGCCAAAAGAGGAGATAACTTTTAGGGTTGGAGACCCCAAAGAGATATGGGCATCATACGCAATTCCAATGCCAAGGAGCAAGTGATGTTGGTTGAGTGTGGGAATGGGCTAACATTTTTGGACTAATTTCCAGAAGTTTTCAAAGATGAGTTGGGTTTACTGTAGGGGTTTGAATATCGTATTGTTCTAAAGAGAAATGTCAAGCCCAGTGTACATAAGGTTCCTCACTTGATGCTTGAACCACTCAAGAATGAGTTGGATAGATTATTTAAAGCGCAAATAATTGAAGAAATTGAAGCCTCGGAGTGGTCGGTGCCAGTGGTTTTGTAAATGTAAATTGATACTTGTATAGCGCACTACTCACCCGCAAGGGTCTCAAGGCGCTTGTACGAATACCGCTGTGGAACCCATCCTGGCTTTCCCTGTGAGGTGTCCACTCCTGGGCACCCCCAAGGTGGAGGCCAGGCATCCTTAGCGTTGTGGGGGCCATTGTGGAGATTAAGCAAGCTATTGCCCAGAGTTGGACTCCATGATTGGAATAGGCACCGAGGCGAGAATTGTCAGGTCCGTGGAATTTTGAGCCCAAGACCCGCCGAGGTGGGGAATTGAACCCTGGTCCCGGGCCAGACCTCTGCATCAGGGTCTGCCGCTCTAACCATTGAGCCACACTTCTCCACTAACCATTGAGCCACACTTCTCCACTAGCACCTAAAGGTGGAGGCAAGTCCATTAGGGTGTGTGTGGACTTGAGAAACCTCAACAGGTGGATCTGGGTGGATCGCCAACCACTCCCCAACATCTCTGAATCTCTCACCATGCTGAAGGGATTGGAGTATTTCTCCGTTCTCGATCTCTCTTCAACATATCACCAACTTTTACTTCATAGTGACTCAAGACATCTAACATCATTTGTGACACCTTTAGGAGCTTATCGTTTTCTCAGAATGCCTTTTGGTTTAGTCTCTGCGGCTGCTTGTTTCCAAAGAATCATGAAACAGGGGCTTGAGAATATATACCCAATATGTTGTTCTTTCAGGATGACATCCTTGTATATGGTAATAATGTAAGTGAGCATGACTTGGCATTGAGGAAGGTGTTGGGGAGGTTAAATGAGAAGGGTTTGACAGTTAAAAAACAAAAATGCAAATTTGCAGTAACTTCAGTAACCTACTTGGGTCATGTTATATCAGGTGAGGGTATTCAGCCCAAGTTAAAGTTAGCAGAGAGCATTGTAGCTGCCCCAGTTCCAGTTGACAGAGAACAAGTTAAATCTTTTTTGGGACTCGCTGAGATTTATACAAAATTTATCAGAGGTTTCACCAGCATTGTAGAACCCATTGGGGCCTTACTTAAGAAAGGGGTTCACTGTGCATGGACGGATGAATGTCAATCAGCCTTTCGTACCATTAAAATGGCCATCAGCAATATGCCGACTCGAGGTCATTTTGACACCATGAGGAAAACTATCCTAACCACGGATGCAGGTTTGAAAGGGTTGGGGGCAGTTCTCTCTCAAGTGGAGGGTGGTGAGGAACAGGTGGTGGTGTTTGCATCTCGAGCTCTCAAAAAGTGTGAAGAACACTACTCATGCATTGAAAGAGAAGCCTTGGCCATTGCATGGGCAGTGAAGCACCTCAAAGTTTACTTATGGGGTATTCCCTTTTTAGTGAGAACTGACCACAAACCATTAGTTCAGGTATTTTCATGTGGTCAAACTGAAAGAGCAAGTCCGAGACTCAAGAGGTAGAGCGAAGGATTTGAAAAATTCAAATTTCAAGTTCAGTATCTACCATGTCTAGTAAACAAAGCTGCGGATTGTTTATCACATCTACCATTGCAGAGTGTGGAAGAACTTGAGGATGGGTGTATTTTCGAGTGAGTGAATTGGGTGATGGAATCCTCCATTTCTAAAGAAGAATGGTTGGATAGCACGATGAAGAATACAGAGGTTGGCCTGCTCAAAATCAAGTTGTGCCTGAACTTAAACCTTTCTGGTCTGTAAGGGATGAGCTTACTATCTGCCAAGGCACTCTGATGAGAGGGGAAAGGGTTGTTCCCCCTTCGAGCATGAGGCATGTGGTGAATAACCTTGGTCATGAGGGGCACCTGGGCAGAAGTCTAACTAAGGCCTGTGTCAGGGAAAGGTACTGGTGGCCGGCCATGAATCATTCAGTTGAGCAAGTTGTGAAGGAGTGTTTTTTGTATGCTTCCAATGATAAGTCCCATTGTGTGAGTAAGGCTCCTTTGTCTCCAGTGTCAGTACCTGACAAGGCTTGGACAAAGTCAGGCCTAGATATCATTGGTCCTTTTGAGTTGTTACCATCGGCTGAATGTTATGTGTTGTTGCTTGTACATTATACGTCTAAGTGGGTGTCTACCAATTGTTCAAGTGTGGTTTCTACAAAAGTGGTGGTTGATTTTTCGAAGGATGAGTTTGTGAGTGAAGGTGTTCCTGAATATCTGGTCACTGACAACAGAGCGCAGTTTACCTCGCAGGAAATGAGTGATTTTCTTAAACAGTTTGGCATAATACACCAGAGATCTGCTTTGTATTCACAGCAAGTGAATGGTCTTGCCGAGTGCATGAACAGGTTAGTGAAGGCCTGTGTGCAGACAGCAATTGAATCAAGATTTCCTCTCAATGGAATTCCGGGAGATATGTGGAGGGCACATCACATTATACCCACTTGTGTGACTCAAAGGTCGACATTTGGATTTTTGAGGTGTAGGACTGCCACCTCTAAATTAAATCCAGTGTGGCTGCCTGTTCCTGAGACACCAAAGCTGAGTGATGGGGAGATCCGTGAGAGGGTGACTGACTAACAGAGGAAGTATAAGCTGAGATATGATGCAAAGAATTCTGTGAAGGAAAAGAAGTGGTGCGTTGGTGACATTGTGTTGGTAAGAAAACCGAGATGGGAAAGTAAAGGTGTGACTGAATTTATGGGTCATTTCACCATTACACATATCAGGCAGAATGTTGTGACTGTTCACACTGGATGCAAGTGGAGTATGTCCACGTTGGTGAGGTATTCTGGGGGGGTTCTGGAGTCTGGTACCTCTGGATGTGCCTGAAAGAGTGAGGCTGGTGGTGGGAGACCCAAGGACTCACCAAGAGGACAAAGAAAGGTTCTGTCTCGCTTTAAAGATGTTTTCATCAAATAGGTAAAGGAGGATTCATTCTTGTTTTTCTGATTTTGTCATAAAGTGACTTGTTTCTATCTTATTATTGAGATTTGTGTTTGACATTGTGTTGACCCTGAACACTGTTCCTTTCAGTTTTCTTTTGTATTATTTTCTCTCCTTGTGTAAGGGGGATGTGTTGTGATCTTATGTGTATGTATGGCTTATCCTTATGTACACTTCTCCTTTAAGTGCACCAGCACGTCAAGAGTCTAGAACCCTGTTTCCAGGGAATTGGGTCGATGTGTTTTCAGTTGGACTCTGACTGAGAAGTTGGCTGTGCGTTAGTGGTGTGAGAAGACTAGTGAAAGAGAAAAAGGCAACATCCATTGTGGAGTCTTCCGTTTCAACAGATTGTTTATGTGCAGGAAGGGGCACCTCCCTGCACATAAACAATCAATGGTGTTTTTCTGTTTCCATGTGTGCTGCACAACGCAGCACATATGGAAACAGCAAAAACTAGGAGAAATTAAACATTTCTCTGCGTTTAACAACGGTAAGAGCAGGTTTTCACTGGTCTTAATTTTGGTGTAGCCCCATATGTATGCCACCCTTGTAAATATGGGGCAGCTTCGAAATCAATGGGTGCTGCGGTGGACCGCCCACCACAACACCCATTGCCCGTCACTTTTCATGCTAAGTATTGCATGAAAGGGTGACTTATTTACAAGGCAGTGTTAATCCATGTTAAGTGGCCTAATGCTGCCTTGTAAATAAGGCGAAGCCGCTATAGCCACCACAACGTCATGAAAGTGATGTTGTGGTGGCGATAGTGGCTTGTAAATATGCCCTTTATAGTTTTGTTGTTCTTTGTCTTCATAGCTAAATGAGCTACTGGGATCTGTACATACTTGGAGGGTGCACCCCCGTTATGACGAGAGCCGAAGACTAGGCCGAGCTCTGTACTCTGCCCATTTTCTCTGTGCACACATCATATCAAAGAAGTGTGAAATTAGCCTGTCCTGGAAGACCGACCTGCATTGGCTCATTTGGGGACCTGCGTGAAAACATGGTACTGATGTGAGATGATGTTAATGGATAACTTCACAACAGGTCATGCAGAATTTGCTTAGAAAAGCTAGCACTACAAATGATTTACCTCACAATAATCAAGTTAACAAACACTGGGGCATAATTACAATAGAAGAGAAGGGGCTCTGCGTTAGGCTTCTTGGCTTAACGCCGTGCTTCACCACTTCTGAAATGCAGGGCTGCACCATATTTACAACAATATGGTGCAGTCCTGCGTTTCCGCCTGCACTAGCGCTAAATTTTGCTTCCTAGCACCAAAACAGGCACCTTTGCACCGTAGTGTAAGGGTGTCTGCGTTGCAGGGGAAGATTGTTTATGTGCAGGAAGGGGTCTCTTCCTTCACATAAACAATATTTAAATGATGTTTTGTAACTTCTATGATTGCTGCTTAAAGCAGCACTCATATAAGTTGCAAAATGTATTTTTTTTTACTGATTGTTTACGTGCAGGAAGGGATAACTTCCTGCGCATAAACAATCAATGGCCTTTTGCTGTTTCCATGTGTGCTGCACAACCCAGCACACATGGAAACAGCAAAAACGAGGAGAAATGTAACATTTCTCCTCGCTGTGCCAGGGTAAGACCAGGTTTTCGCTGGTCTTAATTTTGGCGCTGCCCCCTATTTACGTCACCCCTGTAAATATGGGGCAGCAACAAAATCAAGGGGTGTTGTGGAGGAATGCTCACCACAACACCCATTGCCCGCCCCTTTCACGCTAACTATAGCATAAAAGGGGGCCTTATTTACAAGGCAGCATTAAGACATGTTAATGGCTTAACACTGCCTTGTAACGAAGGCAAAGCCCCTATCGCCACCACAAAATCATGAAAAGTGATGTTGTGGTTGCAATAAGGGCTTGAAATATGCCCCACAGACTCTAGGGCCATCCTTCATTGTCTGGGAAAAGATTAATAATAAACTGACAAAAACAAATCCAACGGTCGATTCCAACGGCGTGCAAGGTAAAAACCTCACCAAAACTACACGCCGGAAAGAAATGCGAGGGAAATTAGGCGTCAACACTTTCGAATCACAGATAAGCAGAAGTGGAAAGAAGAACAAGCAGGATGGGATATATGCAACAAAGGCGAACATGCTTCCTACCGACCAGGTAGACTACATTGCTTTAGTAGGTAGGTAGACTAGAATATTTCCATCGAACCACAAGGTGGCGCTACCGTCCCACTTTCCGTTTCAGTCAACATAAAAACGAACCCATTAGACAAATGCGAAGAATTATGCCTTCAAAGATTGTCTTGTAATTTTCAAGTCACATTTATTACGCCTATACGGAGCGCTGAATGCCTTGCTCCCGCGATAGAGTGCTGTATTTTGCAGGATATGAGGTCAGAAGAATGCTGCCCTTCTTTTGATCCTAGGTTGGAAGTGTTTCCATGTCCAGAGTGATGACCACGGTACGTATTGCGATTATCGGTGGATGATTGAAGAGAAGTGAGAAATAGATACTACGTTTACGATTTTTAGTATGGTGGCAGCCTAGATCGGCAACGAGAGCCCCTTTATGGTGTTCTTGTATGTTACAGTCCACCTTTTGTGGTTATCGCATAGGGGGCCGGGTGTATAGATTCCGGTTTACAATTATCTAATAGCGAATTTTTGCAATTCGCAATTAAGAAATCGCAAACAGCTATGAACAACAGTGTGTTTTACGCCCAGTGGATCACAATTGACTTACCTCATGAATATTCATGGTGTAGGTCGCAGTTTGTAATCCATTGGGAATTGCTAAAAACAAAGGGATGAACCATGTCTGTGTTTGCTTTTAAATAAAGCAACTTTTTTTTTTTAAGGCAGGCCGTTTTCCTTAAAGGAAAACGGGATCCGTTTAAAAAAAAAGGATGAAAAGTTAATTTTCTTTTTTTTAAGTCTTCTGCTCATAAAAAACGTTTTCGCAACCATTCACAAAACAGAAGGGGTCCCTTGGGGCCCCCTTACCGTTTGTGAATTGATTACCACCTACTTGAAATAGGTGGTAAAATGTGAATGTTTTGTGACCGTATTTCGGTCACAAAACATTCATACATACCACTGCGAGTCGCTATTAGGAAAGGACACCCTAAACACGCCCCTTCCTAATACTGAATAGCTAACCCATTTGAGATTCGATATTAGGTTACTGAATCGCAAAATAGGGAGTTGTACATGACAAAAAGGAATTTTTCCAGTCGCAAACAGTCCAATTCTACGAATCGGGCCGTATGCGATCTGCAAAAATCCATGTGCATCTGGCCCCTTGTCATCCATTGTGAGGTCCAATGGACCTGAGCAGGCATGAGTGAGAGTGGACGGAGTCACAGAGTGAGACCTGTCAGGAATCAGAAAAGACTGATTTACGATAATCTTTCCCGTGAACTTCATTGGGTGATATCAAGGAGCAGTCCTAGAATATTGCTAGCCAGGACCTTTAGGGTAAAGAATGTTAAAGTCCTTTGATAGCTAGCAGTGAGCAGCAGACCTCTTAAGAATAGGGTGACGACCCGTCCATAATTCGCAGACACATGTTATAGGTTTTGGGGAAGGAATGGTTCACCTAATGGTCTGATGATAGAGGCAGTGTTCCTAGCCCTAGACCCGTCCAGCCCCTAACAGGCAAGAGGATGGGGAAGATGTGAAATGCTCTTCCTTCAAGTCGTACTGGATTGTCGTAAACACAATGGTTCATTTCCTTCATATCCTGTTTGTAACTCTAGGTTAACCTCTAGAGGTAAAGCGTCTCACTAACCTGTGACGCCGCCTTCTCGAAGCCGTCGGGGTTCAAGGAGGGCATGATGTGGATGCGGGTGCTGTGGATAAGGTTGATAATCGTCTGGTTGCCCTTCTGGTACTCATTGCAGAGGTACTGCGCCAAGAAGATGAGCAACTCCCTGCCCACCGCCTCGTTCCCATGCATGTTGGCCACATACTTGAATTCGGGTTCACCTGAAAACACAAGCACAAAAGCGTGTCATTAGTAGAAGGCAGAGCAAGAGGAAACACTAGTAAAGTTGAGGCATAACTTGTGGCTAACTAAGAGAAACAAAAATCCCTGTAAAAAGAAAACAGAGTTCATGCCTGTTAGGATATCACACGTTCACACATTTGGAGTAGTGAGATGTGTATTTATTATTTCAGGCCCAGAATCAGGCAGTGAGTCATCGTATCCAGCTCCTTCATGGTCAGTGGCTTCTCAATAACTTCTCAACACAGCATTTTACATTCCAAGAACTTACTCAAAATTGCACAATAGTGTTCTACAATAATGTTTTCAGTAAGGATCAAAACACCTGTAAGAAATAATACACAACAATCCCACATTTGGCAAATAGCAAAGAGGCGACACCGGAGAAACACAGATCACAAAAACCAAGATGCCAATCATGGGTAGACGAGCTGGGCTCCTGTGTTTTTTGTCCATCGACAAAGTATTGCCAACCATATCAATCTGAGTAATTACTACTCAGGCGCGCAACGCCCATAGGGCTCAAAGGGCTTCAGCCCCCCCTCACCCCCCCTCCCTGCCGCGTGTGTCAGCACGGGTTGAGACAGCATCCCAGGCACACACAGACAGTTTTTGAGCTGCTGTGGGCTGGCTGGTCTGGCGTTCGTGTTATCGCAGCCGCACTCGAGTTCGTCACAGGTCTTTAAAAGACCATTTACTTGTTAACGAGGCTTTGTTGGTTTTTCACCCCTTCTGTGAGCCCCTGCATCTCCACTCTGCCTATTGCTGGAAGAATTAGGCCCCCGCCGAAATTTGACTCTAGTTGCGCCTCCAATACTACTGCTCTGAGCAGTCACACATCATTTGATGAAACTAATTACCATCAGAGGCTCCTTCATTATAGTGGAGGAGTGTTGCCCCCCTGCCAGCAGGTGCAAACTTGAAAAATAAAATAACACAACATTTTTTTCATCATTTTATTTTTTCTTCTCGGAGCTGAGTCTTGGGGGTGGGGCTATCCTCATGCCAGCACTGCCGCAAGCACGGAGGGGGAGTGGTGGGCACTGCTGCAAGTGCTTATGTCGGTTCGGCTGGCTGGCTAAAGAAGGCCAACCCGACATACGCACTGATATCTTTCCAACTCGAGCTGTGTCGCCGGGTGGAGGACAGAGAACAGAAGGCACAGGCTTGCAGCCCCCATCGGAGCTTAAAGCCAGCCCGCTCAAGCCAGTCCCAGCGCTTCTCTCATGCTGGGTCTGGGAAATGAAACATCCATTTGTATTTGAAAGTGTCCCAAAAGGTGACAGTCGATCTTCTCTTTACTTTTAAGGTCAATCCACAGGTGTCACAGACGAGGGGATGGTGATTCGCTATTGCCACGCATCGGCTGGTCCTCTATTGCGCTGCACTTAGAACCGCCCCGGTCATACCTAACAAATCCACACGCTTGCGTTTTCGGAGCACAGATATGTGAAAGTGAGAGCCTCACTCTGGTAATAGGTTCCTCTGGAGTGTAAAAAATAACTTAAATAGAGGGAACTGTAACAGGGCCCAGGGCACGTGCGCCCGGCCCCTTTTTATTGACAGGGTCACCTGACTGGTGACGCCTGTGGTGGGTGGGTGTAGAATGTATGTTACATCCTGGTGGAACACTAGAATGTATTCAGCCGGATACTACATCCCTCCCAAACTTTAATGAATAAAACAAACGAGAGTCTAACCTGTAAAAAAAACAAATACCTAACACATAGCACCAAATGAGTCTATTCAGGCCGTCAGCCAGGCAGTGCTGGAGCTTCGGTCCTCATGGTCAGGATTACTTCATCGGCCTTGGCGATGTTCTTTAGACCGGCTTGGTCTCGCGATGTTGAAGTCTGTGTAGAGAGTTTCAGTGCTGGTGCATCTGGAGCAGAGGTGGAATCCACTCTGGAGGATCTCTCAGGCGCTCAGGCCTCGGTGGATAGCAGAACCTGCAGCTGTTGGAGACGATCTCTGGGAGTGAGGCCTTCCTTTGGAGGTGGCTTGCTCGATGGCCTTCTTTACCCATGACTTCTGTGCGATGTCCGACTTGCCTCTCTCGCCTGGACTCCTCTCTCATTGGAGCCTCTTAGAGGGCTTTTTCTGCTGGCTGCCATGGGACCGAGTAGACTGGGCGGGGCTTCGTGTGAGCCATGCGAAGGCAGCGCTGGGGAACTGCCAACGAACTTACAGCCAAGTTGCTCATGTAGCCTCCGGTGGTGGTGTCTCCATCTGGGTGTCCTCGCCGTCCGGACTCGGGTCCTGCACCTTCCTCTGACAATCTTGTGGGTGACCAGTCTTCAACCGTGACCTCCATGCTGCCCACGCCTGACGTGGAGCTGCGGCCGACACATCTCTCCTACTCAGACTCCCTTCGCACAGGAACTCCGTCGAGGCCCTTGTCCCCTGGACTGCCATGTGACCGCGTGAGCTGTGCGGGCCTTTGCGTAGGCCGTGCTTAGGGGTCGCTGTGGAACTCCCAACAGGGCCATGGCCAAGTCTTGTGTAGTACCCAAAGGAGATCTTCAAATGGCCGGGTGCTCGACTTCGGCAGGCTGTAGGTTGACAGGGGTGCACAGAAGGTTTCTGGGTCTTTCGCCTCGAACTCCGGTTGTTTGGGGCGTGTGTGGATTCCCTCGGGTTGTGCGATGCACCTGGATGTTGATAACAGAATGTTGGTTTTCTTCAGTGAGCAAACAGGCGGCGATCTTCTGTCGGGGTGACCTTAGGGAGTGAGGAGGACTTGAGGGACTTTGTGGCAGTGCTCCGTTGTCTTCACGCAGGTGCACTGCGAGGTGTGGTACTATAGATACCAAGCAGCCGGTGACAGGTGAGAGGACGGTCGAACTGCAAAGCATGGGGCCAGGATACAGATCGTGCTTGCTAGCGGCTTCCAGTAGGTCCTCCCGCGGAGCTGTCTCCTGTGACGACCCCGGTGGCTGGCTCTTCCCCGATCCATCTTGCGTGCCTGTGGTGGTTGCCTACCCTGCGGGCGTCATGCCACTGTTCTTTCCTTTTTGCAGAGTGGCGTCATCCCACGCTCTTCCCCTCCTTCCGACCAGGCTTTTGCGTGGATGTTGCGTCCTGCCACCTGTCTCATGTTTGCTCCACATGGACATCTCACTGGCCGCGTCGCTCTTGTGACGGTCTTCCTTTTCTTTTGCGGACCTGTTGCAGGCCTGTCCTATCAGTAGGACTTGCTTGTACCTCTTGGGGACTTTCAGTGGCACCATCCCCTCCTCAGGGATTTCACAATGTCCCTCTTCTCTTCACTCGAGGGCGTCGTGCGTGCATGCTTGCGCCTCGAGGCTCCGCCGTCATGGCGGCTGCTTCTTCCTTTTTTCCGGTGCACTTGTCCGGGCTGGTCACTTTGCGTGACGGGCTCCTTTGTCGCTGTGCACTGTGACGTCCGGTCACGTGTCGCCATGCTGTCAGAGTGCCTGTCGCTATGGCGGCCTGCCACATGGAGCGTGCGACTCTCTCGCCTGTCGTGGGTCACCGTCGACTCCATCTGGAGGTAGTGCGAGGGAGGTCGCTCTGCGTTTCTTTCAGCCCACTGCGAGGCTTCGCTGGGTAGGTGGAGATGTAGGGGATCTCCCTCCAGCAGTACTTCTTCGTTGTGACCGTCTGGCAGGTCGGCTTCTTCCTGGCGACCGTCTGGCAGGTCGTCTTCTTCTTTGTGACTGTCTGGCAGGATGGCTTCTCTTTTGGTGCGCAGCCGACTGAGCCCTTCGTTTGCTTCACTGGATACGCTGGCTGCGCATTCTCCTCGGTCTGTCACTCCTGGAACGGTAGCAGCTGTCATTGTGCTGCTGTGCACTTGCTTGGTGCTGTGTTCTCCTCTTCAACCTTGGTGCAATAGAGATTTGGTCGCTCTCTGTACTGCGTTCAGCATTGCTTCTCTTGGTGGAAATGTCTCTATCTCCTTGGAGCTGCCTTCTGCGCGCATCTGACGTGGTGCACTTCGTCTTCTTCTGGGACGCTTTCTACTGGCACGCGGTGTGATTTCTGCTCCGGCAGTGTGGTCGGGCACCCACGTGCTGTGCGTGCTCTACATCAGTCTTTTCTTGTGCTGTCGATGGGGACAGCCCCCTTGAGACGTTGCCATCTGTTCTGCTTGCTTGCGTTGGCTCGAACGGCCGGTCTGTGTCTTGGACTTCTTGCGGCCGTTGTGTGGACATAGAAATATTTGCGTTGCCACTGACTATTTCTCCTGTGCCTCTGTGGCTCCTTCGGCTGTGCAGGGCATTCGCTGATTCTTAGTGGATGTCCTTGCTGCTTTTGCTTGCAGGGTGCAGAGGGCCACTCTCTGAACACTCCTGTCGGAGGGCACGGCTTGCTGTGCCCGGAGCAACTTGGGGCTCGAGTGTGGCGTAGTAGTTTTCCTCCCTCCGACGGAGAGGCAGCCTGTTGGGGGCATGTGGTGCATGCAGCAGAGATTCTGGAGAGATTGTTGGAAGTACTTGGTTGCAGCTTGACTGGAAAGTGTCTGTTTAGAGTTTCCTGCTTTTCAGCGACTGTTTGCCTGAGTTGATGCCTGTATTGCTGGGTGTGGAGGACTCTCAGCTTTCCTCAGTGCAGGCCTTGGGCGAGATGAGGGTACCTGCTGGTGCCTTGCTGTAAGCACCACGTGGCTCAGCAGACGTCCGGTCGCATCAGCTCTTCGGGGTGGCAGTGCGTCAGCGTGGTACCGGGTACTTGCTTGCTGGTGTGTGGCAGTGTTGCCGAAAGTGGATGCCACACTGGGGTGGAGATGCAACTGCAAGGTGGGCTAGTGGAGCCAACACGTCACCAGTCCTTTATTGCTGGTATTCTGGGTAATGTGTCCTCCCACATGTTACTCTAGTAAGTGATGCAGCGCTGTAAGCCGAAGGATCACCGCAGTCTGTGTACCCTTGCGTGCATTTCCTTGTAGTGTGTTAATTTGATTTGGGTGCAGTATGTCCGGTGGCCACTAGATAGCAGTGCCGCGCTTCACACTCGCAGGCCCCGGCAGTTTGTCTTGGAACTGCGGGTCTCTGCAGTCACGGAGATGCAGCCGGCCTCGTGTTGGAGTCTGGACACGCAGGGGTTGCATGGTGAGGCGGGGGCTCTTGTGCTTTGGCAGGTGAGCAACTATTGGCTGTCTGCTCGTGTTGGTTGCGGCAGGGACGTGGCTGCTCGGGGCACGATTTGTCTTAGTGCTCATCCATATTTGGGCCTCGGGGGCGGCCCGCAGGGCGTTGCTCTCTATCTGCCGTGGTGCTGGCTGACCTCGCAGGCTGTGGCAGTTTGTGGGGATGCTGGTGCGGTGAGTGACCAGCAGGTGGCGCTGAAGCAACTGCCTCCGAGTCGCCTTACTCGCGGTCCTCCGGGCCATGCAGGTCCAGCGATGCAGCAGCGCAGGGCATGATTCCCGCTCCCTCGGGTGGCACCGACGGGGGCGGTGCTTGCTGCTCCGTGATAGGCCACGCGCACCACTCCTCTCTGTCACTGCGGAGGTTGGCGCTCTCACTGGACTCGGGCAGTTGCTGAGTGGGCACCAGCTGCACTGGCGAGGGGAGCTGACAAGGGGGATTCGCTCGCGGGTCACTGGTCGGGGGATTCGCTCGCGGGTCACTGGGCCCTGCAGGCACGCTGGTGAGCGGGGTTTCTGCACTCACCAGGATCGCCAGGCTGTTCCTCCTTCCTCCCTTCATGTATCAGTGGGGATTGAGGCATGACTGGACTCCGGGCGATGCTCCGTTGGTTGTGGGGAGCGGTGTCGCGCCTGGTCACCACAGCAGTCACTGGTTGCGGTGGATATCGCTGTGGGGGTGCCGCCTGTCGGGCTCGTTTCCTCCCCCACGAGGGACGATGAAGTGCCGAGCTGCAGGCACGCGGGGTGGGCTACCTGCCTCGTTGCCAATGTAGTGTTAAAGGTTTAAGGCCATCTGGGAGTGTTCAAAATACATTTGATTGCCGAAATTATTCACATCTAAAATTAAATTGTGACGAATGATTTGCACCAAGCGAGAGAACCACAAGGATACTTTCCTCAATTATTTTCTTATCTTGGTTTAAATCAGGCGGGTATCTAGCGCGGTCATATATAGTTCACATGTGGATTACAGAAACCCTAAACTAAAACTATTCATTTATGGTTAATTTATTCTTGAGGGTCCGGCGTTCAACAATGTATCACATTTGCAGGGTTTACCCGTCCAATTACGTGTGTTTGCTACAAATCAATAAGGCTACATGCATAATTCATTATTGACTAAGGCAGTTACCGTGGCTATGACCCGTGGTGACCTATGGATTTATCGATTTTGATCAACTGCGATCGCATGCGTCATATTTTACCAAGCCAAATGTATGCCAATAACACCTCCAGTAAGAGTGGCGTCTCTCATAAGCATCAACCCCCGCGTCAGCGTGGTTGGGGCTGTTGGGGGGTGGGGGGGGGGGGGGGTTGAGGGGGCAGGAGTGCCAATAAACCTTCTTTTCTTTTCAGATTAAGCACGCGAGCCTTGGCATCAAACACTGAGGAGGAAGTATGCAAATGAACGTGAGATGGCGTCTGCGGTAAAAGCTAGCAGCGAGGCGTCTGAGGTGGCTCCGTGAGTGCTAGCCGCGGCACAAAACCGCTCGATTGTGAATGACATGATTTCACTTCATATCATGGACGCCTCATCGTGAGCCTTGCGCTACACCTTACACACACATGCGAGCAGTGCTGGAATTAGAAAAAAATGTACTCTGGAAAGCCATGATTTGGGAATCCTGGCTGTGGAAAGGGGACGGAGTGACGAGGGGCGGAGTCGTGAAAAGCAAAGTCTGTCAATCAATGTATTACTTTATTTTTTAAAAGCTCTGCCGCAAAGGGCTCCAATATCTTTAGTTTAAACTATCTCATGGGGTTATTACACCTTCTTCTGAAATCTTTCTGCGCCCAGTCATTTTCAGGAGATATTAATATTACTGGTAACACAGTTCTCGTGGTTCATGCATTTGCTGCAGACCGCTGTGTTTTCCCTAGTTGCCGTTTTCACACAAAGTAGCACAGAGAGTTAAATGCCTGATGCAAAGCAAAGTGTGCAGCATGCAGATCACAGATTTCTATTTGATATCAGTAGGTGTGTTCATGCTTTTGATGCAGATGCCCTTCTGTTACTTGCAGTTCATGAATTGCAATCCCTCTAATATAACACAGTGAGTAATAAACTTACTTCAAGGAGCTTCATCCAAAGTGCAAGGCATGGGTTTAGAGCCTTGTTGTTTTTTCTCAATTAATCGTTCTTCTGAGGTTGCTAAAAACGGTTCCCTTGGGTAGTAATACATTCTTAATAGAAGAGACAACCTCAACCACTGCATTACATTTTAAATACTTACTTTGTGTTTCCCAAAACAATGCACTCTTAACATATAATGTCCACCAGTATGGAGGAAATGAGACTCCTACATTGTATCCTTCATTGTCTTATGTAACCTTTCTTGTAGCTTGATTCACACACTTCTATGCTTTATTGTCTTAGTATAATGGATATGTGTCACTTATAGCACACTGAGATACTATGGTAGGATGAGCTGCACTATAAAAGAAAAAAAAGAAAATAGTAAGTGCTATTTAGATCGCTATTTGGGTAATTATTCATCTGATATTCTTAAAGCGCTTGCATATTTCTTACAGATAAGGGTTGAACACAAACAAAAATCTGCCTCCAAATCCCAGTTTCTCTGAAGTACTCATGGAGTGATATATTTCATTGCAATGGTATCTATGTATTAGGATCTGTATGGTTCCAGCCAGGATAATACTAGAACAAAAGAAGGGCTTTTGGTCCTTTAAATCAGGCCTTTGTGTTGGGCCCAGCTGAAGGTGAAAATAAGAAAGTCATCTTACTGCCTGCACTCTGCTGCTGATAATAGGAAGGAGACAACATGGCGGCGCTGATAAATGTGTCCTGGTGTCAGCAAATTAGAAGGACAAAATCAACATATTTCAGTGCGGCCAGTCCAGGTCGAGGTTACAGCTCAATAAAAGCTACAGGGTTCAGAATCCGACTAGATCCTCCTCATTTTCAGCACTGAACTCACCCAAAATGTAATTATTTAGAACATATGAGTAAATATTTTGGAAAAGATGTTCTATGCTACATACCATCACAAAACAGTTTTTTTTAAATGCATCAATACACACAAGTATATATAAATGTCAAATATTTATATGAATGTGAAAAATATGTAATCTTCCTTACATAATACACACCATTTATCACACAAGCATACAAATAAAGCGTGGTGTAAATGCCCGATTCCATACCATAGGCATTCTCAAAATATTTATATCAGTTTACATACAATACTTCTAAAACTATCTGCTCACTGTATTTCGGCCAATCTCTGAGTTGCACTGATCTTCATCGGGAGAAAGTTTCAGAATTAGTTAAAACTTGTATTTCTCATCTATCCGCAGTGTCCTTAGGTGTGTGAGAACTGTTTTTCATTAATCCTATGAGGATATAGCCAAGACTGGAAATTACAGTCAAACGTAGGCTGAGAAATGATTGCCCTACGCTTAACTTATAGGTTTGTAAATTCGTTTTGAAGACTATCCATGAGTTTGTTGAAAAATTTCCCCTCACAGATTAAACAATCCAGTTGGGAGCTTGGGGTAAATGTAAAAATATTCCATAGTATAATGCTTTTTAAATGGGAGGGGGTATTCCAGCAGGAATGCGAAGCAAAATATCATTAGAATACATGGCATAAACCTTTTTAGAGAGTGAAGAGCAAAAGCCACTAACTGTGACTTGGGTAAGTGGATTTCCTTCAATACAATAAGCTTTTACTGGCAGCTACCAACATTGAGTTTATTCTGTGCTTGCTTCTCACTAAGCTATATATTTCTCAAAGTCTTTGGAATATGTAACTACATCAGCTTACGGGAAAACAAAACACGATCTTGCGGAAAGCTCTCTTCTAAAGTAATTTAGGAATAATTTAGTGTTGATCTCACTTTTACAATTGTTCCTAAATTGCTCTTGGATGTGAGCTTTAATATCCTCTTTCAGATGAGTGAAGGCATCTGTTAGAAATGGGATTTCTGGTTGCCTAGGGCTGGCGCAAAAGCCAGGCAGAAAACACCACTCTAGTCAGGGCTGGGGAGTTACACGCCAAAGATAACCCCTGCTCACCCCCTTGGTAGCTTGGCACGAGCAGTCAGGCTTATCCCGGAGGCGATGTGTAAAGCGTTTGCGCGCGCACCCAGCAACAACATCCAAGGCCCACCACAAAAAAAACTCCACACAAGGTATTATATAAAAATAGCCTTTGTATTACCAAAACACATTAGATAATATTCACACAATTTACACTGTGCCAACTGGCACTGGGCAGAATTTTACAAGGGATTATATGTACAGGGGACAGGGCCACATGGACCACTGTCAGGAATTAGCACTTTTAGAATTAGCACTTGGTAGGAATAACACTTTTAGAACATAGCACATACAATCACTGTAGCACCAATTAGAACATGTAGCGCACAACCAGTAATCACTGGTAACAGGTAAGTACCACCTACGCAACCCTAACCACCTTAGGAAAATATTGCGCAGGGAACCAGGACCTCACTAGCACCACCTGTACTAGGGGAAAACAACCACCTAAGTATCACAATACCTGTAGGGGTAAACGCACATTACACATGATGCATCACATTCAGAGGTGTAAACACAAGGCACATGACGCATAAAAACATTCAGAGGTGCAGGTTAGGAACAATAGCGCAAAACTCACATTAGCCACCACTTGTGGCAGTCCCTAGGCCAACTGGCCTTGTCGGGGCTAGAACGCCCTGTGTCCAGCAGAGTCAGGGCGCGCCTGCGCAGGCTGCGCAAACCAGGGCGCACAAGGCACAACCTACACGTTGCAGCTGAACACTAAGTGCTGGGAAGCTGGGAAAGGAAGCGTGGGCACCACGGTGCCCTTTAACACAAATATGCCGCACTCACGTGGAGCCTCTCCTGGGCTCTAACCACACGAAATGCCCCCTAGAGCCTTCGTGGCTCAAGAACAATGTGCCCCCAACGTTGGAGTCCTGGTCCTGGACTCGAGCAATAATGCCCCCGTAACGTTGGAGCGTGCAAGCTCTATAGAACAACCAATGCGGGGGACGGGGGAGCCCTCTAGGCTCTTTAAACAAATACTTTGCCCCCAACGTTGGACCTACACTGAGCTCTACACAAATGCGCCTCGTGGGAGTCCCTTCTGGGACTCTGAGCGAAGGGAAGGAACTGCCACCACGTTGTAGCGGCCCGCAACTGCGGCGCCGCTAAGAAACCAAGGTAAGGAGGGGAGGTTATGCCTCCAGGACTTCCGCCGTAGCGCGGGACGCGCTGGTGCCAGAGATCATTCTCCCGTTAGGAAACGCGGCCAGCCACAGCCCATCCGGACCCCCCCCCCCCAGCGCCAGTACCTTCGGATCTGCGGGGCAGGGGAGACCTCCCACTGGCCTCGACTCCGGGCGACGCTGCTCCGCTTCTCGGAAGCTCCCCAGGGTCAAGGTGCAGGGTTGCTGGCCAGCCAATGGCGGCACGGCCCTTCGCGGTGAGCCCCCAGGCTCAGGAACGCCTCATCCAATGGCAGCGCGGCCCTTGCGTCGAGCCTCCAGGCTCAGGAGCACATCAACCAATGGCAGCGCGGCCCTTTCACGGAAGCTCCCGGGCCGGCGGCGGTGATTCCTTCGGGACACAGACTTTCGCCAGCACCACACGGGGTAGGCTCCCGTTATCTCTACATAAAAGTACCTGGCGGGGTGGGCACCCGCTGAGGGTATAAAAATGTCACGAAGTCCCTGGCGGGGTGGGCACCCGCTAGGGATATAACAACAGCACACAATGCGGGGTAGGCTCCCGCGTCGCTCTCCCTGCTCGGGGGAATCCCCACGGCGGGATTTCCTCGGGGAAACCGGCCGCTTCGCACTGCGGCAGTCAGGGGACGCGCTCCTCCGTTGGTGGTTACAGAGCCAAGCGCTCTAGCGAAGTATAAAGCAAAGCGCCCCCAGGGTGCGGCAGGCAAAAAGTCCAGGAACAAAGTTTTCCTCTGTGTGCAGCAAGGCAGGGGGGCAAGGCTGGGCCCAGAGACAGCTCACTGGGCCTCCAGGCAGGGAGGTAGTCCAAGTGGCGGTCCTCTGGCCCAGCAACAGCAGCAGCTCCCTCAGGCAGGATCCTGGAAGAGAACAACTTGTAAGGAGACACAGCCCCTTCTTATACTGTAAAACCCTTTGTTCTTGGTTCAGGGTGAGGGGGAAAACCAGTCGCAGCTGGTTGGGGAGCACCCTTGATGTGCTCATCCCCTCACTCTATTCACTGGCAGGGCTAGGGTCATCAGTCGCACCACAGGGGGCAGAGCCAGCATTGTGTGGGGAAAGCCCTGCCCTATTCAGGTCCAAGGTGCACTCCTCCCCAGCCATCCGCATGCTAATCTCACACTCACCACTGGGGCAGACCCACCCAGACTCCTGGAGCCAGGCTCACCAGCCAGCTCCAGCCAATCACACGCCAGACACATTTTACACTAATATGCCAACTCCTAGAAGTGGCACTTCCGCACATGACATAATCACGCATTATACATCATTGCGAAGCATTCGATCACACGAGTCCGCACATACCAAACTCGAGCCTGCATACCCCACGCATCAGGAACTACCTGGGACACATACATTCCCCATGCATTCCTATGGGAGGGCAGGCCTATCTCACCACATGCACTCAGAGTGCGCACGCACTTTACTCTGGGACACAGGGAAAGTGCGCAGAAACCATTACCACCAGGTCACCAGTAAAAGCAAAAAGTTCAGGGGTGAACCTGCCAGAAAGGCCAAGTCCAACACAACCCCCTTCCAGCCAAAACGCAGGGCAGACCAATCACCACCGTGATGGACTTCCCTGCTTGGGGCGATAGAACACAGGCGCGGGCCCGCAACTGCAGGGACACCCTCCTGTTCTACGCCACGGTGAACCCATGGGATTCCTTCTAAAACCACTATCCGGACCAACTGGGCTACCCCACTGGTACTCCCAAGCTGTCCGTGGCCAAGACCAGGCCCTAGGCCACCCAGGTGCCACCGGTCTTTGCCTAACCACAGAGTGGGGGGTAGCAACCCCTGGCACATAGCGGCCATTCTCCACTCTTCCTGTCTGCAAGACAGGACTAGACTGCCACTGGTTCTCCAGCCTAGGGTCTACAACCTCAGGTGGACCAGGAGTCTCAGGGAAGGCTCTCCTCCCCCTACCTCTTCTCCTAGGGTTCCTCCTCCTCTGGCGAGGGGTACACCTAGAACGCCATTCCAACCCAGGGTTTAACCCCTCAGGTTGCACCGGGGTCAGAGGTGGGCTCTCCCACCCTCTGTACCCCCTTCCAGAGCCCTGCTCCCTACCAACTGGGGCGGTTCCTCTGGAAGAAGAACCGGTCGGGACGCTGGTTACAGACGTCCCACCCTTCAGGTCAGGCTGATCCCGAACCTTGCCTCCCAACCTCCGGTCTAGAAACTTTGGTGGAATAATCGCCTGGCACTCCAGGACTTCTGGGGATTTACACTCCATCCCCCTGAGGCTGACACATGACCCATGTGTCGTGTGACTGTCTGTCTGGCGCAGATCTCCCGTCCCCTGTCCACCTGACAGTGCGCGAAGATCCCCCAGAACAGAAGTGGCGCCACCCGGGTCCCTCCAAGAAGATCTAGCCCAACTGGCTAGTCCCTGGTCCACTGGTGCATCCACTGGGAAACTCATCCCCCAATCACTCCTCACGCTGGACTCGTGTACCCTCCCTACCGGAGCTGTACTGCCAGACCCTAGAACCACAGGAGCTCTGTTTACAGGCGCTCCAGGTCCTCTACTCACTAGGAGATCTTCCTCAAATGGACTAACAAGACAGCCCAGGTCCCCAACCTGGTGTTCCCTCAAGAAACCATCCAAGTCCTGAGGCAGGGCTTCGTGTGTCTGGGGACCCTCAGTCACCCACTTACTCCCGCTCCACTGAGCCAGGCCGTAAGCCCCTACACCCTCCTTGCTATCCTGGGACCTAGCTGGGCTACACTGAGCCTCTTCCACCACGCTGGGCTGGAAGATACCTGAACCACTACTTTTGGAGTCACTCCCTAATGACTCTAGAGAACCTCTAGCACTTTCCCAGCGCTCTGCTTCCTCCGCAAGCTCAAAGGGCTCAGACAATCCACACCCCAACAGGTGTTGGCGCAACCCCGGCACACAACAACTGAGCAGGTGTTCTTTGAGAACCAGATTACACAGTTTATCAAAATCACTTTCTGTGGGAATCCAATCAAACAGTGCATCCTCACATCCATCCACAAACTCCTCCCAAGACTGGTGAGACAGTTTCCTACTGCCCCTGAATTTCAACCTTAACTCCTCCTCCTGGGAAACAGGTACCAGACTGGGGGAACTGGGGCTGGGATTTCCTACACTGAAATCTATATAGCTGCCACCACTGGACTCAACCCTCCCTGGGGAATCCAGAAAACTACCACTGCGCTCAGGGGACAACTTCCCCTCCAGAGCTAATTTCTCTCTGACAAAGGCCCTCTCAGCCTCAGCCATCTGCTTCTGAGCTAAGACCCTCTCGGTCTCCAGCTTGGCATGCTCTATCCTGAGCTTCTCCATGGCCAGCTGATGCTCCCTGTCTTCCCTCCTATCTACCCACTCCTCTGGGGACAGAGAAAGGGATGGTGTGCTGCTCCTAACACTGGACCCAGCAAGGGACTCCCTATCTACTGGCGTCCCTGTCAGGTTACTTTCTTCCTCCTCTTCTGAATCTTCAGGGCTCCCCACAGACCCACCACCCTCCTGGTGTGAGGCCCGGGCCCTTATCCTACTGCGCTCAATACCCCATTGACCCTTTTGCCATAGGATCAGGCTGCTTCTAAGTTCGGACTGAGTGTCTGACTCATCCACCCCTATGTCTCTCTCTTCACAGAACCTTACCAACTCCAACATACTGTACCCAAACAGATCCCAGAAATCAAAAGCTGGCTCCATTTTGGCGGACGTTCTTGAGAAAAGATTACACAGAGAACCTAGGGGTCTGAGCTTAACAGGAACACACAATTCACAAAAAGGGTTCAGCAAGCTCTCTATCCCAGAGAACTCACACTCACTTGCCTAGTGCCACACACCATTCATCCACACACAACCCTCCCCTCGGACTGGTAAGGCAGTTTCTTCCACCCCTGATTCCTCAACCTGACCACACGTGACACAGGTACCAAACTCTGGGCGCAGGGCGGGGAACAAATGTACTGGACACTATTATGCTGCCACCACTGGATCCCACCCTTACTGGTGAATCCAGAAACACATTTCCACAGAAATGACAAAAACAAACTTAGCACAATAATCCCTATACCATGTCCTTATCTGAATGCAGAGTTTTGTGGTGCAGCCAGTTGCTGCTGAGGTACAGCGCAAACGCAAGTCCAAATCCCACCGCTGCCACCAATGTTAGAAATGGGATTTCTGGTTGGCTAGGGCTGGCGCCAAAGCCAGGCAGAAACCACCACTCTAGTCAGGGCTGGGGAGTTACACGCCAAAGATAACCCCTGCTCACCCCCTTGGTAGCTTGGCACGAGCAGTCAGGCTTATCCCGGAGGCGATGTGTAAAGCGTTTGCGCGCGCACCCAGCAACAACACCCAAGGCCCACCACAAAAGAAACTCCACACAAGGTATTATATAAAAATAGCCTTTGTATTACCAAAACACATTAGATAATATTCACACAATTTACACTGTGCCAACTGGCACTGGGCAGAATTTTACAAGGGATTATATACAGGGGACAGGGCCACATGGACCACTGTCAGGAATTAGCACTTTTAGAATTAGCACTTGGTAGGAATAACACTTTTAGAACATAGCACATACAATCACTGTAGCACCAATTAGAACATGTAGCGCACAACCAGTAATCACTGGTAACAGGTAAGTACCACCTACGCAACCCTAACCACCTTAGGAAAATATTGCGCAGGGAACCAGGACCTCACTAGCACCACCTGTACTAGGAGAAAACAACATCCTAAGTATCACAATACCTGTAGGGGTAAACGCACATTACACATGATGCATCACATTCAGAGGTGTAAACACAAGGCACATGACGCATAAAAACATTCAGAGGTGCAGGTTAGGAACAATAGCGCAAAACTCACATTAGCCACCACTTGTGGCAGTCCCTAGGCCAACTGGCCTTGTCGGGGCTAGAACGTCCAGTGTCCAGCAGAGTCAGGGCGCGCCTGCGCAGGCTGCGCAAACCAGGGCGCACAAGGCACAACCTACACGTTGCAGCTGCCCTCTAAGCGCTGGGCAGCTGGGAAAGGGAGCGTGGGCACCATGGTGCCCTTTAACACAAATATGCCGCACTCACGTGGAGCCTCTCCTGGGCTCTAACCCCACGAAATGCCCCCTAGAGCCTTCGTGGCTCAAGAACAATGTGCCCCCAACGTTGGAGTCCTGGTCCTGGACTCGAGCAATAATGCCCCCATAAGTTGGAGCGTGCAAGCTCTATAGAACAACCAATGCGGGGGACGGGGGAGCCCTCTAGGCTCTTTAAATAAATACTTTGCCCCCAACGTTGGACCTACACTGAGCTCTACACAAATGCGCCTCGTGGGAGTCCCTTCTGGGACTCTGAGTGAAGGGAAGGAACTGCCACCACGTTGTAGCGGCCCGCAACTGCGGCGCCGCTAAGAAACCAAGGTAAGGAGGGGAGGTTAGGACTCCAGAACTCCCGCCGTAGCGCGGGACGCGCTGGTGCCAGAGATCATTCTCCCGTTAGGAAACACGGCCAGCCACAGCCCATCCGGACCCCGCCAGCGCCAGTACCTTCGGATCTGCGGGGCAGGGGAGACCTCCCACTGGCCTCGACTCCGGGCGACGCTGCTCCGCTTCTCGGAAGCTCCCCAGGGTCAAGGTGCAGGTTTGCTGGCCAGCCAATGGCGGCACAGACCTTCGCGGTGAGCCCCCAGGCTCAGGAACGCCTCATCCAATGGCAGCGCGGCCCTTGAGTCGAGCCTCCAGGCTCAGGAGCACATCAACCAATGGCAGCGCGGCCCTTTCACGGAAGCTCCCGGGCCGGCGGCGGTGATTCCTTCGAGACACAGACTTTCGCCAGCACAACACGGGGTAGGCTCCCGTTATCTCTACATAAAAGTCCCTGGCGGGGTGGGCACCCGCTGAGGGTATAAAAATGTCACGAAGTCCCTGGCGGGGTGGGCTCCCGCTAGGGATATAACAACAGCACACAATGCGGGGTAGGCTCCCGCGTCGCTCTCCCTGCTCAGGGGAATCCCCACGGCGGGATTTCCTCGGGGAAACCGGCCGCTTCGCGCTGCGGCAGTCAGGGGACGCGCTCCTCCGTTGGTGGTTACAGAGCCAAGCGCTCTAGCGAAGTATAAAGCAAAGCGCCCCCAGGGTGCGGCCGGCAAAAAGTCCAGGAACAAAGTTTTCCTCTGTGTGCAGCAAGGCAGGGGGGCAAGGCTGGGCCCAGAGCCAGCTCACTGGGCCTCCAGGCAGGGAGGTAGTCCAAGTGGCGGTCCTCTGGCCCAGCAACAGCAGCAGCCCCCTCAGGCAGGATCCTGGAAGAGAACAAATTGTAAGGGTACACAGCCCCTTCTTATACTGCAAAACCCTTTGTTCTTGGTTCAGGGTGAGGGGGAAAACCAGTCGCAGCTGGTTAGGGAGCACCCTTGATGTGCTCGGCCCCTCACTCTATTCACTGGTAGGGCTAGGGTCATCAGTCGCACCACAGGGGGCGGAGCCAGCATTGTGTGGGGAAAGCCCTGCCCTATTCAGGTCCAAGGTGCACTCCTCCCCAGCCATCCGCATGCTAATCTCACACTCACCACTGGGGCAGACCCACCCAGACTCCTGGAGCCAGGCTTACCAGCCAGCTCCAGCCAATCACACGCCAGACACCTTTTACACTAATATGCCAACTCCTAGAAGTGGCACTTCCGCACATGACATAATCACGCATTATACATCATTGCGAAGCATTCGATCACACGAGTCCGCACATACCACACTCGAGCCTGCACACCCCACGCATCAGGAACTACCAGGGACACATACATTCCCCATGCATTCCTTTGGGAGGGCAGGCCTATCTCACCACATGCACTCAGAGTGCGCACGCACTTTACTCTGGGACACAGGGAAAGTGCGCAGAAACGAAAAATCATTACCACCAGGTCACCAGTAAAAGCAAAAAGTTCAGGGGTGAACCTGCCAGAAGGGCCAAGTCCAACAGCATCCCAAAGCAAAAAAAGATCGAGAGCAGTAAGGAGAGGAGAAGCAAAGAGAGGAGGGAAACAGTTTGGGAAGAGAGAGACAATGGAAATGTAGTATATACAGTGTTTAATAATGATCTTTCACCTGTTTGAAAGTGATCTCAATTTGGAATACAGGATTAGGGAGTCAGCCTGTTGTTGGGATTGAGGATCACATTAGGTTGTTCCTTCCCCTCATGTATTGAAGAAGGGACCTGCTAAGTTCAGGAATATGTGGCTATGTTTTGCACTACTGACTACTATGTGTATACAGTAAGATTCTCCTATGTGCATTTGATTTCAGTGTATGCGAGCCCCTGAGAACAACAAGTGAGCAATTGCAGGGGCATGACACATGTCTGGAGAGTGTGAGTGGCAAGCCGTATGGTATTCTTGTGTGCTTGAGAAAGAGGAATTACATATGTATTATTCCTGGATTTTGAAGGTACAAAGGGGTTTATATATACCAGGAAGTGTTAATGTGTACAAAAAAGGAAGGTGTGTGCAAGTGATGCAGATAGATGGTAGGTGGACTAAGACTGCATTGATAGAGAGGTGCAAGTGTAGGTATGGGAGCTGCAAATGTTTCTTGAAACGAAGGCTGCTATTCACTGACAAAGGATTTGGTGGTGGTGGGACACTAGTGGAGGTGAGATATTAGTGGAGGTGGTTTAGTGGTGGCATTGGTGTTGCTATTGGTGGTGGTATGGTGTAGGTGGTCTGGTATCAGAGGTATTGGTAATATTGGTATTGGTGGGTAGTGGTGCTGGTGGTGCTATTGTGGTATCGATGTTGGGGGTACTGGTGAAAGTGGTGCTGGTATTGGTGATGTGGCATTAGTTTTAGTCATATTGGCATGGTGGCATTGGTGGTGATGGTGTTGGTGGTGGTATTGTGGTAGTTGTGGTATTGTTGGTATGGGTGATTCTGGTGTTGGTTTGTTAATGATGGTTGTATTCTTGGCAGTGGTGCTGGTCGTGGTATTCATATTGGCAGTGGTACAGATGGTGGATGTTTTGGTGGTAGTGGAGTGGTACTGGTGGTGGTGGTATTATTGATTGTTTTTGTTTTTGGATAGGTGGTGGGATTGTGACAGTGTCATTAGTGGTATTGGCAGTGGTATTGAGATTGGTGGTATTTGTGGCTGCTGTGGTGGTATTGCTGTTGGTGTGGTAGTGGGATTTGGTGGTGGTATTGGTGATGATGGTGATACTGTGGGGAATTTGGTGGCGATATTATTGGTTGTGGTATAGATGGGGTGGTGGTATTAGTGATGGTGGCTGTATTGGCGCCATTGGTGATTATGTTGCCAGTTGTGGTGGTGGCATTTGTATTGATGGTATTTGGTCTGGTGGTAGTATTGCTGATAGTGGTCTGGGTGATGCTAATTATATTGAGTCTATGGGATAAAGAATTGCATACAACCACTGTGACAGTTAGGTCACTTTTTAGATACAACGTAGTCCCTTGTGCCTGGCAATGCAACCACTCTGTAACAGGTGTATTGATTCACCAAACAGCCAGTAGCATTTTTGTTAACAAATGTCTGACACACAGCTAAAGATGTCTACAGCCAGGCCACAAAATCTGTACTTGATATTTGTGAATGTCAGAATTCCTACCCTAAAGAATGTTGAACTTAGGGACATACAAGAAACTGGCAGAGCGCAGTGTTATTCCAAAATTGGTAACACCGTGCTTCAACAGTATTAAAACTCAGGGATGAGCCGTATTGACAAGAAAGCAGCGCACCCCTGCATTACCCCTAGCACTGGTGCTAAAAAAGCTGCCTAGCACCAGCTTAGGCACCCCAGCACCTTTTTGCTAGGGTGCCTGCGCTGCAGAGGCAATTATGTCCGGAAAGGGACACCTTCCTGCACATAATCAATCTATACAGGCAACTTGCTCTAGCTATGTGTGCTGCAGAATGCAGCACACCTGGAAAGAGCAAAATACAAGGAGAAATAAAATATTCCTCCTCGTATCGCCTGCTTAAGACCAGGTATTCCCTGGCGGTATTTTGGCGCTGCCCCAAACCTTGTAAATATGGGGCAACGTCAAAAAGCAATGGGTGCTGTGGCGGAACTCCCACTGCAACAACCATTGCATGTCCCTTTCACGCTAAGTGCTGCATGAAGAAGGGAATTATTAATACAAGACGGTGTTAAGCCATGTTAAGGGGCTTAACCCCACCTTGTAAATAAGGCAAAGGAGTTAATGCCACAAGAACATCAGAAAAAGTGACGTTCTGGTAGCGTTAACTCCTTTTAACTATGCCCCTTATTGTGCATTTTTAAAATCCTTTTACTCAGGCTCTCGCAAGAGGGTTATAACCCACCCCTAACTGTGACAGGAATTGTCTTTTTTCATTGACAATTTTTGTTAGTTCAGTTGAATTGCCCTTTTATAATCGTTTGTGGTGTTTGGTGGGCTGTTTTATAGCCTTAGAGAAATTCAATCAGATACTTTGACATCCAAATGGTATTTGGAATTCTAATAAATGATAACCAGAGCTGGTCTACCCTATGGGAAAACCCAGAAAGTCCACATTAGGTTGGTGACTTTAAAAGGTAGGTAGGGTCTGCCTGACATGTGACAGACTCACACTCACTGCCTTTCATTTCACCTATACAGTGTTATATTTTTAAAAAGATTATTGAGATGTTTTCTTTTTATGGGGAAAACAAGTCATCTGTCATGTTCGATAATACTAGCATTTATTTACAGAATGACAGCAAAACATACGCTGATTTTGTGTAAAAAGATCATTTTGTACTATGAATTCCCTCTTTTTCCACTACCTGAATGAAAGCTGAAGAAAGCATCAAGCACAGCGTACAGTGCACTAAAAGAGTGTACTTCCATAAACCCTTCTAACACATTTGTAGACAACTTGCCTGGGGTGTGAAAGCTCAACCAACAAAGGTGAGGCGTGCCAAAAGTGCAAGGGCTCAACCAGCGCCTTTTTTTCCCTCCAGAATTTTATATAGAGCGAACTTGACCCAAAGGATCAGGTATCAGCGCGCTTTACACGAGCATCAGTTGCATTTCACAAAGACACATTCATTTTGTTAGGCACGGGGAGATTAAGGTGCAGATTTACGTTTCCTGGCGCATCCCTGCAAATCAGCCGGGATGTGCCAAGAAACGTGCGACACGCAATGCCGTCGTAGCGCCACCACGGATGCGCCGCATTTACAATGTGGCGCGCCATGGCGCAAGGATAGGCAGATGCGTGTCGCATCTACCGGCGTAAGGTTGGCGCAGTGCTGGAGTTGTGTCGCGGGCGCGACGCAACTCCAGCACTGTGCCAACCCGGCCTATCTTCCACATGGTGCGTCACACCTTACGCCTGATTCAAGCAGGCGCAAGGTTTTGACGCAGCGGGGTCGGAAAAGTGACTGAGTGAAATCTTGTAGATTTCACTCAGGTACTTTTCCTAGGCGTTCCTGCGCCGGAATGCCCACCCTGCGCCAGTACGCCCACATGAAACCTGACGCAGGTTTCATGTAGCGCAGGACTTTACAACGTGACGCATCTCCCTAGATGCGTCATGTTGTAAATCCCCCGCAGCATGGTGCTAGCTTTACGCCGCCGCTGCGTCACAGAAGTGACGCAATGGCGGCGCAAAAGTGGCGCACGAGCTTGTAAATCTGTCCCTTTCTGATTTGCCCAGAATCATAGGATGTTGAGCATCATTGCCGAGACTCAAACGCGATTCCCCAGACTTGAGATCGACTGCCCTAGCCATTAGGCCACATCCTCTCCCCTTCTCTACAACCACCTATTCAGTGTCCCTTAGTACGTGTCTGAGGTAGAAATGAAGTGCCGTTAGTTCTTAAGTGCAGGTGTTATAGCTACGTGTTATGTCCCCCCTCCATCAGCTAATGTGACATAGAAAAGGGATGAGATGCAATATTAAATCTAAGGCGGAGGTGATAAAACAGCGTTAACAGCGTGGACCATGGCTTATTGGAAACTGTCCCAAAGTTCTGGCAGTGAATGGGATAATAGAATTCAACTTTAACCCAAAATGTAAAGTGCCTTGCGTTGGCTGATTCCAAACACAGAGTTCTATTAGTAGGTGGCAGACTTCAAGTGTTGCATTCCCTTAGCCGTTCTCCTAATATGGAGTGATATTTTGCCATTCTTACTACTCCCATTGGAACGTCACAGCGTAGGTGACCACATTCCTGCAGGTTCTTACTTCTTTAAAAAATAGCAGCTTCAGCAGAATGCGCCTGTCAGTCAACGCGGGGCAGCAGCAAAATAAGTGGCACAGGGACTCAGTTTCATACATGCACAAATGACAGCGTTCCTGCCCCCCACTTTTGGACTTCCAATGCGCTTGAAATTCCCATAATGGTAAGGCCTGCAAACTCATATATAGTATATTGTTTTACGGCAGACCCGCCCACGGGGGCCTTCAGCTAGGTCTGTTTTGAAAATGGCCTGTAGTATGATTTTCAAAGAGCCTTCTAGGGCAAACGTGACTTGGTAGTAGTATTTTACAATGGCTAATTTGCACTCGATTTCTTGGCATGCTGGGCCAAATTCTAATTGCAGCAACATGTGTCATATGTGCTTTGGTAGTCCAAAAATGTTCCTGGAGGCTGCAGATTGGCAGTACTCGAGGACAGTCAGTAGCATCCCATGAAAGGCAAGATGCCCATAATTTATAGCCAGTGGCAGCTTGGCACGAAGGCTATGCACATTCTTTCTGTGGTGGGAGTGTGTAGGTTTTGATGGAGTTTTGCCAATACAAATGTTGTTTTAGCTGCCTTTTTCTTTATTGAAATGGACTGTAGAATGGTTTATGTGTGTCAGACAGCCAAACACCCGGATAATTATATTTGCTTGTTGATATATTAAGCGACTCAAGGTATCATTTCTATTGATCTTGTTTTTTACGCTGCCCTTGGTTCTTGCAGCGTTGGCTGTTAGGCAGTTCCTGATGTTATAAGAGGAAAGTATACTTAAGGCCCTCGGCATCCCAATACTGGTGTGATCCAGAATGACTAAGTCATCTGCTTATAGTATGATTGGAAGTTTTAGTGATCCAATTTTTGGAGAGAAAAAGCTCCCTTTGGAAAATGCCGGCACTAGACAAAATGGGTGCTATGACACAACCCTGTTTTAGACCTTTATTTGAGTTTACTTTTGGGGAGACGTGGGTTTAGGTCAGTTTGATTTGGACCCAGGTATCCGTTTATAGGGCAATTATTACATTGAGCAGGTTGTTTGGTATACCCCACGCTTTGCCCATGAGATGTTACGGTTTATGCTGTCAAATGTTGCGCTGTAATCTACAAAGCATGTGTATATTGGCCATGACCCTTTTTTGAAGCTTTATTTGCCAAGAAGGCATAGCTATGGCATTATCCATGGTGGATGCTTTGGGCTGAAACCCTATACGATAGTATGGAATTATCTTATTTTCTGTAACCCAATCCACCAGCTCACATAGTACGACCTTTGCGAAGGCTTTCCCCTTGACATCCAACAAAGCTAATAGCCTATAGTTTTAGGGTCTGAGCTATTGCCCTTTTTATGGATTGGATGCAGAAGGGAGCCCCTCCATGATGCTGGAATCCTAGAGGACAAGATACAGGCTTGAAAGAGGTCATGCATTCATGGTGCCCAAAAGTCTGCTTCATCGTATACAAGTAGAGGCTGCCGACGCAAGTTCTTCAAGGCCTGTAAAAGCTGGTTAAAACCCTATGACATACAGTACCCTACTGAGGCGGCAGCTGTTTATACCTAAACTCTATGACATGGGTGTTAATGTCTTCTGTTCTACTGTATTCTACTTAAGTGGCCAGGTACTAGCAGTGTATGCAGGGCAGCCTGTGACTGCTGTGGTGTGGGTGTTGGCGCATCTTGGTTGTTTGTTTTATGACAATTTCACTTATTTGCAGAAAAGAAAAACCTGACAAAAAAGATATTTGAAAAATAAAAAAACAAAGTCTGCGTCATCCCTGAAGATGGTTTTGGGTAGTCCATTAGGTCCATGACTGCCTCTTGCATATTGTTTGAAGTATGTGTTTCTTTCCCTTCACAGTTAAATGGATTGGTTCTTCGACTTGAATGCCCAATTCACGTCTTGCTTGCACATACCAGGGGATGAGAGATAGTTCCAGACCTGTGTATAATGATATAACATGATTTGGCCATTGTTCCGCTGAGACGGCATTTGCTGTGCTGAAAGTTTTGTTGGTCGCATGTGTGGAGGTTGATTTAATGAAAGCAGGCTTCCAAAGTCATCTGATGGGCATCTTTCTGGGAGCCCTTAGGCTGGCCCAAGTGTCTGGTATTAAGGTGGTCGGCCAGGAGGTCTTCATGATTGGGGTACTGCTAGAGGACCGTTTGAACATGCTTGAAGAAAATGTCAATAGCCTTCTTCGCGCCTCCATTACATGGGTTGATGTAAGTATTTAGAAGGATTATGGAGGTACGCAGGCCACTTAGGGTTAGGCCAAAGAGTTCAATTGCCTGCATGGTATTACACCCAGTCATAATCTACTTTATTCTGAGTTGTAAATTGAACTTTACAAAGAACGAGAGGCCGCCGGACGCTCTTCCAATGATGTTTTTTATTTTGTAGGACAGAGGCCTGCCCAGCAATAATCCAACTTGTCAGTTTGATGAGTTGTTTAGACGCAGATGTATTCTTTTGCATTGTTTTAGGTTTCTGATATACCTTCAGGTGCTAGGTTCAAAGCGGCCAATAACCACCTCCATCTGTCACCAATAAAAGCGGCCGTGAGGACAAAGGTCCCCAAAAAGTTACTGAGCGCTGAAAGCTAGGGTGTGGTTAGAGTGGTGTCGACCACCACACTGAGCGCAAGCCTCACTGTCCGCTGCCACGCAATGGGAGCAGTGTTGCCACCTATTGCACCTGTAATGTTGTCCCCGTTGGACTGGCCCATATCACCCCC
This sequence comes from Triturus cristatus, assembly GCF_964204655.1. Taxonomy (NCBI): domain Eukaryota; kingdom Metazoa; phylum Chordata; class Amphibia; order Caudata; family Salamandridae; genus Triturus; species Triturus cristatus. The sequence goes on along the minus strand of NC_140582.1, from coordinate 609,160,968 downwards.
TCTCTGACCCCGCCACGTAACAGTAGTGGGCTGGCCCAGCGTACGCTCGGCCAGCACGTAGATAACTCAATAAAGAGCCCGGGGTCCCTGGGCATGGCCAGTTAGTTGCCGCCACTACAGTAACTTTGTGTGCGCCTCAATGTGTTTGCTGGGCTAGGCCTCGCACCAGGATTCTACACTGGTGACGAGGTGGTCTTCCTACCCCACCGACATTTACCGCGCCTGCTGCTCACACTGGCTGTGTGAAGCCACCCCTGCCGTGCCTTCCGCGCCACCTGCCTAACTCCTTGAACGTCCGGTCGCGCTCCTGCCACCACCTCCACGGAGCATGACGCCGGCAGCCAGCGGTCTCTCTCTCCAGCGGCCCTGCAGGCCGTGCACACGCACATGCGCACAGCCTCTTTCCGCGCCCGCCGGCCCCGGATCTTCAGCATCACGGACCCCTGACGTCTCTCGAGCACGGTAGGAGTGTCAGCGCTCACTCCCTGACCGCCTCTTCACAACGCTACCCTGGCCATGCGCTTCTGGGGCACACCACATGATTGGCTCAGCCTACCTCACCGTCCACAGGACACCTGCCCGCCTTTGCCTGCAAACCTGCCTGCCAGCTTTGCCCACCATCAAGGAGCACATCAAGAGTGCGTGCACATGCCTAGCACAGCTGCACAGCACCTGAACTGTGCCCACCTGGCCCACTCTAAAGTGCCACCCCATGTCTTGGTATACGCACAGGCCGCTCCTCCCCGCCCTGCTGACCACACTGCAGCCTTCAGGAAGTCGGCGCCCGCGCACAGCGCCTCACTCCTTGCCACTCCTGGCCACGTGCTCTGCCTGCCTACGCCTCACAGCAAAGACTCTACCACCCCAGTCTCACACACTGCTGTACCCACATGACGACTGTTCCTCCTACGAGCAGTTCACCATCACCGGCCCCCCTCCCTCCCAGGCTGCTCGCTGGAAGGCATGGGTCGAGCGCCTGGAGAACTTCTTCGAGGCCGCAGACTTCGCGAGCCGTGGTGAAGGTCCATGATGCTTCACGTCGGAGGGGCAGAGATTCACAAAATCTCCAAGACCATACGAGAAGCGGGGCCCCCAAGGAACTACGCCTCAATGCGTGACGCCATCACGGTGTACTTCGAGCAATTTGCCAACCCGACTACTAGGGGTTTCTGCTCTGCCAGGCCCGCCAACTACCTGAGGAGTCCGTGGACGTTTTCTATGCAAGGCTTAAGGAACTAGCGAGCACCTGCACCCTCCCCGACGAGGACGATGAGATCCGAGCCCAGTTCATTCAAGGCTGCGCTTCAGCTAAACTGCACGAATGGGTGTTGCAAGAGTACAACATGCCAATGAGGGACATCCTAACTCTTGGCCGCTCCAAAGAGTTGTCTAAAACCAGAGCGGTGCATATGAACCCTAAACCGTCCGCCACAGTCAAGGAAGAACCAGTGCACGCCATCCGCACCGACACTCAAGAAACACTACCAAAAACTACCAGGCCCAAGACTGCGACGTCCCAGCAGAGCCCGCGCAGTCGCCAGTGCGGGTGGTGTGGAGGTCCATCAGCTCACGATGGAGCATGCCCGGCGCAAGGCAAGACCTGCAGCGCCTGCAGGAAGGTTAACCACTTCTCCAAAGTATGCCGATCAACACCGAGGAGGAAGCAATACGGCCCACCACGGCGAGTTCGTGCAATTGAACCGCCCCCGATGGTCTCGCTAGCAGCGACATGGATGACGATGAGGCCGACGCTGCCACCGTCAATGTGGTCAGAATGCTGAACGTCTTGTCAGCCGCACAACATGATACACCCATATGCAGAGTCAAAGTACAGGAACATGCAGTGGATGCTCTCATCGACACAGGGGCTACCATCAATCTCATGGCTGCCAACGTCTACGAGGGTTTGCCGAACCCCCCTATACTGCGCTCCACCAAGGCACAGGTCTATGCCTACGGCACCAGGTCTCCACTCAAGCTATGCGGAGTATTCCAAGCAAATCTCTCCCATGAATCGACACACCAACATGCCAAAGTCTACGTGTCACGGGAAGGCTCCGGATTTCTGCTGGGCTGTCGAACGGCCGGAGATCTCAACCTGATCCATTTTGCATTTACTGTCCATGCCAATGGCCTAAACCACCTGCTGCATGACTTTGGAACGCTGTTCAAAGGAATCGGTTGCCTGAAAGGTCCAGCGGTCCGACTTCACATCGACAAGTCTGTTGCCCCGGTTGCCCTCCGTCACAGGAGGATCGCCCCAAAGTGGAAGCAGAGCTACGCCTGCTGGAAAAGGCGGGAATCCTCGAACGTGTGTGGCCCTACCCCCTGGGTGTCGCTCATTGTCGTCGCGAAGAAACCAAAGCAACCAGATGCCGTCCGCATCTGTGTGAACATGAGGATTCCAAACCTCGCCATCAAACGCGAGCGCCACCTGACCCCGACTGTGGACGACATCATTGGAGAGCTAGCTGGCTCCAAATGGTTCTCAAATTTATTTATTTATTTTTTTATTTTATTGAACTTATATTGCGCGCAGCTACCCGCAGTGGGTTTCCCGGCGCCAGGGATAGACTGGAGGAGAAATCGGAAAACAAGTAATTGCAAGAGGGAGACACTAGACCGGAGGAATCTGGAACTAGAACAGGAGGGTCTTCAGTTTTTTGCGGAAAGCCAGAAGACTGGTTTCTGTTTTAAGCGCCATTGGGAGAGCATTCCACATCTTGGGGCCCAGATATGCGAATGAACGGCCTCCCATTTTTGCCAGTCGGATTCTGGGAATCACAAGATTGCCACTATTGGATGACCTCAAAAGGCGGCCAGGCTGATATGGCTGCGCAAGATTGTGCACGTAGGCCGGAGCGGAGCCTTGGCGAATTTTGAAGAGGATGCACAAAGTTTTGAAGGCCACTCGATCCGAGATTTTTAACCAATGGAGGTCACGTAGAGCCTGCATTGCGGACATTCTCCTTGGGACATTACGCAGCAGGCGGGCGGCTGAGTTCTGTACAACCTGGAGTTTATTGATTGTAGCTTTATCTGCTCCTAGATAAAGCACATTGCCATAGTCGATATGGGACATCACAAGGGCCTGTACGACAGTTCTACGAGTGGATTCAGGCAGCATCCATATGATCTTTTGCAACCAGCGAAGGGTGTTAAAGCAGATCGCAGCGACCTTAGTTGCCTGCTGCCTCATCGAGAGTTTGTCGTCGATTAGGACACCGAGGTTGCGAGCAACAGGCACGGGGGTAGGCAGAGGACCCATGTCACTGGGCCAATGTCGTGGACCCCAGAGATCTTTTTGTTTGCCTAGTATGATCACCTCAGTCTTGTCTCCGTTGAGCTTTAACAGATGCATTTGCATCCAAGCTGCAACGCGAGAGAGGCCGATTTTGAGGGCAGAGGTGTCCTGAGCCCTGCTGCTAGACAAAGAGAACACAATCTGCGTGTCGTCTGCGTATGAGTATATAGACAGACCGGCGTCCTCTACGATGGAAGCAAGTGGTCTGATGTAAATATTGAACAACAGAGGGCTCAATATAGACCCTTGGGGGACGCCGTAGGCAGAGGAATGAATCGCAGATTCAGCTTTGTTTGAGAAAACCTGAAAGGTGCGCTCATTAAGAAATGAGGACACCCAGGCGAGCGCAGATCCAGCAACACCGAGGGAACCGAGAGACTCCAATAGGATGGAGTGGGACACGGTATCGAAAGCAGCGCTTAAGTCAAGAAGAATCAGCGCAAAGGTCTCACCGCCATCGATACCGTGTCGGAGTCGCTCAGTTACCCCTAGGAGTGCGGATTCGGTGGAGTAATTAGCGCGAAAGCCTGATTGGGACGGATGGAGATATCCCATGTTTTCAACAAACTCAAAAGATGGATCTTCGCTCCGGCTACCACCAGATTCCACTCCACCCGGACTCTCGCCCCATTGCTACGTTTTCCACCCATGCAGGGCTCTGGCGCTACACGCGCCTCAACTTCGGAATCTCCAGCGCTGCTGAAGTATTCCAGAACATAGTCAAGAATGTCCTCCAGGGGCTGGAAGGCATACTCATCATAAGTGATGACATTCTGGTGCACGCACCCACGCTAGAGAAACATATCCAGCGCCTCCATGCCGTGTTCTCCCGCATCCGAGACAGTGGACTCACCCTCCACCGTGAGAAGTGCAAGTTTCTGAGAAAGGACATCAGCTTCTTTGGTTATCGTTTCTCCGACAAGGGCATTGGCCCTGACCCTGACAAAGTGAGGGACATACAAGATGCCCCGCCCCGACATCAGGGTCCGGCGTCCGCAGCTTCCTGGGCTTGGTCACGTACTGTGGCTGCTTCATCAAAAATCTATCTGATCTGACCGGACCCCTCCGACAACTCACCAAAGCCACTAGCCACTGGGTGTGGGAGACTGAGAAAGAGGAGGCGTTCCGCCTCACAAAAGCAGCCTTGTCTGCCGACACGACGCTGGCATACTTTGACCCCCGAAACGAGTCCCAGCTGGTGGTGGATGCCAGCCCCACAGGCTTAGGAGCGGTCTTAGCCCAACAACAGACCTGCGAAGAATGGGCCCCTGTCGTGTACACCAGCACTCTCACGCCCACGGAACAGCGCTATTCTCAAATCAAGAAAGAAGCTATCGCAATTCTGTGGAGTTGCTGCCATTTCCACATCTACCTTTATGGACACCCGTTCAAGGTTGTGACCGACCACAAACCCCTCATTCCACTCTTTCAAGGGTCTTCATCGCGCCCCCCCACGAATAGAGAAGTGGGTGTTGCAGCTCCAGGAGTTCCAATTCACGGTGGAGTACAGGCCCGGCACCTGCAATCCAGCAGATTTCCTATCAAGGCATACCAGATCGGTGACTGAGCCCGAAGCTACGGAGGTGGCAGCCACCGAAGAATATGTGCGAATGATCATTGAACGATCCAGACCGCTCCCCATATCGCTGGCTGAAGTAATACAAGCCACAAGAGAAGACGACTGCCTTCAAATCGCCATCCATGCAGTCACCTCAGGAGACTGGAGGCCATTGCAAAACCCAACACCATTTCGCACGACTGAAGCCCAAACCACTTTGAGAGCTCTACACCAAGTGCGCCACAAACTGTCCGTGTCCACCGATGGCTTCCTCCTGAGAGGCCCCAGCTTAGTCCTGCCGGAGCGCCTGACTCACCAGGCCACCCTCCTCGCACATGGAGCGCACCAGGGGATTGTGAAACCAAAGAACCGCCTCAGGAGCAAGGTCTGGTTTCCCGGCCTAGACCAACAATTCGAGTCAATCATCCAGCGCTGCCCAGTTTGCCTGGCGACCAGCCTGCCCAGCAGACCGGCACCTGTCATCACAGAAGTAGGCCCCACTAGCCCATGGGAAAAAGCCAGCGCAGACTTCGGCAGCCTACCGGGAGAAAAATACATGTTGGTGGTATTGGACGACTTTTCCTGCTATCCGGAGATCGAACTTGTCTCCTCCACAGCAGCTGGAGAAGTCATCCCGAAACTAGAAAAAATCATGGCAACCCATGGTTTAATTGGAGAACTTCGGACAGACAAACGCCCGCCATTCACCAGCGCAGAACTACTTGAGTACCTATCTTCCCATAGGATCAAGCACCGCCGGTTGACCCCCAGGTGCCCCCAGGCGAATGTAGAAGTGGAACGACTAATGCGAACTCTAAAACAAGACAATCCAGATAGTCTTAGCCGATGGCCACATCCTAGAACAAGCATTGTACCAGTTCCTCCGAGAGTATCGCCTCACGCCCCATTGCACCACCGTCATCTCTCCGAGCCACTTGTGTTTTGGTCAAGTGGTGACAGATACCATCCTGCACCATCCATCATGGGCAGAAGCTCCGAATCCCCCAAACCATTCCATGGTACGGAGAACGAAGACCAACCAGGAAGCATCCCAGAGGAGCCATGCAACAGAAAGCCCAATCGTCATTGGTGACAGAGTGCTTGTGCGAGAACGCCACCCCGGCGGAAAGTTCAGGATGCCATTCGAACTGGACCCTTGGGCTATAATCCACATCAAAGGCACTATGGTAACAGCATCCCGTGGGTCCGAGAAGGTAACCCGCAATGTATCGCTCTTCAGAAAGATCCCTGATGACGATGCGGAGGAGTTTCCACTACCCGACAAATCAGCAACGGGAGAGCCGAGCAACCATCACCGGCCCGGAGGGAGTGACAGCAGCCCCGCGGCTGACCGAAATGCCCTTGCTCCGGATCAAGCCCACGAGCCGGACCGGCTGTGTAGTCAGCCAACACGAGACAACTTAATAAAGAGCCCGGGGTCCCTGGGCGTGGCCAGTTAGTTGCCAGCCACTACAGTAACTTTGTGTGCGCCTCAATGTGTTTGCTGAGCTAGGCCTCGCACCAGGATTCTACAGCACCAACCACCTCTCAACCACAGCCTGCACCTCTCACCTCGGGGCCTATTAAAGGCAGTCCTGCCAAGTGCCATGCATCAGGCATCTTAGTGTGGTGGTCCGCATCACTGCAGTAAAATGCAAAGTCACGCAATATAGGGCTGCCGCCTTGCCATCGTCAGCACCGGGCTTACAGTGAGTTAATTAAGTACTAGAGCAGCGAGTAAGCAGTGGAGCGAAGAACGTGCGCTCTCCAGACTGGTAATGTTGTGGCAGACACAAACTGTATGACTGACACCGTACCAACTCAAGTAACATTATTTATGCCGGAACAGGCTGGCCAGGCCGGACACTGGGGATCCCAGCTGCGCTCATTAGCTGGCTGCTGTTTCACTGATGCAGCATCCAGGTGAAATGGCGTCACAACCGCAACAAGCAGTGCATGTTTGCCAAAAGGGGAGACAGGGAGTTACGGGCCGCATTGCGAGCGGGTGGCAGTTGTGAATTTGTTGCTCTCAATTTTGAGCTCCAGCCACTACTCGCACCACTGCCTGTGCTGAATTGGTGCCTCATCATGCATCTCCAAGGGGTAGGCTCCTGTCCCGCTGCCCTCATCATAGTGTCCCAATGTCGATATTCCCTCTCCGCAGCTGTCAGTCACCCAATCTCATGGCTGTTTTGATATCCTTACGTTTTAAAAGCCCGATGCGGCCAGAATGCCCAGCCATGGAAAAATGAAAGGGGATCATCTGGTGAACTATCATTACAGAGTGATGGGGTAACCCAAATAACGTCAAAGGACCTGGGTACAATGTACACAAAATGGTCCAGACGTCCCTTATTTGGCAAAGCCAAATAGGGGAGACAACCGATTGTGACCGCTCAAATTAATTGATTACTTCGTAGCAAATTTTCACAAATATTTCGAGAGTAATACATACTCCTAACATCACACCAGAGAGAAAAGATACAACTCCTGTATCCTGGAGACAAAATCTCCTTAATATTCCCTTTTTTTTACATAAAAATTAATAAAACATAAAAAATGGCAATGATATTAATATAACGGTCTTTTCTACATCTGGTGAACTAAGCATGAGATACTGACATCCTAGCGATGGCCCAGGGCCGGAGATGCCATCTTTTCTCCAGCGCACCACTGTAGCCTGGAACCAGAATACAGAGCCAGCGGAGGAAGCTGGTATGGAGGGAGAGCAGCTCTAAGCTGGCATGCTTGGCTGGGGGTTTGCAGGTTCTGGGTTCGAGGACGGTGCCCCCTGCCAGCCTGCACAATTTCTATAACTACTGCAATTATTGCCTTGTCATTAGATTGACATCTTGCACCCTTGCGTGCTTTTTTCAATCAAGTCTCTAGAACATTGTCTGATGAGGCTTGGCCACAATATTGTTTTTATGTTCAATACACTACTATATGAATACACCATGTACACAGTTCTATGATGCCCATAAGGCCTAGTCGTCGCTACAAACGGGTAAGTAAACATATGTGCACAGCTCTGTGTGCGGTTCTTGGAAGGAGAACTGCCTGCCTCAGGCATTCACTAATATACCTATAGCTATAGCGTAAAGGAACTATGGTCATATTTATGCCATTTCTTACTGTCTGCTCACTGCATTATTTCTTTACATGTTCTGTTGTAGGGACCTTTCTTCCTATGTAAAGAAATCGTGCCCACTCACATGAATTTCTACATTAAGATGTTCACAGTGCCACGGTCTTTGTGATATCCCGTCCGCCTCATCACTTTTCGCCCTACGAGATGGGCATGGGTTCATATTTGTTATCATCTACACCCATTTAGCTCAACCACCTGTGTTTGAACACATGATTCTAAAGAGCATCTCCTTGCTCAAATGGGTGTAAATTCTGGCTTTATGTTTCCTTATTCTTCATTGCTTGATTTTGCTCGTGAGGAAGTGTCACTCATAGTTGTTGAAATGTCACTCATAATTACACTGAAATTACACAGCGATCTGAAACCTTGTCAGCTATGAAAGGGCCTCACCATCGTGGCTCCTCGTGCGCGGCCGGTGGGCTCCTTTCGCTGCTAGCTGCTGACTACTGATGGTGGTGGCAGCTGTGAGGCAGTGTAGGGAGATGGAGGGGCTTCGCAATTTACGGCTTACCCCCACCGCCTTTTATCAATAATGTCGGTGGGGGAAGCCAGATCAGCTGCGTGGCCCAGGCCACTCTTTTTCCCCTTCTTTCTCAACGGGATTTAAGGCATTGTGCAGCAGCGCTTTGGCCCGCTAACCGTGGAGCCTGCTGAGGCATAACTAAATAAAGTAAGACAGAGTGGTAGCAAACTGTCCAGATTGATTTTTATTCACACCCAAACACATTAGCGCCATTTTTACAGAGTTTGCCAGTGAAGCGCTATTTTTGTTGTCTTGGCTTTGTTTTCCCTGGGCTTGGAGCTAGTGCACCAATCCTGGAGGTACTGCAATGTGAGGATTGAAAAACAAAATTTGTACTGCTGCTCTGTATCTAGGGATGTTGTCTTTTTTTTACCATACTGCTTACGTTTTGTAAGGATATAAGCAATGGCCATTGAAATGGGTCCATTCAGGGCCCTGTTGTCATGTCCTTAACTTTTCAGGCAAAAGCACTCACTGATTTCTGAACAGTGAGTGTAAAAGCGTTAAGGTAACCATGTTGTTCCTGCTTACATTTCACATGGTTTGCAAAATGTTGCATTCCCTAGGATTGTTTGCTTTTTCCAGGATGCTGTCACTTTTTTTTGTAGGCCACATATTGCTCTTGCCCAGTGCGTAATTTAAATTGAGCCGCATCCAGGTGTTTATAGTTGGCAACAATTGGGTTGTAGTTGAAGGCAGTCTGAGTTTTTCTCAGTGGGGCAGTATGGTGTTCAGTGGGGGAGAGGATGTGGCACTATGGCCAGAACTGCTGAATTTGGAACTGGGGAACCAGGTTCAGCCTTAATAACCAGTCCGCCAGACCACTCTCCTGAGAGAGCACTATCTCATGCTAGACCTTAGAAGGCTTCGCAAGACATTAGAAGCCCCGGTGTCGTAGCACCAGCAGGTGGACCCTAGCATGACAAGTGTAGGTTAACCTTCAAGGCTTGCCCACCACTATTCATACTGAAGTTCACCTCCAGTTTTACGGCAGGCCTATGAAGCAGTACACCCTAGAACAGTGACCCTGTCACTGAGATCACAGGACCCTTGAGAAGGGCCAGCTCTAGGGCGGTGCAACCGGTGTGACCGCACCAGGTGCTCACTTTCGGTGGAGGTATCATTTTTGCAAGTATATTATGGTTTTAAAAGCGCTTGCTGCCTCCTTCCTGGCCTCCAGTAATTTTCGGTAACAATAAAAATGTCATGATGACTCTGGTGATTAATGTTCTTCCTAGAGAGAGATCGGAATTTTGTCTAATGGAAGATTTGACTCATGGAAAGGTAGCTCAGAGGGTTAATGTACCTGCTGCAAAGAACATGTACCATGCAGATCACAAAGTGCACATAATGTAAATAGGCCAGTGGGCTACTGCTTTTGTCAGAGAGATCCTTTTGTCACTTGCAGTTTATAAGTTAAAATCCTAACATAGAACAGTGAGCTATTAACTGTCATCTACTCCGCAGCAACACAAGTCACATTTTTTATTAACTTTTGATACGTTTGAGCAACAAACAATTTATTAGTTTAAATGGTGAGATCATGCTGCAGATCTTGCATTATGAGGCAAATATGGAAGAGCCATTATTATTTAGAAAACATTTGCAAACTAGGATTTTTAGCCATTCATGTTTGAACTGCTGTTTTGGTAAAGGGAGAAGTGTGTTTGAACTGCTGTTTTGGTAAAGGGAGAAGTGCTGATGACAGAAACTCCATGGCTCGGAGACAAATGGCTTGTGCTTCCACATTTTATCGTATTTGGGGACATTCTGTGATTAGAAGCATATCCCACTTTGTGAACACATTTTACTGTCAATAACTCATTATAACCTTAAATAATCATGTGTATCCATTGGTTGATAAAACTGGGCAGTGAACCAAACAAATACAAAAAATTGGGATGTTTGCGCATTCTGGCCACGCCTCTGGCTCTGCCCACTGATCCAATCCTTGGGTTATTCCCGCCCTTTGATTCTCCGCCCACAGTTCCCCTACTTTTTTTCCCCCACTTCGACCACTGATATATCGTGTTGACGGATAGTGGGAACACCACACCAGTAAAAAGTACCATACCTATGATATTATAAATTCCAATAAACTGTTGACTAGCAGGTAGCCCACTGTACAACCTGATTAATGAATCATTATCACACTGTTGTTAACAGGCACATTTTGTAAATATAGGACCTACATTTACCAACGTTACTAAGGATTCTGTATGGTCCCGTTATTTGCCAACTGTGTCCACTGGCGGACTCGAGGCGGAGGAGGTCCATGTGGTAAGTCGTGAGGGGGTGACACCATGAGTTACCCGCACCGGGTGACACCAACCCTAGTGACGCCACTGCAGCCGAGTAGTGCGTTAGTAGTGTGGGAACGCTAGCCTGTCAAGGGTGTGAGAGTGCTGTTAGTAGTGGAGGATTGTGAATGTTGCTGGTAGTATGTGGCTTCTAGTCTGTGACGAGCATGAGAGGGCTTCTGTTAGTATGTGGCTTCTGATGGCTGGTATGTGAGGAGCGTAATCATGCTTCTGGTAGTGAGTGTCTCATTTTCTTTGAGAGGCATGTGAGTGCTCCAAAGAGTGCAACTACTGGTGTGTGGAGGGTGTGAGAATCCTGCCGCCAGGATTTGTAATTTTATGTTTGCACCCATAGTTTTCATTGATGCCATTGCTGAAGACATGCTACACACACCTATTTAAAGACAGACAAGTCAAGGTTGCAGTAATTGTTCTAAGAGTAGTAATATTCCTCCACCTGTGAGCCTTAATAGTCTGCATTCCTTAGTAAGGGCGCTCAATTTATTTACTTTCAATAACCCTTGCTTAGTAGCTGTTTGCAGGTCATCTCCAGACTCCACCTAGTAATCCCTACATGGATCACTGACAACATTTACGCATGCAAAGCCAGATATATTTGCTGCCCTCACTAAGCATCGGTTATACACGTGACTTGAGTCACAGCCTCTCTTTCTGCACTCATTCATGCTCACACACACTCTCCCACTGCCCTGGGACTGCCTGCAGCCTCACATGAACAGATAAGCAGCTGCTCTCCATGTCTGATGCTAATCCCAGTGCATCAACCCCAACGCTACTCTAGCTCGGTTGGGTGTGCCCATATAGTGTGCATGTGCAGCAAAGTTCCCTTCTAATGCAGGGTGCATATGTGGTACACTGATCTTGATGGGAAAAGTTGGTTCGCAACCAGGCAGGAGCTCGTGCATAAGCTGAAGAGCACGCAATCATGCATGCACCAAATAGCGGCATACTCTGTTACTAGACGACCTAGCAAAGCACAGCACAGGGTCCAACTACCACTCTCTTTCGTTTAGGGGACGGAATGGGGTCAGCTCTGCAGGAAGCAATACAGTGCTCAAAACAACACTAATATGTCCACCACTTGCACAGACTGCGGGACAGCATCACAGTGGCTTTCTTGCTTGTTTACTGCAACATACACCACGCACCAGTCCTCTTCATAGTGCGGCACTGCATTATGTTTGTAATGGCAACCATCTTAGATTTAGGGAATTCACAACAAGTCATGGCAATCGATCAAGCTGAAGATAGCACAAGTGACATGCCATGGAGTTTTTTCAGCAGCTCCCACAATGACAGTAATTTATGCTTGTGATGCCACAGCTGAGAGCTATGATGAAGATGGACAAAAGCAAGGCTGGTTTCTTCGGGGGCATTTTACTTGGGGATGCAAACACTGGTTTGAGGAGTCTAGGGGCAATCGGGGATTACTGGGCATCAGTGGTGATAATTGAACTCCTACCTCTCACATCCTCGTACCACATTACTGGAACCAAGCTATGTATAAAGAATGATCCTTTAGCTCTTGACACCCAGGGTAGCAAGACATAGCAGTCAAAGACTTACTCAGGGAGGTGGTTTAGTGTTGAAACTCAGAACTCCTAAAAGCATAAAATAATACTTAATACATCATTGTCCAGCCAGTCCTTACTTTTAAAAAGAAAAAAAGACAATTTAATTCTGTTAGACCTGGAATCCTTGGCGTGATTTCCCCTGTCTTTTTGCCTCTACATCCTCTATTTTTGACTGTATGTTGAACTTCGTTTTTTGCTACTCTGGGCACTTTGCCACTGCTGTTCAGTGCCAAAGTGCAAGTGCTCCCTGTATACATTGTGATTATGACTAGTTTACCATGATTGGCATATTGATTTACTGGTAAGTCCCTAGTAAAGAGCACTGTGTGTGCCCAGGGCCTGTAAATCAAATGCTTCCAGTGGGCCTGCAGCACTGATTGTGCCAACCACATGAGTAGCCTTGCAACCATGTCTCAGGCCCGCCACTACAGTGTCTGCAAGTGCAGTTTTAAACTGCAATGTCGTCCTGGCAAGTACACCCTCTTGCCAGGCCCCACCCTTCCCTTTTATTACGTGTAAGGCACCCCTAAGGTAGGCCCAAGAAAACCCTATGGGCAGGGTGCAGTGTATGTAAAAGGTAGGACATGCACTGATGTGTTTGACATGTCCTGATAGTGAAAAGTTGACAATTTCGTTTTTCACTATTGAAAGGCCTATTTAAGTGTAGCTTCCAACTGGGAAGAGATGGAGATTTGGAGTTTATGTTACCTGAGCTCAGAACTTAAAAATATATCTTTTTGAAAATACCACTTTTAGAAAATGAGCATTTTCTTGCTTCACCATTCTGTGTCCTTCCTGTGGAATAAACGTCTGGTTTGAACTGTCAGGGGCTGTTTGTGCAAGCACTCTAGACAGTCACACAAAGGGAGCTGAGGTGTGCCCTGCATATCCTGATGGCCCATCACCAGGTTGAAGGGTCTTCCTGAGCTAGAGTGGTGGGAGGAGTTGCCACTGACACCTGAATAGGGCTGTGTCTGTCCTCTCACAATGCTGTCTCCACCCCACTGGAATGTGTCTGGAGCCAAGGCAGGATCTGGTGAGCAACAGAGACTTTCCTTTGAAGTATGGGTATAGGTAATGGACCCCTGACCCCACATTTTTGGGACACTTCTGGTCAAGAGGAGACTCTGCCAAGAGGAGGAGCTGGAGTGATGTATGGAGGAGTACTGCCCCTTTGCAGTGTTGCTTTTCTGGTTTGGCCTGCAGCGACGGCTTCTGTCTTGGAGAGGACAAAGCCTGGACTTTGCTTTGGTATCCTGCTTAAGAAGATTCTCCAAAGGCTTGCATGTGCTTGCCTCTAGTTAAGAAGTCTCAGGGCCATCAAAAACTTCATCTGCAGTATCCCTGAACTGCTGGGTGTTCTGACCTGCTAAGTGGTGCCGATTCCAGTTCTGGACCCTTGGAGGTGGTTCCTGCTGCAAAAGACTTCAAAATGGACACATCACCCTCCCAGCACCTGTTTTTCCGAAGAACCCCATGCCATGCGGGAGAGGTTTCCACGCACCGCTACCGTGCACCCTAAGAAATTGACAGCGCCTGTCTGTGACTGATTGAGCCACGTCAGCCCGAGTCCAGAGTACCCAGTCTCTGATGTCCGATACCCCCTCTCTGACCTCGGCACAGGCCCTGCGGCTAAAAGAATCAACGCATCCCCCGTCTGCAGCTGGAAAAATCGATGCAGCTCCTGTTTTGCAGCCACCGCATCAACTCCAGAGCCCCCAGATTTCCACACATCACCCCTGTGAGCCAAGTTTCCTACTGTATCACCCTCAGACCAGAACCATCTTCAGATTTCGAAGCATGGCTTCTCCACACAGTCCGGAACCGATGCAACACTTCTCCTCTGTGCAGCAGAACTGACGCATTGCTTCCCCAAGGACTCAAGAACCGACCCATCACGGTGTTTTCTGATGCTCCTTGCCTTTACAGCTTTTCGACTTGGATTTTGACGCATGAACGGCACTCTGTGCTAAAATCACCCCATCCATAGAGTTCTACAGACAGAATTGCTCAAATCTTTAAAAAGTGATACTTACTATGAGATGTACAGGTTGCCCTCAAGTGAATGCTAATGTCGAACACCCCGCAATGATAAAGTTCACAAGTAACCCACCGTATAATGTTAACTATTATTATGTATATGTCATAGAACTGAATTTAACTGTGATCAACGCTTGTATTGCTTAAAATGTCAATAAAAATGTTTATTAGAAAAAAAAAAGTGATACTTTACGTACTGTATGCTGGATATTTGTTGTTTTGGTCTTATTTGGTTTAGATAAAGATTGTTTATTATTCTAAACTGGTGTGGTGTCCATTTGTAGTATTTTCACTGTGTTACTGTGTGTGTTATGTACAAATGCTTTACACATTGCCTGCGAGATAGGCCGGACTGCTCGTGCCAAGCTACCAAGGGGGTAAGCAGGGGTATCTTGGGTGTGTAATTTACTTACCCTGACTAGTAAGAAGGGACCTTACTTGGACAGGGTGCAAGCCACTGTCAGCTATAGAGCCCCATTTCTAACAAATTCACCTTCAACACATCACTGAACATAAAATTACAGATGTACACCTTGAAAACCAGGCAAATTACTAAGATCTATGAAAGAAATGTAACAATGTAAAGCCCCAACCTACAATGCTTATCTTGGAATCTACAATGCAAAACACTTTCTATTGTATTCCACTGGTAGTTCACAATGTAAAACCGATTCCTATAGTGTTTGTCATTGTGCTACACCATGCAAAGCACTTCCTCCTATATTTGATAGGAGGCCTATATTAACAATGTCCCTATAAGTAAAGAGCAACATAAACATTTAATAGGTTTGCTAACGCAACTGTTGCCCAATCTGTTACCCATAAAGAATATTACTAAAGGTGTAAATGCAAATGCCCACGGGCACTTTAGGATCAGCCCCGGACAGTGCTCCAAGTATACTCACAGGGAAGAGAGGCTTTTAAAGGAGGTGATGTGGGTCAGAAACCTTGAAATGTGCAATGCACATAACAGCACTGTAAAAAAATCAATGTCCAGTCAGTTCCTTTACTTTTAAAATAAAGTGTTTATTTTTAATTCACACCCAACTAAATACTAACCATAAAATTACAATGTGCACAATGAAAAACTCATCTTCATAGTCCCTTCTTAACTAAAGAATATCTCTCAGTATTACACAATCTAAAACCCCTGTGGTGTTTGTCAGAGTTTACAATATAAAAACTCTTCCTATTGCATTTATCAAGCAGCTCACAGTGTAAATCACCTTCATATTGTAGATATCAATGAGTGCACAGTGCCAAAACCTTTTCCTATAGCATTTGTCAGATTTTACAATACAAAGCCTTTCCTACAGTATTTTCTAAGAGGTTGCATCTTCCAAAGTCCCTTCTTACTATATTCAACACTGGTTCTGCATTACCAATGTCTCTATAAGTTATAAGCACCTGAACCACTTAATAGGTATCTAACACAACTGCTGCCCAATCAAACAAAAGGATAAAGCCAAAAGCTGCTCTCTTTATACTGCTTTTTAATTATTATTATTTTTTAAATTATTTGTGTCTTATTATGAGCAATGAGAGCACCTAAAGCTGTCTCCAGCCAAACCCAAAAAAGTATTTATTTCCCCCTAAAATGAACGTTGTTAACTTACCTCCTTAAAATGTGCACCTTACGTCATTAGAATTCCAATACCAGAGCATTTTAATTTACTATTTGCAAAGACCCAAAATGGCTGAGCTCCTTTAGTTGTATTCCAGAGAGATTCCCCTAAACCAGAAAATGAATAGAAAATCCAGGACATCAGGAGCTGCAGAAAAGGTAGTGAGTGGGTCGGAGGCCTCCAGTAGCTAACTCCCAGGGCAGATATTTGAGATAACCTCAGACTCCTTATCACCACTGGAGATTCTATGGAGTAAGTGCACAGAATAGCCTTGCTTCTCCCCTCAATCACCATCAAGAAACACACATTCATTGTATTGCCATTCCTTAATGGTAGACCTGATACCCTTGGTGTGGTCTTCCATCAAACGTTTTGCCATCACGCCTCCTGCTTTCTGCATTTCGTTTTGTTAAAATTAGGACTCACTAATCTTACCACTGCTAACTAGTGCTAAACTGCTTGTGTTCTCTCTTTAAACATGGTAAAGTGGCAAACACTTTATTGGCACATTTAATTCACTTGTAGGTCCTTAGTAAAGTAGCACTGTGTTCACCTATGGCCTGTACAATAAATATTCATAGTTTCCCTACAACACTTATTGTGCTATCCGGTAAAATAGCTCTTTAACCCATGTCTCAGACCTCTGATTGCAACATGTAGTACAGTTTTAAAACTGCCAATTCAACCTGACAAAATAAACCTTTTGCCAGGTCTAAACCTCCCATTTTAAAACATATAATTCAATCCTAAGGTAAACCCTAAACAGCCTTCAGGGCAGGTTGCATTGTTTTTAAAAAGTAGGATATGTGGTTTTAAGTTTTATATGTCCTGGTAGTTAAAAACTCCAAAATGTGTTTCTCACTACTGCAAGGCCTATCTCTCCCACTGGATAACATTGGGTCACCTTATTACATTTAACCCCTTCAGCGCGGTGCGGATTACCGCGCCGTGCTGAAGGTTCGTTGCGCGGGCGGGGCCGTGACGGAGCGGTTCAGTCATGCGCACAGCGCGACCGATGCGCATGACGGAACCGCTCCGTCATGCGCATCGAAAGGGTTAATAGGTGCTAATGTTTGATTGGGAACAGATAGGAATGTCAAGTTTGGCCTCTGATTGTAATTTAAAATCCTAATTTTGTAGGAAAGTACGATTGTGTCACAATTCTGAAAATGGCAGTTTTTTAAATTTGGCCTTTTCTTGTCCTAAATATTTGGTTCCTACAGCTGTGTCCTGGGTCACATGTCTGTGGATAGCTTGGCAGTTGGCCTTTTTGTATTCCTCCCAGACAGTGAGACAAAGGAGGACTAGTTGTTGGCAGGATGAGTCACCTTGCTTTGATTGGTGGGTCGCAGCTGTTCCCTGCCCGACTTAAATTTCAAAGTGTTGCCTCCAGCACACACGCAAAAGGACCTGACACCAGCATTTTGTCACCTTAGACTAGTTGTTCCCTGGACAGGGAAAGGGAAGAACTCCCTAGAACCAGATGTGGGGGTAGCCAGAATGTCACCCTCCACATCAAAGGCTGGCACCAGGTATAAATGTTGACCTCCTGAACCATCTCTTCAGGACACTCCTGGAACTGTGGAAGACTCCAAAAGGACTAGCTTGTTCCCCACAGGACTGACATGCTGCTAGAGCCTTGTCTGGAACCCCAAAGGACAGCCCTATTGCTCCTGCTTGTGCTCCATCATGGACAGCTTGAACTTGTGACATCTCCCCAGTCTAGCATGACCAGATGACCACAGGTGGAGCTCTATGCTTTCAGGTGCAATACTTACCTAAAACGTTGAAATTGCATATCTCTGGTTCTATTAATTGGATTTTTGTCTCTCTGGTTTAATTGTATTTATTACATTTCACTCAATTTTTCTAAATTGATGTATGATTTTTATTGTGTTGTGTTTGCACTTTATTACTGTTTGTGTGCTCCATAGGTACTTAATGCAGTGCCTCTAAGTTAAGCTTGACTGCTTTCATGGCAAGCTCCCAGAGCGTTAAGCACAGGTTAATTTAGTCATGTGTGCTTCACCTTGACAAGAATTGTGGTTGTTGCTTGAGAGGAGTTAACACCCCGCCCCAACTAAAAACTCAATTCCTCACACTTAAAATTTCCTTTCGCCCCTTCTGGGTTATTATGAGAATAAATGCTAAAAAGGTTAATTATTTATATTTTTAAAAAATTGCCCCTGGCGTTACCCTTTTTTAAAATAAATGTCTGATGAGCAAAAAATAAATGCTTCCTGGTTACGTTACTACACTTTATTCCCATGAAGGTGCCTTGTAATGTAGCATACATAATAATAGTTGAAAAACAATAGAGTTTGATACGTTAACAGTTTATTATGCCCCAGTCACGGTGACACCTGCCACAGCTAAATGTGTGGTCCTTCTAATTATTGTCACTTGGCATCCCCCAGATGAAATATGTGCAACTAACAAAGTGGAGCAAACTGTCACTGCGGTATGCCATATCATATACCCCACTCCGTGCTTTGCGTCCAATATCAAGTTTTGCAGTGTACCACTACATAGGCAATGGTCCCACATAAAGAGGCATCTGTCAAATCTCACATCAAGGCCAACAAACTGTCCTACATAGAAATAATATGGCTTCTTTTCTCCTACTAAATCATGGAGGAAACAGCAACTGCATAAGGTGATGTGTTATCTTTGGGATACTGAGTGATGAAAGATATTTCACTGCATTCTCGTTTTAACATGTAATACATTAACTGCTAATGTGTCAAAGTGCTGTTGTTTATACATTTTCGGTTGCAGCTAATCTTAAGAAGTAGAAAGACGGCGGGGAATATCTAGAAAGGAGATGGCATTCAACACCAGTAATCAATGTTAATCGCTTCAGTAATATAGATGCACAGCACACTTTCTGATCTCTATTGGCTCAGGCCATCTCCTTGACTAAAAGAGTTTATAGCTTTTAGTACAAGCAGGAAACTTCTTTCCCTCTAGAATTTCTACCCAGGGAGTGTACTGGGAAACAAGGGGCAGCCTCCAAAACAAATGCAAAACATCACTAACCTGTGTAGATTTGCAGAATTTCTTTGAAAGTGGTTTCTGGCGGGACACTGTCTTCCATGGAGTTTTTGGTTTAGCCCAATGACATAAATGTAACTCAGGTGAATGTCCGTGGGTTAGTTGCAGCAATTCAATTTTAAGATGTAGTGTTGTATCTTGTGCTACGGAGTGGTTGTGCAAACTGCCCAAAAAAACGATTGCCAATGGAGGATGCTGGCATCAACCCTAAGCTTCCTGAAAAACCGCTGAGCCCACTTGAGAAGGGGTACCACGCACCTATTCACATCTGTTCCAGGAGTGAGGCAGGGAAACATTTGGTGGGCCACTGCTGTGGAGGCGCTGTCACGGGATGGTGTTCCATGTCCATGCTGGATATGGAGCCCCAGACCCTGGTGTGGTGCTGTTTTGGACTGCTAAAGCTTGCTCACCTGCGGCGCACAAAATCGATGATCACCAGTAGGCGAGCAAGGCCAAGGGACTGCTGCATGAGGCACTGTAACAGTAGAGGGCCTCGAGAGAGCCATCACATTGCCCAAAGGCTGTGTCTGAAGAGCAGCCAGAAAATTACATTGCAAAGATAACCAACCCAAACCATTTTTTAAATCTTAGGCAGTGGATCCACATCTCCTGTCTAGAAAATCACTATAAAGGTGGGATCCAAACCACTCGAAGGACTGCAGCGTGACTATGGCTGGTGTCTGCATGGCTGCCAGTGTCTCAGAGGTCAGGGGACATCATGCAAAGTCAGTTGTTTCTGTTGGAGACACTGAGGGTCTGCCAAGTGCCTAGGTGCATCCTTACCTGCCTGCTGAGAGAGGGATGGAGCCTGCCTGGACCCATAAGAGAAAAGAATGTCTAGGAGGAGAAATCCAGATGGTTCCTAGTGTGAGGAACAACCAGAGGAAGTGGAAGTTTAAAAGGGGGAAGTGCCTGGAGCACCAAACGTTGTGAGGGTGTCTCCTGGTCTCTTCGTTCTTGCTGTGAACTGCAAGAAAACTTTGAAGTGCCAAGCATAGTTGTGGCATTCAGCATGCTTCTGTGTGTCCAGCAGACTGGTTCTTTCAACGTGAGAGATTTCTCATAGCCGATGATGAGACACGCTGATCAGCCTGAAGGCTGCAAATGCCAAAGACACCCACCCACTGACGGCCACCTAGAGGCCACATCTGCCCCATTCAAGTGCCCATCTGCACCTTGCGTGGGAGGTCGCCCCTGCTCAAGATGAGAGGCGCCATGTGGCCTGCTGATTATGCCCAGCAGTCAGGTTTCAAGTGAGGTTGCATCCATTACCCTCACAGAACGAAAGCTGAACGCACCAGCCCACACCACCAAAACTGCACCAGAGTGATATCGATAAACTCCGTGCAGAATGAGAGACTGAGTTGGCAGTATAATTCTGCTGTATGAACTCAAAGTGGTAAAAGCTAATTTATCTGATTTATACTTCTAGCCACTGGCATGCTCTTGAGTGAACTGAACCTGTGTCTAATCCATGCCTGTGCCCATATTATAACAAGCATTGGCATAGCCAATAGGTCTCGCCTTTGGGACCTTATAAATGTTTAGCCATGCAACAGTTGCATAACTAAATACTTATAAGGTCCCAAAAGCGAGACCTATTGGCTATGCAAAGCGGCCGTGCGGCTGCGAAAGTGAAAGTGATCGCAATCACGATCAAACATCAAAGCGGCCGTGCAGCCGCGAAACCGAAAGTAATGGCGGTAAAGCGCGGCGCGCATGCCCGCGCACATGCACTGTGGCTCTAGGCTGGCCTGGTAGCATTTTTTGGAGCCCTCTCAATAAGTCTCGCCAGACCAGCGCATGTGCTGGGTCAGGCGAGACCTAAAAAGGGGCTGTAGACATTAGGAAACTCTTGTAGCAGAGAGAGGGTACGGAAGGGATGTAGATCCTCACTGAAGATTGCGATCATAATTACAACCCGGTAACTGAGAACCCTATTTGTGCTGTGTAATACTTTGTTTTGCTGTGAGACTAAAATACTTTCAAATAAAAGATAAGAACTTGCCTGGACAACACATTCATATGTCTGCTGGATGACTGTTGAGTCCTGAGCTCTTGCCCCTACACTACCTCCTAGAGAAGCCTTTGACTGCTCACCCTCACTACCTTGAGATTATAGTGGGAAAACGGTGTACTTGGCCCAAATAGCAGAGCCACAGTAGAATGGACCCTATTACACGACTGACAAACATCCTCAATCACTACAAATGAGGCCAATAGCCTGTGTCTGCCCTGTGGCCCAGAACTGAGTTTGACAAGTATGATCCCTCTCATCAAGAGCCAGGTGATTTGTGAAAGCAGAAATTCAGTACAATGTGATTATGGTGGTTATGGTGTCCGGGCTCTCTCTCTGCTCCCTAGTGCAGAGAACTACAGAACGTCCCATTCCAGCACATGAAGGTTCCTAGGGATCACAAAACATATCCCCACGGAAAAATGGCAGTGGCTTCACAAAATAAGCTGACCCTTATTACTAAAATCTCTAAGAACCTCTTTCTATTTTTCACACAAAGCTAAACAGTTCACAACATTCCCTTTCTTCTCAAAGAATAAAGCCACACTCTAGGCCGCACCTGCCAGTGGCATAGCTAGCCCTTTGCCACTGGCGGCCGCGGTCGTATGTGAGAGCAGGGTGGGGGGTGTCTGCGATTCCTGAAGCGACCGCCCTGCGATGGCTGCAGGTAAGACCACCCTCTCAACCCACCCTTGCTATGCCACTGGCACCTGCTCATATAATCTCATTTCCCTAGATGACACCTGTGGTAAGAGACGTGGTGATTAACTATTCGGACAAAATTAACACAGTGGCTAGCAAAGAAAAGATATTAAATTACGGTTTTTGTCTGAGTATTGTAATACCTAAACAGTTAATTTGAGGATTACAGTATTAAAACTATAAAGATGATGGAAGTGTGAAAGGTTAAACGTGATGAAAATACCTAAAATTATAATAATTGGCTCTGTGTGTATAGAATGGTACATACACATTTTCTTTCCTTTTCCAATTCGGTTTGTGGCTTCAGGTCAGTATGAGTGTCCCGCTTATGTAGAAATACAGGAGATGAGATGGCCTTAAGAAATGATTAACATTCATCTGTGTCTCCGTAAGATCTATCTAAGGTGAGAAAACAAGGGATAGTACTTGGCACCTTGATAATCATGTGATGAAGATAAGGAAATATTATGAAATCTTTTTTCTTCTTGTTTTCCTGCTGTTTCCTTAAACCTTCTTCGGATATAGAGCATGTTGTGGCAATTTTCAGAAATTATACTTTTTATGATGGCGAGGTAAATCACATGGGGGAACTGTTGCGTTAAAAATAGATGGAATGATAAACAAGGTGTGTATTGAGGTTCAGTATATAGAAACTTTCTAAACAAATTATCATCCCTTACTGCGTTGCAGACATGAGAGTACATTTATTGAGAAATAGGATCAATACAATCTTAAACAAACATTAGCAAAAACATTTATGTGTGGGGAAGCTTAAAAGCCTGGTGCCTTACCTACATACAATATATCTATGGGTCCGGTAAATACTCAATTACTAAATCATTGCCTGGAAACTGTTTTTCATCTGAATTATCTATTGTGTACATTAATGTTTCTGGATTAATTTATTGTGATATTAATAGTCAATTCTGAATTTATTTTGAAATGCAAAATGATGGCTAATAGGGTATGAAACCAATAGTTATATCGAAAAAATATGTGTGTGTGTATGTATGTATATGTGTGTGTGTGTGTGTATACATAAATATATATATATATATCCTTCACTTGTGATGAATGAAGGCGTGCAGCCCAAGATTCGGGGGTGCCGTCAGTCCAACACGTCCGCCTCCGCGCTTACGAGACTACTGACTGGCACACCCAAACATGCCTCCATCTCAGCTGAGATCAAAAAGTTACACTGGTTGCCCGTCAAAACACGCATTCGTTTTAAAGCCCTGTGTGTGGTCCACAAATTCCTGCAAGGAAATGGTCCCCTTCATCTTAAACTACAGTTCCAGTGGTATGTGCCTGGAAGATCTTTGCGCTCTTCAGTAGCAAAACAGGTAGTAGTGCCCTTTGTAAAAAAATCCAACAGGGGAGGCAGACGTTTTGTAGTGGATGCTGCCAAGGCATGGAACGATCTTCCGCCGCATCTTAGGTGCATAACCAGTCATCTGGAGTTCAGGAAGGCCTTGAAGACGTGGCTTTTTTTGGTCTAACTGGTTACCATCCCTTGCCCATGCTTAGGCCTCCGTAGGACAGTGTGTTTCAGCGCCAGGACACCCTTGGGTAACAGTCTGCGCTTTAGAAATATCAATAAGATTAAAATAAACATTACTATACCAAATTTCTCATTCGCAGTGCTTAACAAGAACTCAGCACTCCGGGCAGTTGAAGGCACCAATTCATCTTTAGTTTGGCATGTGGAGAAATCAGCGTGTTTTGGTTGCACTGCAACCTGGATCACAATAAGCGCTATTTTGTATTTTTTACATTTTTAACCATTGGCGATTTCATGTGCAAACACAGAAAACAGACATACAATAGTGTTCAACACAGCAACCTTATGAGTGTTAATAGTGTCAACCATTTTGAAATGGTCTTGGGTATTGTTAATTCCATCTGTAAATCATTCTGACAGATAATGTATTTCATCTAATATGTAGATTGTAGTTTAAAGTTTGCACTTGTACGCTGAATACAGTATTCAAATGCATTGTAAATATATATAAACGTATTATTTATAAAAAAAGACCTATTGTCTTTAAATTAAGTGCTCATCAGGTATCTTTACTGCACGTGATTAATTACATTAAATGTGTATGACAAAAAATACATTCCCTTTCTAAGTCCATTTGCAAAAGAAATCAAACTGATGTCATGCTAAGCCCAAGTGGGCATATTCTGTCAATCATCAGATATCTTATCTGTACATAATTGCTTAAATTGAATTCATATAACAAAAAATGCCTCCTCTTTCTAAGTCCATTTGCAAAAGAAGTCAAATGAAATCGAACTAATCATGTTAAGTCCAAGTGGGCCTATTCGTTAATCTTTGGTACCTGATGGTAGTTATACCTCTATTCTTACCTATAGTTTTCAGCATTACTTAGCTAAAAATCTAGTCGTCAGGAAGTGGCCTAAAATATATCTCTTATAGTTGACCCATCAACATCAGCCTCATAACTACCATGAAAATTACAGCGAAAAAATTGTGTTAAAATAAATATAATCAACCTAACTTAACAATTTTAAAAATCCAACATGGAACTGAGTGCATTGCCAAGAGTTCCGGCTCGCAACTGGTCTACCTCAAGAAAACATGCAAGTCTTCTTCACTATTAAGACCATTCAGCTCTTTACTGTCCATATCCAGAATGTATCTGGATTCCAACTGCCTCAGTTGGGTTTCTCTATCTCCTCCTCTTTTGTTTCTGGAAACCTGGGCTAGGCAGCAATATTTCATATCCAAAATATTGCTGTCATGTGTTTTTTTGAAGTGTCTGGCCACTGTATATGTTGTGTCTTTGTTGGTAATTGCCCTGAAATGTTGTAATATACGCTTATGCACAGGTAGTGTGGCACTCCCTATGTAGACCTTGGAACACGGGCACTTAAGCATGTACACTACATAACTGCTTTTGCAAGTTATTTTTCCTTTTATCTTCAGTTTTCTATTAAAAGGGGTGATTAGCTGGGTTAAATTCTCCCCATGTTTGCATGTTTTGCAACGAGTGCATTTGGTAAAACCTTCTTTCCCTGACACCCATGTCCGTTGTGGTGGGGTTCTCTTGAATTCACTCCTTACCAATTGGTCACGTAAAGCTCTTGCTCTTCTGTAACTGACTTGCAGGTAGTTGGGTAAATCCTGGCCTATTGCTGTGTCACTTTCGATTATGTGCCAGTGCTTCTGAAGAGCCCTACGTAATCGATCATGATCTGCATTGCACGATGTAATAAATCTTAGAGAGTTCTTCTTAGTCTGTGCTTGTGTAATGTGCTTTTTTAGAATGAAACAGGGTCTTATCATGTGTTATCGATCTAGCTCTCTTTGATGCTGCCCCTAAGGTAGTCTTGGGATATCCTCTCTCTTTGAACCTAATTATCATTTCACACTCAACCTTAACATATTGTTGTTCTGTACTACATAACCTCTTAGCCCTGAAAAATGTCACGAAAGGGATACTTTTACTCAGGGGTGTACGGTGGAAACTGGCTGCGTGCAAGATGGTATTGCCTGCAGTGGGTTTCCTATATACGGTGGTAGTGAGGTTTTCTCCGTCCACTATGACTAGTACATCCAAAAATTCTATTTGGATTTTGCTGATTTTGCTGGTGAAACCCAAGTTAAGTATGTTACAGTTGAGTTCTGCAACAAAATCCTCCGCTTGTGTGGATGAGCCCTTCCATAATATGAATAAATCACCTATGTATCTGATTTCCAACACAATATGGTCCATCCACCTCTCCATGGCACCGAGCACCTGCTCCACCCACCAGCCCATATGCAGATTTGCATAACTGGGGGCGAAGCAGGTGGCCAATACCGTACCTCTTGGTTGCTTATAGAAAACATCACCAAAAATGAACATATTCTTAGTAAGGCACCGTTCCATCATGGACAGTAGCATTTTGTTATGTTCAACAAATTTGATAGGTTTCATTCTCAAATAGTGTTTTATTGAATTCAAAGAAAAAGTATACAGTGCACACCGTTGTTTTGGTTAATTTCATTCCATTATTACGATGTTCATATTCTTTTCCATTAATATGGCGTGCAACCTGGACAGCGGGATTCACCCTGGTACCCCGCAATGCATTAACAACGAGAAGAGAAGGAGCGTGTTTGACACTCCAGTCCGGTGCACAGCCTGCTTGACCATATGATATGACTCAAATGTTAATCCAGTATTGAAGAAAAAATTCCAAATGCTTCAAATGAATTTCGTATGCGAATTTATTGTCCATTAATAATCACACGTAAGATGCAGTAACATTTAAAAAGCTTCTCATGCTTCAGATATGCCTATCCGGGCCTTTTTCTGAGCACGCAAAAAATGCAACGTACATCCCAATCTCAGATCTTCTATTACCCAATGCATTTCGGGCCATGATGGGCCCTTCCTCAGGGGTTAACTGTGAGTGAAAGAACATAAGTGTTAAAATCGTAATTGTTATATGAATCCTGTTGACACTATTTACACATCTACAACGTGATCTTAAATACCAACCCGATGCTGCATTTATCCCTCTAACATGATTGTGTTCCAACAGTCAAATCACCTGACCCAATCTCTCTCTACACTACTTCCCTGCACTACATCTTACAACTTCTAGCAATGGCAAGTAACTACCCAGATGTACAAACCCTCATCTTTCCATTATCATTTCTCTCTCAAGAAAACGCAATATGGACATGAAACAACCCCATTCTCCCACATACCTGAATAGCTGATAACTGTTAGACCTGGCATCATTGGCATGAGTCTCTCCTCCATTTTTTCTGTTTGCCTCCTCTGTTTACGATGTTTTTGCTGGATTATTGCTTTGGGCACTGTGCCACTGCTGATCAGTGCCACAGTGCAAGTGCTCCCTATGTTAAATTGTTACGTTGATTGGTGTTACCATGATTGGCTTGGTTGACTTACTGTTCAGACCCTAGTCTAGTGCACTGCGCGTGCCAAGGGCGTGTAAGTTAACTGCTGCTGGTGGGCTTGCAGCACTGGTTGTGCCACCCACAGAAGCAGCGTGCAAAATGTGTCTCAGGCCTGCCACCGCGGCGCCTGCGTGCAGTCCCGGACTGCCATGTCGACTTGGTAAGGAAACCTACTTACCAGTCTCTAAACCTTCCCTTTGCCACATGTCAGACACCTCTATGGTAGGCCCTAGGGCAGGGTGCATTGTTGGTAAAAGGTAGGTCATGCCCGGATGTGTGTGGCATGACCTAATAGTGAATTACAGCCATTTTCGTTTTTCACTATTGAAGGGCTACCTGCCTCCAATAGGCCAGACTGGGCAGACGGATTATTAACTCCATTATAATCTATCTGACTCAGGGAGCATGGTAGCAAGTCGAGTTTAGTATCCCTGAACTCAGAATTTAATAACTCACCCTTTAGGATGGATGGTTTTTAAATTCTATGTTTGAAAATAGCACTTTTAGAAAGTGGCTATTTTCTTGTCCAACTATCTACCGGTCTCTGCTGGTTTGGTGTGTGTGTCAGGGGCTGGGTGGCTCCAGAGGTCTGAGTGAGTCAGTGTGGGGTGAATGGGGCGTTTACACGTAGAGTGAGGGAAGAGTAGCCTGCCCTGCCTGACACAATACTGGCTCCGCCTCCTGCTGGGCGGCTGAGGACTCTGCCCTGCTCAGTGAATAGGCCAGGTGCCTCTGCCTGGCAACACCCACAACAAACCTGAGCTGGTGGGAATCGCCCTGCTTGGACAAAGGGAACAAAGGGAAAAAGGGGTATAAGAGAAGGACCCCTGAACCAAGAACTCAGATCACTTCTGACAAGGAAACCTGTACCAAGGACAAGAAGCCTGCTGATCTAAGGACTTGCCTCCCCTTTCTGCCAGAGTGCTGTTTTGCTGTGGAGGAACCTGAAAGCTGCTTCTTTATTTTTGCCAAGGAACAAGGAGAGAGGAACTTGGTGTGTACTCTCTGAACACTTGCTAGAAAATCTCCAAGGACTGGAAGAGTGCCAGTCTCCTGTTGAAGTCACAGGGCCAAAGGACTTCACCATCTACTGAATTGCTGAATTGCTGGAAAGTGTTGTTTCCAGTACACAAGGGAAAATCTGCAGTCTCGACGCCAGCAGCAACGCCAGTGAGCAGTGGGTATCGGCCCCGGCTCCAAGTGACCCCGTCTCGACGCCGGTATCGACGCCAGTGAGGAGTGAGTATCGGCTCTGCCTCCAAGCGACCCCGTCCCGACGCCGCTGCTGATCGCATCGACTCGACGCCCGTCTCGACGCCGTGAGCGCTGCTCCGGCCCGACATCCCTCGACGCCGCTGCGGATTGACCCGACTCCGAGGCACGATCGACGCCGACCTCGACGCCGACATCTCGACGCCGTGGATCCTCGTTTTCTTCGTTTCTCAAGGTACTGTACTTGTGGGGTCTGTTGCGACTCCAGGCTTGACGTAGCGCTCCTCGCGGTCGACGCCGAACCTTGGGAATCTTGTAGACTCGACGTCGTGTGACTCCTGTGGGGGTTACATTGTGGCCAAAGAACTGTGCTCAGAAGAATACTTTGCTAAAGAACTATTTGCCAAGAAGAAACCTTACTTGAACTATTATTTTTCCTTCCAAAGAGTATTTATTAAGACTGTGGTATATTTTTGTCGTTATTTGGTCTTGTGCTAAGCCTTATATAAAAATACTATTTTTATAATAACTTCTGTGTCGTGTCCATCTGTAGTGTATTCACTTTATTACTGTATGTGGTCATAAATGCTTAACACACTGCCTCTGAGATAAGCCTGTCTGCTCTGCCAAGCTACCAAGGGGGTAGCAGGGGTTATCTGAGTGTGTAATCCCCTTTCCCTGACTAGAGTTGGTTGGTCCCTATTTGTCAGAAGTGTATACCTCTGCCAACTAGAGACCGCCGGTTCTAACATTGGTGGTCAGCGGTGAGGATTTGAACTTTGCATTTATGACTCATGTGCAGTGATTAGTGTACGCTACATAGTGAAAGCAGACCATAACGCAGCCACAGTCTGTTTGGTAGGATTGCCTATTTTTGTTCTCCGCTTTCCTGGAGCTTATTTTCTTAAACACTGCCAGTTTTGACCATGGAGAATGCCGGAGCTGCTACACCTGTGGAGAATGTTGTGGGGGAATTCGATAAGGAGAAGATAGATTCCTACACGCTAAAAGATCTAAAAGGATTTTGCAAGCAGTTTAAAGTTCCTACCACAGGTGTCTCCAAGAAAGAGGGCTTCCTCAAAGCGCTGAAGGCCTGGTTAGAGGCCAGAAATCCCTCTGATCCGGTGGTGGTACCGGAAGAGGAAGAGGAAGAGGAAGAGCCCACAGGTGGGCCAGTGTCATCTCCAGGCAGTAGTGCGTCCTCTAGGAGCCTTTCCCCCGAAGAATTAGAAGACAGGGAGAAGGAGAGGGGGTACAAGTTGGAAATGGCAAAACTTAAATTAGGAGGGCAGTTGGAATTAGAGAATGCAAGAAGCAAGAGAGAAGCTGAAATGGAGAGCAAAAGATTAGATTTTGAGAGAGAGAAATTAGCGTTTGAACGTGAGAAGATGGTGAGGGAGATGGAGCTTAAAACTAAGAGTTTAGAGTTGAATCCCTCTGGTGGCAGCACTCCATCCGTGCCTGCAGAAAGTAGGTTTTATTTTCCTAAGGATGTGATCAAAGATTACAGTAAGAATGAAGATATTAGCCAATGGTTTAAAGCGTATGAGTTAGCATTATTGGCCCACCGGGTCCCTGAGAAAGATTGGGGAACGGGGTTGTGGAGCCGCTTTACAAACGAGGGGAGAGATACCTTGTTGAGCCTTCCTGCTGAGGATAGGATGTCTTATACTCATATGAAAGATGCTTTAATGCTGAGATATGGCTTAACCCCAGAAAAGTACAGACAAACCTTTAGAGAATGTAAGAAGTTGCCTGGTACTACGTGGGTTGAATATGTGTCTTTTTTCTGCAGAACCATGGATGGTTGGATAAAGGGTAGCAAGGTTGATAGTTATGACGCTCTTTATGATTTGTTTGCTTGGGAGCACTTGTCTAATAACTGTTTTCCAGAGCTACGCCAGCACCTTGTTGATAGCAAGCTATCTAACCCTAGAAAACTTGCTGAGGAGGCGGACCGCTGGGTCAGTACCAGGGTCCACAAGGGTCCAGTGGGAGACTCAGCCAAAGGTGGGCAGGGTCCCCAGCAGAAGAGTGGGGGGGACAGGGGTAAACAGAGGGAGTTTCAGAAAGGGCCCCAAAGTAGTCCCCAAGGGAACCAAGGGAAGGGTTCCCAGCCTCCCCCTGGAAAGAAGCCAGAGGCCCCGACAGGTAAACCTGTTCACAGGGGCCCCATGACCTGCTATGCCTGTAAGCAGGTGGGACACCGTTATTATGATCCCCAGTGTCCCATGAAGGATTCGAATGCACCGCCGCGTGCACCCCCTCGTCAGGTAGCGAGTGTAGCTCTGGGAGGGGAGGAGATGGGTGCCCCCGGTGGGTGGGGTCCCGCAGAAATGTCCCTGGTCTCTTTAGGAGACGTGGAAATGGTCCCTCCAACCCCTCTGCCTAGTAACACTAAGAAATATAGGCAGTGGGTGACCATTAATGGCCATAGGGTGGAAGCTCTCAGAGACACCGGAGCGAGTGTGACAGCTGTCAAGTGTCACTTGGTGTCCAGAGAGCAGGTGGTCCCTCATGCATTCTACCCCGTTGTAGCTGCTGACAACTCACAGAGTCAGTGTGAGGTAGCTCAAGTTCCCTTTGAGTGGGGGGGGGTCTCAGGTACTCTTCAGG
The DNA here is from genome assembly GCF_964204655.1 of Triturus cristatus. Lineage (NCBI taxonomy): Eukaryota > Metazoa > Chordata > Amphibia > Caudata > Salamandridae > Triturus > Triturus cristatus. The sequence continues at coordinate 609,130,335 of NC_140582.1, read as the reverse complement.
TTGCTGTGAGGCCCGCCATGCCTGTTGATTGTCTCTTGGGCAATGATTTGGAGGACTCCCCTTGGGCTAAGGTGGAGAGAAAATCGCATCTGGAAATGTTGGGTCTGCCTGAGTGGGTGTGTGCGACCACCCGGTCCATGTCAGTCAGTAAGGGTGTTGATGGGGGCCCGGAGCCTGAAAATATGGCCCAGGTCCCAACCGTGAAGAGAAGAGGCAGGGGGCGCGGGAAACCGTCCCCCATCGTTCCCGCGGTCCAGGAGGGAGCAGACCCTGAGGGGGATGCCCTGGAACCGACAGGAGAACAAGTGGCCGAACTGGGAGACCTGCCCGAGCTGACCCATTGGCAGCAGGATGGTGGTCCCTCCAGGGAGGAATTTTGTGCTGAACAGAAAGTGTGCCCTTCTCTTGTGGGTATGAGGCAGCAGGCCTCAGCCCAAACGACAGGTGATCAGTCAGGATCACATTGGGTCTACTGGGAGAACGACCTCCTGTATAGCGAGCCTAAGGCTGCTGAACCTGGGTCAGCCCGTGTGCTGGTGGTACCCCAGCGCTTCAGAGCCTTCCTACTGGGGTTGGCTCATGACGTTCCGTTAGCTGGACATCTGGGGCAGGACAAGACCTATGACAGGCTTGTCACCCATTTTTATTGGCCCCAGATGAGAAGGGATTCAGATATCCATTGTAGGACATGTCAAACTTGCCAGGCAAGTGGGAAAAGTGGGCGGAAGCAGAAGGCTCCCCTCCAACCTTTTCCCGTCGTCAGTACCCCCTTTGAGCGAGTGGGAATTGACATTGTGGGGCCACTGGACCCCAAGACAGCCATGGGCAACAGGTTTATCCTGGTCTTGGTGGACCATGCCACCCGGTACCCGGAAGCCATCCCTCTCCGAACAGTGACGGCCCCCGTGGTGGGACGGGCACTGATGGGTGTTTTCTCCCGCATGGGGTTCCCCAGAGAGGTGGTGTCAGACCGGGGCACCAACTTCATTTCGAATTATATGAAGTCTCTGTGGAAGGAGTGTGGGGTAACCTACAAGTTTACCACTCCTTACCACCCTCAAGGTAATGGGCTGGTTGAGAGATTCAACCGGACCCTAAAAGGCATGATCATGGGTCTTGAAGAACCAATGAGGCGTAAATGGGACGTCCTCTTGCCATGCCTGCTGTTTGCTTACCGTGAGGTGCCACAGAAGTCTCTAGGGTTCAGCCCCTTTGAGCTTTTGTATGGTCACCCGGTAAGAGGACCTTTGAGTCTGGTTAAAGAAGGCTGGGAGCAATCTCCCAGGAAACCTCCCCAGGATGTATATAGTTACATGCTGGCCTTTAGGAACCAGACTCGGCGCTTCAGAGATCTTGCTCAGGCAAATCTGGAGGCCAGCCAGGAAGAGATGAAGCGGTGGTACGATCAGAATGCCACTCTGGTTGAGCTTCAACCTGGTCAGAAAGTTTGGGTCATGGCCCCTGTGGAACCTTGTGCGCTCAAGGACAGGTGGACCGGACCATTTGAGGTTGTGGAGAAGAAGAGCGATGTCACCTACTTGGTGGACTTGAAATCTCCCAGGAACCCCTTAAGGGTCCTGCATGTCAACCGGTTAAAGCCCCACTTAGAAAGGTCCGAAGTGGGCATGCTCCTTGCCACAGATGCTGGGATGGAGGAGGAGAGTGAGCCTCTTCCTGACCTCCTGTGTGCAAAAGAAAAAGATGGGTCAGTGGATGGTGTTGTCCTCTCTGACACACTGACCCCTGAGCAGCAGCAAGATTGTCGCCATCTGTTGGTACAATTCCCTGATCTGTTCTCCTTAATCCCTGGTGTCACTCAGTGGTGCGTCCATGATGTGGACACCGGGGACAGCACTCCTGTGAGGCACAAGGCCTACAGGGTGACTGACAAGGTCAGAGCATACATCAAGGAGGAGGTCTCCAAGATGTTTGCCTTAGGGGTGGTTGAGTCCTCTAGCAGTCCTTGGGCCAGCCCAGTGGTCTTGGTCCCAAAGGCTGCAGCGCCTGGTGCTTCACCAGAACTTCGGTTCTGTGTGGATTACCGAGGACTCAATTCGGTCACCAAGACTGACGCGCACCCCATCCCCAGAGCTGATGAGCTCATCGATCGGTTGGGGGCTGCCCGGTACCTTAGTACGTTTGATCTAACGTCTGGGTACTGGCAGATCGCCTTGACTGATGGGGCAAAAGAGAGGTCTGCATTCTCCACACCAGATGGGCACTACCAGTTCCGTGTGATGCCCTTTGGGATGAAGAATGCCCCTGCCACATTCCAGAGGTTGGTTAACCAGGTATTGGCCGGGCTGGAAGATTTCAGCGCCGCCTACCTGGACGATATAGCAGTGTTCAGCGCCAGCTGGGAGGAACACTTGCGCCACCTCCAGGAAGTGTTGTTGGCCCTGCGCAGAGCAGGCCTCACAATCAAGGCTAGTAAGTGCCAGATTGGGCAGGGTTCAGTGGTGTACTTGGGGCACCAAGTAGGGAGCGGCAAGGTGGCCCCCCTGCAACCCAAGATAGATACCATCCTGGCTTGGGAACCGCCCAAAACCCAGACTCAGGTGAGAGCCTTCTTGGGTCTCACGGGTTACTACAGGAGGTTTGTCAAGGGGTATGGCAACATTGTGCACCCCTTGACCTCGCTGACTTCCAGGAAGCAGCCGAGACTTGTGATCTGGACTGACGCCTGTCAGACCGCCTTTGACACCCTGAAAACTGCAATGTGTACAGCACCGGTCCTCCAGGCACCCGACTTTTCAAAAGAATTCATTGTCCAGACGGACGCTTCAGAGCATGGTGTGGGGGCTGTTCTAGCACAGATGAATGAGGAGGGCCGAGACTTACCTGTAGCCTTCATCAGCCGGAGGTTACTTCCCAGGGAACAAAGGTGGAGTGCGATAGAGCGTGAGGCATTTGCTGTGGTCTGGGCGCTGAAGAAGCTAAGACCCTACCTGTTTGGGACTCACTTCCGGGTTCAGACGGACCACAGGCCCCTCAGATGGTTAATGCAGATGAGGGGTGAGAACCCAAAGCTGTTGAGGTGGTCCATTTCCCTACAGGGGATGGACTTTACGGTGGAACACCGCCCTGGTACAGATCACGCCAATGCTGATGGTCTGTCCAGATTTTTCCGCCTTAGTGATGAGGACTCCCTGGGTGAAGGGTAGTTCTCCCCACATTTCAGCTGGAGGGGACACGTGTTAGACCTGGCATCATTGGCATGAGTCTCTCCTCCATTTTTTCTGTTTGCCTCCTCTGTTTACGATGTTTTTGCTGGATTATTGCTTTGGGCACTGTGCCACTGCTGATCAGTGCCACAGTGCAAGTGCTCCCTATGTTAAATTGTTACGTTGATTGGTGTTACCATGATTGGCTTGGTTGACTTACTGTTCAGACCCTAGTCTAGTGCACTGCGCGTGCCAAGGGCGTGTAAGTTAACTGCTGCTGGTGGGCTTGCAGCACTGGTTGTGCCACCCACAGAAGCAGCGTGCAAAATGTGTCTCAGGCCTGCCACCGCGGCGCCTGCGTGCAGTCCCGGACTGCCATGTCGACTTGGTAAGGAAACCTACTTACCAGTCTCTAAACCTTCCCTTTGCCACATGTCAGACACCTCTATGGTAGGCCCTAGGGCAGGGTGCATTGTTGGTAAAAGGTAGGTCATGCCCGGATGTGTGTGGCATGACCTAATAGTGAATTACAGCCATTTTCGTTTTTCACTATTGAAGGGCTACCTGCCTCCAATAGGCCAGACTGGGCAGACGGATTATTAACTCCATTATAATCTATCTGACTCAGGGAGCATGGTAGCAAGTCGAGTTTAGTATCCCTGAACTCAGAATTTAATAACTCACCCTTTAGGATGGATGGTTTTTAAATTCTATGTTTGAAAATAGCACTTTTAGAAAGTGGCTATTTTCTTGTCCAACTATCTACCGGTCTCTGCTGGTTTGGTGTGTGTGTCAGGGGCTGGGTGGCTCCAGAGGTCTGAGTGAGTCAGTGTGGGGTGAATGGGGCGTTTACACGTAGAGTGAGGGAAGAGTAGCCTGCCCTGCCTGACACAATACTGGCTCCGCCTCCTGCTGGGCGGCTGAGGACTCTGCCCTGCTCAGTGAATAGGCCAGGTGCCTCTGCCTGGCAACACCCACAACAAACCTGAGCTGGTGGGAATCGCCCTGCTTGGACAAAGGGAACAAAGGGAAAAAGGGGTATAAGAGAAGGACCCCTGAACCAAGAACTCAGATCACTTCTGACAAGGAAACCTGTACCAAGGACAAGAAGCCTGCTGATCTAAGGACTTGCCTCCCCTTTCTGCCAGAGTGCTGTTTTGCTGTGGAGGAACCTGAAAGCTGCTTCTTTATTTTTGCCAAGGAACAAGGAGAGAGGAACTTGGTGTGTACTCTCTGAACACTTGCTAGAAAATCTCCAAGGACTGGAAGAGTGCCAGTCTCCTGTTGAAGTCACAGGGCCAAAGGACTTCACCATCTACTGAATTGCTGAATTGCTGGAAAGTGTTGTTTCCAGTACACAAGGGAAAATCTGCAGTCTCGACGCCAGCAGCAACGCCAGTGAGCAGTGGGTATCGGCCCCGGCTCCAAGTGACCCCGTCTCGACGCCGGTATCGACGCCAGTGAGGAGTGAGTATCGGCTCTGCCTCCAAGCGACCCCGTCCCGACGCCGCTGCTGATCGCATCGACTCGACGCCCGTCTCGACGCCGTGAGCGCTGCTCCGGCCCGACATCCCTCGACGCCGCTGCGGATTGACCCGACTCCGAGGCACGATCGACGCCGACCTCGACGCCGACATCTCGACGCCGTGGATCCTCGTTTTCTTCGTTTCTCAAGGTACTGTACTTGTGGGGTCTGTTGCGACTCCAGGCTTGACGTAGCGCTCCTCGCGGTCGACGCCGAACCTTGGGAATCTTGTAGACTCGACGTCGTGTGACTCCTGTGGGGGTTACATTGTGGCCAAAGAACTGTGCTCAGAAGAATACTTTGCTAAAGAACTATTTGCCAAGAAGAAACCTTACTTGAACTATTATTTTTCCTTCCAAAGAGTATTTATTAAGACTGTGGTATATTTTTGTCGTTATTTGGTCTTGTGCTAAGCCTTATATAAAAATACTATTTTTATAATAACTTCTGTGTCGTGTCCATCTGTAGTGTATTCACTTTATTACTGTATGTGGTCATAAATGCTTAACACACTGCCTCTGAGATAAGCCTGTCTGCTCTGCCAAGCTACCAAGGGGGTAGCAGGGGTTATCTGAGTGTGTAATCCCCTTTCCCTGACTAGAGTTGGTTGGTCCCTATTTGTCAGAAGTGTATACCTCTGCCAACTAGAGACCGCCGGTTCTAACAATAACGATCGAATCTATTTCACTCGTATTCCTCTCGGAAAATAGCAGCCCGCCAAAATGTGACGCTGACTGCCCCATCTTTAAATAGAAGATCGTAACTCCACCCCATACTTTCAGCCAATAGCGCTTCAGCACACATATTTGCGAATGGTAACTTGAAAACTACTATATCCATCATGCATTGCTAGAATAAGTAAAACATAGTGAACATGATGTTAACCCACTGCGTTAATGTGCAATTGTTTATAGTTCACATCCTCAATCAAAACTTGCGCCAAGAAATAAGCCATGTATACTCCGCCCACCCTTAAGATATTCAAAAAACCAATGCTGCAATGGGCAAATTATCCAATGGTAACATATCCTTACCATTGGATAATTTGCCCTATTGCAGCATTGGTTTTTTGAATATCTTAAGGGTGGGCGGAGTATACATGGCTTATTTCTTGGCGCAAGTTTTGATTGAGGATGTGAACTATAAACAATTGCACATTAACGCAGTGGGTTAACATCATGTTCACTATGTTTTACTTATTCTAGCAATGCATGATGGATATAGTAGTTTTCAAGTTACCATTCGCAAATATGTGTGGTGAAGCGCTATTGGCTGAAAGTAAGGGGTGGAGTTACGATCTTCTATTTAAAGATGGGGCAGTCAGCGTCACATTTTGGCGGGCTGCTATTTTCCGAGAGGAATACGAGTGAAATAGATTCGATCGTTATCAGCTATTCAGGTATGTGGGAGAATGGGGTTGTTTCATGTCCATATTGCGTTTTCTTGAGAGAGAAATGGTAATGGAAAGATGAGGGTTTGTACATCTGGGTAGTTACTTGCCATTGCTAGAAGTTGTAAGATGTAGTGCAGGGAAGTAGTGTAGAGAGAGATTGGGTCAGGTGATTTGACTGTTGGAACACAATCATGTTAGAGGGATAAATGCAGCATCGGGTTGGTATTTAAGATCACGTTGTAGATGTGTAAATAGTGTCAACAGGATTCATATAACAATTACGATTTTAACACTTATGTTCTTTCACTCACAGTTAACCCCTGAGGAAGGGCCCATCACGACCCGAAATGCATTGGGTAATTGAAGATCTGAGATTGGGATGTACGTTGCATTTTTTGCGTGCTCAGAAAAAGGCCCGGATAGGCATATCTGAAGCATGAGAAGCTTTTTAAATGTTACTGCATCTTACGTGTGATTATTAATGGACAATAAATTCGCATACGAAACTCATTTGAAGCATTTGGAATTTTTTCTTCAATACTGGATTAACATTTGAGTCATATCATATGGTCAAGCAGGCTGTGCACCGGACTGGAGTGTCAAACACGCTCCTTCTCTTCTCGTTATTGAATTCAAGCCATATACTGGTGTATAGTGATGTTACATTTAATGTTATCAGGTACATGTCACCCATTTGATGTCAAATGTCCTACTTAAAAAATCAGTGGTATTGTGTACGTAGGTAATGTCTTTACTATTGGATTGAAAAATTATCAATGTATTTGGATACGTTCTCAAAAGTGCTACCCTGTGCAAGTTTGATTTCGATTTTATTTGACTTCTTTTGCAAATAGACTTAGATTGAGGATTCATTTTTTGTTATATAAATTCAATTTAAGTAATTATGTACAGATAAGATATCTGATGATTGACAGAATATGCCCACTTGGGCTTAACATGGCATCAGTTTGATTTCTTTTGCAAATGGACCTAGAAAGGGAATGCATTTTTTTCCATGCAAATTTAATTTAATTAATCATGTGCAATAAAGATACCTGATGAGCACTTAATTTAAAGACAATAGGTCTTTTTATAAATATTGCGTATATGTACAATGCATTTGAATACTCTATTCAGCATACAAGTACAAACTTTAAATTACAATTGACATTTTAGATGAAATACATTATCTGTCAGACTGATTTACAGATGGAAGAAAACAATAACCTAAGACCATTTCAAAATGTCCGACACTATTAACACTCATAAGGTTGCCGTGTTGATCACTATTTTATGTCTGTTTTCTGTGTCTGCACATGAGATCGCAATGGTTAAAAATGGAAAAAATCCAAAATGGCGCTTATTGTGATTAAGGCTGCAGTGCAACAGAAACGCGTTGATTTCTTCACATGCCAAAAAAAAGATGAATTGGTGCCTTTAACTGCCGAGTGCTGAGTTCTTGTTAAGCATTGCAGATGAGAAATTTGGTAAATACACGCCACCTTCAATAAAGAATTTTCTGTTTCCACGGAGTGCCGTCTCCTTTGCAGTTTTTCCTTGGAAGCTGTCTTTTGTATGTTATTTTCAGCCCTCATGAAGTTCCAGAAGTAATTAGGAACCAAACGCATTGGCTGGATTTTACCTTGGTCTTACTGAAGGAATGTAATAAAGGAGACATTTTGAATATATATCGGAGTTTAATTATTCCCTGGTGCACGTTTTTTGGCACAAAGTACCTTGGATGCGTCGTGCACACAAACAAAAACTGTCACAGGGAAGGTGACGCGTCAGTTCCTTACGCCCAGGGAAGGTGATGCGTCGGATCCTTGCTTGAGGGGAGGTGATGCGTCGGTGTCTTACTGCCACGCAGGGGAGGTGATGCATCGGTTCTGTACTGAAGTGGAGGTGATACGTCGGTTTCTTACTGTGCGGGGAGGTTATCCATCAGTTTCTTTCTGCGAACCCAGTATTCTTGCTGGCATGGTGCCCAGATATGATGTGTGAGGATCGGGGATGAGGCGGTTCTCGATGCGGATTGTTCTCTCCAGCCGTGGTCCCACAATGCGTTGGTTCTTGCAGCCGCACAGCACGGCCTGTGTCGGAATTGCTGCGGTGATCTTGGACTTCAGAGATTGGTGCACAGGATTGGGCGTGCAGCGATTTCTTGAGCCAGAGCAGGGGCTGTGTTGATTTCTTCTGCGCTGCGTCAAACAGGTGCGGATGCATCGTGCTTATCAAAGTTGCATTACTTTTCCACCTCCCAGCAGCAAACAGCCTGCAGAGGTCCCAAAACAGCAGCAGGCACCTCTTAGCAGGTCAGAGCTCCCAACAAGGAAGTTCAGGCGAGCAGGGGGTGAAGTCTTTGTGTCCCTGAGACTTCAGAACAGAAGGCAAGCCCTTGGAGATCTTCCTCAAGCAGGGGGCACAGCACACAACAAAATGCTTTCCCTTTACTTGACAGAAAGAACCCCGGACAGCAAACAGCACAGGGGCAGTATTCCTCCTCAGTTTCTCCAGCTGTTCTCCTTGGCAAAGGTTCCTCTTCATTCCCAGAAGTGAACTAAAAGTCTGGGTTCTGGGCCCCTCTTTTTATAATACAAAATCCTTTGTTCTCTGTGGCAGAGGAGCTCTTTGCCTAGCCAAAAAATGCTCTGTCCTCTCTGGTGCAGCTTCCTGGCAGGAGGTGGAGACAGCATTTTCCTTGGCAGACCAGGCCCAATCAGGTGTGAAAGAAATCTCCTTCTCCTACTCTGAATGCAGCTCAGGTCTATTCAGCCCAGCTCTGACTCACCCTGGAAAGGCAGGTCACACCTACCCCCAAGTGGCTGTCTGAACAGAATGCACATCCTCAGCCCCTGTCACTCCAAAGCCAGACAGTCAATACACATCCTAGCAGAGGCATACTGGATGGTTAGGCAAGAAGATACCTACTTTCTAAAAGTGGTATTTTTAAACCCAGAATGTAAAAATCACCCTCACTAAAAGATGCATCTTAACATTCTGAGTTCAGGCATATGAAACTTTATTTTCCAATCTTGTTCCCATGGGCAGTAATACTCATAAAATGTTATGAGCAAACTCACCATTCTATCCTATGGGACAGATAGCCTTACAATAGTAAAAAACTAAATTGTCATGTCCTACCTTTTATATACGATGCACCCTGTCCACAGGGGTACCTTGGGCCTGCCTTAGGGGTGACTCACATGTAAGAAATGGAAAGGTTAGGGCCTGGCAAGTAAGTGCACTTGCCAGGTCGACATGGCAGTACTAGAATGCACACAGGCACCACAATGGCAGGCCTGAGAGCTTATTGCAAGGCTGCTTGTGTAGGTGGCACAATCAGTGCTGCAAGCCTACTAGCAGAATTTGGTTTACAGGCCCTGGGTACAGATGGTGCACTGTACTAGGGACTTAACAGTAAACCAAATAAACCAATCATGGAAACACCAATCCATAAAAACAATTCACAAAGGGAGCATTTGCACTTTGGCACTGAACAGCTGTGACAAAGTGCCCAAAGCATGTAGACCAGCAACACGAAATCCAACACACAGCAAAATACAGGAGGCAAAGGAAAAAAATGCAAGGGAAACCCACGCAAAGGCTGCCAGGTCTAACAGTCCCCTAAAGCACTGCTTAACTAGCTGTGAAAGGGGCACGCTGTGCTGTGCATGAAACCTGCAATTCAATTAACGATAACATTATGCACCTGAAAAATGTCACCCTGTGAAATATGCAGTTTTATCATTCTGTGAAATCTTTCAGCAATGAAAAGGCAAGTGTGAACACAGTGGAAACATGTAGCAGGAACATGAATTAGAGACATCCCACCTTGATGTTTAATATATTCCCTGCTTTGTTCCCACCATGCCCTCCCATACACCAACTGCCCCCAGTTTACTCTTCGTGAAGGTGCAGGGAGGGGTGCATTTTGCACTTAATCTTAAAAATTCAATAAATCCTTATATTTTTGTGAAATGTTTAGAAATTAAAATGGTCTACTTGTTCGGAAATTCTAAGGGCCTCATTTATGTGATTTTTCCATGGGCAGCGCCGCAGGCCTTCCTGCTGCCCTGCCCTACGGTGAAAGAAAAGAGCAGCATTCCTGTCCTTTTCCCCTGCACTGGCACACAATATGCTACCATGCGCCAACGCAGGCACCTTTGCACCATGGTGCAAGGGTGCCTGCATTGTGGGGATGATTATTTTTGTGCAGGAAGGAAAACCTTCCTGCACAAAAACAACCACAAGAGGTTTTTTTCTCTGTCTATGTGTGCTGTGGAGTGCAGCACACATAGAAAAATGAAAAACGAGTAGAAATAAAGATATTTCTCCTCGTTGTTCCTCCTTTATGCCTCCCCCAGGGAGGCGTACATTTTTGGCACTTCATCAGATTTGCGATTTCACATAAATCTGGGGCAGTGTCAATTAGCAATGGATGTTGCTGGGAACACCCCCAGAAACATCCATTGCAAGCCACTTTACACAGAAAACTATGTTAAAGGGAACCATATTTACGAGGCAGCATTAAGCCAAAAAAAGTGGCTTAGTGTTACCAAGAAATATGGAGCAGGGTCCTGCGCCAAGGAACGCCATAAATGAGACCCCGCACCTTTTGCGTAATTCTACCGGAACTGTAATGGTGCAGAATTGCAGCGTATTACGTACTTTTCAATTTGGAGCTGGTATTCATAAAACAACGGGACTACGCAAGTAACAAAGAGAACACAGGCTCATCAGGGGGCATTACTGATTACAATCTTTTCAAATATAAATTTGAGTGAAGTGTTTTGTGTGTTCTACATATTGTACTGTCACCTAGAAGACAACTCAAAGGCAGATGATCATTTTCTTTCTTTAGATGTAATCTTGTCCATGCAACATGGGTTTAGGAGTCGTGGGATGAGAATAAAAACAAAATACAAAATTGCAGGGGGCTGCTGGTCAATGTGCTACATTTGCAGCAAATATTTATTTTCATCTGCCACTTCAGACCCTTGCCTCACTATTTACTTTAATGATCCTGCTAAGAAAACTATTTAGAAAATATGCAAGTCTCTAGTGAGATCAAATTGCTACACTATCCAGATATCTGACCACCTGGCGATCTAAACTCTGTAATACCTTTGCTGGTTACAATGTTTATTGATTTGCTTTGTAGGAAGAAAAATATTCACGCATGAATGTGTTTTAGAGACAGCAGCAAAACGCAAATTGCAAAGTAACTCACAAATGTTTAACTGTGCCTCCAGCTGGGACTCCAGCTTACTGACGACTGTGAGGCAGTATTAATTGTAGGTTGTACTAGGTTCATAACATAATTTTGATTCTTTTTTATGACTCAGAAATGAATGGATTTTGAATGTGGGTGTTTACCTTATATAATGTATTAGCATGGAGTGGCTCTTTAAAAGCCTGAGATGGAGTGAGACACATTGTAGAATTCGTTTTTTCGAGAGGACTATGATCCAAAAGGGGCTTCCCTTCTTAATGTATACTGCCAAGGTTTACTCTCCTCTCGGCTCTGTTGATGGAGTCATGACTTTAAAAAGGTTCCTCTACTACCGGGAATCAGAGTAGCATCCTTACTGAGAATGTGGTGTGCTGAGGTCAGTCAACAGAAGGATAGTAGATCAGTCTGTGCATTTGGTGTAGCCTTTTTGGTTACATCCATTCACCCAGTGATGCACTCGCCCATTCATTCATCCATTCGTCCATGCACTCAAAGCCAACCATTCATCCATGCACACACTCATGTATCTATTCACCTCTGCGCTCAATCATAGATAAATTAACCAAGCACTGTCTCTCATTCATCTATTCACTCACTCATCCATCCAGCTACTAATACTCACATCCATGCACTAACCAATCCAAACAACCACAAAAACAAACTTGCCAGTTAATGACAAAGCGCTTCTCAGTATGAAATAGCCACATTATTGGCTCTGCCAATAATTGTTAATATTTGCTGCACACCACAAACAGGAGCGTCTGTTGTCTGCTAATAGGAGCATAAAAGACTGACGGCATTGAAGTAAAAGAAAAGGTGCCGGGTTGAAAGTACAAACAGAAAAATAAACATAATTCAGTTTATTCAGACAGCACACATTACAGTAAAATAAATGGTCACCACGGCTGCAAACTAAAGAGAGAGATGGGGAGGGACTAAACAGGAACAACGCATGGTTGTAAAACACATCACTGAATCCAAGGGCACCCAGACAATTTAATGAATCCTTTCCGCAGCATGTTTCTTTTTTCTTTCGTCTTTTTTAGGTCTCGCCTAGCGTTACTGCGCACATGCGCAGCTTGCTCGTCGAGATTTATTGCTAATGAGTAGTTTCTGAAAAGGGCTTGAAGTCCCGCCCCTTATTCCCATTGGCTTGCGTCACCATTTATGTTAAACGGTGCGCAGCCATTGGAAATAAGGTTTCCAGGGTGCCTCCCTTCCGCTTTTTGGGCCGGCCCACCCGGTCTGGCTCTCCTGCTTTCCTTCTGTCGTGAGGCAAATTCTTATCTTTAGTGGGCATGCTGTTGGTGTTCACCGGACCGTTGCTGTGTGTTACCGGCTTGCAGAGTAGAAGAGGGAGGAGCCCGCCAACAACGAGGTAAGATTTATTTTGTTAAATAGAACGTTGTTTATTTAAGTATAATGTTGTAAATATATTGTTGTTTAAATAGTGTACTTTTTTCCGTTATCCTGGTTTCTTTTAGCACATGACTCCGCCCCTCCCCTTCCTTGCACACACGAAAGCCGATATTAGTCGCAGTTAGCATAAAGGAGTCTTTCTACTGGCTGCATGGCGGACTGTGTGCCGTCCCACCGCCGTGCCTCCGCTCCCCAACTCCCCAAGCGTGCTGAATGCTGAAAGTGTATTTGCTTTCCTCCGAAGGTTGCTAGCTGACCTGCAGGTCCGCGGCGGAGGCGAGAAGGAATACCCGGACGGCCATAATTACACCTGTGGGAAAAAGCACAGTGTTGCTTTCAAATCCTCGCGCTGTAACTCCGCAGAGCTACAAAGCTTTGTCTTAACATTTTCAGTGATTTGTAGCGCGCCAGCTTTAAGAAAATTTCAGCTGAAAATCTAGGTAGGTGGCGTAGATATTTTCGTCCCATTACCTTGTATACGTGGTGGTTTAGATTAAACCTGTACAATCTCTGCGTTCTTTCCATTTTTAACCACACAGTGATAGCTTGCCATCTTTGGTTCATGCAGTTAAAATTTAAATTATGCTGCGCAGACTTGATCATAGCTCTGAGTACTGTTTTACTGCACAAATTAAACGTACGTGAACTGAAGAGGGAACCATGGCACCTGTCACATTTTGCAAACCCATTCAAACTTTCCGACTCCGAGGCTAGCAACAGATGACCGTTATGTTAACTACGTCAACCAACTGTATATAACACAATCCGTAATGTAGTTGCAGTGCTGCGGGTTTATAAAACAAAGAGTAAGACAGCTTATCTAAGCCATATACATTTGGTTGTAGACATGTTTTCATAGCAATCGAAAATAAAACATTAAATAATACAAACTACATTATAAAGTAGCGTGCAACCCTTTCATAAAAGGCCTAAATAATACAAGTGCAGTTCTGCCAATACCATCATTCCAAGCACCCCCTCATTTCAATACTGCATGCACATTGTCAGATCTCCTTTGACCAAAGGGCTCAGAACTCTGCCTCCTCTCTGGTACATTTCAATAGTTTGCTGTGTTTAGTTTCAAAGGAACAATTTCCACATACTTAAGTCCCACATGATATTTTGATAAACTAGTGTTTGGATTCAGCTAGTGCTCTAAATGCATTTCTATGTAGTCCCACCTGTCACAGGCACTTAACTCTACCCCCTTCAGAGGAACCGCGCCCCCTCCTCTCGGACATATGCCATCCTAAAACTAACACGGATTAAAAGTGTGCACTGTAAAACCCCAGTGCCTTACACGTGCACTTTTATTGTCCTGTCACTTCGTGTCTCTTGTCGCCATGGTACCCAGACATGCAATGTATCACACAGCTCACACCGGTGTAAATGGGGAACATCAGTGAGAGGGCACAGGAATAGGAGTCAGACCTCACCCTAATGCACCACAGACCCCCTTCCGCTCGCGCTTCTGCCTCACACTGCGTGCCATAATGAATGGGCACGTCATTAGCACATTATACAGACAAGCATTGTACCCCAGCCAGTGATACAGGAACAATTTGGTTATATATAGCGCCAAATGTAGCACCTCTGCCGTTTTTAAGCACTGTAAAGCGTTTTGTTGTTCAATTTAACGTCATCGGAAGGACGAATCTGGCTTTTAGGGCGAATTCAAACTCTTGACTCCTAAGGTACCACATTTGTGAGCAGTGAGGCTTCAGTTCGCTGAGCCTCCCTGACAGCTAGGGGCTTGTTTGCCCCACCGCCTTTCTCAGGTACTCTTATTAGAGTGCCTCCCTCAGCTGTTTGCAACTTACTTCCACTCACTATTTGCAGCATGGAAACTCTTGTTGTCAAGTTGCAAGCGATTTATTCTGGTTGTAGTTGCCTGGATATGTTTTTGAAGAAATAGAAAGACAAGCAGTCTAGTGAAAGAGTTGGAACCAAAAACACTGCTTTTCTGCCATGCAAATATGTGAAATGTAAATTGGAAACTATCCGCCCAGGTAGTTTTATAGCAGCATTTCTTTCAGTTTCACCTACATTTCCTGAAACCAGTCTTAAGTGGTCAACGCACTGCTGTATCTGCAGGACCTTACAGTTGAGACGCTGATCTAGATGCGCGCCAAACGATGTCTGCTTTCAGGTAAAGTTGCTGTCCATTCAGTATTCTGAGGTGCATTTTTTAAGCTATTAGTATTGTAAATAACAATGCTTTGTATTTATGTTTTAAAACCCAAAACATAAATAGAAGGCATTGTCATTTACAATGCCAATAGCTCAAAATCGTGTAATTGCGAGACCTATTGCATTGTAAATGCTTGTGTATCATTCATTCAAGGTCTTCTGCAGGGGTTCAGTTCACTTCCTTTCACTTGGCATTACTACAGCCTGAACCAAGGTTTACAGACCCTCTCATAACCTCTCTCTTCTCTCAGATTGCGCCAATGAAGGGAAAGAGAAGAAGGACCTTCAGGTTAAATGTTTAGATTGCACAGGTAGTATCACACACAGAAGGTGACATCAGTGAAAATGAGGCTCTGTCTTTTATTTGCTATTTAGGATGGACCTCGACTACATATTCAAACACGGATTTACAGGTAGCAATGATCGTGTGATAAAAGAGTGACAGTCACTCCCAAAAATCTCTCAAAGCGGCTTTCCAGTACTGAAACAAACTCATTATCTTTGTGAGTGTAAGGGCTTTCCTTTTTTCTATTACTAAAAACAGCTAAATTTATAGTAATGATGCAGGAACGTGATACACCCTATTTTTGTACTACAACCACTATCTATTATTGCTTTTTTCTGGCCCGACGGCTGCAATTTCGTTGTTTATGGAAGGGAGTGGCCCCAGATGGGATGTCACTTGCTCCACAACAGTTGGTCTTCTTCCGCGTTAGAATGGTAGGTGCGAGAGAACGGGGCGGCCAGCCTATTAAGGTTTATCAGGATTCAAGTCACTCTCCCAGATGTCTACCACTTGTCCTGACCTGTCATGTGTTCTGAATATCATTGGCTCCAACCACACTTAACACCCATGCTGGTGAGGACCATCTAGCAGCAAACAGACACTCAAACAGCCCAGCACTATAAGAAGAAATGTTCAGGTATCCTTCCGCCCCACCCACTTCATAGATTGCCCTCACATTTTGACTGACGGGCTGAGACTCCAGCATGCATGAAGACAACAGGTGATTTCCTCTCGCTGTCCTCGATGGATGTCCCTCGCCTTACATTATGTGACAGTTTCCCTGAGTCGTAGGATCCCACACTGTACAAGAAAAGGGACCTGGGAGTGCCTAGATATGTGCTACTGATGCTGTAACCAATGGCACACAAGAGCAGGTCTCTAGGGTTATATGAACTGGTGCTATTGAATGTCGTTATGATGCTGACACTCGACAACATGTAAGATGGTGTCATGATACAAATATTGAGGGACAAGAGTCGCCAACTTTTGTTATAGCAAGGCACAAATAGTACAATACAAAGTATTGGCAAATCTAAAAAAAAGTATGTCCACACAAAAATGTTGCCAGGCAGCTAACAAACCATATGTGTCAATGGGGTATGTTTCATTTGCCGACCCAACTGAGCATCGAAGCCTAAACTAGTTGGGTCAAAGATGAACAGGCGGGCACTTTATGAAAGACATTATTCTGGACTGCAGCCATGGCAAGAGGCTATCCAGTGGGAGGAGATTGTTGGGTTAAATATTCTTGGCATAGACACAAATTTTCGCACTACTTAGTGCCACTTGACTATCTCTGAGCAAGACACATACATTGTTACCCGAGTGTGTAAATGTCCTTCACGGGCCACAGACGTGAAGATTCTGGGATCCAGAATAAAAACTGAAGAATTAAAGCAAATCATGGGCTCATATATTTAATCTCTAAAGAAACGACAGTATTTAACAAGTACATACTTGAAAGTCTCAGCTTCAAAATTCATATTTATCCTTGTTTACAATTTGCAGGCAACCGACTCCACCATCCCCCAATGGATTCAGTTTGCCTGCTACACTAGTTCAGCCAGTGACCCAGTACTGGATTTTCCCATAATTTCTTGATTTAAAAAAAATACTGATCCCCAAATGGGGAAGATGATGATTTAGGGGAGTATGAAAGCAAGCATAACAGATACCCAATACATTGGCTCTCATTCCCTAAATAATAAACCGAGGGTAGGGGTGGTGAATATAAAAGAGAAGGTGCTGTGTCACCTAAGCTCCTCGGGTGGATTTAATATTATTTACAGAAGGGACTATTCAGCCCACTGAAGTGTCCAGGACCATGGGAATGACACACTTTTACATATTCCCTGGCTCATCTCTCCCCGTTTGGTGCACAGACTAGTGTTTGACATTCTGAGATTGGGCCAATGAGAATATATGTTCGCCCCTGCTCAGTGTAGAGTGGAGCTAAACTCGTCCTGCCCATGAACATCGCACCAGAGTGGTAATTCAAGTGATCTGTACATTTGGTGCAAGTCACTTGTGGCTGCAGGGCATCAAAATGCAGCACATCCCTTTGTGAATTAGGGACGCATGGGCAATATCTGCACCTACCTTTTGCACAAACAAGTACAAATTACACCCTCACCCATTCGCAATGTGGTTCTAAAGCTGTAACTCACACCAGCAAATGTATTTAGTAGCAACAGTGAAATATTTACTGCCTTTGAACACCCACTGCTATGAGTTGGAGATGATTAGATGAAAATGTACCTCCTCCTGGGAAATATAGTGGCCATAAATGAGTTGATTAATCCAACATTTACCAAATAACAAGATACACAACTATACACAAAATGAATAGTTTTGTACTTTCTAAAAGAAGGTAAAGTGCTGTGTGCTATTGCAAAGTAAATACAAACTGAAAGCAAGCTTAAGAGTAATATGTCCTGATTAGAAGTTGCTCAGTATATTCCGACCTGTTCGCTGAAATTACAAGTTAGTAGGGATTTAACACATCCGATAATTATTGGTTGCATGAAATACCTCAACCTTCATTACATTTCAGCAGGTAAACAGGGGAAAAGCATACGCGATTTACCGTATCATGCAGATTTTGATACATTAAACACCGAACTTAATTTTATTTCCCACCAACTTGTTATAGGTATTATCTATCGCACCCGATAAATAACGCACCTGGTGGTATCGTTATTTATCAGGTGTGATAAATAGCATCTAAACTCGTAATCAGGGCCTTAGAGTCTGAAATAAATGAGCAAATGTTGTTAAGCTCCTCTGTCCTGTCTGTTGAATCTTTGACAAGCAATGGGAGTAGTAATGAAAATGGATAAAATCTACGCAATCTGGCCAATCTACTAGCTCTAGCAGAGGGAACCGTCCTGCTGGAACAGATTGCAGGCCTGAGAATCCATGTGAAGGAATATTTCCTCTGTTGCCACCTCTAAGGGAACAAACACAGTGATTAGTCTACCAAGATACCTCACCTAGAAGCATTTGACCTCGTACTTGGTAGACAGCAAGGACATGGGACGCCACCCGCACTGGGAAAATAGCCGGGACTGCCTCAGCGCCCGACCCACTCATGCAGTTGGAGAATCTTGGTAGTAACATTAAAAATTGTCCATTTACTGCTCTCATTCATGATTTCCTCCCCACTGTGTACCACACCACTATGAAGGATCAACGGGAAAATGGCCCACAATAGGTCTCGTACTTACCTGCCCTGTTCTTGTGATTCTATGTAGGTCCTTTCCCACCCCATGTCATTCCCTTCCACCGAGGAGCCTCACACATGAACCCCGTGCAAACTGGTAGCCAGGCCTGTACATGAAGACCATGGGAACATGTTATCTCCCATTGTGATGGGAGCTATTCATGACTACACCCACAGTAGACCATGGCATGTATGGGCCCACAGGGATCATGGACCCAGGTCACATTTCTCCTCCTAACACCAACATATGCAGCAGCCCCCCTATCACAGCAGGCGCTCACTCATTCAGTAAGAGGGCTGCCCTACAAATGCAATACACTAATAACCACTACGAGAGGTAGGCACAGAGCCTCACAGAAGAAAATGCAGATCATAGCTTTTATCCAACTGAGCAGCTGCCCTCCCACAGCACAATTTCCTCCCTGAGACAGCACGCACGGTAGGCTATGGAAAAAGAAATGGGTTTTTAAAAAACCTCCCATTTTCAAACATAAGAACGTTAGTGAGATGGAAAACGCCAGAAGCTTGACATTAGCATGCGATAGCGGTGTGAAGAGCGGCGCAGCCCCACCTCCCCTAATCAGCCGGCTTTTCACTTGCTCAGGAGCCATTCATTCAATTTCACCTTTGTGCGCGAGAGCAGCGGAAGCTAATGCGGATGACGCATCTGCTGGACCTGTGTGGGCGGGAAAATGTCAAGCGAGCCTGGCAAACAGAGGAGAGCGAGCGCGCGCACAAACTGCAATATGTCCAGGGGACAGACGCAGATGGCCAGTCATACAGGCTCCTCAAATGGAAGATATTTTGTTAGCACGCAGCAGTTTTTACAGGGCTCCCGGAAAATCCATTAAACAAATGACCCTTTACATGGCATGTTGTGTCAAAGCACACCTACTGCATCATTACACACGTCAGACATCTTCTATAACTGGTTTGAGGGGTCTATCTCCCGTTTCCAAGATACATACTAGCATCTTCTGTACCTGATTCATGCATGTTATATATAATACAATGAAAACTATGGTAAGAAGAGTGAAAAATGGAAAATATCGATTCAGTATTTGGGGGAGAATACCTATGAACACTTTTTATAATTATGTGATGAAACAAGATACAATTCTTCAGGTTTCAAAACCATCAGGTAGCATAAAGACTATATCACTGGAAAAGGCAACCCACGGCTTTTGGCTCTGTGATATCATAAAAAATATCACCAGTGGCGATTATGGACTTTGAAAGTGATGGGGCAAATATACTCCCAAATAAGTGGACTAAGTGAGCACAGCAATTGTGTTCAGCTTCCTAAAGTACGTTCTGTCACTGAAAACATTTTGAAAAAAACTGTGTCACCTTTCCCAGAGAAAAATACCGGCCATTTATTCACATTTTAAGATTCTACAGAGGTCGGCAAATGATACTTAAATAGAACTTTATCATCTGAACTTATTTTGAACATGGCCTTTCTGCCGGTGCTTACTTTAATTATCAGTCAGGGATCATTAAGGCTGCTGGGGAACACATTTTATAAAGTGTTTTCTTCTTATATTTACAGTTTAAGCTACATACTGCGAAAGAGAAACATATCAGCTTAAAGAGATTTCTCTAATTTTTGTATCTTGCAGGGGCATTAAAATACTGGTCTTGTCGGTATGAAACCTGCCAGGTGGCAACCCTACCAAGTATTGATTTATTTTGTCCGATTTGAAATTACATTTGTTTTAAACGTCATTGTTTCTGAAAGTAAACTCACAAAATATTTCAATACTTTCATGGTGTACAAAGCGAGTAGAATTCTCCCAAGGAGTTCTGGAGGTTCACCAGTTACATGAAAATCTGGGAAATTGTGTATTTCCCTATAAAGTTCTTACATGCCATAGGCAGTTCAGAAAAAGCAATTTCCCGTGGGCTATACATTTCACTACCAACTATCTTCTTCATTGCACTTTGTTTTATTTGTTCCACTCTTGTAAGTAGAATGAGTCATATATAGGCCTGGTCGAATTTTTTAGACAGTTGAAATATCACAAAATTGGCAAGTTGCACGTGACACAAATTTCTGTGTGACATTTTCTCATTGAACAAGTCTCCTATGAGTATGTTACGTGATTTCTGGATGGAAGGTGTGGCCCTCGCATTCACCTCTCACACAAGATGGCGGCATGTACATTTCACAAAAGTTTGCATAGTTTTCACAAACTATACCCTAATCATATGCTATAACCTACAATCTCCTTAGGAGCGGACGGGTGAAAAAACGTAAAACAAACACACAATTACACTAATCTTGCAATCTTATGCAGTACACAGCAGCGACAGATATATTTTACATGCACATACGGCTGTGCTATTGCTCAGGCTACAGAGAATGTAAAGGCTCGAACAGAAAACTTCAGTCTGGAAATGTTAATAAATACTCACATGCCCTACTCCTACACACAAAGAGTTTCTGACTTGAATAGTTATGGCATCATGGCAAGGTTTATACTTTGGGCACCATCATTGAAGACACTTCGAAACATTGTTCCAGGTCCACAATTTCAGATTGGAGTGCCATCAGCCTATCGGTGCCAGGAATATACTAAAAAGCACCACCATTATACCAGGGCCAAGATTTTACTTGGGGTGAGCAATATTATGCCATTGATGCCGACAACTGGTCAAGAATTACCACCATTATGACAGAGTAACATTTTATCCAGGGAGGGCACTACATTTTTATACCCAAACACATATACACAATCACATGGGGAAATGCACACCCATGCCAGTGTGAGCGCATACACACACACCTAAACACAAACGCGAGCACACACACACACACACACACACACACACACAAGCACACAAGTTAGAACACACAAAGGTTGCTAACTTTTGAAACATTATTTTTCATACATTTTCCTAAGCAGGATGGCTGTCATGCATCCCACTCAGATTGCCTTAGGAATCCCTCATGATGCTACACACCTTTGTAAGTTCTGGTTTCCATGCCGCATGACAGGCCCTGTACAATACTAATGATGTAATTGTCAGCACAGAGCTTGATTTGTGACCCAGCCCTGTCAATCACATTGTAGGTGTAACACAAGGACGTCTATTGGTTTGTGAGCAATGAAATACAGTGCTCTGATTGAGAGCGATGGGCTGCTATTTTGGGCCCAGCCTCCAGGGGCGTAACAATAGCCCCCACAGCCCCCGAGCTCCAGGGGCCCTCCTCCAGCACCATGCACGGCATGGGAGACTGGTAATAAGCAGTGCCTAATTTGTAAAAAAAATTAGTGCAAGGGCCCTTCTCGGAAGGCCACTACAGCCTGCACCACGCAATGCCCGAGCCAGTCCCGCCAATGACAGCACCAACATAACACCTAATCATCACACTCCTACAAGTGTTGCAATTCAGACTATTTCAAGCCACACAAAGCTATAATAATGTTGTGAGAGGCTGGTACGATTCATTTTCAATGCCATTTGACTTAATAAACAGAGCTGTTGTGCCCACCTCAGACAGCACCACCAAGTGGCAGACTCACCAGAGCCAGTGCTGCCAATTAAGTGCCAGTGTCGAGCACCAGAAACCACCAGCTTAAATTAAGCAATGGTACTAAGGGTCGTTCCTCTATGAGTCACATGGGAGTCGGCAGCAAAAGCAAAATACCGGGAAAATGCTCATCACAGAGCTGCCTGTATTGTCAAAAACAGTTCTCAAGTTTTTGGGGGGATGAGGCAAACTACACATGTGCCAGGTTGGTATATGGAGTGATTTCCTATTGAGGCACAGTCCAGCTTAGTGATGTCACAATGGTAGGTGCGGCCATTTTAAGTATGGCTTCTTATGCTCGTAATGTGGCATTGGCTGAAGTGGCCCAAGGCAGTATAAGTACAGCAGAGCGACAGGCATGGTAAGTAAGGTCACGGTAGAGGGTGGCAACAGCAGGCACAATGATAGAGCAGTCTCTACCCATCTTATGGTTTAGTTGCTGTGAGAGGACAGGCTGAAGGAGAAGTCCTGCAGAGACTTCTCTGCGCATATTGAATGTATGATGTTACATCACGGTCTTCACAACGTGATACGTTTACAACGCACTCATTACAACGCAAGTCGTTACAATGACTTGTGCTGGAGGGCGCTGGACTTCGGAATAGTATGATTTACTATTCCAACTCCAGCCTATGTAACAGTAGGGAAGGTGTTGGAATAGTAAATCACACTATTCCTTAGTGTATAGCGCCATCCAGCGCAAGTCGTTGTAACGACTTGCGTTGTAATGGCCACGTTGTAAACGTATCGCTTTGTGAAGACTGCGATGTAATGGATGTCTACCGCGCATATGTAGTATAGCCCCTTGGTCAGAGCCTGGCCTCTTGAGTATGCACTCTTTTCCTGTTAACTCAGCACTTCGGTGTCTTTTATGCATCCTGCATGAAATGGCCTAGCAAGTGCATTACTTTGCTGCTGAACGGGGAACTTGTAGACCGTCAAAGATTTACCGTGTCACGCCCCCTTCATTCCCTTGCTCCCGATGATCAAACAGTGGGAGAGCGCCATAAGAACCTTATGTCACTCTTAAGAGCTGCTGAAGCCTGCCCTTCTGACTCCAGGCCCTGGATGACTTACTGACTGGGAATTCACCAGCAGTGCATAACTAGCACTGCAGCAGCTTGAACTCCAGGAGGGGTGCATGTCCATGTGAAGTCAGGTGAGAAATTCCTTTATCACTATGTGACGTCACCCTCCTTGCCCACAATTTGAAACCGAATAGGAGGCCTAATGTTACCTGCTGTTGACAAAAGCCCACATTTTTTACTTTACAATGCACGTATCAAGGGTGAAAATTAGATTTTCAAGAGACAGCTACCAATCTCTATGTCCAATGTTAGAACACAGAAATGTAAAGTGATCTCATGTCACCTGCAATACCGAATTTATAGCAGGCTGCTCGGCCGTTAGCATTCTGAGTATCTGGACATAGTATTTCGGTTTTTCTATAATCATGAGCCAACAAGTCCCAGAATGAAATATGCTTCAAGTTCAGAGGTAAGTGCAGAATAAATACATTGTTTTTTTTACAATTTACTGCTGGCTGGCCAATTTTGTATATAACAGCTCTCCTCCCAAAACTGCTTCATAGCTCCGACACATCCTAGACCCCCTTCCAACTCTGGGGTTACAGCAAGCTGCGCATATTTCCTTGATGCCACCTGCTATGTTGAGATTCGTAGAGGAGTCCCAACATCAATCTAAATCAGGAGTGACCAAATAATAGAAGATTTATGACACATGCGATCATGGTCACAGCTGTGGTATGTGTGTCCATGTGTAGCTGTCTACATGCAGAAAAGAAAGAGAACTCCTTTCTCACACCATCCTGACTTCTCTTTCCTTTTTCAGACTCCTTTACCTCCTCAGCAGCTTCTCTCTCAATTGCTCTCCTTCTACTACATGTGTAATTTTCAGTCACTCCCACATTCCTGTGACGGCCCAATCTGCCCAATCTGCCTTCGGTCCCAAAAGTATAATAAAAGAGGTGCTGCATAGCAAGGGAGCTCCCAGATGTTGCGTGTCTTCATGTGAGTGGAGGGGTTTCTCTGAAATCAGTGGGTGCTTCAGGTCAAAACTTAGATGAATTGCTTGAGTTTTGCCTGGGCATTATTATCATTGGTTCAACTTGGGCTTCTTGGGGTACATTACATGAGCTATGCCAATGTTTCAGTGCTTGAGCATCAGGGACACAGAGAGCCATGGCAGCAGCACATTTACAGAGCTAGATGTGAAGTTGAGCATGGCAGCAGTGCTTTTAAAGAGCTAAGTGTGAGGTTGAGCATGGCAGCAGTGCATTTACAGACTTGTTTACAGTGTGTGCATTTGTAGAGGTCTGTGTAGTGTGCAAGCACATTTGTTTAAAGAGCAGTGTGCTATTGCAGTTATCATTTTTAGCTAGTCCCTAGGGCTGGGAATCGTGTCCACTCTCTGTGCCCTCATCCAGTTTGGTCCTCTACCCTCCCAATTAATTTTTGCACTCCATGCATTTTCTGAGCAAATATCTACCATGCCTAAACACAAACCCCATAGCTGTTGCCTTCAGAGATGTCACATGTGTTGAGACACATGCTTTTCATGTATTTGGGCATGTTCCCTAACCTTGGACATATTCTGTCATTCTTTAAAGTGCATCTCCCTGTACCTGAACATCTGTCTTCACATTCTTCAATTGATGGATTCATGAGATATGCTCACTTGCCTTGCAACTGTTCCCTTCCTACGGAAATGTTCCCTGAGAGCTGACATACTTTCTATGCCTACCCGTCCTCGCTCTCTGCAGACATGCTCCTATATATTTCATTCATGCCACAGGATCTCTTCACCACTATAACACCCTCATTTGATTTGACATGATCACTCCACTTTTCCTTCCTCTCTTTGAAAGAGTGCACATTTTTTCTTGATGGTTACTCTCTATATGCCCCTGTGCCAGAGCCATTGCGACCCTGCACTTCGCTCACCTAAAACTTTAGGATGTTTCTGAACATGTCCCTTTAATTCTAGACAGATATTCTTTGTGCCAGAATCCCTCCAAATTTGGTCTCTGAAGTCTCCTGCTTCCTTTGGGAAGCTGCTTCTCTCCATAGTCAGATGTTCTATTCTCTGTGTGTATGTCATTGTGTATGTGTGGGTCTCTGATCAGGTTAGAAGTCATTTTTGTGAAGTGTTCCATTGTTTTTCCTCTGTTTCTCCTAAATCTTGGAAGACTTCCTAATGAATAGGTGTTGGAAATGGAGTTTCTGGTTGGCTAAGGTATGCACATACGTCAGGCAGAACCCACCACTCCAGTCAGGATAAGGGAGTTACACACCCAAGATAACACCTACTCGCCCCCTTGGTAACATGACAGAGTAGTCAGGCTTATCCCAGAGTCAATGTACAAAGCATTTGCGCAACACACACACACACACACCAGTGACACACTTACACACACTGCAAAAGAGACTCCACACAGTAGTATATACAAATATCACCTATATTGTATATAAACACAATACAACAGAATCACATAAATCACAATCAGTTTGCTAACTAGGCAAATGTCATAAGCATAACAGTTAGAACATTGCAATACACAGTTTATGATTGCTTATTCCATAATATCACTTCCACTGCACATTACAGGAAGGACCTGCAAACAGGACACTTGTTCTACAGTCTTCAGAAGGGAAAAAGAAATTACAGTTATCATCATCAACATGACCACATGCAGCAAAGGAAAAACATGAGGATTACTACTTTGTTGTCAGCACTTTGGGGCCAATGAACCTTGAGCACACCGTTCCGGTGCGAGGTTGCTATTTGAGGTAATCGGGCCGTTTGTCTGTACACCACAGTAAAATGCGACCAAATAAAGAAAATGTCACCAACGGATTTGCACAGAGGCGGGAGGCACCACTCCTATAGCGGTGCACAGCGTGTTGGCCCCCTGCGGCTGGTGCAGCAAGGGCATGGCTCCTGCTCCGGTCTTCCACAAAGCATCCTCCTCCACGTCAAACGGGGGGCTACTCTAGGCGGTGCTGGCTAGCTGGGTGGCCGCTGATGATGGGGCATCTTCTTCGGCCTCCTGGGGTGTTGCTGGGCAATGCCGGGAACTCCAGTCGGCCGCGCCAGTTGCCTGACAACGCTGAGGACTCCTTTGCGTTGGCTTTGCTGACACGGCCCTGTTTGCACTTCCAGATTTTCTCTGACAAAGGGCTCTGCACACAGCGGGCGAGGGCTTAGATCAGAACTTTAAGAAAGATTAATGCTCACTCGGCTTCCGAGGAGCGAAGCAGAGGGAGGGTTCCATGAAGGGAAACACCAGGAACACATCCCCAAATAAGTAAAGCAGAGGGGAGCTATCAGTAAAGCACAAGGGAATTTCCAGCAAAGCTGAAGGAAATTCCCAGTAAAGCACACAGAAGACTTTGATGTCACTGAGTCTTCCAAAACAGGAGGCAAGCACACACAAGCCCTTGGAGATTCTTCACAAGTAGGATACCACAGCTGGGCAAAAAGAGTCATCCCTTTTCCTCTGCCACAGACAGAAACAGCAACTGCAGGCCAACCCAACCCTCACACAGAAAAGGTATTACTCCTCACACAGCTCTTCAGCTCTTCTTCTTGGCAGGGTCCTCTTCTTTCAAGATGTGATTTAAAGCCTTGGGGTTTATGCTCCAATACCTATACACCACTTTCTCATTGTTTTATTTGTGGCAAGCGTCTCTGAGCCCAGTCCAAACCAATCCTGGCCTCCTTGGTCCAGCTGGACCGTAGGAGGTGGAGACAGCATTGTGAAAATGAGACACAGCCTATTCAGGTGCTAGTAAAACCCCTCCCACCACTCTGAATGCAGACGATATCTATTTAGCCTGGCTATGACTCACCCAGACAAGACAGGGCACACCTCAAACCCCCCTTGTGACTGTCTAGTGTGAATGCACGTTCCCAGCTACTGCCACTCCAAAAACCAGATGGTGACTACACAAACAGGCTGGTTAAACAAGAAAATGCCCACTTTCCTAAAGTGGAACTTTCAAACAGACAACTTAAAAACCACCCTTACTAAAAGGTGTGCTAGTAGTTTCTGAGTTCCGAGAGCATAAACTCAATTTCTCCATCTTGTCCCAAAAGCAAGTTACGCTTGAAAACTGCTACAAGGCAGCTCCCATGTTAACCTATGGGACAGACAGCCTGTCAACAGTGAAAAATGGAATACCCAGTATTTCACTGTCAGGACATGGAAAACACACCAGTACATGTTCTACCTTTCACCTGGACGGCACACTGCCCATGAGGGTACCTTGGGCCTACCTGAGGGGCACCTTACATGAAAGGAAAGGGGAGGTTTGGGTCTGGCAAGTGGGTACACTTGCCAGGTCAACATGGCAATTTAAAACTGTGCACGCAGACACTGCAGTGGCAGGTCTGAGACACATTTACAAGCGCAACAAGCGCTGAAAGCCCACTAATAGCATTTGATTTACAGGCCCTGGCACTCTCAGTGCACTTTTAAGGTAGTTGGGCAGTAAATCTAGTGGTGCAGACTTCTAATTCCCACCCAGATCTAATATTCCAGAGCAAAGGGAGAAACCCTCACAAATTCCGTCATAAAAGTAAGAATACATGTATTTAAAATATCAGGCACAGTTCCAAATAGGAATATGAATGACGAAGTCCCAGGAAGGAATCCAGGTCAGTGTGGCAATTTTCTATTTGTTTCTGCACCCTCTTACCAGCATCTCGCCTTATATGATGTGCTGAGTTATATTTGGTATTTAAATGACTTATTTGCAATTAATGCATTTAATTTTAAATCTTCATTATCAAATACTATACTTTTAAACGAACATGCTAAGATGAATCAACAGACACATTAAGAAAGGGGAGTGAGTTTCAGTGTGTGCTGTATGCTGCATACCATATCTGACATATGTAATGTTCTTTTCAGTGAATATCTCTAGGGGATGATGTACTGCTTGCACCTCTCACGTACCGTTTGCAGCAGAGTTTGGCTGAGGGACTGAGCTCTGCAGCCACTTTCCCATGCACCCTACATGGGTCTGCACTTAACTGTAATCTTGCTGGACTTTCTCTATTTTATTTAATAAAATCTGCTCATTTCCTTAAGATCATCATTTTTCAAAATTCTCCCATATTCGGAAATTTCTCAAAACATATATACAATGCAGGTTGTATCTTCCAGTATTACAAGGCATTTGTGAAATTTGCCTGCTGAAAGTATTTTTTAACAGATCTTTTTGCAGTTTTGCAGGTTTTTGTTTTTACAGCTTTCCACACCTCTGTGTTAATCAAAATATGGTGCTGAGAACTAGTAATCAGGCCCGCTCCCCTTTCTAAAAATTATTTCCATAGCAGAAAATTCACAAATTTGTCATAAATCGTAAATTATTATGGCCGAAAAAACATTTGCAAGCTCTTCATTATAAAATTGCATTCCTTGAAAAATCCAAACGCAATTGACAAAATTTGAGAATTCCGACTTGCTATCTCTAAAATTAACAATTTGACGCCTCCCCTGAAGCATTAAAAAAAATCCAAATACCTCTAAAACTACAGACCCACATTGTATCAAACCACAAAGAGCACTTTGTGAGTGGGCGTTTACTTTCATGCTAAGGTTGGAGTAGATCTGTTCAGCATTTTTGGTCGTAGGTGACCCCAGTATTCCATAAGGATATGCTCCTTTTTTACCCCCACCGCCATTAACATTTTTTGTAACCTGTAGGGATCAGCAAAAAACAGCACGCTGAAACTTAGTTGAATATGTTAAACAAGGGCCAAATTTCGTGCATATCCATCCATTTGGGCTAAAGTTATAGGGCCATATGTATCAATATCCTCTTTTGAGATTCTCAAATAGCGATTTTTTGCAAATCGCTATTTGAGAATCGCAAAATGCTAGAGGCCCATAGGAATGAATGGGAAGACATTCTCAATTTGCGATTAGCAATTAGAGAATCGTAAATTGAGAATGCAATTTCAAGGGTGCAAGGGTGTCAAAAGGACACCCTGTTGCACCCCTGAAATAAGCATGGGTGCACATGTGGCGCACATACATGCCCTAAGGGCATGTATGTGCTTCACATTGCACTTTGAAAAATGCAAAAAAGTACATTTTTCAAAGATATCGCAAATTACCACCAACTTGAAGTTGGTGATAATTTGCGATTCCTTAAGGCCAAATTGCACTTTTTTGGTGCTTCTTACATTGCATTTAAGGAATCGCAAAATTTGCGATTCCTTAAATGCAATTGCAAAATAAGGAATCGCAAATTTTGCGATTCCTTATTTTGCACGCAGATTTGCCTTCATACATACCACTTAGCAAAATTGCGATCACAAACGCCGAAATTCTGCGAAATTCAGCGTTTGCGATCGCAATTTTGCTTGATACATACGGCCCATAGTCATTCTAATGTCTCACTCATAAGCGTACTGTAAGTAAATTCAACCTATTTCTTTTGTAAAACACTCTGCTGCCACCGTGGGCCTTGTTTGTGCTATAGAGAACTGCAAATAAATAAGTACATGAATAGACAACCAAAAATGTCTATTTAATGGAAAGGAAACTCAGCCATAGAATTCACTTAAAGGGGTCCTATGTTTGTGATGTACCCTAAAAATAGTGAAATGTTCTAGTCATGGTGAGCTACACAATCATAACTCTGCAAATGCACTGTTCATGAACTCACACATAAGATTTCAGATGACATTATGGATGATATTATTGGTAATATCAGATATATCACAATTTTGACTGTATTATTCATTTGTATGCCAATCATTTCAGTAGGAACCTCAGTGTCAGACACTTAGCCACTAGACCAAGTCTTATTTTGAATCGTATAGCTTTGTTGAATGTTGTAGTTTAAATCAGATGCACTGGTTGAAATCTCTCCTAGTCAGATAGCTATCTTGAATTGTTCGTATAAAGTACCCTGTGGTATCCAGCAGTCTGGCTTTTACTGTGTTACATGTATACGTGTTCAGGTGAGTGGAGTGGTTTGAGATTCAAAGTCAGGCGAAACACATAAAAACTCCCGTGTAATCATACTCTGTCCCAACGACCTGGCATTTCCATCACTGTAAGTAGTGACTTGGAGCAGCAATAGAAACAATGAAGGAACAGGAGAAGCTCATAGTCGAGCCAAACGTGAAAAACACAAAACAATTTAACTTTTATAGGCATGTCTTTTTATCCTGTAATTTTAATGCTCAAGGGATGATCTTGTATGATGTATTTTGCTGTTTTATACCACTTTTATGGTCTTTGTGACCGAATAAAGTAAAGTATTACTACTACTATTAAAAACACAATAATAATATTTTCGACACCAGAAGAAAACAGTCTCCATAATTGATTTTTTATGCACGCTGGCGCCTCTTTTGATTCTATACAGTTTCCAACTTCATTTTACCAGTTCAGTTGGTTGGCACAAACATCCATACACATCAGACGTGTGCTGCAAGGTTGTGGCAGGCCCTGCGTCCAACGCTTCTACTGCACTCAGCCAAAGGAGCAGGTAGATGTGGTATTTGATTTAAAAAACAGAAATTGACTGAAAAAAGTTAAAAGGGACATTATGGCTAGTCATGAGTGGTGTATAATGTGAAGGTCGTTAGCAGGGCATGGCAGCTGCGAAAGTTATTCTTATCTCAGTAAACTATAACTGGTACATTTCAGTGTTTTTTTGTTTGTTTTTACCTATTTCAACATCTAATTATAATGTCACTTTTACCTTTGTTTCTTTCGGTCAATTTCTAGGCGTTTCTTAACATGAGCTAAAATCTTGTTACCATATGTAACTATAATATCACTTTAACCATTGTTTTTTTCAGTGAATTTCAGAGTTTTTTCCTCATATTCACTCAATTCCCAAGCTAAGCAAAGCTTTCGACCGAGCACAGCAGGAGGTTGACCGAACGGCTTGGTCTGCATGCCATACCAGTGGAGTGCGGGCCGCCTGTGTGGTACGATGGTACGCTTGCAGGACTCAGTGCGGCCCTCTCATAAGGTACCACGGTACCTCACAGGCCTGTAGACAGAGCTCGTGCTCAACCCCTCGCGAGTGCCCCCCCCCCCCCCCCCCCCAACTATGCATAGCCTTTGGCTGCACTCAGCAGGGATTTGGGAGCAGGCCTCTGGAAACAAGTGCCAGGTGGTTAGGGTATCCCAGCCCTGACCCCTTATACTTTATATTTTGTCTAAACTCAGGACACAAGGACCAAGTCCCTGAGTTCTGTATTCGCAGCCGCAACAACCTCCTTCAAATCGCTTGGTCCCACAGGACCAAAAAGACAGATGAGAAAAAAAGTGTCTCAACCAATCCTATTACTCTATTTCTTTTATAATTTACGTTACTGTGGAAATCCTGGTGGACTCCTGCAAAACCAACCATCCAGCTGAATCCTTTTTTTTTTACCCTACTTGACCACCCTCTTTAAATGCTGATCTCTCAAAGAACGCATAATAGATTTACAGAACATAATGAAAACCATACTTTTTGAATACAGTTCTAGTTTTCTGTCAAATTTGTGGTAATTCCACTCACCCATCTTTTCAGTATCGCTTCCCAAAAATTTCCTATGGGAATCAACATGGGCAAATGTTGTTTTGGGTTCACCCTCTTTTTCTCAGCTCTTGTTTAACAGATCACACCTAATCCTTCAACACTCATGTACAAGTGCCCAGGACTTCACTGGGATGACAGCAAGAAGATAAACATATCTTTTGTGAGGGTCATGAGAATGTTAGCTGTAGCTGGCTTATGACACCTCTCAATACTTACTTAGCCGGATCCTAAAAGACACTAGTATCACAACTGTCCTGCCCCACACGGCACCCTGCTGGATTATCTTCATCCACCTCAATGTTAATGACCTGACCACCCTCCTCGGCTCCCCCTAAGACAACATCTTATGAAAATGGCATCATCCCATCCTTAATAGAGAAATCCATCCCCAGTAAAGTACTCAACTTACTGCAAAAAGCCATAATTACCTTTTTCATACAAAGCATCTACCCTAACTCCCTCGAAACTGAAAAGAGTCTCGCTCTGTTGAAGAAAGCCACCCTTAACCAAGAGGATCTCCAAAACTACCACTCAATGACTTCCCTTTCCTTCCCTTTACGAGGAAGCAAGGCCGGACTGGCCAGAGCGGGCACCGGGCATTTCCCAGGTGGGTCAGAGGGTTGGGGACCGGTTTGGTGCCTGTGGGGGCTGGTTTTGTCACTGGGGGCTGGTTGTGGGCCCCCTGTAAGAAAAGCGGGAGCGGTGCTTCTTGCTACAATTCCCCCCCGCTCTCAGGGCCGGTCGAACAGCAATCTGCCAGGGCTGGTTGCTGTTCCCAGTCTGGCCCTGCCAGCAAGATCATCAAGAAGGCTACTGCAAACTAGCATCACAACAAAATCTAGATTAACACGCTCTTTTAGGACTACCAGTTAAGATTGTGACCACAATGTCACAAAGAGAAAGCAACCATTCAAGTAGCTGATGGCAGTGGTATTAGCTGACTCCTCACTTTCCAGGACCGCTCGCGAGCATTTGATACAGTCAACCACGTAGAAATGCTCCATGTCATGTGTCCACGATGAATCCTCAAATATTGTATCTGCCAGCTATACCTACCCACCACCACTTGTGGATGTTGATGGCCTACTTGAAGCTTAAGCCTCTGAAAGCAGAGTTTGTCTTGGTTACCAGTGACAACAAAGAAGCAAAAGTACAAGAGCGATCACTATAGTGAACCTTAATGGATTGACCTCCAACTCACAAACAATACCAAACCAATTGGATTCCATATTGCCATGAGCCTAAATTTCAAGAGCCACATTAAGAAACTGGGAACCAACTATCTCGTCCCCGCAATGCCAAATCACACATCCAAAAGCACTACTGCAGACCTGCCATCCATGCACTGGTCCTTTGACACCTTGATGGAGTCAAAACAGGCTCATCAAAATCCCGGTCGACCTCACCCACTAAATAGCGTCCTGCAGGCAGTATCAAGCCTCATAAATAGACTGAGATAGCACAGTGGGGTTACCCTACTCTCCAGGACCTAGAGTAGTCCAACTCAATTCTACCCAGCAGATAAGATAAGGATTTGCAATTGTGCACATAAGTATCCAGAACATCACTAGACATGAAACGTAAAAAGGAAAAGACTGGAATAAATGGCTTCTCTTTCTATGCATTAAGTGAGCATCCAGGCCCGCAGAAGGTTCATACTTCCAAAGAACAACTTGTTTAAAGGTAACTACTTTGATTGCTTACCCTGCAGGAAGGCCTATGCAGAGAACGCTCTCTAAGAAAGACCTACTTGTCGTAACTTTTCACACCCCTTTAATATATAGCACGATGTTGCCCTATCACTAGCTTCACGCTATATGGCTAAGTATCAACAAGAGTATGTTATACACCTTATTGGTCTGAGCACTATGGCTCCCTCTCAACAGATATGCAATGCCGTGGGAAAATTTGTTACTGACAAAATCGTTGATATGTTGAGTAAAGTAGAAGGGTGCCCCAAAAACGTGTTCCACTACCTTTCACACATTTCCTCCGTTTACATGCTCTTTTTGTTTGCTTTTACGAGATGTTTCGACACAAATTTAGAGTATGAAGGCCATGGGTTCTAAGTCAGATCCACTGTAAACGTATATATTTAAAGAGATAAGGTAAACCATATCTATCAGGGTCTCTGGTCAGTGAGGCAGTTGTATTCTTGTTCACTTTCCTCTCTGGCTGCCAAATGTTCTCTATAACATTTCTGAGGGCTCGGGCCCTCTTTCTAGCATCTTTCTGCATTCTCGGGTCAGGGTGTTTGAGACTGTGGTCTGTGAATTTCAACTAAGACAATGTACCCAAGTATTTGAAGACTATCACTGCCTTTCTCTTGTTATTTTATGCCGAAACCTAAAATATGTGCTTGAGATAAAATTAGATGAGTCAGCATAAGTGATCCCACATGATTAAACATTTGAATTTTATTGTTAAACTTTAGTGTAAGTCGTTTTTAAATAGAACATGTATTTTTTATTTTTGCTATGTTGCACACTGCGCTTTTACTGTTTGAGATTAAAAATAATAAAACAAGCTAAAGCTTTTGAATGTGTCTATGACGTCACTCCGAACCACACTGTATAACACAACGATTGTTAATACTGTATAAATCTAGCTTGTGTGTATACAACACGTTTTGCAACTTCCTCTCTCTGCCTGAAAGCTCCCACTGCTAACCCAGCACAAGGCTTCAGACCCTGTAATGCTGGACTTGAAATTGACAAACAAATTTGGCACTAAAAACCGATTCTTTGCAATGTTAGCTGTCAAACGGTAAAGTAGATATTTACTTTAAGTTCCATCTGTTGACAGCAAGTACATATTTCATGCAAATACTAGAGTGCTCTGGGAAAAATGTGTTTTTCGCGGCTATTTTACCTTAATTAAAATCTCATTGCGAATGCATGGCCTGTTTGGGCGAAGAAGTGAATTATTCATTTTGGAGAATTGCCTCCGACTTTTATCCATGATTGTCATGGTGAGAAATATGGAGCAAAACAAAGGCAAACGGATGCTCGCATATCTGATCAAAGGTTCGACTGTATCACATCATTTGTTTAGGGTTTCCTCAGAGTTAAATTTATAAAGCATCCCCTGTTTAATTTCTCACTTGCAACCCTTTTTTGTGGGATGAAAATCGCATTTATTTCCACAGAGAATTTGTCTTCAGAGTGGAACATGCAAGTAGGTTCATTTGGATACAGTGTTACTATAATCCTGAGACATGTACACATAACCTCCACATTCTCACAGTACCTTCGCCTCCCACAAAAAACACTTTAGTGTGTCTCCTACCCCACCTCGAACCTAAACTTCTGTCGTATAATTTAAGCTCTTACTTCGATTTATTTGTGCAATACAAGTGCTACATATTTACAAAAAAAATAACAAGTTTGCATATTGTTTACGAATGCATTCTCTACCTATATAGACTGAAAACCTCAACTAGTAACCAATCTAGTCTGAAAAGGTCTCTCCTCTACCCTCTGTGTACTCACCAGATATATATCACATCCACTAATGTGCTTCCACCCTCCCTTCATCTTACTCAGGGCCTCTCTGGATTCAGAGATAATGATCCTTGTAGATGGCAAGATTCCACACATTTCTCTGTGCCCTCCATAACCCTTCCTCTGTCAGCCCTATGTGCTGCTGCAGACAAGAGCACATCGCCAGCTTCTCTCAGGTCTCTAGAGACGGTGAAGAAGTAAAAGAAGAGGCCACTAAATGAACCAGCAGCTCCCAGCTCTCTCTCCACTCCACTCCACTCCTCTCCTCTCCTCTCCCCCGGGCACTCTCTTCTCCTCTGGTATCCTCTCCTCTATTTTCCTTTGTCCTTGCAGACCAGTGGAAGGATGTGAAGTGCTGTGCAGAAGCATCTCTTTCTCTCTCATAATTCTTGTGGGTCTGTGGAAGCTAAGGGGAGGGTGGGTAGATGCCCCCACGGCCCCACCTCTCGTCCACTTCACTCAGATCTGTAAAATACCAGGAGAAGGTGGAGGCGGTGATGGTAGCTTCCAGTGGCTTTCCACCTTTCCATCGGGCATTTGGAGGTGTGGAGGTGTGAAGGTCAAGGTGAGTCAGTGAAAAGCAGTGGCACCAGTACGCATCCTGTAGCATCCTTCTGCTCAGCATAGCACTAATAAGTTTATAAAAGTTGCTAGGAGGCTGTCATGTGTGGGACATGCAACCCAAGGCCAGCAGAATGTGGGAGGAAGGGAGAGTGATATTATGAAGTGAAACTGAAGGGTATCCATCTATTTACTCATCTGTTTAAGTCTGGTAAGGGGGACGGATCGCCAGGTGATGTGGTTCTCAGACTATACATTGTGTTAAATGATGGCTCGATCCACATTTTCACACTGAGCTCATAACGACAAGTACACTTCCTAATTTTAAACAGAGGTCCAAGCCCTGTCCCTGTGTCAAACCCAATCTGTACACTTAAATCGTGTACCAAAAATGTAAGTCTAGCATTCCATGCACAGTCTGAAAAGCATTTACTTCAGAAACTGCAGTGGCAGTTGCATCCCTGACCCTGTTACATTTAAATAGAGAGCAAAGGGAAGAAAGGAGATCAATCAACTGAGGAGTTCAGGAATTGGAAAGGTAGCGTGAACACCACAAAAGATCTTCGGATTCTGCACATTTCTGGTTCTAGACACTGCAACACATTTGTACTGGACTCATTGAAAATGAAATGTGACTAATTCAGAAAGTTTTTCTAAAAAAAACTCTAGATCACGAATAACATCCTGGCAACTCTGAAAAATACCCTCAAAAGAGTGCTACAAGGGAATTTGGTTAATTTGAATCCATCTAACATAAATAAAAACTCTAAAAAAAAGTATGCCCTGCATCACACAACTTCTCTTTGGATGACAAACCATTCTCACACTGCCTAAAAAAATCCTCAGTAGAAATAGAAGAACTAAGGGCCTTATATACAAAGCCTTCTTGGGATTGCAAACCCTTCAAATAGTAAAATCATAGGGTTTGCGACTGCAAAATGGTTTTATCTTTATGTACGAGAAAGTTGTTTCCGACTCATAAAAGGGATTTTGCAACCCTGTCAGAAACAGCAGGCGGTGTAAAAGAGGAATCCCCCTCTGTTAGAAATTGGGTCTGTAGTTGAGCAGAGGTTTGCACCCTCTCCAAGTAAGGACCACAGTCCTAGTCAGGGTAACCTAGATACACACTTTAAATTAACCTGTGCTCACCCTCGAGTAGCTTGGCACAAAGAAAGGCAGGCTTAACTTAAGAGGCAATGTGTAAAGTATTTGTGCAACACACACAGTAACACAATGAAAACACAACAAAAAGACCACACAGGTTTAGAAAAATAGAGAATATGTATCTGAGTAAAACAATACAAAAATCCAATACGTAGAATTTGAGATATTAATTGCTAAACAATAAACCAAAAATAGTGCTTACAAGTTGCTAGAGGTCAAAAGGTTACTTGAGGTCCTAAGGGACTGGTACAAATCAAAAGTTCAGACCAATTGCGATGAAGGACAGTTTGGTCACAGGACCCAGTTAGATCCCGCTGAAGAAATAACTTGGCTGGAGCAAGCGTCAACGTTGAGAGCCTACTGAATTGTCGCCAAGCAGCTCAAAAGGGGTCCCCCGTCATTGAGCTCTGCTGAAGTGAATGCAATGCACAGACATCGAGACGCACAGAGCGGTGCCATCGAGCCACACAGGCTTTGGAACTGCTGTTGTCGAGCAGCCTCTGCATCGCCGTCAAAGGGCAATGCAGCAGAATTTCGCACGCAGTTAAGCCAATGCATTGGCTTTTGCACACATTAGCTGAAGAACCCACTTCTGAGGCCCAGGACTGGAAGGGGCACCTTAGGCAAAGGTAGGACTCACAGATGGTAAAGTTCAGAAGCACAAGCAGGATTGCAGGAAGTCCTTTGTGTCCCTGAGACTTCAGAAAACAGGAGGCAAGCGAGCAAGCCCTTGGAGTCAATCTGGGTTCAAGTGAGATGGGCATGGCAGAGATCAGCAGGCAGCGGGGCAGCTCAGCAAAACAGAGGAGTAGTTCCTCAGAACAGTCAGCAAAGACAAAGTGGCAATCCTCACAGCACAGCAGTCTTTACTCCAGCAGAGTTCTTCCCAGGTTCAGTAGGGTACCCATTTGGTAGGGTCAGAGCCCCAGTAATCATACCCAAAAGTGAATTTGATTTAGGGATGTGACTTCAAAGGAGACCTCTAAAAGTGCACAAAAATACCTTTCAACCCAGTCCTGTCTGCTAGGCTAACTGTGAGGGGTGAATCAGTGCTTTCTGTGTGGACAAGACACTACCTATTGAAGTGTAAGTGTCAGCCCCTCCCATTTCTCCCTGCCCACGAATATCCCATCAGAATGCAGAGGAATGCAAATGATTGCTCAGTGTGCAGATGAGACTCATGTTTCTGTGTTTGTGGTTCTCTAGAGGGAATGCACAACAGGTAGCTGTCACTCAGCCTAGACATGT
This sequence comes from Triturus cristatus, assembly GCF_964204655.1. Classification (NCBI taxonomy): domain Eukaryota; kingdom Metazoa; phylum Chordata; class Amphibia; order Caudata; family Salamandridae; genus Triturus; species Triturus cristatus. The sequence continues at coordinate 609,092,304 of NC_140582.1, read as the reverse complement.
ATTGTAGACAGGCTGCAGACACGCAGAGCAAAGACTTAAGCATAAATGTCCACTTTCTAAAAGTGTCATTTCTAAAATAGTAATGACAAATCCAACGTTACCACTAAAGAGGATTGATCATTACTTTTACAAAGATATGAAACATGATTTAGTTACTCCTTTCTAATTAGAGCTTAAAAGTGTTTTAAGGAATTCCCAATACTAGCCTATGAGAGGAGTAGGCCTCACAATAGTGTAAAACAAATTTAGCTGTTTGTCACTATCAGGAAACGTAAAACTTCAAAGTACATGTCCCACCTTTTAGATACATAGCACCCTGCCCATATGGTGCCTTAGGGGTGACCTATATGTAATAAAAGGGGAGTTGAAGGCTTGGCGAGTATTGTTAAATCTCAAAACAGCAGGTGGGAGAAGGGTCTAAGGGAAAAATAATTTAAAGACCTCCCAAGTCCAAATCCCCTATTCTAAACTAATGCAACTACAAAAAAAGGGACTGGGGGTCTAAGAGGAAGCACAATAAGTGATGTGTATGCTGGTAGAAGGATAACTATTCTTTTGTCCCTGGCAAACCGAGCTGAGCAAGATTTCCATCAAATTGTATCGTTGTGATAGAGCTAAAGTGTCAAGCTCTGTAAATCAGTATTATCACGTGGTAATCTGCCACCTCCATGAGGGTAACCTTTAGATCATAAGGATTCCCTCCGTGGCGAGCTCATACGCTCTTCGTGAATGCCATTCCCAACCAAGGCAAACAATTGATGCCACAGCGTGTTGAAAAAACATAGAAAAAACTGTGAAAAAAACTATGTGATGCAGTGCAGTGAGATTTAAAAAGGTTATGTGAAAAGACGTAAAGTGTTTTGACAATATCTCTTTCCTCACACCTAGTAAAAACAAAAGGAGTTAACCAGAGTCTCTGCTACTGACTCATAGCAGAAAACACCATGACTCCTACTTCATATGCCTTAGAATGGCACAATCAGTGCTGCAGGTCTACAAGTAGAATTTCGATTACAGGCCCTAGGTATATGGTATACCCTTTACAAGAGACTTACAGGTAAACTAGATATGGCAATCAAGTATATACCAATGTCACCATGTTCTAGGTGAAAAGCACATGTAATTTAGCACTGGTGAGCAGCGGTAAAGCCCTCAGAGTCCTAAATAAATACAAAAACAAACAGAAAAAATAGAGGCAAGCAGGCAAAGAGTTGTTGAAAGACCACCCTACGTATGACATGTCTAGCACCTCATATTCATGAGTCGGAGAGGAACGTATCAATGGTTTGTGACTGCAATATCAGCCACAAATTATTGATCAGATACCAACAACTTAAAGGGGGTGGTATATGTTGTGCAAAGGAGAAAGTCCCCCCTTTGGACCTTTTCCCATTTGGGAATCTTGAAAAATGTTTCAGGGAGAGTTAGCAGTGGTCCCTGGGAAATGTTTTACTGAAGGTCAAAGTTTTATTTAAAAAAGAAAAACAGATGTTTTTTTTAAAAACACAGGCACATTTCCTTCAAGGTAAGCGGGCTACATCTTAAAACATTTCTTTATTTAAAAACAATCGCTGCCACCATCCTTGTGACTGTGGCCAATCGCAGGGGTTCACAAATTTCAAACTCACTAATTAATATTAGTTAGGCGGGTCATTATGTAAACACTGCGACTCTGTATTTTGAGAACCAACTTATTTGGACATATGTCAAGTCTCAAAATAAAAGAATGCATTCGCAAGAAGTCAGCGCACAACATGCCACCCCTTTTATTGAATGTAATCTTTGCACATGCAGCCCTAAATAACTGCAGACTGATAAAAAGCCTACCATGTCTCCACAAGACTAGAGTCAGACAAGTCAACTCTAAGTTCAAAGAATACATGATTAAAAGCTATCTAGCAGATCAGAGTCAATAGGATTTCAGAAAAGGGTATATCGTTGAAATTGTAATCCTATGAGTAACTGATGATGTACTACATTTCCTCAACAGAGGAAACACCTACATCCTATAGCAGCATTTGACTGTAGACTACTAAACTATCTTCTTAAATATCCATAATAAAGATGGGGGAAACATTGCCTCAACTTGCATAAAACACTGGCTCTCATTGGTATCATTCATATCGTTTCTCATAATAAGTGAAATCACTGCATGCATCCAATAATTTGTGTGTCTTTTCCTTACCTAGTAGAACTAGATGCTACCCTTATATTTTGACATAATACGCATAATACGCAAGTAATACATGTTGTGATTTCACTGATTATTAGAAACTATATAATGATACCAATGCGTATCACAGATTTAAAATATTACAGTTTACCCAAGTTCCCATGGGGTTCAGGGTCCCTCTTGAAACAAAGAGTTGAACTTCCATAAAGTTTTTTGGGAAGACAGTCTCGGCACAGTAAAAAACAGGAAGCTAATAATTTGAACCTTCAACGTCATCCCATAAAGTATCAGAGGACAACTCCTGACTGGCCGTACTGGGCTTCGGGCATTTCCCCAGGATGTTGGAAGGGTGGGCGGCACTTTCTTTTACTGGGGTCCAATTTTGTAGCAATGCAGAAGTTCTAAAAGCACTACAGAGCTTCTTGTGTACCCAACAGTTTTTAGGCAACAATAAAAGTGCAAAGATAATCTGGTGATTAATGTAGCAGCTTTGACTCATCTAAGGTAGCATGGAGGGTTAACATGCCTGTCGTAAAGAGTGTTTACTATGCAGATCACAGAACAGTATTTTATGTATTACTGCTTTTATCACAGAGATCCTTTTGTTACTGTGAAGTTCATAAATTACAATTGTGATCTAGGTTAGAAAGTTATGCCTATTTTCCAAGTCTTTCATTATCTTAATTTTGTTAAATGGCTTCTATGGCTAGAAATACATTCTTATTAGTAAAGTCAACTCTAACCACTGTTTTATGTTCTGAATCCTCGGTTTGTGTTTGGCCAGACCAAGCACTCGTAAAATCTGCCTACCAGTATGGATGACTTGTGAACCCTACAATTTATAGCTCTCTTTGTCATATGTAACATTTTCTATACACTGAATTACAAATGTATGATTCATTGTCTCTGTATGTCTTTGTGATATACAATGCTCCAACACCCTACACTGATGTGAGTGGCACTATAAAACAAATGATATACACATGGAGAGATGAGACGCACTGTTGGAGAGTGATAGGGAGGGAATAATTGAAGAGCCACAATAAATATTGCTGTATCCTGGTGCACTGTAAGGTCATCATTTACTATGCTTTAAAAACTAATACAGTTGAATATATAATGAAAAATGTGTAGAAGAATGTACAGTTTTTGCAATTTTTCCCACATTTTCTTTGGGGGAGAACCCCCAAACCCCAATTGTAGTAGTCAGGCTTGCTCGCTGTACTCACTCGCTTGCTATGCACTGTATGGGGGTTAATCTGATATAATTTCCAGGCTGCTTTGGGTTCCCAGTCCGGCCCTGTCAGAAGGTTCCTTTCTGGCCTAAACACCCTTCAACTTGTATGAAAAGCCACTAAAGGAAAATATAAAGATTTGGGAAGTAGTTCTAAATATGGACTAGTCTCAGTGGATTTAGAAACATGCCTAGATGTAATGCAGTCATGTTTAACCAAATACTTCCTAAAACTGAATATAGGGATGCCTGAATTTGGTTTTATTATCCTGAAAAACGACTGTATGCACTTTGATAGGTGGATAATAGACCCCATAATAACAAAACCAGCAATCAAAAGTAAAGCAAAGTCCCTTGGATTCATACTGGACAACTGTAAGAAAGCGGATTATTAGTTGGGGTGGGTGGTAGTCCATCACAAGTAATAATGCACTATTCCTGTTAGGTACAGGAAAGGTTTCAGTAACTTACACCTGACCTCAACCACTGGTAGCTATGGCAAAAAGCAGACAGGCTTTACTTAAGAAAATGTGTTGTTTGGTGTGAAATGTCAAAGCGGGACAAATTCAACATTCGCACCCAATGAAGGTCTACCTACAGACTTAGTCACTTTTTTGGACCTGGGATTTCTTTAGTTGTGCAAGGCTGAAAGCTGAAGCTGAACACGGCTCCACGAGGCCAGATAGTCTCTCCACGCCATCCCGCTGAAATGGATTTGCAGCTGCAGAAAATCTCTGAGCGGAAGCAACCCAAGTCTTTGGCCCAGGGGCAATGCACTCTCATTGGATTCCTTTGTCCCTGTCCTCCAGTGGTCACAGGAACCAAAATGTTTCTAAGTCCCAGGTTTCTCAGGAAATTAGGAGGAGTACACATTGACACAGCCATAGGTCCCAATACCTCAGGATCAACAACTGGGGGTCAAGAATCACCTAGCAGAAACCATCCTCAGAGTCCAGGGCAGGTCCAGTTCAAATTGGTCAGCTAGGATTTTCAGGAAGGATTCTTCTAGCAACTTGTTGCGTCTTGGTAGCTGAACAGGAATTCAGCCAACTGGCGCTTGGATTCTTGTTCTTTGACCTGGGTACAAGTGAGAGCAGGTCCAGCATTTCGGGTCTCCTCTCAGGTCTCAACAGCAGGTGCAGTCCTATTCCTGTGTTCCACAGGTTAAGTAGTGATCTGAAGAATGTGCCTGAGATACCACATTTAAGTCTTCCACTAGCCTGTGGGTGGTGGTGACTCCTGCCCATCCTTAAACAATAGGGAAAAGTTCCAGGGAAACCGTACCTATTTTTGCAGCAGTTCCTGTGTGCCTTAGTGCAAACAATCCCACCCTTCCTCTCTCTCTCCCTGAATCCAACATAACATATCCTTTCTTCCCCTGTGCAGAGCGAGAGTCATGGCCAGGGCTATTAGCAACCCCTCCTCTTTGGTCACTCAAAACTTGTTCTGGAGTCAGCTCCTCTTCCACTAATAAAGTGCCTTGCTGACTAGAGGGACAGAGGAGGGGGCAGGCCCAGGTGTTAACTACATCTGCCTATGACAGGCTAGACCTATTTGAAATTAATTAAATTCCTGGACACTGGCCAGATGGTCATCCTGTCAGATGAACAGGACATCTCCCCACACCAAAGTTTTTTTTCCCAGCTCCGGGAGCAAGTTCACACCTCATCAACGGGACTATTAAGATCTTGGGTGACAGAGATAACTCAAGCAAATGAGCCTCTAGAGGCTCAGGCAGGCAAAAGGTGACTTTTTTAAAGTGCTTTTTGTAAAATATTTAGTACAGATCTGTCTTTAGCAATGAAGTGGGACTGTAATAAATACTTCAAAAAGTCAGAAAATGTAAGTTTGTAGCTATTTTCCAATAGAAGATAGCATTATTTTATTTTAATAATATATACCAGTGCTATCCTAGGGAACAGCTAACACTGCGACAGTCACAATATCTTTTGGGGTCTTCTTATGATAAGGACATGTTCTACATTAAACATTTTCATGTCCTACTTTTGAATACTATGCAGACTGTCATATAGACATTAAGACCTACATAGGAGTGACTTACTAAAATATAAAAGGAGGGGTTAGGCTCGTCAAAATGGGTTATTTTGGCAATATGAATTTGCAGTTTTAAAATACACGGGGTATCATATGCTAGGGACTTTCAGGTAAGTGAAATATGTCGGTTCGGAGTACAGACAATTTCTACATGCTTTATGGGTCAGAGCATGTGCACTGGGGCCTAGTTAGCAGAGTCCCAGTGCACGCAGTCTAAACCCAGCAGCATCAGTCAAAAAAATGAGGGTGATATGCAAAAAGAGGCATTTTCCTTCAACAACAAACAATCTTTACAAGAACATAAAACATATTACAAAAAATGCTTGCTGGCAACTGTGATCAAGTTTCCATCTTGGTTTTGAAACAAGAACTAAAAACAATAGTCCAATGCCTTACAATCTCTTGATTTGACAATGGAACCAATTAACTGAGAGACGTTCTAAAAACAAGTCTAGCTACCTGAAAAACAATGTATGTTCAGCAGCATGACTGATTACAAACACCAAAAAGACAGACTACATGTCATCAGCCCCAAAATCTGTGATATGTCTTCCAATGGAATGCCACTGACTATTGCGGATGGTGTGCATCGCCTGTATTACTCTACATCATACCTCCTCACCTTGCTTGTCATTGACATGGACCCTGGCATGGGTGCTGGAAGTAGGGATGTAGGGGGTGCCTTGCATAGCTGTTCATGGTAGTATGTCCTTGCCTTTAGCATTGGTACATTATATCTTAGGCTTTGCCCTACTTGGTTGAACTCTTACTACCTCTGCTTTGATCAAGCTATTGGGATGGCCTAACACTTGCAAACTAAACTAATCATATATAGCACTTTACTCTCTCTCTGTACAGCTATCACATTATTACTAGTCCGTTATTATCATGCAGAATCTTTGCACAATATGTTCTAACCATTTTAGGAGATATTTTTTCATGCACCTTCTGCACTGGAGATCCACTTTTATTTCAATACATGCATGCTGCGACTTGCTATTGGGTGCCTCCTGCTTAGAAATTATGCAGTTTAACAGCATTATAGTGGAGTACACTACTTATTTTATATATTTGGATTAACTTTCTATGTCAGTCAGCAAAGTTATGTGGATTAATCGTATTCATACCAGTTTGCAGCTTATATAGGCTGTAACCCATATTCTAGGACGCAAAAGGGAGGCCTCTAGCTATTAAGGGAGTTAGTTTATTGAGATGCTTTTAAAATATTGTGTTACATAATGTGTGTATTGTTGTAATGTGTTATATGCTTTTAGATAATTCAGTCATTTGTAAACTCTATGTCTAATAATTGCATGGCTTTATTGCAAAGGTGAAACAAGAAATAGATGTAAAATGTAAATGTGCTGCAGCACCCCCCAATATAACCATGCTAGAGTTCAAAAGGTGAATGAGCAATAAATATGCTTTTAAATGTTGTTTTTATCTTGTAACAGAGGCCAAATGTAAGGCTCTGTCTTCTGACACATTGCTGTTTATTCTTGTAACGTGACAATAGGTGCAACTGGGCTTCTAGAGGCTCAGGCAGGCGAAAGGCGACTTTTTAAAAGTGCCTTTTGTAAAATATTTAATAGAGATCTGACTTTACCTATGACGTGGGATTGTGATACTTCAAAAAGTAAAAAACTGTAAGTTTGTAGCTACTCTTCAAGAGGACATAGCATTATTTTATTTTAGTATTATACACCAATGCTTACCTATGGAACAACTAACCCTGCTACGGTCAAAATATATTTTTTGGGTCTTCTCACAGTAAGGCCATCTTCTAAATTAAACTTTTACATGCCCTACTTTTAATTAGTAAATTAGTATGCATACTCTCATATGGACATTAGGATAGCTGTTGACTTTTCTTTGTCTAACTTCAAAGTGAGAAGATTTTGTAAAGAGAACTATGTGACAATCTTGCTGGGCTGCAGGGAGTGTGCAAGAAAAGGCTGTAGGATGTCAATTTGTTTCTAAAGTTTCTATCATGCAACAAAACGTAAATACCTGTAAATTAACTGTACAAATGTTTCAAAATATATTAGCAGTTAGGAAAGCACAAATGAAGCACTATCTTTTGTAATTCTGATTTAAAAAAAGATGTTAATAGGATCCAAACAAATCAAGACACTTTATTTGGCGATGCACGAATTGATGAATATTTGGTGAGAAACAACTTCCACACATTTCCATTTGTGCGCAGTATAGTTTTAGCAGGAAAACTGCATGTCTGTGTGAATTTAGTGCCCATTTCAATGCAAAATATGCTGTTTGTAAAAGTTCTGTGTGCTACTGCACCATGCTTTGGTAAAATATCTGGGAGCGGGTGCTCCAAAATGCACCACCAGCTACATAATACACCCTTGTCTCTCTCCTGCTCAATGGGCGTGGCTCATCTGCTACACTTGTTCTATGAGTGATGCTTGGATTTTTCGCAATCCGCATGTCATCAGTGATATAACATTGATGGCAGCACGACCACTTTGAAGACTGTTCTAGCACTACTAATTACTGGAATACAGAAACAAAGAAAAACTAACACTGGAATTTCCAAACCTTAACAACACACACACTCAACTAATCCTTCTCTGCACCAGCACCTAACAATTGGAAGAACATCCCTCAAGAACACTAGTCCACCCCTTCATATGTGGCCTTTAAGAGGGGGATGAAAGACCTATTAACAAAGTTGCATCATGCCGGCACTAACTAACCATATAATGCCTTTTTACACTGCAAGCCCACATTACAGCTCAGGACCTCTTTCGACGTGCATGAATATGAGTCAGATGCTTTACTTGCAAACTGCAAACTGTTTCTCAACTTATAGAGGCCAAAGAAAACATATGACTCGATGTGAGTAATAATCTGGAGCGCAACTACGAACGCAATGGCATTTGGCGAAATTTTAATAGGAAGCGACTAAATGGTACTGGGTAAAACAGAGCCACTACTTTATGACTCTAACTGTAATAAGTGTTCAGTGAAGTGTACAATTTCGCTTCCCTATTACCCGCCATCGCCTTTACTATCATTATATAGAAGACTCATGTCTTCCTACTTCTTGTAAAGTGCTCTGACGTCAACTTAACCTGGTGCACGTTTCACAAAATCACAAAAATAAATAAATAGGCAAGCAACAAATAGGGACGAGGCACGTAAAGACTGGCAGTAAAGTAATCCTTTCAAGGTTCTAACAGCAATAAAGGTCATACTCATTTTGACACGGAATGAAATGAAGCCTTACCGGGTGTTATAAGAATATTCCACGTCACCCAGCGGTCATCCAATCACAATAGAGGAACAAAGAAGTGACTTGCTTTATCCTTTCAGGGTAGACCAGGAGGTGTTTGTTTTCTTGTTACACGTGGTCGCGAGATTAGCTTTTCCCAAGTCTTCTTCACAAATCCGAGGAAAAATGTAAGTGCGGGCAATGAAAATAATCGCTCCAATGTGCATTTCATAAGTTTTTGCAAACACATATTTGTAAGTAGTTTAAATCCAGGCAGTTGTTGATGAGATGTTTTTCATGGTTTAGGCTGTTTGCCTCCGATATAGCGAGGGTTTGGTTCGTGTGTGTATGTGTCTTGGTTCCTATGTGTATGTGTGCGGCTGAAGGTAGTGTGTGTGGGTGTTTGTATGCTTGTGCGTGCGCGTGCCACACGTAAATGAAACCGCTGTTATGTGACTATAACAAACTGAGCCTCCCACCCGCATGACGTGAAATTGCACAAAGCATGAAGCTGCATATTTTAGAATCGCAAGGAAGGACAAGCTAAGGCGCAGCTAGCACGTGCACACTCGCTGCTTGCTACCAAGGGAAAAGGTTCACACAGCATCTGTTGCTATGGAGAAGACTTAGCCCCATGACCATCTGGGAATAGCAGACGAGAGCAATCCCCGCTAGCAGGCTTAGCAAACTGTTCCAGAGATAGCCAGCTACTAAAACCGTTTTAGTTTAAATGACAGAACATACACAGTATCCTTCCGGTGTTGATGCATGAAATGTGGAATGTTTTAAATGTCAACATTAGATTTTTCTACAGATCTCCTCTATCTTTTTACCACCCGTCGCTCTTCGTGGGTCTCCCTGTTAGCCTTCCTCTGTGGGATTATCTGTATCATGCTAGGTCTGGCAGTCTGTTTTTAATTTCGTCTTGTTCTCTCTGACTTTCTCATGTGTTCACTAATTCTCTTAGTTCCTTCCAGAGGATTCTTCTTCTTCTTCTCTCTTTCTCTCTCTCTCTCTCTCTCTCTCTGTTTGTCTTTCTTCTCTGTTCTCTCTCGATCTGTATCGCTCTTTTACTCCATTTCTCCAACTCAGGTCTTGAGGTCACTGAGTGTGCTGTTGGAGAATATACCTGATGATGGCACATTTTCTCATTGCCATCATGTCCATCTTGCTCACTGGTGGAGGTATCCTATCTCTTGCCATGTCTTGCACATTTTTTGAGCTAAGAATTTGGCAAACTGCTGCCATTTCTTGGTGTAGTAAGGAATCGTTGTTGGGAGAAAGAGGGTTGGAGGTTGTCTTAAGACTTCAAAGCTTCTAGAGATATCTTCATAAATTTTATGAGGGAGTTGAAGGGGGAGCCTTGAGGTTGAAGGTTTTGTAGCTCCTGTTACTGCTATTATTAGGAGTCCGAAGAGAATACAAAGATTGGTGAGGGATCTTACCTCCATCTTACTGATTCGCTCATAAACCTTTTTTTCTGTTACATTCAGATGAGAATAATCACACCGTAGTTTTGTCCTTATTTCTCTTTATCGTTGGGGTTATTGCTTCGGTATTGACGGAGCCAGGGTTTACATGAGGTGGTGGAGTTTATTTGCATCCCTTCTTTCTGTTTTAGCAGACTCGTGATTATCAGATCACCAATAATGACCTGGTGAAGGTTCTTTAATGTATATAGTCAGATTCTCTTTAGGCTGACCAATGGTTTTAACTTGACAAAACTTAAATTGAAGGGTACCTGGAGCTGATCAAACCAATGACCTCTATTGAGCCTTGTGTTAGGAGGCTACCATTATTCGAGATAAGAAGTTCTAGAATACGTCTATTACCCTACATGGAGTTAGTGACATGGTTGAGTGGACAGCATTAGAAACAGATATGAAGCTGGACACGAGGCAGTCTCCAGTTTATCGACAGTGGAGCTTTGATACCCAATGAAGAGTTTGCTTATGGGGTAGTGATATGAAGGGTGCATTGCTCTATAAATAACCACTTTTCCTTTTGATGGTCACAGCAGACACCACCTCTTAAGAGTTTTAAGGGAGAGCATTTCATATCCTCTACCAGGCCCTGAATCACAACGAACCCTTGCAGCAGGTGTATGTGAAGAAAAGGGTTTCTATCTGACCATGAACAGCTCGGATTCCTGGTCTATCTTCAGTCTAGGCAAGTGGCAAAGAGGCCATGAGCACAGAGGTAAACCACGAGGCAGTGAGATTAAGCATTTCGGCATTCTGTTTAATTTCAGCTTTATCCAGTTAGATGCAAAGGGACACAGATAACATGAAGCAGAGCCAAGCATAAAGTTGGCATTTCATTGGTAGAGGCGGGCATTTAAATGAGCAGCAGCTGGATTTACACAAGATTATTTATTCACGCAGACCTGACCGCTGGGGGGTGTAGGCACATCCTGGAAGATTCATGCAGGGTATTTAGAAGAATTGAATTTGCTGCAGAGGCATAGTTGACGTAAGCCTGGTTTGCTTAGTTTCAAAATTAAGCACCGTCAGCTCTAGGGCTGCTTCATTACATCTGTCATCATCGCTCTCAGGAGGAGATTGGTTTCTTCCAGTCAGTTAAGCAGGAGGGACTGCTGTGGTGTATAGGGAGTACCTGTGCAGGTGTGACAACTGCTAGAGTAGCAAGTCTGTTTGCTCATAAGTGGACTCACTAGGGGGAATTTAGTGGCAGGTTTAAGGGTTTGCTAAGAGAGGGGTTGTATGGTGTGACTATATTCATTCTGTGGAGAATCAGCGCTAGACTGGCTTAAGTCACTCATACTTTGGTGTTTTGAAACTTTCCAGTTAAAGCCCTTAGCGAGCTTGAGTTTCCTTCAATGCAATAGGTCTGCTGTATGTGTGTATTTCAATTAAATTAGGTCATATTACAGAGTGCCTACAGAGATAAACAGGTTGCAGTCTAGGCCGTCAAGTCTATCTGTGGGCAGCAGAGTGCAGGCGGTAATTGATTAATCAAAGGTGATGTTTGGATGATGGTTACGGAAAGATGTGGTTAGGCAGGGAGTGTGTGGTGAGGTCTTTGACTGGGGTGAGGGTTGGAAGTATTGACAGTTGTTGCTCTCTTATGGGCGTCCAGCTCAATATAACAGAATAATGCCAGGTCCGATCTAATGGACGAGTCGTGCATTGGTTGGCACCTGCTAAGGGGATGAGGGAAAAATGTATTTTATTGACTCGTAAGTGAAGATGGTAGAGAAGTTTTATCTAAATGTGCAATTTCGCTGACAAATTATTTTTGAATACTAACGATTTTTATTATGAATATAGTCGTGCCAATGAATTATTAAATATTGTATTAAAGCAATAGCTATCAGACATTTAGAAGTGTGTTGATTGAAGTAGTTTAGTGATGCCACATTTTAGCAGAGACACAATTTTATTAAAATGGCTGCATGTCTTCTCTCCCCTCAGTCTTCGCAGAGCAGAGGACACTGTGACGTAACTGCCTCTTTTCTTTAGAGTGCATGTATTGTTAATAGACTTTTCTTCATGTATTGAAAGTATCAACTTTACCAAGTACTTCTGCTGGATGTTCCAGTGTAGGCCTGTTACCACATATACTGGTGTATGGGTCTTTATTTGAAAACGTTTCATATTGTGTTGTGCGTCTACAGAATACGCTGCTGTTGCTGCCGAAGCTGATGGAGTGTTCCTTGGAAATGGGTTAGCGTTATATTTTTGTTAGTGACAATCTTTATTTTGATTTGCTCAAAATGTGCTATCCCTAGTAATGCCATGCCATCTCTGCGGTTGCTGTTCGTTCCACTTTTGATTTTTTCTTCCTATCTAGACTTGGAATAATTCTGATTTCCGACTAAGTACCCTGTATCTGAGCCTTCAAGGCATTGTTTTCAGTTCTCTGTAATGCTGATTGATATTTTTGTAATAACAAAAAAAGTGAACCTTTCCCTGTTCTGGAACTCAGTAATTGAGTTGACTCTAATGTTGAGGCATGTGGTGATTCTTATTGCAAGATAAAGGGTGCAGGAGCCGAATCGCAGATGTAAATTTTGGGGAGCATCAGAATATTGGGGTCTGGCTCCCACCATGGTATTGCCAGTACCTTCAAGGTGGTGTACCATCATGGCTACTGTTGTCATAAGCTGGTCAGGGGTTGCTCTCTCAAAATAAATAGTTTAACAAGGAGAGGGACAGCAAAGATGATCATTCCCATAGTGAAGGGGGTTTGGCTGCTTCTTGGAGGTTTTTTTTATTTCGTTACGACTCAGAGTCTGAGTTCAATGCCATAACAATCAATCATTTCTATCACTTTTGATCCAGGTCAATTGTTGTTAACAAGTTTGGACCTCCTAATAGCCAAGGTACTGATTATTGTGAATGGTGTACTAGGAGTTGTGGTTCAGGGGTCTATGACACAAGAAGTACTACCATGATCATACATTTATCCCTCAGTTTCATGACAGCCTTTAGAGACTAAAACCCAAGCTGAGAACTCCCAGGGTATTGTTGTTCACATGGATCACTATTTTGAGGTTTGGAAGAGTGTTGTGACCTTGAGGAATTGGCGTTATGTGAGACAGTGAGAATTCCACACAAAGGGCTCTGCCATGCTCCCTTATCCAGGTTAGTGAACAGTAAACCTTAACGTATGGTAATGATTCATCATAATGGTTCAGTTTGCTTCTTCACTGTGTTAAGTGTGACATCTGAAGCTGCTTTATTTTTAAAAAGGTTGGACATTTATAGGACTTCAAAGCTTTGTTTGAGTCATTTTTGCAAGTGCTCTCCTAGTGTCTCTTTCGTGAGTTTCTTTTTAATATATTGAATTCTTAAGAGATGGGACTTATGCTGGTCATGAGAGAAAGGGGGACTAGCATTGAGACCTCATCAGCATACCAACATTAATAGTCAGGAGAGAGGCATCACGGGTAATAAGAGCAGGAGAGTCCCCAGGGCAGGTTGTTCAGACAGAAAGGACTGATTCGGGTGGTTTGCCACAGTAGAAGCGCACTGAATATGGCTAGCAGAAAACAAAGTTCTGACTATTTTGAGGGCGATGCAGAGAATATTTGGCAGAATATCACAGAAAGGATTGAGGCATCATTTTTGTTTCTGGCTGCAATAGGATTTTATTGGCTTAAAAGATATAAGGGGAGCTTATAGTATAATGCTGTGAGCGTTTTAGTACTCTATACTGCATTAGATATCTGAATGAGCTGAGAACGAAACTTGTTGATCTCAGTCAGCTGAATGTTTCAGCTGTGGGAGCATATTGAAGTGGGTGATGCTTGGATTACTCCAGCGCTATATACTATAGACATACAATATTATAGCCAGACAGCTAGATAATTAGCGACAGAAATATAGATAGTTATGGAAGTGGACCGTTACGTTCAATACGCCTGTGCTGTTAATAGCCAATGTCAATATTAAGGGGACTTAAATATTACAGTGCTAAAAATTAAACACTGCTACCATTTTGACCCATAGTCCTTCAAGCTGAATCAGAGTTAATCTATGCACCCTCAACCACACTATGCACATCCAGGACTTACTCAACCAAGTTCTGCAATTATTCACAGTGCTCTGAACACCGCAGCTGCACCATCATTACTCTCCATAATGCCACTCACCCTCATATATGCCATACACATTTCTGCTACAGCATGCACTCCTTTACATACTCCTAGGCATGCTACTCACTTCCTGAGTCACACCTTTCCTACCATTACAGGTGCAATTACTGCACTAGCAAAGATTTAGTGAGAGACAGAAAATTGACAAACACCACAATTTTTGAGGACAGGAAAAAAACATCAGTAAATATGCCTACAGCGAGCTGTACAGGAAGGTCACAACAAAACAACAAGCATTGGCAAAGCCTGGCTCTAGACAGCTGGTGGGATGGTTACTTTTTAAATTATTTTATTTCACATATGTGTCACAAAAATAAAACTAACATCATAGAAAACATGCCACCACCTAAATCTGTTAGCCAAATTTTGCTGCAAGAAATCATGGTTGGAATGTCTTGGAGCAATCAGAAGGTACTGTCTGAGCCCCAATCGTAACAACTGGAACCTCCCACCTCTGGTAAACCAGGCCAACAAATTGGGGACTAATTATCCCTTTTAGCTCTTGATGCTCAGTGTAGCAAGGCAAAGCAGTCCCAGGCTTATTCAGGGGTGGTGCTGTGGGCTGGAGACTCAGTATTCAGTAATGCAACAAACAACACTTTATAAATTGCTGTCCAGTCAGGGCTTTTTCTTATAAAAAAATACAAGTAATATATTGCACACAAAGCTAAATACTATATACAAATTAAAAAATGTATACAGAATTGCACGTAGAAATGCCTATGGAGAAATCCACCAGGTCCTGACAACCTACAGCAGGTGCACAGCATGGAAGGATCCCGCATGTCAATGAACCCCCTAAATGCACCACTTGCCTCCTACACTAGAAACAGTGTAGCTCCCTGCCCACCAGTAAGTCCTAATCACTAAAAAGATAATACCTCCCCTATGTGCCTAAAATAACCATGGATGTGAATTAATAAAAAGACCTGCTGGGTTTAACAGGGTGTTAATCAAATGCAGACCATCAGTCCTTCAACCATAAGGTCTTTCAAAATGATCAAGTATTTCAGATGTTATTAGCAATGTATTGAATGCAGCTTTCATTAGCCTATTAGTTATCCAGTGACTGTAACTTTCATTTTCACATATCAATAAAACATTAGAACACTGATCATTTCATTGTCAGAGCCTTATGTCTGTATTTTCCACAGATCCCTAACAATCTCAGGGGATAAAGCGACAAAGATCCACACACTCCGGGTCTGTCTGTCACGTTAGATTGATCTTTCTCTGTAGCTTAACTAATAAACTGCTCAATGTGGTAATACTTATGTTGGCCTGACACCCACCGGGGCATGCCAGGCAGCTTACACACAAGCAGATGCTTCTCACACAGTTTTCAGTAACCCCATTGGGTTAAATGCTGATTGGGTTTGGTTTGCCGTCCTTCTTCCTACATTCTACGACCAAAAGGCGGGCTCTCAACAGGCCTCCTGCCACTGAAACAACTAGAAGGTTTCAGATAGATTTCAACAATACTATTTGACAGTTTCTAGGGCTTTATATTTAGACTGCTCTTCTGTTGAGGAAGAGTCTCAAGGACCTGCCATCATGCATATAGCTACTAGTAACCTGGTGTGGGGTGTCTCAGCAGCCCACAAAGCAGGTTACACTGCCTGCCTGCCTGCCTGCACATGCCACATCCCAAGGCCTCCTGGCTACTTGCAGGATGACTGTGTCCAGCATGAGTCAAAAGGTACCTCTCCAACGGTACACACCACAGAGCCACTCCACAGAAACCCCAGGCAACACTCTTGTTCAAGGTCCCCAGTAAATCCACTCTCTACTGTCCCCATAGAGCATGAGGAGGGCAATGTCACTGGTCCTGGACACAGAGTCTATGTCTCAAAAACGTACATGCCTAGAATCCCATCCAGTGAGGAGCTTATCCGCAAGGTGGGACTTTTATTCCTCTTCTGTAGTTCTCTCTTCTTTTGAAGTTTCTCTCTTGTGCAGAAATGTAAAAGTGGAGTTTGCGGGTTCCAGTAGGTGGGAATTTCTACCCACTCAAAGAGCCCACATCGCCTCTCCACCCTAAAACACATCCTTGTGTTTCTGTAGCTTTAGAAATTCTTTTGGTAATGACCTCCTGTTGCTCCTAGATCCATTTCAAAGACCAATGCACGGAAAACCATTCAGTCTAGGTTTTTTTGCCCATATGTACTATGATGCTGTTAACAAAAAGTTGTCGCAATTTGCGAATTGCCTTTTTGCAATCAGTAACTAATTTTGCTAACTGGCCTATTTACTAATAGGATGGTTTGCAAAATAAGGAATCAAAAGGGGTCATGGAATAGCTTGCTTAGTTAAAATTCATTAGGCAAGTCACAAATTGTGACTCCTTCTGATTGGCTTCCTTCACAAGAATGGTAGTCCGCAAAAGAAAGTTGACCACGATTCCTGTGAAAGTATTTCAAAATGGAATTATTTTAAGGCAGCCTGAGTTTCTTAAACAAAATAGGGTAGCATTAAAAAAAAGAGTTTTTCCATGTTGAAAACTTCAATAAGATCATATAGTAAGTAGCCTACTTCCCCTGAAGCTGCCACAATGATTCCCAGCAGTCAACGGGTCCAAAGATGAACACTTCCCATTTGCAAATCAACTACCACCCCAACTAGGAAGTCCGAAACTGGCAATGGTTTGTCTCCATAATTATGAAATAATGAATGAGTCAAAAGACATTGGTCTTTAAAAAAGCTTTTCTCCTGTATCTTTAGTTGTCTTACCTTGTCTTTTTTCCTATCCTATAGTCCTATGTTTTGAATGCTAGCAAGGTTTTCAGTGACAGTGTACCTTAAATATGTAAAAATTACAAAATAACATCAAAACAAAACCCAGCTAGGCACTTTAAAAAAATGTTTTATAGAAACAAATAAGGAATAGGCCCCTAATGTGTTTACCAATTAAACAATGTAAATATCTTTCCTAAAACTTCGAGCTCTCCAAGTCAAGGATCCCTAGCGATTTGATGTGGCCAAACTGTGCCTTAGCTGCCCTTCTATACATAAAGTCTAAAATAAATATTTATAACAATAGTGCCTAGAAACTGCAATAAAGCTAGAGGCACCGAAAATCAGTGCTTAAAAGAGAAAATTGGTGCACAGTGACAGCCTAGATATCCTTCAACATAGTCACCGATATATGCAGACAATGGACATTTAAAAAATGGTACAATGTTTGTGTTTTTACAGTAATTAAGAGCACGTTCCATTAGCATAACAGAAACGACGACGGTCAAAAATACGATTTGTTCTTGTATGCGATTCTGGAACTCATTGATGTTTCAAACACCTCATTACCAACCAGGAAAGTACTGACGCCTTAAAAGTTCAGAGGTTTATTTACAAGTCCTGTGAGCTTCCGGAACATCACTTTTCTTGACGTTTTGGGGGTGGACAGAGCTTAGCCATATCTTCAAGGCCACAAACAGCCACCCGGGGCGGCTTTTCATGGCCTCATAGATATGGTGTGAGGCAACACAGTGCAAGTCGCTGCGTTGCCTCACACTAAGATAGGGAGGTGTGCCATGAGCGGCGCGCTACAGCGGTTGTTCCCACGTAACACCAATGGCATTTGACGCAGTCCCAGATTTACAATATTCTGTAAACCTGGGAATGCGCCAAAAGCCTTCACCTCCCCAGGGGTGGCGTAACGGTTGTTTTTGTGAAGGAAGGTGTCCCTACCTGCCAAAAACAAACCTGATTTCAAAGCAGGCACCCTTGCACCATGGTACAAGGTGCCTGCTTTGGCACAAGGCAGCCATTTGAGCGCCAGCGCAGTGAAAGTGGACGGGAATGCGCCCTATCTCTTAGATACAGCGCGTTCCTGACCTTTTCTTTTAACATAGGTCAGCGCAGCAGGAAGGCTTGCGACACTGCCCCATGCCAAAAATAAGTAAATTAATTCCGCATTGCAACAAGAATGTCCTACAAATTATGCCATGTGACCTTTAAACCTGGTCATTTTCTTTTAAATTGATTATTGCTGCTTAACAATAGACATGCACATAAAAGGCAAGTCAATAGCCCAATACCGGAAGAAAGAAAGGAATGAATCACAGGAACAAGAATAAGTTACAATATCTCAGAAACTTCGTATATCGCCGACGACAGATGGTCTTGGCAAATGAATACAAAGAGACAACCCTCTATAACAAGCAACTGCTGCCACTGGCTCCGATGACATCAGTCAGTCTGTTAATCGTCTTTGTTGCCATAGCAACACCTTGCTGACAGCTTCATCTTCGTGTCAAATAGGCATGTCGGCGTGTTCTAAAACGTGGCTTAAAGAGGAAACCTTATACAAGACAATGTTTCCGTATCTGTTGAGGCTGCACGGGTGTACAGCGCACGAACCGGAGTTTGCTTGCTCTCGGGTTTTGTTCATTAAGCGGTACTTGGCTAGTATAAGACGCTGGGTTAAGTCGAGAAATCTCTTATACATTCAGAAAAGGAAAGGAGTTCAACACCTAGCTGAGCAGCTCAAACGCCCCCCCCCCCCTCACAGTTTAAGGGAGTACAGCTCTGAGATAGCGACAGCTGTAGCTGTCTCGTAAGCCATGTTTTTCAAACTATTCATAATAAAAAAACATGCTTAGAGAGGCTTTAGGCCAGCACTCTTCATCGATTGGTCTGTTCAAATGTCATTCACGTTTTGCTTCCACCTATCACAGTATTAGAGCAAGGAGTGCTGGCTCAGCCCACTTCATCTGTTAGCTGTATTACATTGTGGCAGCATTTCCCCGTGTCACATGTGTATAAGCATTTTAATAGGAGTCCACTACACTACCACAAATGGTGTGACTAGGCTTCTCAGTCTTTCGTTTATTACTATTATTATTTTTTTTGCCAGATTTGTTTTGCATACTGCATGTTTGCAAAATAAATAAATATAAAAAAGCATAAGCTTGCTTGGCTGTGGCAATGCTTTCTATGTGATATACAGTCATCCTTGACTGAATAGTCCACATTAACCAGGAGCGCAAGACATTAGAAGAGAAGTCTTTGTGAGCCAGGACATATCATGTAACTAGCAGTGGCAGGCGCCACAAACAAAAAGTTGTGAGGCAGATGGAGAGGGCGCGGGGGGGGCGGAGGGGGGGGTGGAGGGGTGGAGTGTGGGAGGGGGAGTGTGGGGGTGGGTCGTCTAATAATAATTTAAAAAAAGAAAGACTCACCTAGAGCGGCCGGCCACCTCCTGCTTCACGCCTCAGTGTTCTTCTTCCTGGTTGCATCATAGACTCCCTGTCTAATCATGGCGCTGATCTCATGCTAAGAGAGCAGCATGGGGATCGGCCTGAGCGGGTTGCTTTGATCCTCCACTCAGGACCGGGAGTCTGTGATCTTTCTCCAACCCGGCTGTTCAATACAGCCGGGTTGGAGAAACCTAAGTGCGCATGTGTGTCTAGCCGGCCTGATACAGCTGGCCAAACACACATGCACACTTAGACGTGCACAAACCAGTCCTCCTCCCCCCTCCCATGGCCGCAACACCGCCCCTCCCTAAGCACGCTGGCTCAGGACAGCAGGTGAAAAATAAAACAATGCTAGAATTTCGTTTTATTTTTCACCTTCTGGCTATGAGCTAGTAGGGCGACGCTCCTCCGCCATTGTGGAGGAGCCGCCCCTGGTCAATAGTATCTTTTGACAACATGGGGCCGTATCGTGAGCATGTGTGCTCGCACAAAGCACAGCTTTGTGTCTGTTTGTACAAGACTGCTCTGTCTGAAGCAGATACACTTAACTCCAAGTCAGTACATGATCAGCAGGCGGCACAGCTCGGAAATAAAAAGCAATGACTGAAGGCATGCCTTGTCAAAAAAAAAATCAGTGTGAGGAAGGGCTGGGGCATTGGAGGGGACTGGCCCACAGCCTCAGAACTACCTAAGAAGTACTTCTGCCCCTCCACACAATAATCTCCCCTTCCAAACAAGCATTGGCAAAGCCAATAGGATTCACCTATGCGAGATCTATTGGCTTTGTCAATTAATTCTTTACACATATTCCACAGCAGTCAGAACCTCCATTGAGCAAGGCCCAGAGAAAAATTCAGTGGCTAGTGTCCGAAATGGTTAAGAACGAAAAACACGGCACCTAAAATGCTCATATTGAGCAAATCACTGTGATTAGTGGGTGTCGCCAGGTCTAAACACAGATCCCTGAGATAAATGCATTAGACTACTGCACGATCAGACCAAGAAACAGTCTCACAAACACCCCCCTTTAATAACTATGATGTTACACCTAGTGGATCTGCATGCAGGTTTTAAGCTGCCTGCTGTGTGCAAAAGTTAGAAACAAAGATATCTACCAGAGCACAAGGGGTTAATCCATGCAGTGAGCTATAACCTTATTAAATAAGACTTGTGAGAATGCTTGAATTTGTTTCCTGTGATGTGACAAACAATATTTAATTCACTGTAAGGCAGTAAGCAGTGGGTTCTTTGCAAACACAATACAATGATGGACGGAGCGCTGAAACCTTTCAACCACTCAACCCCAGTAACAGATCTGGGTTTATTCCATTGTTCTTTTGCTCACTATGCCACCCCAGTTTGGACCAGATGATGGACGGATTGCTGAAAGTCCCAGGATGCTTGTTTCCGGTCCAGAGAGGACAGGCCTGGCAGTTCGGGCTGGACTGTTCCCATGAGGAACAGGGTAAGGACTGATTTGCATATGGCTGGGTCCAAACTGGGGCATCATAGTGAACAAAAGAACGATGGATTAAACCTAGATCTGTGACTGGGGGTGAGTGGTTGAAAAGTCTGAAAACTAAATCTAAATCCAGTATTTGTAAAGCGCAAACTACTCACCCCTAAGGGTCTGCTGTGGGAGCCGGGAATCAAACCATGAGCCCTGCGCTCTGGAGTTACCCGCCCTGGCTGCTGCTTCACACCTCTCCCTCCATCCTCTTGTTATGTTTGCTATGGTTGCCCCAAGTGGCCATGAGTATATCCAGATATGGGTCCCTTGCTTGCTGAGCCAATGGATTCAAGCTAGCCTGGCTGATGAGGGGTAATACCCCGAAACTGGTCCCAGGATGCTTGTTTATGGTCCAGGGAGGACCTGGCTTGGCAGTTCCGGCTGGGCTGTTCCCATGAGGAACAGAGTCAAGACAGATTTGCATATGGCGGAGTCCAAACTGGGGTGCCACAGTGAGCAAAAGAACAATGGATGAAATCCAGATCTGTGACTGGGGGGAATGGTTGAAAAGTTTCAGCACTGCGTCCATCGTCTTGTTGTGTTTGCGAACTTCGACCTTTGCCCTGCAGTAAGAAACGTGTGACTATACTACGAGAGCAGATACCAAATAACACGTTTTACTGGGCCAAATGTTTTTTAGCAACATTTTATAAATACAAATAGGCCTGTACATCCAATGTTTGTGGCTGTATAACATTTCATGTATTCATCAATGTGGCTGATGTGCATTGTACTAGACAGATCATTCAGTGCTAAATTTGAGCAGGTGGTTTCCGGTTCCTGGCACCGGCACTTGATTGTCAACACCGGCACTTGTGACAGTCTGTCACAAGGTGGCGCTGTCTGGCTAACTCAATATACATTAAAAATTACTATTAGTTACGTTTTTGCTATCATTGACAGCATGGCAGGAGCAATGTGATGTGTGGTGCAAGCTACAGAGGCTTGCTGAGTCCTGGCACTTATGTTTTTTACAAATTAAGCACTGCATATACTTAGAAGGGTTATGTTCTAGTGCTTCAGCCTAAGTTGCTAAATTCAAGGCACCTTCATTTTAAAAGACAAGCAAGTCCTTAATTGAAATTACTGCCTCGGGCGGCGCCAGCACATTCCACCGTGGCAAGTCATTAACTTCCTAGCAGGGTGTCCCTCTTCTAAAGGCCCCCCAGATTTCCCAGCATCCCCAGCTGTCTGTACATTTGATAAGTTACACCAGCAGTTATATATCAAGTTTCTACTTGTGCTCTGGGAAACCTGATGAAGCCTCTCAGTAAACAGCTGTGAGAAACAATAGGGTCATTGGGGTACATGCGCGGATGTATACTCCTCAAACCTTAGCGCGGGAACAGCAGAGGCAGCCTGAGGTATGATAACTGTATGGAACATGCATGCACACTGTCATTTAAATGCAAAATGCCAAAAAGCTCTGCAAATGGGCAGAGTTGATGCAGCAAGGTAAGGCAAAGGCAGGCAGCAGCATAATTTCTTATATTTTCACTGTTTCTAGCAGTCACCTATGCAGCACCATCAAGGTGCTGACCCCATGACCTCTTGCCAGGAGAGCTAAGGGGTCACATTGCCAGCAATGTTTGCCCTGGCCTGCAAAAGGGAATACAATCTTCTTTCACTCTGCAAAGCCATGGAACACTGTGGGCTGGTTAAAAATGCAGCCAAAAAACTGCAGCAGCAGAAAACGGCATGTTTTGGCAGAAACCTGTTTAACTAAAAATTGCTTTATTTGAAATGGCTAATAAACAGTAGCAGGGGTGGTGAAAGCACGACGAGGGAGTGTAACACGGCTGCAGAGATATGTACTCTCGAAGACTGAATGTCCCAAATTATTTTAAAGGTACTTGGAGGAATCTGTGGTCAATGCAAGGACAGGAAACTGTACTTGGTCCAAGCTCCACGGCCGACACACCACTGAAGACTCCACACTGAAGCCCCAAAAGGCAGCAATAGGGAGGAGGAGACTCTGACCAATCAGAATAAAGAAAACAAAAGCGAAATAGAAGCCACTGATAGTGGTACGTAATGGTCGGGCTCTAAGCCCCATTTAAGGTTTTTCTTTTTGCTGATAAAAGATTTTTGCAAGCGCTAAGCAGACGAAACCTAAAAAAGAATAAATGCTTGCTGAGGCTGGTGCAGACGTCCTGGAGTGTTTGTTTCACACCCCTTAAACTGGAAACCTACTGTGTGCTGTGGTTTCCATCTTGTCTTCCTTGCCACTGTGCGATATCACTCCTCATTGGGTGAAGGTAGTCAATACAGTGTGGAAGCTTGGGCAGACTCCTGTGTACGTGTTACTTTCTATTCTTGTCAGCTGGCAGCATTGAACCTGTTTACGGAGCAGACGGTTATTATGGCGCTTACCTTTTGGGATGTTGCCAACATCATCTGCCTTAGTGTACGTTCTACACAAAAATACAGACGATAGCTGGTGTCTTGAATCACACCACCCATCTCAAATAGCATGAGTGTGAAGCTTAAGTGGTCGTTAATACACTAAGAGTCAAGGGGTGTAAAACGTGTTTGGTGGAGTGACTCACCGTCACTAACAAACCCATAGAAGAGCGGCACAAAGAATGATAACTTAATCTTGAGGGTCTATATCTCCTTCTTTTCTCGTGTCTCCTCCTAAAAACAATATGATACCTGATATCCTCCATCATATGACCTCCATCATGCCTCTAGCCCACTCCGTCACCCAGTCATGACTTTTGACCCACCCTCCTGGTTCAGCTCACTCATAGCCCTCCCCACAGCAAAAATCTCAATATCTGAAGCCCTCGTACTATCCTTTACCTACACTGTCTTCCTGAAGCAGTATTTGTACAGCACACGCACACAATCAAACGTTGGACTCCTAGCTGTAATGTGAGTATGGGATGGGGCAGGGTCAGTAGGAAACAACAAAACAGTGCCTTCAGCTAAACCCAGACCCCATGCTTCATGAAAGAGGCGGCTTCTCAAGACTTGGCAGAATTTTCAGTGCTTTGTCTCATGACGATGAGAAAAGGGTATGTGTGTGTGTGTGTGAGGTCGACCTTAGGTATTTGGACAGATGGTATGGAAGCAACAGACTAGAACAGTTTTCAGACTAGGCGCTATACAGGGCCTTATCA
Organism: Triturus cristatus; assembly: GCF_964204655.1. Classification (NCBI taxonomy): domain Eukaryota; kingdom Metazoa; phylum Chordata; class Amphibia; order Caudata; family Salamandridae; genus Triturus; species Triturus cristatus. The sequence continues at coordinate 609,068,154 of NC_140582.1, read as the reverse complement.
ACAAAGGCCAAGGATGTGTCAGAGGCAAATGAGTCGTTCTCTACCCAGGTACTTAAATATCCAGGCAATGCTAAGTTGCTAGTCATGAGTGTCAACTGACAGATCTCAGCAGTGGTCAACCCACTATCTATAACAGCAGCGATCAAACAATAGTAAATTTATGATGTAGCTGGGGGACACTGTAAAACTGCACCCATAGCTTCAATCTTTGGGTAATTTGTAAACGTGAGCTTTCAGGCAATTCATGAGCTACTATTGAGGCGTGTTAGAGCCTGCACAAACTGTATTTTGGTTGGGTAAAAGGATCAGAAATGAAAAGTTAAGGGTCCGATTAATATGCGAGCCAGGTTTCGGTACGGTGACCCTAGACTGAGACACAGATTTCAGTGGACTCTCCAGGCAAAGATCAGACATTAAGAACTATGCATTTAAGCAAAGATGGAGCAGGAGGTAGACAAGGTTGGATGATTACTTTTCCAAACCTTGATATATTGAATGGCGCATGATTAGAGTAATGCATTGCTTCTGCTTTGCCCACGGTATAACTTCTGCATTCAATGCTAAAGCCCCCTACAGGGTTCAATTGTTCACTCAACTATTAGGTGGTTGGATGATGACATCTGTAGGAATCTGGCTCTTTATAGAGTGGAGCAGAACAAGGTACACTGTGTAAAGAGTCCAGGCAAAGCCCAATTGGTTTACAGAGGCACAGATTATAACCCAAACGCTCTCTTTTGTGGTAGTGTGGCTGAGCAGTTAGGGATATCAGAGTGTTTCCTTTGTTGTACTCACAGAGGCAGGCAATAAATGAGACACACTCAAGAATAAATCCAAGACCAATTTAGAAATATAACACATATTTTTATATACATTTTGACACCAAGAACTTCATTAACAAGTAAGTACTTTTTTTAAATATTGAATTTTGCACGTAAGTAAAACAGTCACTTAAATGTGCCTTTATGCACAGTGCTTTTCTTTGGAGGGAAAAAGCCTAGATAGCATACATACATTTACGTTCTGTTTCAGGGATCTTCTTTGGGTTTTATCGTAGTGAGCGTAGGTTCAAAGTACCACCAGCAGTTCCATGTTATCTGCCCTGGGACGTCCAGTTGCAGAGGGGCTGGTTGGGTTAATTGCTTTGCGCACTACGCCGGTGGAAAGAAGGGAGGCCACCTATAAACAGGCTGCAGAGTGTAGTTCCTATTTCCCTAATAGGCTCTGCGCATTGGAATAATATACACTATAGTTTGGGCATAGGACTGAGGTCAGTATGCCCCTATCGAGTATATTAAACTTAATTACTTTGTGTACCAGCTAACTCAGAGGCCACTAGAAACTCCTTGTGAAACAAGAAGGAAGTAGTTTCTGGCAACCGCATAAACATGACAATTTTGTTTCCCTTTAGAATCGGAAAACTCTCAGAATCGTGGAAACAATAGATACAGTTTCACTCAGCTAATCATGCATGCTTAGTTTCTGCAGAGTTTACACAGAAAGAGTAGACAGGTGTTTTAATAAAAGCATTTATTGAACAGTCTTATTTCTCGTGTAAGAGATATGTGCTGTTACACTCATAAGACAGTATGCAAGATATATTATGTACCGTGTAAACAGTAGAAAGAAATAATACTGCACGAGCATTATCTTTTAAGCTATGACACATATATTCATATACACAAATAACATAGGCTAAAAATGTTAGTACTCATATGATGCATTCTCTAACTAATTCTACCCCAATGTAGCTAAGTTTAGGACAAGGTAAGAAGTAAGTGCTGTATGCTATAGTCTGGTATACTAAGTCTGATATGCCAAGAGTCCCTCTAGGTTCTAGTCAGCTCCATACCTTAAGAATGAGTGAGGTTGGAATCTCTATCCGGTTCTCGAACTCTAAGACCCCGCAAAGGGAGTCAGAACACTGGAAGCTGGATTCTCTGCGAGCAGGGATGGCAGCGTCTTGTCAATGCGTCAGGCCAGGACATGGGCTCCTCTAAGTCGAGGCCTGGAAGGTGCTTAGGAATGTTTGCATTGACATAAAGTAGGGCAGAGGAAGACGTCATGAATGAACCTGTAGGGTATAGCGCTTCATGCATAATAAATGAGTTCTTGGAGAAATCAATAATCCTGGGCTAGGGAAACTCCCAACAGCTTATGGGTCTGTTTTCTAAAAACTCCTTGTGACGTTGGGGTGGACAGATGTAGGTGACCATTATTTGGATAGCATGGCTAATGTCTAAATAAGGACTGGGATCCTATTCCTATATAAGGGCAATGCGAATTGTGCCTATATAAGGACATGTATCAGGAAAACCTATATACGGACACCTAAAGCGGAATACAACAAGGTGACAAGGGTCCTGGGAACAAGGGGAAACAGCCGGTTCATCAGTACCCAGGCTGGGGCACTCAGATGCAGAGTGGAAAGGTCGGCAGGGCTTTGTGCGTCCTAGGGCCTTCCGGTTGTTGATCTCGCTGGTTTATGGTGCCAAATCAGGACAGCTGTTCTCTGCAAACCAAAATTAGGAATTTGCTATCTCTAATATATGAAACTATTTTAGTTTCTGTTGGAAAATGGCCCTCTCTGAAGGGTCCTCACAAAGCTTTTGCCTTCCTCTTTTTCTGACCTTCTTTTTGCTGGCCTTAGGACTCTGAGCACTTTACAACTGCTGACCATGCTAAAGTGCATGTTCTTCTCCCCTAAACATGGTGTCATTGGAATATACCCAATTGTCATATTTAGTTTACTCATAAGTCCCTTGTAAAGTGGTATACCATATACCCAGGGCCCGTAATCTAAACGTTACTAATGGGTCTGCAGTACTAGTTGTCCCACACACACAGGTAGCCTTTCGAACCTGTCTCAGGCCTGACATTGCAAGGCCTGTGTGTGCAGTTTACTGCCACTTTGCCGTGGCAAATTTAAAACCACTTGCCAAGCCTTAAACTCCCCTTTTATTACTCTTGTCACCCCTAAGGTAGGCCCTAGGTAGCCCTAGGGGCAGGGTGCTGTGTAAATAAAAGGTAAGATTTGTACTTTTTAAGTTTTACATGTCCTAGTAGTGACAAACAGCTTAAAGAAATGTCATAACTGTGAGGCCTACTCCTCTCATAGGCTAACAATGGGAATTCCTTTAAACAATTTAAAGATGCAATTCCTGATTAGAAAGAAGTAGCTGCATCATGTTTCCTGTCTTTGGAATGGTACTGATACATCCTCTTTACTGGTAAATTTTGATGCAAAATTACTGTTTTAGAAATGCTACTTTTAGAAAGTGGACATTTCTCGCTACTACTGCTCTGCGTGCCTTGCAGCCTGTCTCCAATACACATCCAGGGTGGGTGGCAGCTATACTTTGTGCATTCCCTCTAGACATCCACAAACGCAGGACGGATGGGTGTGAAAGAAAACTCATCTGCATTCTGATAACTCTTTCTGGGCAGGCAGAGAGAGGGAGCTGACACTTATAACTGAATAGGCAGTGTCCTATTTCCCACACAAAGGGCTGATTACTCTCTACTGATACCCCCTACTAGAGCCATGTGCACTTCAAGGACCTGCTTTGAAGTTACTCCCACTTCAAAGGCACAACTTGATATAAGTGCTGGGGCTCTTACCCTAGCAAGACAGACACTACTGGACTTGGAACTGAAGCTCTGCCAGAAGAACTGTTGTGCTGCTTAAAGGACTCAACTAGACTTCTGATATGGAAGGCCTGCATTTCTGTTTGTTGTCCTGCTGGCTGCTGCTCTCTGACTTTGTTGAAGGAGAGCTGGACTCTGCCTTTTTTCCAAGTGTGCTCCAAGGGCCTGTTGACTTGCCTTCTGTTGCTTGAGACTCAGAGATGTGAAAGTCTCTACCCCTGCTCCTGTGCCTGGATCACTGGAAGTGGACCCAGATACTTGGAATATGGACATCTCCTGTCTGAGTGTAGCAGAACCGGCGCATCAACCCGGTTGCGGATGTAAATTCGGTGATTCGCTCAAGGAACCAATGCAGCGACTTGAGAGCCCGACTCATTGGAACCATGCATTACCACCCCAGCAGCTAAGAGAGAGCAAAGCATATGTTGACTGCGTGGAGAAACCCAGCGCATCGCTCTGCTGAACCAATGTATCTCAGCCTGGCATTTCACCTTCGGAACCGACAGATCGCAATTCCTGTGTGGAGAAGAATCGATGCATCTTCAACGCATCTTCGACCTTGGGATTGACAGCAATGCATCTCCCAATGCATCTCGCAGTTACAACCAGGTAAGGTATTTTGGTCACTGGAACCTGGTTGGGTCCTGTAGTCGGCCAGCGCTTCGTCGTGATCGGCCCAAACTTTGACTTTGTCCCTGTCCAGCAAGAACTCAGGTAACCCGTAAAGCGCAATTTGTTTCTTTGTGCCATTTTTTCACTTATTCTTTTGTAATTCAATATCTCTACTATAGATTGGATTTTTGTCATTTTGGTAAGTTTCTTCGAAAATAATAATACATTTTTCTAAGTCTGTGTGCAGTCTTTTTGTGATGTATTCATTGTGTTATTGTGTGTGTTGTACAAATACTTCACACATTGCCTCTTTCGATAAGGCTGACTGCTCTATGCCAAGCTACCAGAGGGTGAGCACAGGCTATTGTTTAGTGTGTGCTCAGCTTACCCTGGCTAGAGTGGTGGTTCCTGCCTGGCCTGAGTGCATACCTCAGCCAATGAGGAATCCCAGTCCTAACAGTTTCATTTAGCGATTCCCAGTGGGTCGCAAATCGACCTATCTCATGAACATTAGTGAAGTTGGTTGCGGTTTGCAACCCATTGGGAATAGCAGTCAACACAGGGATGGTGCCCTGCTCGGGTCAGCAGACCACCATGTCTGTGATTGCTTTTTAATAAAGCAATGTTTTTGTAAAAATACAGCCTGTTTTCCTTAAAGGAAAATGGAATGCGTTTCAAAAAATAAAATTAACACTAAGGGCCAGCTCAAGCTCAAACGACTTGAGCAAGATTCCCGGTTTACGCTCCTGGAAGCTCAAGCCACCCTCATCGAAAATCAATTGTCAGAGGAGGGATTCGATTCCCAAGACAGAAGACTGGCATTTCTGAGGGACGAGATTCGGCAGACTTCCTTGGAGGCCGCCAGGCTGTTGTGGCAGTCCTCTGTAGCCAGATTCTACGGATGGGGAGACAAAAATGGGAAGCTCCTTCATTGACTGGCCACGTACCCAATGGCGAACCGCATAATTCCGGGAGTGATAGCTCCAGACGGCGCAGCTCAGCACTCCCCGGTGGCCCAATGTTTTGCCACTTATTACGCTGCGCTCTACTCCGCACAGCCTCCCAGTCTTTCACTCCCGGAGCTGCTTCATCGGGAGCAGATCTCTCAGTGAGCCTGAGGCGGCGGCGCTGGACCTCCCTATTACTTTAGAGGAGGTCAATGATGCTATATCTCGCATGGCCTCTGGCAAGACCCCGGGTCCGGACGGATTCCCGCAAGAGTTTTACGCGGCCTACCGAGACACTCTAGTTCCCCACCTTCTGGCGGTGTACACAGAGGCATGGGATTGTTCAAACTGATATTGCCACCATCGTGGTGATTCCTAAGTCTCAACCCCCCTCGAAGCACTGCTCCGACTACCGCCCCATCTCCCTCAATAACTCAGAGGTCAAGGTGTTCGCCTCCATCTTAGCCAACCGCCTGCGACCGCATTTGACCAAGCTGGTCCATACCAACCAGTGCGGCTTCATGCCTTCTCGGGGCACCAGACACTGCCTAAGATGCCTTCACCTCACTTTAGCGAACCGCCATTTGTTGACCCCCCCATACTTGTCGCTTATTCTCGTTGACTTCGAGAAAGCCTTTGACTCTGGAGACTGGCGGTATCTTGAGGAGGTGTTGGCAGAACTGGGATTTGGGAAGTACTTCTGTAACCTGGTGAAGATTCTCTACAGTAGGCCGCGGGCTCGAGTGCTGGTCAATAGAGCACTGTCACGGCCCTTCCCCATTAGGTACGAGGCAGGGAGGCCCCCTCTCGCCCCTCGTCTTCACTTTGGCAATGGAGCCCTTCGCTTGCCTCATACGGTTGGACAAGCAAAATTGCTCTCTACGCAGACGACGTTCTGCTCTTTCTGGCCGAGCCAGCGCAGTCGGGCACTGAGTCTCTTTGAGCAGGCCTCAGGCCTCTGACTGAACTCTGCTAAGTCGTCCTGGTCCCCCTTCATCTCTGGAGAGACTGCTTTGACTGGCAGATCACGATACCCCTCCAGAGACAGTCCTTCAAGTACCCTTGGGATCTGGGTCGCCCTTCTCCCAGACCTTGCCTGGCCGCTTAATGTAACCCCGCTAATGAAGAGGGTCCACGCTGACCTCCTCAGATGTCAGGCGCTGCCGCTGAACCCCATGGGCAGAATAGCCTTATTCAAAATGATGATTTTACCCAGGTACTTATATGTATTTCAGAATATACCCTTACTCTTCTCGTGGTCGAGGTTCAGGAATATGGACAGTCTAGCCACCAAGTTCTTCTGGGGGGGCCGGAGGCACCATTTGGCCCTTGCCCATTGCTGGATCTCACCCTTTGATGGCGCCTTGGGAATGACCAATTTGTACCTCTATTATTTAGCAACCGGGCTTCTCACCATACACGACTGGTTCAATTGCGGTTGGTCCGACCCAGCATACAGAGTGGAACTACATGCTCTGGGCTTGTCTAGTATCCAGGGGATGCTGTACGGCAACACCATTGCCAGATCCCTGCCCGCAGTGACACGGGGAGTGCTTGTGGCTTGGAGGACCTCTCTGCGCCACACCCCACTTTGGCAGAGCACCTGGCTCCGGGAGGTTGCCAACTTGTCTGGCTTTAGAGCATGAGATCTCATTGGTGTCTCGCTGTTAGGGGACGTATGGGGGGGTGATCGTCTACGTACCTTTCAGCCCACCGAAGCTCAAATCATGACCGGCAACCCTCACGAACAACACTCCAACCACACTACACCGACTTAGGGACCAATGGGAGGGAAGGCTCGGGACCCTGGAGGATGACGATTGGAGAGACGCACTAATGACACCCAAAACAATCACAGCCTCTGTGATGCTCCGCTTAGTCCAAATATACTACCTCCATGCCGCCTACCTTACACTGCTGTGTCTCCACCGCGCAGGGGTCCAACCTGGCGCGTCATGCCCCCGATGTAGCCACCCACAAGCTGATATTTTCCACATGGTATTGCTTTGCCCCATGGTTTCACGCTTTTGGGATTCTGTGGTGGGGGAACTCACTGAGGTCCTGAGCTGGGAGGTTCCCCTTAACTCACTGAATATACTCCTGGGGGTTACCGAAGGGTTCGACGGATTCAGAGCGGACAAACTCTTCCTGAATACAGCCATGATGGTGGCCAAGAGGGACAATGCGGCAATCTGGCTGAACCCGGCTGTGCCCACCATGACACGATGGCGCAGGAAAGGCCCTTGTACGAAGCCTGGGGATGCCCAAAGAAGTACCGTAAAATGTGGGGCAAATGGGTGGGGGTGATAAAAGATTGACACTCCTCTTGGGCGGCTGTGGCCCCACGATGGGCATTACTCTGTTTTCTTTCATGTTCTATGCCTATCCAGGACATATTTGATGCCATAACGACACCATGTTTCTGATGTGGATTAATGTCTCTCCTTGCTGCTGGTCTTCTGTTTCCTTTTTGTTTGTTTTTTCACAAAAAATCTATAAAATTGGTTATAAAAAAAAATGAAACGTTTAAGTTTCGTTTTTGAAGAGTAAGCAATGGTCTTTTGGACTACTGCCTGATCTTAAAAAATATTTGTTTAAACTCCCTCATTTGTGACTGGTTACCACAACCCTTGAGGTGTTGGTAAAAAAATGAATATTTTGCAACCATTCTTCAGTTGCAAAACATTCATTTGTATCACTGTGATTATGTATTTGGAAGGGATGCCCCTAACACGCTCCTTCTAAATACTGAATCGGTATGTATGTGCAATTCTAAATTGCCATTCAGTAACACATTACCAAATGACATAAGAAAAGGCATTTTTGCGGTTCTGACCGCAAAAAATGATTTGTAAATAGGGCCCTCGGTAACGTGCTACCAAATCGCAATTTGTTCTTTGTACATAAGAAAAGCATTTTTGCAGTTGGAAACTTCAATTTCCAACCGTAACAATGATTTGTACTTATGGCCCATAGTTAATTCTGCTGCAAATACTGGAAACAAGTGCATGAGAGGCCACAAAATGCACGCAAATGAAAAAATAAAAAGCTTAGTTGGCCTTTTCATGACAGCAAAGTACTTTCAAAAAGGTATTTCTTGCAGAAACATGACTTGTATTTAAAATCAGCCACATGCTATTTTCATCGACTTCTAAACAACCTAATGCTGCGTTCATGAACTCACGGAATCTAATAGTAACAATGCAGGATAACTAGAACAACAAGTGTTCATTTCATTCTAATCAAATCATAGTTATGGCCAGAAGGCAACCTCTATAGCGTAGGAAAATCTTTCAACATAAAACCCTAATAGATTCTGAACTACTGTCACAGCTGATTGTTCTAAAGTCTGAGGTAAGCTATTTGCCAACTAACTTAAATATGCAAAAAACAAGTCAATAAAAGAGAAATGTAACGCTTTAAGGTTTCAGAAGCCTGCACATTCTATACATTTGAAGATTCAGCAATTCAATGCTGTTTTCTACTTAAAATTTAATATTTGGATTGTAGGAAGCTGGTTCTGTATATACTGTACCAAAGTAAGCTATAGTGTGCACAGAGTCTAGGGGATCCCCAGAGGTATAGCACAGGCTAAATTAGATTATCACTAACAGCTCTCTTTGTGGTAGTGTGGTCGCGAAGTTATGCTAATCAGGAGAGTTTGTTAAGCATTTATTGTATTCACTCAATCAACGACTGATTGCACACACTCAGTGACAGAATCCAGACCAATTAGGTAAGTAAACAAAGGTATACTTATGTTTTATTTCTAGAACCAAGCAGGACTTGGTACAGGTAAGTAGAATATGCTTTCAAATGCAAAACTTTACAAGGAAATGCAATTGTGGATAGAATTGGAATTTTTACCGGTTTGTATTTGCTTTTAAAACAGTTTAAAATACATAGAAATTACTTTGGGTGATATGTTGCGATATCACACAAGGTGACTTACAATTTACAGATAAGTACTTCAATTTCTGATCTAAAGAAAGTTACTTTGGTTTACATACAAAAAGTCAGTTCAACAGAGAAAATGTTTAGGAACAGAAATCATAACATTGGTTCCTATGGGAGACAAGAAAGTTATTGGTTTGCAGGTAAGTAAACGACCTGCAAGAGTAGGTTTTGAGGGTTAGATCAAGTTTACCCGAAGTTCAGTTGGGCACTCAAATCGCACCACCAGCGGCACTAGGACGGCCGGGTGCAGAGTGCAGAAGCCCAATGATTGCCAATGGGGCTAGGGGTTGCCTCGGTTGGGGGCTGCTCATGGGCAGGCCACTCGGTTTTAGGAGCCAAGCTCCTAGGGTTAAGGTCAGGGCAAAGGTGGTCCCAGGTCAGCACCAAGCCCAAACCACCAGTGGCGCAGGAGCAGCCGGGTGCAGGGTGCTTAGAAGGTGTCGGGAGCCCAATGCAATACTATGGGGGTTGCTGGTTTTGAATTTTGACTGCAGGCTCGGTCAAGTAAGTCTTCCAGGAGGGCCAACAGCAGGGCAGGTAAATTGGAGGACTCAGGGATGTAGGTCCACCTCAGGTCCTCTTCTCCAGGGCGCAGGGCGGCCAAATGCAGGGGTGCCTTTTGAGGTCGGATTTTACCTTACCAGGCCACTGGCAGTTGTGGGGGGTCTCCCTGCAGAGGATGCAGGCAAAGTTGGGTAGTCCTGGAGGGACCAACCACCCACGGTGGACTTGAACTCTGGAGCACTGGGGGACCTTGCTGGGACCTGTGGGCTACTTGGACTCAGTCCGTAGGCGATGGGTGCAATGGTGGTTCGAGGCGCCGAATTTCTTCGTCCTCTTTCTTCTGAGTTTCTTTGGAACAAAGCTGCTGCTCGCAGGAGATCTGATCTTTGTTGAAGGCAGTCAGTCTTCCCAGGGGTTCTGGAGGTCACTGGCTGCAGGACAAGTGGACTTTTGACGCAGAATCTCCAGAAAATGCAGATAGGCCGGTAGGGCTGGAGCCAAGTCAGTTCTTCTCCGCAGTCTCCTCTGCTGTGCGCCTTCTAACGTCCTTCTTCTCTGTAGGTTTCAGGAATCTAGGGAGGTAAGGTTCAAGGTCCCCCTAAATACTCAATTTAGGGGCATTACAGGGTTGTGCAGGTTGGGACCAATAGGTCCTTCCTTGGGGTGAGGCCACCCCCTATTATGACACCCCCCCATGGGAGGGGGGGGCATGAGCCTCTCTCTAATTGGCTGGGTCCCCTAATCTTCAAGCAGCTGCATACATCACAATATTAAAAGGTTCCAGAACAGAACATTAGCAACACATAAAAGGCATGAGCCATCAACAATCTGCCTCTTTTAAATGCAGCTTTGAGCAGATAAGTTGACTTTCTATTACTAATTGCCTATAATTATTTGTATTTCCCTATTATTATCCTTTTGCCTTTAGATATCTTTTCGTGGCTTAAACCCCACCCCTGCCTCAATACTGATCTCCAATTTATGGAGCTCCCTTCCCCATACCTTTTCCATAACTACAACTGCGTTATGCCTTTCTTATTCCCTATTACAATCATCCTAGAGATATATATCTGGTAAGTATTATTGCCTGCTTTATTCATACCGTGCGAGTACGTTTTGCCCGTTTTATTGCTCTAATATTCTTCCGTATTTAGTCATTGAAAATCTTGGAACAATGTAAGTAAATCGTTTGCTAACGTTTCTTAACATTTTTGCCTATTTTTCCAAGAATAACGAGACGATCTTAATTTACCTCTCTCTCCGATGCAGGCCGCGAGCTTCAGTGCGACCATGTATCACACTAAGCATTAGAGGAGGATTCCTTGGCAACGGGAGCGCTATGTCCTCCCGTTGCCAAGAATCTTTCTTCTCTGTATTCCCTCCCGGCATTTACAGCCAGCCGCTTAGATGATCGCGCTCATCCCCATGACAACGGGCAGCGGCTGATCGCTCAAGCACTCATGTGTCAGTTGCTCGACTTCTTTTGCGATCAGCTGCTGCCCAAAATGCCACACAAGCGCAAGTAATAGATTTAACCTTCGGTTTTAACGAGCTTGCTTAAAATATATACGGAGTGGCACCGCTGCGTGTGCTTCTGCGTGTCGTGTGCTGCTAAGGTTTGGCGGCCATACGGAGCAGGTGATTTCACTGTGCAATTGGTGCAGAGGAGTCCCGCCGCTGGAGCCATGCGGATCTGCTTGCTGTAGTAATTATTTACGGTTTGAGCGGAGCAGGAGATGCCAGTAAGAGTGCACAGGACAATGTACATGGCATTGACATTCCATTGCCAATGAACTTTGAGGGTGATGATTTGCGGCACCTATTGGGGTTTATAACTATCACTACCGGTCCCAGAATGCAGTGGTATCATCCTTTTGGGTGTTGATTGAAATAAAAGAAGGATCTTACCGGTGTGGTATTGTTTGCCGTCATTCCTTCACATTCCGCCATGATGAAGGGCGCTCTCCACCCGAAACGCGTCGGCAACACTTAGAGGATGTGTTGTTGGAACTTACCTGTGTTAATGGAGCGATCCTGGGTAGTGCCCTCCATTTAGGGGTAACTTGTGTGAAGTATATATATATATATGTATGAAGTCCAAATCCCCACTCCAAGCAGAAAGAAGAAGGGTCTGACACAGCCAGGACGTATAAAGAGGATTTATTCCAAGGTAGGTTACAACGCTGAATGTAACATTGGGCAGACGCGTTTCAGCAGTTCAGCTTTCATCAGTGCCTGTTACGATGTTTGGAGCCTCTCACCTGGTGGCCATTTGGATGTTCTCGTGGCCACTCCTACCATTTTGCTTGGGGCTCCTCCTTAGTTCTTAAAGGAATACTGCAAATCGCGTTGTAGATTCAGACAGGTGCATGCTGGTACTTGCAGTCCTTCTGTGGATCTTCCTTAAGTAAGTAGAGGATCCGCTCGCCCAGTGGCGTCCCAACGATGTGGCCTCCAGACTGCACCCAACCACAGCTGTCTGCGAAGTTGACAAACCTCACTGGAAACCCCTTAATGCTCCCTGCAGTCAATGCTGCTCCTCTCTCCCCACGCAGTGTTGCTTTCACCCTGTGGTGCTTCAGCCTGCGCGAGGGGGCGCCGCGTTTTGCATTAACATACACAAAGTCCCTTCAAATTGCTGGCTAACGCGGTGCAGCCAGATCGAGAGGGCGTGTCAGAAGGCCGGTGCCTGCAATTCCGGCCAAACATGAAGTCCAAATCCCCACTCCAAGCAGAAAGAAGAAGGGTCTGACACAGCCAGGACGTATAAAGAGGATTTATTCCAAGGTAGGTTACAACGCTGAATGTAACATTGGGCAGACGCGTTTCAGCAGTTCAGCTTTCATCAGTGCCTGTTACGATGTTTGGAGCCTCTCACCTGGTGGCCATTTTGATGTTCTCGTGGCCACTCCTACCATTTTGCTTGGGGCTCCTCCTTAGTTCTTAAAGGAATACTGCAAATCGCGTTGTAGATTCAGACAGGTGCATGCTGGTACTTGCAGTCCTTCTGTGGATCTTCCTTAAGTAAGTAGAGGATCCGCTCGCCCAGTGGCGTCCCAACGATGTGGCCTCCAGACTGCACCCAACCACAGCTGTCTGCGAAGTTGACAAACCTCACTGGAAACCCCTTAACGCTCCCTGCAGTCAATGCTGCTCCTCTCTCCCCACGCAGTGTTGCTTTCACCCTGTGGTGCTTCAGCCTGCGCGAGGGGGCGCCGCGTTTTGCATTAACATACACAAAGTCCATTCAAATTGCTGGCTAACGCGGTGCAGCCAGATCGAGAGGGCGTGTCAGAAGGCCGGTGCCTGCAATTCCGGCCAAACATGAAGTCCAAATCCCCACTCCAAGCAGAAAGAAGAAGGGTCTGACACAGCCAGGATGTATAAAGAGGATTTATTCCAAGGTAGGTTACAACGCTGAATGTAACATTGGGCAGACGCGTTTCAGCAGTTCAGCTTTCATCAGTGCCTGTTACGATGTTTGGAGCCTCTCACCTGGTGGCCATTTGGATGTTCTCGTGGCCACTCCTACCATTTTGCTTGGGGCTCCTCCTTAGTTCTTAAAGGAATACTGCAAATCGCGTTGTAGATTCAGACAGGTGCATGCTGGTACTTGTAGTCCTTCTGTGGATCTTCCTTAAGTAAGTAGAGGATCCGCTCGCCCAGTGGCGTCCCAACGATGTGGCCTCCAGACTGCACCCAACCACAGCTGTCTGCGAAGTTGACAAACCTCACTGGAAACCCCTTAACGCTCCCTGCAGTCAATGCTGCTCCTCTCTCCCCACGCAGTGTTGCTTTCACCCTGTGGTGCTTCAGCCTGCGCGAGGGGGCGCCGCGTTTTGCATTAACATACACAAAGTCCATTCAAATTGCTGGCTAACGCGGTAAATCTTTTTTACGATTAGAGTTCACTAACATCTTGACCAAATATAAAAAAGACATCTTGAGGGCTAAAACCACCTATTTCTCCTCCAAAATCCTTGCAGCAGAAAACCAGTCGAAGGAAATTTTTTCGATCGTGCACAATTTGGCTTTTTCAGACAGAACAACTTTAAAGCCCGTCCCTTCCAAAGAACTCTGTCACTCCCTCAATAACTATTTTATTCATAAAATAGCTACTATCAAAACCAACATCCCTCCCCCTTCCCCCACTTTTGTTGATCCCCAGTGTCCCCCTCCTAAGGGAGAACTCACCACCCTCCCCCTTCTTACTAAAGAAACCCTGACATCCATAATACCCCTTGTCAAATCCGGCTCCCCACTAGACCCTTGTCCGGCCCATATTCTCCGTCGCATCTTTATCACATGTCCAGACCCTCCCCTTCACCTCCTCAACAGCTCCCTTTCTCAAGGCGTAGTACCGCACCCACTAAAATCTGCGGTTATTGTACCCATTCTTAAAATGCCGGGCGCGGACACTTCAATTCCTGCCAACTTCCGCCCCATCTCCCTCCTGCCATTTCTGGCAAAGGTGCTCGAGCGCCATGTCACCACCGTTCTGAGCTCTTTTGTGGAGAAGCACGGAGCTCTCGCCCCCCGCCAGGCCGGGTTTCGCCCCGCACACTCTACGGAGTCCGTAGTCCTCTCGGTCCTGGACAACCTCAGGGAGGGTATGGATACTAACCAGCCCCAGGCCTTGGTGCTCCTCGAGCTCTCAGCCGCTTTTGACACGGTGGATCATACCATCTTGCTCTCCCGTGTCAAGGCGGCGGGGATCGGGGGCACCGCTCTGGTCTGGCTATCCTCCTTCCTGAGTGACCGCACCCAGGCTGTTCGCCTGGGCGACTTTACTGCTAACGTTCGGAGAGTTCAATGCGGGGTCCCCCAAGGTTCCTCCCTTTCCCCTCTTTTGTTTAACCTTTATATTGCCCCTCTTATCTTCTCTCTGCAACAAATGGAGGTCGCCGTATTTAATTATGCGGATGACCTCCAACTGGTCTTCAATCTGTCTTCTTCCCCCTCTTCTGTTCTAAATTTCCAATCTGTTATGCTCCATATCCGGGACTGGATGAACCACAACCACTTGAAGCTCAACCCTGACAAGACTGAGCTGGTGTTGAAGGGGGGTTCATCCAGCCCCTGGTCTTCTCTATACTGGCCCCCCTCTCTTGGCCTTTCACCTATCCCTTCGACCTCAGTTAAAACTTTAGGCATAAAACTCAATTCTCAACTCACTCTTCACTCTCAGGTCAGCTCTGTGGTTTCTTCTTCTTTTCTATCACTGCGCACTATACGCATGGTGTCCCGTTTCTTTTCCTTTACCGCCCTCAAACTGATCATCTTGGCCATGGTGGTTTCCCGCCTGGATTATGACAACGCCCTATATGCAGGTATTCCTGCATATAGTCTACGGCGTTTGCAACAGATTCAAAACCAGGCGGCCCGCCTGGTCTTTAAACTCCCTAAATTTCACCACACTATTCCCCTACTGAAATCCCTGCATTGGCTTCCTGTACGTGCCCGGGTCCAGTTTAAGCTCGCCTCCATCACCTTTCAGGCTCGACTGGGCTCGGCACCGGCTTTTATCTCTTCTGAGATTACCCCTTATGTTCCCGCCAGGGAACTACGCTCATCCACTCAGTCCCTTCTTACTATCCCGCAATACCGGAGAAAGAAATGGGGAGGCTCGAAATTTGCGACCCTTGCCCCGCTCCTCTGGAATTCTCTTCCTCTTGAACTCCGAACCCTCACTTTGTACCCGGAATTTCGGAAACATCTCAAGGCTCACTTGTTTATAAAGTCCTTTAATTAAATTTCCTGTAGCTTGCCCTTGGTTCTCTGTTTCGGCCCTCTGTTAGTTGTAGCGCCAAGAAACCGCTGGTGTATGTGCGCTTTAAAAATAATTTAAATTCAAATTCAATTTAAATTCAAATTTATCTTCGCTCCAAATTGCCCACCATTGAACCAGCACTTGCACACAGATGGAAAGGTGGCAAACCTTAATTTACAGGGTATGAGTAGGCCACTGCTGGCCGCTTCAATCAAACAGTTAAATGTGCAGTAAGCCTGACGCGTTTCAAAATTGACTTTCTTCCTCAGAGGCAACCGCTCAGATGAATACGTGCACCTGGTCCCGCTCACATGGTCTCGATTCCACGCCCCCTTATGGGCCTGCCAAATGACAGAAGGCACCATGGGAACTGTAGTCCAGGTTAGTTTCATTTTCCAAATGGTGGCACTAATTTCTGTTTTTATTCAAAGCCCACAGATGGGCCACCGCCTGCAGTAACCACTCTCAATACCACATCAATATCCCGATATGCGGCTCAATATATTAAAGCCGCACGGCCCCCTGATTCCTGGGGTGGTGCCGGTTCGGCGACTGGACGGCCGCCAAATATCTTCGCTCCAAATTGCCCACCATTGAACCAGCACTCGCACACAGATGGAAAGGTGGCAAACCTTTATTTACAGGGTATGAGTAGTCCACTGCTGGCCGCTTCAATCAAACAGTCAAATGTGAAGTAAGCCTGAGGCGTTTCAAAATTGACTTTCTTCCTCAGAGGCAACCGCTCAGATGAATATGTGCACCTGGTCCCGCTCACATGGTGTCGATACCACGCCTCCTTATGGGCCTGCCAAATGACAGAAGGCACCATGGGAACTGTAGTCCAGGTTAGTTTCCTTTTCCAAATGGTGGCACTAATTTCTGTTTTTATTCAAAGCCCACATATGGGCCACCGCCTGCAGGGGGCCGTGCGGCTTTAATATATTGAGCCGCATATCGGGACATTGATGTGGGATTGAGAGTGGTCACTGCAGGTGGTGGCCCATCTGTGGGCTTTGAATAAAAACAGAAATTAGTGCCACCATTTGGAAATAGATCTAGATCAACAAAAAATAGTAGAGGAGGAGATCTCCTCCATGCTTCAGAAAGGAGCGATAATAGAGGTCCCCTTAGCAGAGTTAAGATTTATAAGCACACTCTTTCTTGTGGGAAAAAATAGGACAAGAGTTGGAGACCTGTCATAAACTTAAGAGAACTAAACAAATATTTGGTCTACAGACACTTCAAGATGGAGGGCATCCATCTCCTGAGGGATCAACTATTAGAGGGAGACTGACTAGTCAAACTGGACCTAAAGGTTGCTTACTTCACCATTCCCATGGCCAAAACCCACCAACCCTTTCTTCAATTTGTGTGGAAAAACCATCTATACCAATTTTAGGCACACCCCTTGGGACTCTCGTCTACCCCTTGGTGTTTCACCAAGGTCATGAGAACAGTCACCTCATCCCTAAGAGTAAGGGGAAGTCGTCTAATCATATACCTAGACGACATTCTTATAATGTCGCAAGACCTTTCACAAATAGTCCAGGATCTGGAGACTGTGATTGATCTCCTAGAAAGCTTAGGTTTCATTATAAACAAAGAAAAATCAATCTTGACCCCTTCCAGAACTCTGGAGTTCCTAGGTTTCACAGTAGGTACATCAAGATGTCTCATTTTACTTCCTTCCCAAAAAATTGCCAAAATCAGGAAGGAAATAAAACATGTCCTGAAACAACAAGATTTATCTCTGAGGGAGCCAGGCAGATTACTGGGTCTCCTCTCCTCCTCCATCTAAGCCATCTTTCCCGGTCCCCTAAATTATTGGGCCCTCTAAAGGGTAAATGCGAGAGCCCTAAGATCTGGCCTCTGGTACGGAGATCTGATTACTCTGGATCAGGAAGCCCAATCGGAATTAACCTGGTGTCTCGAGAACCTAGATGCGTGGAATGGCAAAGCGATCTTTGGGTCAAAACCAGAGTTTGTTTTAGAGTCAGATGCGAGCCTTCATAGCTGGGGAGCTTGCCTTCTCAATCAGAACACTGGTGGTATCTGGTCGCAAGAGGAATCCTCTCACCACATAAATTACTTGGAACTAACAGCTGGTCTTTACGCCTTGATGAGCTTCAAACACTCTCTCCAGGGCAGGTCAGTAATCCTAATGATGGACAACATGTCCGCGGTAGCCTATATAAATCGTCTGGGAGGCACCAAATCTGCGGACCTCTCGAATTTAGCCAATAAACTATGGATGTTCTGTCTGGAGCACAAGATCGCTCTCAAAGCGGAATACCTCCCGGGGAAATCGAACATCTCTGCTGACTGGTATTCCAGATTCCTGTTAGATCACAGCGAATGGAAACTCAATATTTCCATGTTCAGTACCCTGAACAGGATTTGGTGTCCCCTAGAGATAGACTTATTTGCGAGCAGACTAACTTTTCAATTGGAGAAATACTTCAGCTGGATACCCGACCTGGGTGCTCTGGCAGTCAACGCCTTCCTACAGTCTTGGAGTCAAAGCGTACGCCTTCCCTCCCTTTGCCATGATTCAGAGAGTTCTTAAGAAAGTGAGACAGGATCAGTGCTTCCTTGTCCTAACAACTCCCTTTTGGCCATCTAAGGCCTGGTTCCCCACCACTCTAGAACTAGCTTGCAACCCCCCCTTCTTAATTCCTTCCCTAGAGAATCTTCTAACAGACATAGATGGAGGAGGTCACCCCCTAATTCAGAGCGGGAGTTTAACCCTTCTTGCCTGGAGAGTGTCAGGAGATCCAATGAAATCTCAGGGCTTTTGGCAACAGCGGCAACTCTCCTCGGAGAGTCTTGGGCCCCAGGCACTCACGACAGATATAACAACATATGGAGAAGCTGGGTACGTTGTGCCTGGAAAGGAACCTGGATTCCTTGGAGGCACCTATTGTTGACATAGTTAACTTCCTTGTTGAACAATTTGAAACAGGTCTCAGCAATTGAACTATCAACTGCTATAGATCGGCTATCTCTGCAGGCCATGTCCTTGTCAACTGTAAAACGGTAGGTAAAAATGTAATTGTTTGCAGAGTGATGAGAAGCATTCGTTTAAGAAGGCCTCCTAAACCTAAATTTGAAAGTCTCTGGGACGTCAAGCTAATCCTTGATCTTTTCAATAACTGGCCGGGCAATACTCTCCTGAATAGGAAAAACCTTTCCATTAAGCTTTCTACTCTATGCCTAATTTCATGCAGAAGGGTCTCCAATGTCAAAGCCCTGGAGATTACGAATAGATCCTATAACATGTTCGGTGTCAAATTCGAGATTTATAGACAAAGACTATGTCTGATTCAATCTTTTATCCACGTTTTGATTTATGCCCAAAACTTTGCGTTGTGGACTGCATGAGAGAGTATGATCGCAGAATGTTTGCTCTTCGTCCTCAGGGTGTGAGTCAATTACTTATATCCTTTGTTACACCCCATGAAGGTATAACCTCGACCTCTATTGCTAGATGGGTTACAACTGTTATGAGTTTAGCAGGTATTGACTTAGAGAAATTTCAAGCTCTATGCTCTATTCAAGGTGCTATGGCCAGTAAATCTCTCTGGTCTGGAGGTAAGTTGGATGCCATTCTAAAAGCAGCTGACTGGTCGAATGCTAGCACTTTTGCACAACACTATTGCAAGCCTATAGAACATATGTCTGATGTAGTTTTACAAAGCTACCAACATACATAATGTAGCCTCCATTCTTGTAAGGAAATTGCGATTCTCCTATTACCATGACTAGAGAATCTGGATTCCATTAAAGACACGGAGTCTGACATTATCCCACCCATCCCACCCCTTGGATGGTGGTCTTACAGTGAATAAATGTTTTTTTTTATTAACAGTACTAGTATTATCTCTTACCTCTTCTATTAGCTTGTTAAGTTTTATACTATTTGTTACGTTCAGGAGGTATTTACTTCTCTCTCTTTTCTGGTAACCCTTCTCAACTGCGAGACGTCTGGAATTTGGATTTACCCTAGTTCCTCCTTCTCCTTCATATTGCTCACCCGAGGATCGTTTAGAAGTTTAGAAGTTTCAAGTTTCATGGACATATTTTTTTCTCCACATTTAAAAGAGGCAGATTGTTGATGGCTCATGCCTTTTATGTGTTGCTAATGTTCTGTTCTGGAACCTTTCAATATTGTGATGTATGCCGCTGCTCGGACTGCATTAAAAGAATAATGCATAATGTCAGCCTCCGTGTCTTTAATGAAATCCAGATTCCCTACATCACCGGGGGACATAGAACTTTATTCAGAAAGACGGTGATGTAAGAAATTAAAACATAAAAAGTGGTGCATGTGTAGACCCAGTTACCAGTCTACCGTACTAACAGGTTGTAGGTCAACATGTTTCAGCCTTCTCATACCTTCTTGAGGCTTTCGTCAGAACCAATTGTGTTTAGGTGCTCGCTGTGGCTCCTAATAAAGCGGTAACTTACCACTTTAGTTTATCTGAAACTTCCGAATTCCGTTTTCTGCTTTCCTCGAGATGCCGTGCGTCGATATTAAAACCTCACTTGGTTCAAACAAGTCAGTGACTTGTTCTGTGTCCATGCGCGGCGTCCCGGTGAAAGTTGTATGTCACCCGGTGATGTAGGGAATTTTAATTTCACTGCACTTGAGCACACTCACACCCTCTTTTAATCTCTGGACACTACTGGCAAATCAGTTGGTCTACCTCCAGGTGGAGGATAGCATATATACTATCTAAAAACCCTATGATGATGCTGTAACGGTACACCAAGGTGGAGAATCAAGATATACCGCCAGTTACCTATGTACGTTTATGAGGGTTTTTATATGGTTCCAATACTACCAAGACCCTGATTTCACAGGACAAGTGAACCAATCCCCCCTTGATTTTCTGAACTAACCATTGGAAGCCAAATGGATCACAGCTTCTTATTCCCTCCCCCCTTGAGTACCACGTATAGAAGAACCCATCAACACTAGTGCCAGCTTTCACAATCCTTTTAATCCACTTACCAAAGTGCTTAGGTATGGCAGGCTGATTGTTGTCAATCTACATTATCTACCAGAATGAAAAGTGTTTGCGACAGCTGTCTGAAAAAAACAGCAATTGAAACCTTAAAGTCGTTTTGTATTTGAGATCTGATGGCAGAAATTACAGGTGTACTCCAAGAACTGTGATACCAGTTCTTTGCATACTCTTGATTGAACTCAACACCCTGACTGCAAGAAATAATGCCCCTCTAAATCCTCACATCATTGGCAGGAAACCTTTCCTAGGTGGTGAGGATTACAAAGGTATTTTCAGGAGCAGCAATAACGAGGCTGTCCGTTAATAAACAAGCATTTGCAATGCAATAGGTCTTGCATTACTGAAAGTTTGAGCTATTGGCATTGCTAATAATAATGCAACGCCAATAGCTCAAGCTTTTAGTAAAACGAGACCAATTGCATTGCAAATGCTGGTTTCTCTCCATCCCGAGGCTGCACTTTGGAATAGGAAAAAGACATTTCCAGCAAAAGTGTTTCTTTCTCTTTTGGATCCATTTCACAGGGGAACAAATGAAGGAAAGGACACTAAAGAGAGGATTAGAGTTGTTTCTTGAAGTCACGCTTTCATTCAGCAAGTGAGGAGTAGCGAGACAGAGATGGGGGGGCAGCTGACAGCGGCAGATACGGAGAATCGGGCACTTCCTTTGTCAGATCAAAAGGCATAAGTACCTCTTTCTGGCGAGACATGCCCAGGCACGGCATGCGTGCTGACCGATGCATGAGTCCGACCTCCCATGGCAATGGTATAAAATATCATCAAAAATGAGAAATGTTTTCAACACATATCATCCATTGCATAGTTTTATGAAACCTACTCTGAATATAGGAAATGCTTTCAATAAAAATATTCGCTATTTTTAGGAAAACAGCTGATAAGGATCACATTAAAGTTTTTCCATTACACCCATTAACAGAAAGACGCGAAAATGAAAGTAGTGCTTCACTGGCAAACTCTGTAAAGTGGAGCTAATGTGCTTGGCTGTGAATAAAACCAATCTGGCCACTTTATGACCACCTTGTCTTGCTTTATTTAGTTATTTTTCGTATTTTGAACCTTTTTTCCTCCGTCCAGAGGCTGCACTTTGGAATAGAAAAATATGAGAAAAAGATGACTTTTCCAACAAAAGTGTTTCGTTCTCTTTTGGATCCATTTCACCGGGGACGAATGAAGGAAAGAAGAGGAGAGATGGTAAGAGCTGTTTCTTGAAGTCACGCTTCATTCAGCAAGTGAGGAAGAGCAAGACAGAGACAGAAGGAGAGGGAAGAAGAGGAAGAAAGAGAGGGGGGCAGCTGACCGCGGCAGAGCAGGAGAAGTGGACACTATCCTTGTCAGAGCAGAACGCAGAAGTGCCTCATTCTGGCCAGGCCTACCCAGGTAGCTGACCAGTGCATGAGTCCAATCTCCCATGGTATTAAAAATCCTCAACAATGAGAAATGTTTTAAGCACATGACCAGCTTTGCTTAGCATTATGAAACCCACTCTGACTTCTTATAATATAGGAATTGCTATCAATAAAAATAAATACACATGCGTGCCAACTTCAAAGAATACCTACGAAGGAGGAGATTAAGTGAACTGCAAGCAGCACGATGTGCCAGCCAGCGGCGAGGAGAGGTCGAAAAGAAAAAGTAGTGCAATTAAACAAAACATATGGCCCATACTGAAAAGGTCCATGTAGCAGGGGCGGTCGGCAGGGCGGGAACAAAACAGCCTCAAGGTGGGACAAATGTACACTTTTACCCCAAAAAATCTATGGAATTAGTAAAGGCAGACTAATCAACCAATGAAAAGCAGTGGGCGTGGGGTGGGTGTGTTCTATATCCACAGACGAAATACAGCATGCCTCGAGGAGCAGGGCATGCGCGCTGCCGTCAGGCTCAACCTAAAAAGAGTAAACATGTTGTACTAGTAAGTGTAGGTACCACATTGATAAATTATTACGGGAAGAGATTTTGGATTTCTTTTAGGATAGAGGTCATGCCAGTACTCAAAACAAACTGAGATCTTCATTTTTAATCTTCTGTGCCCACTTAGTGATACACAGGGAGTCATTTTAATCTACAGTCATACAATGTATCCTCATCCTCTTTTTTGATAGAAAAAACAATTAATACAAGGCTTTTTATGTAATAGAATAACATGGACTGCTTATGATTGGCTGTTATACCCTAAGTATTACTAATAAAAAGAATGATGGTAAAGAGAATCAGACATAAAGAGCCCTTATTTGTATTTGTAAGTCTGAAGTTGTAAACTGGTATAAAGAAGCTCTTAAGAAACAATGCAAGTTTGGAAGCCCTTTCAAAACTGTAAAACAGTATGGGAAATGTCAAGTGAACCATGCTGTTTATTCAATATAACTTCCTAGAAAAGATCAAAACATTTACAAAAATATATAAACTCTAGGGCAGTCTTTTCTAGTTCTAGAATTTCTTTATTTCTTTTTGTGGAGTGTTGCATGCTACATTCCTGACGCCCGCAGTGCCTTGAAGGGCTCAAGACGATGGCAAGGAATCTCTCTTGTTGAATCGCTGGCATTCATGAATATGTCATTTAGGCTGCAAGCTTGGATGGAAAAGCCTTGAATTTGAGAGCCCACAGTGGCAAAGGTAGCCCAAGGCATGTAACTGCCAATTCAAGTGAAGGATGAGGGCTAATTATATATCAAGGCCATAATCATAGTGTCATAGATGGATTACAATTACCAACAGTAACATTATAAGACAGTAAGACAATTCTTGTATCGGTCTCTTTTTACAATAAATGACCCTGTTTACAGAGCAAAAAGTACAAGAGGCATGAGGCATCACTGTTAGGTGTCCTTTGTAACCCACATTTGTTTGGCTCATTAGTTGGGGTACAGTAAACATCAGAACAATCCAGGCTTGCATCAGTGCATTTGAACCCATTAACTAGGTCCATATTGGAGGTGCAGAGTGGGACAGCTCAGGAGAGGGACCTTCCAGTATGTTCTCCTACCATAGTCTGCTGCTTCAGAACCTAGAAGTCTCAAGAGCTGCTAGCAGACAGCACTTCATGAGCTGGAGGCTGGGTTCTGGAAGAATGTCGATGGCCATCTTTAAAAAGGCACAAATTAAGAAACTTGTTTTAAAGTACAAAAGGCTTTTAAGATAGCGAAACGGCTTTTGAGAAATTACTTGATGAATCATAGACTTGTGATCATTACCCCCGAACAAAATAATTTTTTACATTAAACACAATGTTAGCGAGTTCTGGTGAGAGGCTTACACAATAAGTCAGACCAGAATCTTCAGGTGCTGTACCTGTGCCCATACATGGTGGTGGGTGCAATCCATCTCACCTCTTTGTACTGCATGCCAGTCATGGCATTGCAAACGTTCCATGATACTTCCAACAGATACTGGATAGGTGCACGGAGAGGCTGCTTATTTGGTAGGGTAGTCCCCAGTTGACAGAATTTTGCAAACCAGTATTGTGGAAAATAGTAGCATTATTATGGTTATGTTTCCCATTTGATCCCATCGTCACTCTTCTGTGGACCTCAGATCTAGCATCCAAATCCCACTGGGTGCAAACTGATAATCCACTTTTTGAAAGAGGGACATATTCTTAAAACCTCTGAGGGTTAAATAGAACCCCTACTCTGTGGTTGATTAAACATGGGAAAAAAACTGTAATGAAAAAAGTGACACATCAATGTGTGATCATTAGGACGCTTGGGCTCGAAGAAGAGAGAAAGAAAAACAGTGAGAGAAGCAGAGAAAGAGTACAAGAGAGGGAGGGAGAAAAAAATGAGCAAAAAAACCAGAGACAGCGAAATTTATAGAGATAAAGCTGAATGTAACATAAACACATTAACAACATTTCGTTTGCTGGTTCTGATTTGTTTTTGTTTTTTATTTCTAGCTCCTTTGGCTTCCACTGAAGCTAAAAAAACAGCATTATATCCTATACAATAAATGGGATTTTGTAATCTCTGTATAAACGGCAGTCACTTATTTCTTTATAATCGGCAACTTGTGATGTACCAAGTCACCGATTATAAAGAAAAAACGTCAGAACTCGACTATAATAAGGTTATTACAGTCGAGTTCTAACATCACAATTTCTGCCGCCAGAGCCACAGCAGAGGTGAAAGGCAGGTCTGGAAACGGAGCATAACTGAAGCAGCTGTTTAAAGCAACAAACAGAACATTGCTTTTCTTTCTTCTGCTTTATTTTAATAGCTTACAATGACAAGCAAAGATAATATGTTTCTTTTTTGCACTCCTTAGATAGAGAAAAGCTAGAGTCGTTCTGCATGTTTCTCCAGGTTCCGAGATACTGCACAGGTTCTTGTTTTTAACTGGCTGATATTGAACTGTTTGTAATATGTGTTTGCAACGAATGTCTACCAGGATTTTAACTGACTTGTACTGAGCTGTTTCTAATATCTGTTTTCAACAAATGTCTAACAGGTTTTAGTTCAATTTTGCACTAGATGTTTTATTCTTCATGTTTGAAAACATGCTCATATGAAAGAGTTAAGCGCCAAGGTTTTATATTTAGTAGTTCGTGGGAAAAGGTATTATATGGGATAAAGTACCCAGAGGCGTAATGATAAGGATATTGCAAGTCACCTTAGAGTTTCATAATCTTATATAGGAGCTCGGCCTTTGGCCTCATTACTCCTTAGTGACTTGCAATGTTCTTATAATGTACTGTAAGGGGTACTTTATCCTTTATATAAAAACTATGTCATACATTTACTGAGTTCAGACAGCAGGCCCCTCTACACCAGCCAGTTACAGTGACTACAATAACCCGTTTGGGTTAAACCCTAAAGGCTTCAAGTGGAAAGTGAGTGGAGCTAGAAAGAAGTTGCATATTAATCTCAAAACTGTGGCAACTTCTCATACATGCAGTCTTTTGTCAAACAAATTAAAACCTCTTCCAACAGATGCTCAAGGTATCTTGATGAAGAATTAATAAAATACAAGTGATAAACAATGTTGTTTTGCCTTCACCAAAACACTTTTGCTAATTCTGTTCAACTTCTCTTTGGTTTTCTTGCTTTGCCAGAAAGTCTTTTGACTGCTTACCCATGGTTCTAAATAGTTAAAGAAGGCTTTGGTATAATGCAGCCGCAGCCCATCCATATGGCCTGAGGGGCCATGTCCCACCTTTTTCCTGGCAAGGAGAGTGTCTGTCAGACTGAACAAAGGTCGGACACTTTTCTTGTTCAGGTCAGGCAGCCAGTAGCTAGAGATGTGCTAAATGTGCATGCTCCTGGCTGCCTTAGATGAACTTTGCCAAGCCGAGGATTTCACAGCCCTGTGCGTGTGACCTTCTCAGCCTGGCAAAAGTGCTTCAAGGCCCTCCCCCTCGTGATGAGGGGGAGCATCACTGATTCCTCACACCAGGGGGCTTCAGTTTTAAGCTCTGAAGTGCCCAGGGACGAGGGTCAATCAGTGACACCTCGGCACAGAGTGGGGTGGGGCAGCAGTCTTCCTGACCTCATCGCACTCTGTGACCAGTGAGGGAAGGCAGCAATCCCAACCCGCCTGGGAATTCCGAGGCTTCCCTCTCTACAGTGAAGGTACGTTTTATATATTTTTTTATGTTTGGTTTGTGCGTGTATGTAAAAATGTATGTGTATTTGCAAGTGAGTGTTGAGAATGTGTGTGTGTGTGTGTGTGTGTGTGTGTGTGTGTGTGTGTGTGTGAATGCATGTGTGTGAATGTATATGTGTGCATGTGTGGCACCTGGCACCCCTCCTTGGTAGAATTACCAGTTGCTACTGGTATAGCATTTTAAATTCAACATTAAGTAATTTATCAGTGAGTCATGCTTTACGCACGCATCTGCTCCAACTCTGCCCAACTGATAACTGTAAACATTGTTGTCATGGTAGCTGCAGCAAAGCTTACAGTAGGCAGGTGGCATTTATTGGAACTGTCATTTCCTTTTGTATTTGGCCTTAACTAGATCATGGGAAAGTATGCATATGGAAGCTGGGTCCCTGCCATCATTAAGTGCTCAGACAGGAATATATTATCGAATTTTGTTTAGTGGAAAAAGATCACATTCCTAATTAATAACCCTAAACTATATGCACTACATTAATATCGAAATGTATACCCATATCTTATTACTTTAGCAAGGAATAAAGATATTGCCCCTTTTGATCCAAATCTACACAGTATCATATCAGCATACTCATTTAACGAGCCATATATAAGTGCCCTGATGCATAGCGTTGTGTTAACACCATTTTGGTTGAAAACAGTACAAATTAGTACAAACATCAAAACAACAAGCATTCTTGGAAGTATAAAACATTTTCTAGGAAAATACATTTTAGGTCTATTCTTGAGTACTCAGGCAGTTTTGTTTACTTTTTTTTTTTTTTTTAATTAAACTTCATTTAAACTCCCCAGTCCTGTCTCACTTTTACGAGGAAAACGATTTTTAAAAAACCCAGACTCAGGTAAATCAGGACGTGCATGTAACCTCCGTCATCCCCGACAACAAATGGAAATTTGCACTATTCATGGACACCCTAACAAGAAATCCACAGGTTTCTTCTACCAGTGGAATACCTTAACCTCTTACAATGTGTCCTACAATACAATAAGCACAAATAACACATTACCTATGCAAAACCTCTGTATCTCTTGTGGCCTTTACGTAATGCTTAGCAAACTCCTTGCAAGGCAAGGGCAAAACAAAACACAGAAGAGGTGGACAAGAAAGAAAGCCTTTTCTGTCACTGCACCATGACTAGACTGGCCTACTCTCCTTTATATAGTTTTAGCCTCCCTGCATCACACCAGCAAGGAAAACAAATTCACAGTTGAGCCACCTGCCTGTTAACTGAATAACTCTTCCGCGACCTCACTTAACCCACTTCCAGTCACTAACTATTCACCTCCAGCCGCTGTTTACTCGTTCCAAAATGAAAGATATCCTTAAGTTATGGAAATGTTGCATGCTTTCTGAAGCTGGTTCCATTCAAAGGTAATTGCGCTCCATAACATGTCCCCTGCTATACGAATATGCACAATAAAGCAACAAATAGAAATGAATGGAATGGAATGAGCTAGTATAGGTGCCAGAAATGTTTGGAGGGCACCATAGTCTTCTCAGAAAGGCATTCAATACCTGAACGGATGACACCTATAAACGCAGATGGCACAAGTTGGGGAGACCGTACAGAAGTAGTCTATAACATCCTCTAGGTTTATCATGACAGACATGGAAACTCATTTGGAATACTATTTGTTGCCTTAATGCGTACACTGAGTTTCATTACAATACCACAAAACATCTATATAATTGTGGATGGGGAATAACACAAATTAGGACGGAGAGGTCCCTCCCTGTTTAAAGACGAAAGCCCTCACCCACCCAAAGGGTGGCATGCTTCATCATCAGGCCCCTACTGGCACCTCTCCAACGGAGTAGATGCAAGCTACTGCCCATACCAATATTAGGGACCTTAATGGAATCAATGGGATCTGATAGCTATGCCACGTGTTCGGTCTTAGGGTGCGACAGGGGGCAAAGGGGAATAAAGCCTATGTGGAATGAAACTATCTCCTGGGTGGGGATATAAATTGTATTAAAACCCCCAGTGGTAGAATAAAAAGTCGGGGAATAATTCTACCCACAAATGAAGATCATTATGTTTCGTTCCATATCAACCCTCCAAAGAGGTGTCAGTGGCATTCATCAGGTTCCTCACTGTTAGGAAACGCTTCATGCTGCAGTCTTTACACTAATAGATCCAATATTTGGCCGTGATTCCAACCTCGAGGTATGTGCAATGAAAACCCCTACTAGTGCTAACAATGTATCAAACAGCCAGGCATGTGAGCAATAGACCTGTTTCAACTTGGCCAGTCAAGCACTGTTGCTGTGGTAACTGGACAGATGTCCACAGCAGTCAGGTGTCCCTCATTGTTAACACTATTTGAATCACACCCCCTGAGCAGATGGCGTTGTATAGCGGGGAGCTGGAAAGGGGATGCGGGACGAGACTACATTTGAACTCTATTATCGCTCCCTACAGAAGAAAACAACCATCTACGTAATCAAGGTGCAAACAAGAGGTACTGACAAGAAAACACAAAAATGACGTAAGTACGTACACAGAAAACTGCGATTTAAAATCATCACTCTACGTATCATCACTCAACTTCACAAAATATGTACATATTTTGAATTGAGAAACAGAAAGCATCTACAGTGTATATTAAGCGATTAATGATTAATATTCAAGAATAGTTTTTAAAAAATCTGGAGACGTCTACTAAGGGTCTGTTTCAGGAGGCATTTTTCTGAACTGTATGGTCGTGCTGTGTACCATCTCTAGCAAGAGAACTGGAGAGTGTGTGATGGCTACCCAGGGTACTGAGAAATAACTGATTGGATACTCCCAAGGAATTCAGTGATATCCAGACCATCAATGCACTTTGTAATGTGCTTACCATTGCCAACAACAAACTACCTTATTAATGGTTGCAGACGCCCCACTGGGTGCGTTGAAAATAGTGATGGTCCTGTTCCACATGCACAGAGCTTATTATTATTGAATTGTTCCTATACCTGTGCGTAAAATAGTTTTGCCTCTAATTTGGTGTATTTTTATGAACAGGTATGTTCAGTCAATGTGGGAGTTGAATACGGACTTGGACCTAGACATGCTGAGCCAAGGACTCAGTTTTCATCTCACGCAGGAAGCCCAACCTTTCATGGCTTTTTATCCCATTGAGAAAGGATGTGAGCTAACTGTTTCTGGCCAAACTAGTGCTTTCACAGTCTGGTGGAGCTTATTTACATATACTTGATCCTAGCTTATAACAACGCAGCCAAGATAAGATGATGGAATGTTGCCTCGAGGAATCCACAGTGTTCTAGAAGTTCAAACACCTCCTACACATGTTTAGGTGCACCTCACTTCTCAATCCTTGCCAGGAGGGCCTAATAGAGTCACCAACACGGATCCCGCTCCAGGCTCTGCAAATAATCCCTCACCGAGGCCTTCCTGCACAACTTGAAATTTCTTTCCTCTTGGTTCTACTTTTTGTCACACTGGCAAGCTCCCAAAAGCCTGACATCGCTTTGCCAGTAGCTCTTTCCTGATGCTCAATAATGGCTTATTTTTTTCAGTTTAGCCAGATTTAAGTCCAAAAAACCCAATAAACTGTGTTCCTCCGTCATGACAGTCCTTCATTTGACAACAACCCGTAAAATTGATCTCTCACTTCTCTTGATCGAGCAACTGCCATCACCATGCCCCTAGGATGGGCTTCCACCGCCTTCATGTTGGATGGCAGTCTATATGCAAAAGCCATCTCTTCTAGAACACCACTTACCTGCAAGTTGAGCAGCCCAGCCAAAACCTCCCCAACATGTTCCAGAAGATCACATTTTGGTAAGGCTGCCAGTACACCACGCACTCTAAGATGGGAGCACCTTCCTCCATTATCCAATAATTCATATATGTGAGAAATTGGGTTGTTGGCTGAGGGGGGTGAAATCCTACTGAAACAAGAGCCACAATCCTTGTCAGGGTGAACAAAAAACCTCACTAAATTAGTCAGTGCTGAACCTTCTGGTAACTTGGCACAAAAGCATGCAGGGATAGCTTACTGGCAAGATGTAAAGTATTTATGCAGCACGCAAACAAGAATAAAGTGAAAACACAACACAAAGAAATACCACACAAATTTAGAAAAATAGAATAGCATTTAATAAATGATTTAACACCAAAACATCAAACATCCAATCAGTAGAGCCAGAGATATGCAATGTCAAAGATTTCAGGTAATTAAAGCGCCTAAAACGACAAAGCACCACTCTTGGTTATCTGGTAGTGTGAGACCGGGTGAAAGACACAACTTCAGGCCGACCGAGATGGAGCATGGGCCATATACAGTGACCAGGTTAGTCCTATTCAAAGAGTTACCTTTGAAAGTACAGTGCAAAGAGTTCCATTAGCAGTGGAAGAGGCCACGAAGAGCAGGGAAAGCGTTGTGGATGTCATCGCCATAGCGTGAAGATTCTGTCAGTTGTCACAGGTGGTGGTTGCTGGAGATTTGCGCTGGCAGTCACCGCGGGCTGTAAGTTGCTGTAGCATGAACGGCAGATCTCGCATTGAGTGTCGTCGCTGTAGCGTGAATAGTCGGTTCATTGGAGCTTTGCGTTGGCAGTCAGCATGAGCAGCAAGATCCTGGTGCGAACAATCACATTCTAAGTCATGAAGAGTCAAAAAACATCAGGATTTCTCCTTTTCTTCAGGGAGGAAACTGATACCACAGCAAGGGTCCAGAACCTGGGAGGCCCCTCCTGGGGATCCGGAACTCACTCCAGCAGACACCACCAGGGCTCAGGCAAGTCCCGTTGCAGGTCCAGTCACAGTTTCAAGCAGCAAGTCAGATGGACAGGAGCAGGGAGGACTCTGGAGCTTGTTACATCCCTGTGGGTCTAACAGGAGGTCAGTCATCTGACCCTTCGAGTCACTTCAGCCTGGAATGAAGGGTTCAGGTCCAGTCTTCCTTCTCAGCAAGTAGGGCAGGCCTCAAGCATCAAGGCAGCAGGGTGTCCTTCTTTTGTAGTATCAATAGATCCACAGATCCAGGAGTATACTGAAGAGTGGGTCTGAGGGTAAAAAATGTATACTTGATGCCAGCTTTGAAGCGAGAGAAGCTGCTGGAGTTTCCCCTTACAAATGTGTCTGGAATGTCCTGCCTCCATGCCCTGGTCCCAGTCTGCAGACACAATACGCTAGTGTGAAGTCCTTGGTGTGTGAGCTGAGGCAGAGATGGCCCATCTTGTCAACACTCAGACCCTTCATTGTAAGACTGTCTAGTAGGAATACTCAAAGGCCAATTGCCAATTACACCTAGTCATGTGACCCAGGAAACAGGCTGCAGACGCCAAATGGTTAGGACTAGAAAATGCCACCTCTTTAAAACTGTAATTTTCCGAACTCTGACTTAAAATCTGACAACCATTAAAGAGGGTTTACAATTCCTCTGACACCAAAAGACTTTCCTACCTGCGCCGAGTTAAAAGTTATCACTTATTAAAATTAATAAGGTAACCCTATATTATCCGATGGAGAAGTAGAACTTGCAATAGTTAAAAACTAATTTGAGAGTTTTTCACTCGCAGGACATGTAAAACTTAAACTGTATATGTTCAACTTTTTAAAATACTACACTCCCTGCCCTCTGAACTCTTTGGGGCCTACACTAGGGGTGACTTATATGTAATAAAAAGAAAGGTTTAGGCTTGGTAAAAGGTTTAAAACTCCACATACAGGCTGCAATAGCAGGCCTGAGACATGTTTGAAAGGCTACATAAGTGGGTGGCACAATCAGTGCTGCAGGCCCACTAGAAGCATTTAATTTACAGGCCCTTGGTACCGCCAATGGATGATAATCTACCAGCTCAGAGGAAGCATGGTGTCTCTCTGGTGCACTACCCTCTCTTTCTACAACACCAAAGGAGTCACCAAGGGCAGCCAGTCCCAGGTTCCCACTAATTGTGCCAACGTCTTAGCACCTCAGCAGGGCTCTAAGTACTGGTCAGTGGTCGGACAGTGGAACATCAGCCACGCCTGTCCCCATTGCTGATTATAATTGTATTTATATAGCGTCAAAGTGCTTTTTCGGCGAGTAGCACGCTACTCCGGAACCGAAAAAGGATTAGTGCTGAATTTGTATAGAGAAAATATAAAAGTAATTTGAGTGGTGGATGAGTTAGTCAGTTATTTGAATTGAGAAGGGTAGTGGAGGGATAGAAGGGTGAAAAAGATTTGCATTTATATAGCACTTGCTACCCCTGATGAGGTGTTGAAGCGCTGTTTCGGCACGTAGAACCCTACTCTGGAACCCATATAGTGTTATTGCTGAATTAGTTTTGATAATGAAGGGCGGCAAGTATGAAGGGAAGTGGCACCCAAGGGGAGTGTCCACACAGTAGGATGTTTTAGTGGTTCATAAGTAGTGCAAGTAGCGATGCTGCAGAGGTAGAGAGAGTCACCCTCCTCCCTAATATCCAGTCAAGACCAACTAATCAGTATATGTATAGTCCACCAGCACACGTAAATGAGTTCAATACAAAATACATACAGATATACATTCTGGTTTTCTTTGTCTTTTGTTCTTTATTGTTCTTGTGTTCATTTGTGTTCCTTCATAACCAGAAGCACAGATTTCTTAGCCTTTAGACCTAGCCAACACGTGTTTCGTCGCACTGTAGGGAATGTTATCCTGTGACTTCCTCAGTACTAAGAGAAGTATAAAGAATGCAATCGCTATAACGTAATAAGTCATAATATGATCTGTTTGATCATCATATAATGACTTGTATTGTGAAGATACCATGTGTATGAGACACTCTAAACAAGATCATGCAGTGGAAAACCATGCACATAATTGCAGATTCATAATGTCTAAGTTCAGAATCAATCTGTATTCACCGATATACTAAAATATGACATTTACGGTAAGCACTTTTACATCGTTAATTTAAAATTTCAGTGAGCGTTCATGCTCTGTTCTCATGGTCTATGCTTAATATATTGACATTGTTAAAAGAAATATTATTTAAATAGCTTCACCCTCAAGTTATGAC
This sequence comes from Triturus cristatus, assembly GCF_964204655.1. Classification (NCBI taxonomy): domain Eukaryota; kingdom Metazoa; phylum Chordata; class Amphibia; order Caudata; family Salamandridae; genus Triturus; species Triturus cristatus. Next base: position 609,035,058 of record NC_140582.1, on the reverse strand, counting down.
AAAGTGCTGAACACACTGTGCAACCTTAATGGAAAATCAAACATTAAGTATGAGGCACTCTATATTTACAATACCTAATTCTTCTTTGAACGGTACCTGGTAAGAAGCAATGATAACTGTGTGTCCATAAAGTTATATTGAAAAGAAAAAGGTTGCCAACTTAACCAGAAAGGATCGGTATATAGGATACACCTACCTCCCTATCAGTTATAATTCCGTCCTGACTGTTCCAAAGAAGGGTGTCAAAGGTCTAAAAATATATATTGTAGATCCCTAAGTGGTTCCTGAATTATCCAGTATATTGTATATTTTCACTTTGTGTGTGGCTGCCATATAAGGGGGAAAACGCCACTTGTGTGCTTGTTCTCTAAAGTGTTAAAAATAGAGGGAGAAGAACTCCATTATTACCATAATAATTTCCTTTACATGCCAGTCAGCATATAAATGTATCAGTGTTACCCCAGATATAATATAAGCCAAATTCTTACCGGCTCGTGAGCTAGTTCCTGTGTTGCTTGCTGCGAGTACTCCAGCTAGTGAGTCAGAGCGTACTTCCATAAATAAACTAACCCGCGGTGTGTGAGTGAAAGAGGACTGGCCGTTACAGGACCTCCATTATTTCGGGAGGTGGCCGCCATTATTGAATGTGTAACTATGCATAAGTCATGCAACGATAAGCTCAGCCTTGATCTATTTATCTATCTATCGATCTATCTATCCATCTATCTATCTATCTATCTATCAATCTATCTATCTATCAATCTATCGATCTATCGATCTATCTATCTATCTATCTATCTATCTATTGTTGGGGGAAAATAATATACAGAAGGTTGTACTTGGTGATTTTCAGTACATGCAATGAACACTCAGTATATACGACATTTGGTACATTAATCTGCTATATTTACACAACAGACCTTCCTTATGTGGGACAATTGATATAAAACCCTACTATATTTTGAGTACCTATTCTTATGACATCTCAGGTTACTAAAATTCAAAGTCATATTTAGTATGAGCAGCTTGTTTATATCACGATTCTTTTTTATCCACAGTAGAAAAATAGATTGCGCGTCAATAGCTTTACCATTTGACAGTGATTCGATATCCTTAGTAGTACTGAAGCAAATTTTCATGCGGTACGACAATAATCTTATAACTAACTAACATGACATTACTCACTCATGTAGCAATGTTATACATTTAGAACATGATACATCTACAAATTTGACATTATCCATGTTCACTCTTTATAAGGAGTTATACCAGGTACACTTCAGCCCCTTGTTATTGGTACAGCATCCATATGTCCTACCTTGTTGATCATATACCCAGCAAGTACTGAATTTCAAGATATGTATTAAGTTTGGTTTCTACACTCCTCAATCGTAAAATTCACATTGATTGTCTTCTACGCAGTGTCAATTCTCCCCCCGCCCCCCCCCCCCAAGGCATCTATATCTGTCTTGTGAAGGACATTCAGCTATGTGCATGACTTTAGGGTATCTATTGTCTCCTTGTTTCACTGTCCCCATATGTTTCCCAAGTCTGTCTTTGAGGGCTCTGATAGGGCTACCAACATATCTCTTCCCACATTTGCATTCAATGATGTATACTACAAACTTGGTATTACAGTTCATACTAGATATTATTGTGTACATCTTTTTGTTGGGGCCCTCAAATTGTTTCTTTCTGTCATGTGTCCATTTGCAAACCGCACAGTGGCCACATTTGTAAAACCCCAATGTATGTGGTGTCAACCAGTTGTCTCTGTTTTTAAGTGTCGGATATCTTGGACTCAAAAGGGTTCCTATGGTATTTACCCTTACAGTAAGTAATGTCTGGTCTGTTAGAGATAAAGCTATTCAGTGTTTTATCCGCTTTGAGTACATGACAATGTCTTTTTAAACACTGCACTAGTGTATTAGATAGTTTGGTATAATCCATAACCAGGCGAATTTTGTGTTAGATTTCTTGATGTGTTTGCTTAAGGTGTCATGTCTATCCATGTGAAAGATTCTATCTTTAGCTCTTGTTAGAGTTTTTTTTGTCATAACCTCTCCTTTCAAATTTTAAGATCATAACTTGGTTACATTGTCTGAATTCTGGTTTGAAACTACAGTTGTGTCTTGCTCTATCAATTCGCCATATGGGATGGCCCTAATATCATGTTTTGGATGTGGACTTGTTGCATGTAGAGTAGAATTACAAGCAGTCGGTTTGCGATACAGTCTTCTATGTATTTTATTGTAATGAATATACAGCTCCACGTCTAAGAAAATGACCTTACTCTGGCAGTATTCATAGGTGAATTTGATATTAAATTTGTTGTTGTTAAGGTGTTCAAAGAATTCACACAATTTCTCAGTTGTTCCGGTCCATATCATTAGACAATCGTCTATGTATCTCCCCCAATATAATTGAATCATTCCATTGTGTGCCATTGGACCCCCAGATCCGAACCTCCTCTAGCCACTCCATGAAGATGTTAGCGTACGAAGGGGAGAATCTGGTACCCATGGCCACTCCCTGGGTCTGTTTGTACCATTTATCCTTGAATAGGAATATGGGGTTATAGTGCTAAATTAGTATAGTGAAATATGAAAGTAATTTGAGCGGTAGATATGTTGGTCAGTTATCTGGATTGAGAAGGATAGTGAAGGGGTAGAAGAGGTAAAAAGGTTTGCATTTATATAGCACTTGCTACCCCTGATGAGGTGTTGAAGTGCTTTTTTGCCGAGTAGTGTGTTACTCCAGAATCGATAAAAGATTAGTGGTGAATTACTATAGTGAAATATGAAATTAATTTGACGGTTGGACATGTTACTCTGTTATTTGGATTGAAAAGGATAGTGGCGGGATAGAAGGGAAGGATTTTGTATTTCTTTTTTTTGGGTGGGTCGCTATACCTTCCAAAGCAGTATACTGATGAATTCAGGAGCACTGGTGCTGGGCGTGAGAGCAAGGAAGAGGATAAGCAAAGGCCAGATCCAGAGCACACACAGAATGTGGTCTTCTTGCAGCCTCATCAACCCAGCCCCCTAAATTACCTTTACCTCATAAAAAATCTCAGAACTAATTCTTCAAGTATTCGTCATTTTCTTTAGAGTTTTATATAGTGAACTAGACCCCAAGGTATCAGAGCGCTTTACATGAGCACCAGCTGCGTTACAGAACACAATCATTTTTGTTAGGCACAGGGGGCCCGATTCACAGGAGTAATCTGAGACAAAATCCTAAACTTACTACTTTTGGTATTCACAGAAGGAATTTAGTAGTAGTAAAGTTAGGATTTTGTCTTAAGTCTGTCTTAAGTCTGTCTTAAGTTTGTCTTAAGTCTGTCTTAAGTCTGTCTTAAGTCAAACTTAAGACAAAATCCTAACTTTACTACTACTAAATGCCTTCTGTGAATATCAAAAGTAGTAAATGTAGGATTTTGTCTCAGATCAGTTCTGTTAATCGGCCCCCAAGAGATTAAGTGATTTGCCCAGAATCACAGGATGTTGAGGGTCCTTGCTGAAACTCGAACCTGGTTCCCCAGCTCCGAGGTCGCCCACTCTAGCCGTTAGGACACATCCACTCCCCAATCCATGTAGTATTTAAATGTTATGTGTTCTAGACAAACATACAAAAGTTTAGGGAAAGGGGACAGAAATGGCACAAGCACAGAATATTATGTTATCCAGGATTCTTTGTTATAGGGAATTATTCATCTTATTGTGGGGTTATATGATAGCCGTTTATTTTGATGTGGACTCCATATGTGTGTGCTTTTCCGCCAATCAGCTAAAAAAAGAACTTATCACATGATGGACAGGATGCACACAACGATGTGGCAGGATACCTTACAGAGACTTTCAAAAATCTGATAACAATTCTAGTGTCAACTACTTACTTTAGAGGATTCTAATATTTTTAAGCATGTACTTTTCGTAATGAAAGGTTAGGTGCAGGGCCGGACTGGCCGTAGCCGGCACCGGGTGTTTCCCCGGTAGGCCGCTAGGGTGGGGGCCGATTTTGGGCCCCTGGGGACCGTTTTTCTTACAGGGCTGTTTTTGCAGCACAGCTGCAAAATCGGACCCTGTAACAAAATCGGCGGAAACCGGCCCTGGCAAACAGCTCGGCCGCTCCCAAGCACCAGTTTTGGTTCCCAGTCCGGCCCTAGTTAGGTGGGTTGTCTAACTTTGACATTTTATGATATTTGTGGCGCATATTATTTTGAAATGCTTTGATTCCTGAAACCGAGGACAGAACTCTCTATTTGGGGCTTCTGTGTATGTGTAATTCCTATCTTTCATGATCCATACATTTGAGATAAGGATAAATCCCAAAGAACTCAAGAGACAGTGTCTCTCAGAATGTCTTAATTCCTGTGGCAGAGATGTCAGCAGACAGACATCACCATAGATCATAATCTGCACCCATTGGCCGTTGCTGGTAAAGCCGTCCAGGCAACTCGATTTGTTCAGTGGATGAGGCATGGGAGTTCCGCCAAGTAGACTGACACCGAAATTGAATTTACTGCAGGTGAAAACTCAGGTGATACCTCACAGCAGACGTGTGTAAATTAGCAGTGAGCACTTGCCTGCCCTTGGGGAAGTAGAATTTGACTAACCCTACTGATTGCATGCAGGATGCCGCCCTTGTCTCTGTTACTGATTTCCAGTCCCCAAATCAGTGAAAGAAGGGTAAGTGGTTAGCTTTTAAGCCAGAATGTTTGCATTGGCAGCCACGCTCCAATTGTGAAGTCGCCAACGCCAACCTTTTAACGCTGCGATTAGAGATATTTCATATTGAGATGCGGATCAGCCCTAATTTAATGTATGCCTTAAAGTCAGTCTAAATGGCATGAGCCACAAGAGAGCCGGGAGGCACTGCAGCGTGTTATGTACTTTGGAGTTGGAATAGCAAACATGCTGTTTAGGTACACATTACAAAAATAAATATGCTTTCACCTAAGATCTCATAGTATGTGGATAGCTTCATGCTGTCATTTAACTTCTCTATTATATTTTAGTTGTGCATGTTACTTCTGAATAAGCCATTCCTTTCCTGGTGCGCAAACTGTTTGTTAAATGCATTTCATTTAAGCGCCTGAATAAATATATACTTGGAGACTGGCGTTTAGAATCCTCTACTACAGGCTCTGCTTCTAACACTATGTCAGCAGGGAGTTGATATTAAGGCTAAAGGGAAAAAATCCCATTGTTCTTAACAGCAGCAAATCCGGAGCATATTATGTCGCACCCTGGTACAGTATTATTAATATTTCATGGTCTGCACTGAAAATAGAATATTGCTGCTGGGGAGTAAGCAGAACAATCAGCAACCACAGAATGGAGAACACAATATGACGTCAGATTTGTAAAACTAAACCGCGTGAAAACAATCGGAGTGAAAATAGGAACGAAATCGAATATATATTTTTCCTCAGTATCAGAGGCTATTTTATGTTTACATTTTTTACATCCATAGCCCAAGTGGCACACCTGCCGCTGCACTGTGGAGAAAAAGTGTATCCTATTTTTCTAGCTGCTGGGTTTGTTGTGTTATATTTTTTAACACTTGAAGCAATAACATCAAAGGTGTCTTCCTGCCCTGTAGTGAGTGATAACACTTTGCTCACTTAAACCTGGATTTGTGAACATTATTTGTGCTTGTCAGAGCCGATGCCTTCTGTTATCAGGCGCCACATGGCTCCTTGCTACTTGGAGGTGTCTGGGATCTGCTTCTGTTAGAGGTGAAACAGGATTGTGGAGATTTAAAGAAATACAAAGGGGCAGTGCAACACCAAGGGGCATATTGATTAGAGATTGGCGTAGAGCAGCGCGGCAAGGCTTCATGCTGAGCTGCCCTAGTCCAATTTGTAAGGACCGGACAACACATTATTTACAAGATACGGTGCATTCCTGTCCTAACAGCAGGCACGGTGCACATTCTGCTGCAGTACGCCAATCCAGGCACCAAGGGTGTCTGAGTTGGTGGTATGATTGTTTTTGTTCAGGAAGGGACACCTTCGTTTCCAGAATGCAGCACACTTGTAAAAAGGAAAAACCGAGGAGAAATATAAACATTCCTCCTCGTTACACCTGCTCTAGGAGGCGCAAGGTTTTGGCGCTGCCCCAGTTTTACCTGAGGTTGCAAATCCGGTGCAGCATTAAATTACATAGGTGTTGAGTGGGAACACCCAGAGCAACACCCATGGAACGCCTTTTTCATGCAGAGGCAGCCACTTGCACTGCTTCGTCTTACTCCATATCTACAAGGCCATGAAAAGCCACACCGGGTGGCTTTGCATGGCCTTGGAGATATGGGCCTGCATTGTGCGCCACAGAGGCAGCAAAAATAGTGTCGCTCTATGCCCCCTAGTGACTTGTTATTAACAAGAACCTGCAAATGTGCTGGGGCTGTACTGCATGCTACATTTAATTTTTTTAGGAGAGTTACATCTGTGGTATAAAATGGATATCTAAGCTATTTAGGAGAGGAAGTGGCGTAATGCACTGAGCTGCCAACTGTGGATCCAGTTGGAACCAAGTTCGAATCTCGGTAGTAACATACTGTGATTCTGGGCAAATCACTTTTTCCTACAATTCAGCATCTTGAGACCCTCATGGGTGATTTTCAGTGTTTATATATCCTGGATTTATTTATTTATATCGGATAGGGTTTAGGTTTGTGTTTAATGCCATTGTGGTGGCTGGTGCTGTATATAAGGTAGAGGTGTGATGCGGTGTGGACCATGTAAGAGCATTTGTCAAGGATTAAGCGAGAGCAGAGTGATTATACAATGCTTCTGGAATTTCGTGGAAATCAGCCTGAGAAGAAACACTGCCGATCAACAGACATGGCAGCACACATCAATTCAAGATGGAATAAAGTTATGTGAGCAGTGTTTGGGAACCATGGCAAGGGTCCTAATATAACAGAGTCTGGAGGGAAATCTCACCTTAAAATGTCCAAATCCTTAAAGGGAAGGATAACTCTCGTGGGGGATCTTATAATAAGGGCTCCGGATAAGGTTTTGAACAGGCAGTATCTGGAAAGTTGTATTATTTTGGATCAGGTCAAAAAAACGTAGTTTTTGGATGTCAGAGAGGGGTGGAAGATTCCCTTCATACAGTATGGACATGCGTGCAGAATTATCTCACCCTTCTGGGAGGAAATAACTAATACATTCCAGATGGTCATAGGCCACCAATTTGAAATTACTCCCAATATAGCTTGGTTATATGTTCCAGAAGAGGAGGGATTCTTGCGTGCTGAAAAGATCTTGTTGAGATGGAGTTTAATTCTGGGTAATAGAGACGTTGCACAGAATCAGAGAAAGTCAACTCCTTCCAGTATAAAACAATAGAAAACAGGCCTGGACACTTAACGCATTCTTAAACTTACGATATATAAGGCCAGACGCTATCCCCAGAGGCACCGATAAATCTGGGAAAGTGGGCAGAATACAAGGAGAGTGAGGAGGAAACCATATAACTATACTCAAATGGGTCTGTTGAGACTGTAAAACTGAAAGGGCTAACAGCCTACTTTTAATTAATTGTAACAATATAGTGCAAAATGATTGTGCATATTTCAACATAAAAGTCAGATTTTTCGACTTAATTTCATTGAGGTATTATCTTAAACAAAAATGCCAAAAGATTAAGGGCCTGATTATGATGCCGGTGGGACTTTTGAATGACCGGCACCATGGCGGAAGCAGGACTACCCGACTAGATGTCGGCGGCCCGCTGCCCGCATTAAGATGCGACCGCCTTCACAGCGGTCGCACTGGGTATACTTTGCATTGCGGCATGTGCTGCGGGCTTCAGCACACGCCACAGTACAAAATATACACATTCTAAAAATCCCTGCACTATGTGGCAGGCACCATGGGGTGCCAGCCACATGGTGCAGGGATGCCCCAGAGCCCATAGCGGAGGGCCAGGCCGAAGGGGGCCCTGGTAGGGGCCCCCAAAGTCATTTTCCACCTGCCTTTTCATGGCGGGTTAACTGCCATGAAAGGGCTGGCGGAAACGGACATCCTATTCCCTATGCACACCCCCATTATAGGAAATAGGAGTCCGACCGCCGCACCAATGGGATCCTTGATCCTGTTGGACGCAGCGGTCTTTACCCCTGCCAGATGAGATCCAACCACCTGCATCGTAATGCAGCGGCTGGATCCAATGGGCTGGATGGCGGTGGGTCCCACAGCCATCATAATCAGGCCCCTATTTACATATAAAAATTAATTCTTCCATGCTTCCTTTGTAGCTTGAAATTCCAGTGAATGAAAAGACGTTTTTCATGTAAAGATCACCTTTGTGCAAATGTCAATTGTGATGTCACTGATATAGACCGATGTAGGTGGAAACTGTAGCTGAGCCTTGTCATCGATTTTTATGTCTTACCTACTAGACAGTGAATGTGATGTCTCTTGTGAGATGTACTGTCAGCCAACAGTGGGCCTACAGTCCACCTATTGCTTTCCATTGGTTGGCCCAAATGCGATGCAGTGCACGCAACCAAATTTGTTTTATTAATTTATATGTTAACTTACCTGTAAACCTCCGTAATCCATAGTTTACTACCCCCCACCCTGCCCCTCCCCCTCCCCACGTCACCGCCCTGCAGTCACTCCTACTACCGACCGCGGCTGGAAAGAGAGGAATAGAACAAGAGAGACAGGAAGGGAGAGAGAGAGAGTGAGATATCCCTGTAGGAAGGATGGTTTCCATCCATTCTACATTAACGTCCTGGGTGCCTACATTACTAGAGTTCAAATCAAAATCTTTATTCATAATTCGAAACATTACGTTCCATTATCAGAAGTACATCAATAAAGGCATATGGATAATATGCCAATCTTAAAAACAATTGAAAAACAATAATAACATTAAAAGTCTAAATCTCTCATGAGGATTACATCACTCAGTCTCAATCAGCCAAAGCGAAGAGTCGATTGGGACATGAATTACACACTGGCTAGCATTTTTCATCTAATCAACCAGGCTGCATATAAGAATTTGGAAACGGCCACAAACACAAATGCGGAAGTGTAGCTTTTATAAACTCTATCTGCTTCTCCCCTGGTTGATAGACTAAGGGCTCTAACAAATAGGCACAATCCATTTGGACCTTGATTTTACATAAAGAGGGCAGAAGAACAGAACATGCTTGTCACTTTAATTTGTACTTTTACAATAGACGCAACAGCCAGATCACTGATCCGACCTCCTCCAACTGACTGTAAAAGCTGCAACCGGAAGGCACCCATATCTGAATAGGAGGAACAGTGACCGAGAACATGCCATGTGTACAAAATCCATAAATTCCTTGTACTCAGACAGCAATTTATGAGCAAGAAAAGCATTTGTTAGGGTCCCAAGCGAGGATGATCGGTCCCTGTGCCTAATGACTTCCTTGTTCACCTTTTTTTTTTAACTATGATAGAATCCCCTCTCCGGATGGACTGTGGCTCCCTCCAAAAGTTCCCAAGGTCCAGATCAAACCATCCCTTCTTAAGTGCCCCTAACCATCTAACTTTCCCCACCCTGTTGGCCATAATGTCCTGTAAGCCCTCCATGAGATGATGCAGTTCATCGGTGCACCATATTCGGATCCAATACAGTAGGGGTTTCGGGACCAACAGTGACAATAACTCCAGGATCCCAAGATCCTTCTGAAGCGGCACCAATGGTGTTCCTTTCCCAAGGCCCAGGAGGCTTATAATAAAATTATTTTCTGCTATGCGCAGGGCACTGTTGTTCAATGGCTGCATAGTTTCGCCCCATACAAAGCAGCCCCCATAGCCTGGGTTTTATAGATTTCTACCGCTGGGCGTAGAGGTGACCACGCTACCTTTTTGGCAAAATTTAATATAGCTCCAGCCTGCGCCTTGATGGTTAGGGTGCTCTTTAGAATCTGTGAGTCTCAGGATTTGGACTTCTCTACCCAATCCCTAAATAATCAAAGTCCTATACTCTTTCCTGTACATTGAGTCCCAACTTAATGACTCCCCACACCTTCCCCCTCTTGGTGAAAGTCATATATATGATCTTGGAGATGTTGACTTTAAGGCCAAAATCAGTGCAGAACTGGTTGAAGCTATCAGCCAGGTTTTGCAACCCCCTCCTGGTTTTGGACAACAATAGTGGGTCGTCCGCAGAATGAAGGCAGGTATTTTTACTCCTGCCAAACTAGGGGAATCATTAACACAGTTGGATAGATAAGTGATACAATTGGTAATGTATAAAAGGAAAAGGGGTGGGGTGGGAACATACCCCTGGTGGACACCTTGGTCTACAGGAACGGCTTCAGTTAATTCTCCTTTGACACCACACCTAACTTTGGTGAAATTCCCTTCAATGAAGAATCTGATCAAATGGAGATGGTCAGGTGGAGTTCCCATCCCCCTAAGGACCTTCCATAATTTCCCTCTTGGTACCAGGCCAAAAGCAGTGCGCAGATTGTTAAATGCCACATGAAGGTTCCCCTGTTCTGGATTGGTTTCTCTTCACGACACTGGCAAGCATAACACTCTGCATAAAAGACAGCACCTGGCATCAGGCTATTAACTCATCTTTATTAATTTCTCAGCTTTTATACATGGCCTACTGATGTGGAGCTACTCTCCACACGTCATATTCTCTCGGCTTCCCTCAATGTAGTGAGAGGGAAAACTAGTACTTCCTGTCTCCACCCAGGATGTTCCTGGCATCTCACTTCTGTCTGGATCAGCTAGAATGCTGACCTACTTATATAACAATGTCCTTTCCTGGAGGACATGACAAAGGTCACCCTTGGCCAGATCTACCAACCTTCATTTGACCAGGAGGAACCGGAAGGCCAGGTCAACGGCACTGTCTTTGTGCCTGAAACCTGCCTGTAAGCCTTAGAGGATCAGCTTGTCCTCGACTCAATCCAACAGGCACTCGAGGACCTGTCTACAGAAGATTTTTTGGAGATGGTCAAGTAAACTAATGGGCCGATTTCCGCCCCTTTCCAAGATGGAGGAATTACCCCTTCTGCCAAGATGGCGTTGATATGAGGCATCCAAACCTTGAGGTTTGAACGATACCACCGCCCATTTTGTTTCCTCAAGGGAATAAATAATTGGGTCAATTATCTCACTCTTCATGCTCAGGGAATCACCATGTACCATGCTTCCCTCAACTACAGGGTCAGGGGGATACAGTTTCCTGAAGTGTGCAACCCAGTCACATGGTAAAGTAGATGTTTCTGCCAGATTACCTCCCTCCCTTCCTGCCTGCTGACCACGGTCCAGAACTTCTGGTCGTTGGTTACAGGATCCAACAGATAAGCCCACATCTCATTCTCCCATGCTGCTTTTGCTGTTGTAATGCAAGCCCGGTAGCCTGTCCTGTATACCCTTAGGACTTTAGTGTCCCCTTCTTTTAGAGCTTGTAGAGTCATAGATTGTACATAGGAATTGGACTTATATGTCCTACAGAACAACAAGAGCGAAGTAACAGACACACATTTAAAAAAACATGTTGGTGATACCCTTGCCCATAAAAATCATAGTCTGCTGCCTGTCACTACAATGTCTCCAGCATATTCCTTTTGAGAATTAGTAAACACTGAATCATTCATAGTACATAAAACCATTACTAACATTTGCAGCCAAATCAGCAGCTGTGTACTTAGGGGCAGATTTACAAGCCTTTGCGCTGCCTGTACGTAACTTTTTGTGATGCACTGGCAAAGCAATACACTGCCCCATATTTACAAGGCCAGGAAAAGCCACCCTGCGTGGCTTTTTCTGTCCATGTAAATATAGCCCCTTAACACGAAGCACTTTGCGTGAAAGGGGCGTTCCATGGGTGTTGCTGAGGGTGTTCCCACGAAACACCCATGGAAATAGACACATTTCCAGATTTACGAGGAATCGTAAATCTGGAAATGCGTGTGAATGCTACGCCTCCCCAGTCGGCTTAAACTGACGACTTTGGTGCAGGAAACCAGGGTTCGAGCCTCGAGGTCGCGTCCACATCCTGTGATTCTGGGCAAATCACTTAATCTCCCCGTGCCTGAATATGTAATGTAAATACGGTGCTCATATACAGGGCTCCAATACCTTCGGGTTGAGTTTGCGCTATATAAAAGATACAAAAAAAAACAAAAAAAAACGAGGAGAAATGTATTCATTTCCCCTCGTTTTTGTTACCTGTTTCTATGTGTGCTGCATTCTGCAGCACACATTGAAAGAGGAAATCACCTCTAATGATTGTTTTTGTTCAGGAAGGGTTCCGTTCCTGAACATAACCAATCATTGAAAGAATGCTGTTTTTTTAACTTCTATGTGTGCTAATGCAGCACACATATAAATTGAAAACGGCATTTCAGATTGTTTTTGTGCAGGAAGGGAACCCTTCCTGAACAAAAACAATCTCCCCATGACACAGGCATCCTTGCGCCATGGTGCAAGGGTGCCTGCGTCGGCGCATGGCAGCAGTTTGGGCACCAGCGCAGGAGGAAGCACAGATGCGACATATTGTTGTAAATATGTCGCATCGCCTTGCTTTTCAAACTAACCCAGCACGGCGCAGCAAAATGACTTGCTGCACCGTGCTGCGTTCGTTTATTGTAAAAGTGTCCCATAGTTTTTATATTTTTATTTTATTTATTTGAGTGTATATAGCGCTGACTTGAACCCAGGGTATCAGAGGGCTAACTTTTTTTTTAGAAGAAGTTTACAAGAAGTACATAGCATACCAGTGCCCTGCATTGCTATAAAAGCAGCTTTACATGGCTGACGCCAATGAATCAGGCCTGAGAGGAACACTAATTTACGATAAATACTACCCTAGAAATTATACCAGTGAGAGGTTTAATGCATTTACCTGTCCAGCCTAACAGGGCACCTGCAGGCCGTCTTTTACGAGCCTCAGAGCCCTCTTGGTCAACGGAAGCACAAACGGGAAGGAGACACGTTGATTAGGCCAGGAAAAAAGAGATTCTCTTTTTGGTGTTTTCTGTTTGAGAAGAACGGCTCTCAGCAGTTTTTTAAACAAGGTACTGGGCTCTGATATTACATTCCCGATTCACCCACATTTAGTATACATTGAAGTCTATGGTTGAAGACATACACCAGAGATTTGCATACTTTGCCACTGAGTTTTGAGAGCTTTCCACAGAGCGGCCAATCTACACTGAGTTGGCACAATGTATTTTAATAAACATAACAACTTATTTTTTACATAGTGCTTTATACCGTAGTTCTGTTGTTTCTAAGTGCTTTACATAAAGGTGTTACCTTACTATTGCACGATTCAGTGGTACCAATTAGCTGCTATCTTTGACTTCCACCTTGGCACCCGTGTCACTACGCTTGATGCACCTGTTCTCAGAAGTCATGTAGGCAGAACAGGGACACCAAGAAAGGTAGGGGGCTGCAAAACCTGTGATACTTCCTGTATTTGTGCAGCCACACTCCCACCGCAAGTCCTTTTTGCAACACAAACCTTAACTTGGCAGTTCAATATTTTTTCACCCTAGCAGATATGCCACGCTACTAAATTAAACCTACAGGCCTATTTCTTCTCAAATCGTTATTCTGAGAATTAGTCACAGAATCTGCAGCCACTGATTGCTTTATTGTGCCCCAAACTTCAACTAATGTGCGTGAAAAGACTTTTTAAATACAATCTGTTGAAGTTCATGAATAAGTATTTTTTTTAATTCATATTCTCAGATTTCTTTGTTCGAGATGGGTATTCTTTCTAATTGGGGAAACCATCACTTGTGCCCATTCTCCCTTTCATTAAACCCCTCCTTTTTACTCCATGAAATTTTGGAGTGTTTTCAAAGCGTTGCCTTCCTTTTTAAACTGCTTTTTCTTTGCTTCTTTTCTGAAATATTTCCTTTACCGTCTGACAAGTGTCCGTTCTCTTAACCTTACTCTGTTTTCTCTTTCGTTCTTTCTTTTAAATTAACTCTCGAGTTTTTACTCTGTGGTGCCTTCCGTTGCGCCTTGAAGCAGGGTTGTGATGTATCAAAATGATACAATGAATTGTGGTACTGTATTTGACTTTTCTCTCTCCAATAGAATGTACTTTTCTGGTGAATAAATTGTGTTTTAATTACTTTTCATAAAAATTGTATTTCAATTAATGTAGTTGTAACTTTTTTGTCAATTTGATTTTATTTGAATTATTCACTTGCTATTCTTTGTTTATGCCTTTAATTTGAAATGCTGTCAATGACATAGTTTGGGCTCTTGACACTACATATTTGCCACTGAGTCCATATATTCTTGGCAGACAATATGAAAATATTGATTATAAGTTCTTGTTAGTGGTTTATGTTGGTGCATATTTTCATCAATTTATCGAGGTTTTGTCCCCTGCGCAGGCATTGCTTTGGCTGCCTAGCACCAACGCAGGCACCTTGCACCTCGGTGCAAGGTGCCTGTGTTGCATGCAGGATTGTTTTTGTGCAAAGTAATATAGAGAGACATATTCCTCTTTCAATGTGTGCTGCAGAATGGAGCACACATAGGAAGAGAAAGTAACGAGGAGAAATAAAGATATTTCTCCTCGTTACGCCTTGCCTGAGAAGGCGCATCTTTTTGGCACCTTCCCAGGTCAGCCACTTTTGGTAAATCTGGGAATGTGTAAAAAACCATGGGAGTTGCGTAGGAACACCCACGCAACGCCCACGTAATGCCTTCCCAGTGCAGAGTAACACAACATAGCGATTTACGCTGGGTTGCTTTCCTCTAGATTTATGAAGCCACTCAGGGCCACGCAAGGTGGCCTAGTCTTGCTTCTTAAATCGCATTTTGGGCTTGCATCGCACTAGCACCGCGTTGCGTGGTGGAAGAGTGATGCAACTCCTCTCATAAATATGCCCCTCAGTGTATCATGTAAAATAATGTGGCCCTTTCAGCTGGTGTTTTCGTGCAGTCACACCACCCAGCGAATTAGGGATTGCACAGGGTTGGCTTTTCTCTGGGACAGTATTATCCCCCCATTCTGAGTTTTGCCCGTCGGTATGTTGGATAATGTGGGAAACACGAAAAGGGTGTTTCCCACTCTTCCAAGCTGCAAAACTTGAAATATTGCAGAAAACTCTTTGGTTCAGTAGAGTAATTTTGCACAGTCAGAAAAAGCTCTAAGCCATCAGCTATAGTTGTACCATTAGATAAGCAGAGGTGATGGTGAGAGCTAATTTCAGGAAATCTTTTTGGTTTAGGGCCTCAAAAGTGAGAAATTGAATTAATTGATTGATTGAATGAGATTTCTTAAGCACAGCTGCTACCAGAGAATGTCTCAGGTACTAAAATGCACACAATGGCTCATTTGAATCCAAAACCAGACACAATTGAGATGGTGAACAGCTCTGTCTTCAAGAGTTTCCAAAGTGAAATACGATTATTGCTTAATCTATGCTCCAAAGTGAGTTTATTCCAAACATCAGGAGCAATGCTATGGAAGGCTCTTCCTCCCGGTCTTGTGAGCTTAGTCTTTGGCACTCTGTCTACTGAATATAGGCATCTTCTAGGGATATATTTCTTCAATTTTCTGCTGAAGCAGGCAGGCGCTGAACAGGGGTGGGCTTTATATGCAAGACACAAGGTCCTGAACCAGATTCTCTTCCTTACAGGTAGCCAATGTAGTTTTATCAGATGTATCAGTATCACTGAGGATGTAGAGAGACCGAGGATTAATCTGGCTGCCGTATTCTGAGCAATCTGGAGTCTCCATTACACATGCTGAGGAAGGCCGAGATACAATGCATTGACTAATAGAAATCCAATCAGTGATTGGACACCCATCTTATTATTATTATTAGGAGCTTATAAAGCGCACTTATACCCAAGGGTGTCCTGGCGCTGCACACTGAACTTCCCTGGAGAACGAGGGCTCAGTCCCTAAATAACCAAGTCTTCAACCCCCTCCTAAAAGAGAGGAGCTCCTCAGCTATCCTAATGTGCGCCGGCAGGCTGTTCCAAGCAATCGCCGCACCATAGGAAAACGTATCTTCCTCGAGGTGATAAGCAGCTGTGGAAAGATTTCATATAGCATGCGTATGCTGGTAAAGGAGAGTGAAACCGCCTTTTTTATATGTGCAGAGAAGGTTAGCTGGTTCTCCAGAAGACTCCCCAGATCCCTGTGCTTGATACAGGAAGAAGAGGGTTACCTAGCTATTCCAGGCACCACAAAGGGGAATTTCAGGGGCCTGATTACCAAACAGTAGTACCTATGTTTTTTCTCTGCTGAGTTTCAAGTAACTTTCTTCTATCCAGCCTGCTAGTTCAATCATACCAATTTCTCCCAGATGTCTCCATATTCTGAGCTAGTGACAACACAATTTGGAAGTCGTCTGCATAGGACATCAAACTCAGCCCCTAAGCCCTGACAAATTTTGCTAAAGGGGATATATATATTATAAATTATCTACTGGCGGTCGCCAGTAGATAGTTATAGTTAGGACCGTGTTTCCATAGGAAATCTCAAAATTCTATTTTGAATAACTTTGGCGCCGGTTGACGAATCTTCGCGAAATTTTCAAAACTAATGGGGCGCTCCGCTCAGCTCCTACCCTGAAAGTCTCGGGGTGATTCGTCAAGCGGGGGCCGAGAAAAAAGGGGGGTCCCAAAACGTGAATGGCTGAACAGAATTACTTGAAATTTGGCAGAGAGGTAGTCCTCAGGTCAGGGAAGTGCCTTTTGCAGGTCTGGTGTCAATCTGTTCAGTAATTCCTGAGAAAATAGCATTTAAAAGCATATAAATATCTATACGTGCGCACCGTGCGCACACCGTGCGCGCGAGCAAAATTCTGATTGGTTGTTAGATGTCAGTCAACATTCGAATCGGTCGAAATCAGGAAGTGTCGGCCGCCATTTTGTCTCTCGCAAAAAATACTTAGGAGATCGATCAGATAGTTTCAATGCTGGATAAAGAAACAGAACAAGAGACTATTTCTAAGTTTAAAACAAAGATGAAGGAACGTTTGGTTAAATTGGAAGAGTCAATAAAGGAAAGAAAAGCGCAGAAGTTTTTGTGTGACAAAATTGACTACGATCGTGGCCAAATTTTCACATTTGCCAAGAAATTCGAGAATCTCAGACAACAAAAAATGAGTGGGCTGGGTAAATCAATGCAGAATCAACCATCAGAGCGTAGTAATATTCAAAGGTCCGAGCCAGACACCGATTCGGAAGAAGGACCGAGTGGGGCAGCACGGACCCTGTGCCATCCGTTATTGAAGAACTGAATTATTCACGGGAAGAGAGCCGGTTCAATTTATGCCCAAGAGTGCCAGCAATATATGCCAAGCCACAAAGAGGAAGAGGCAGAGGAGCCAGAGGCGCAAAGGGGCAAAGCAATCTAGGCGCCGCAGAGAAATCGAAGGGCAAGCAAGTCAAGAGTTAAAAGAACACAACAATCCATCGATTATCAATCTAACTAACGTCACTCTAACAGAGGATGAAATTAATATTTTGCAACTAGGACTGTCATTTTGACCAAAAACAGACTTGGATTATGTGAAAACAAGAATCAATATTTTTTCAAATTCACAAGAACATTAAAATTAAAAATGTTCGTTCCAGGTACCCCCAAGCTATTTCAAAGCGATAGAGGCACGAGTTTCCAGTCTGCTATGGGGAAACAAACCGGCACGTATTGCACAGGGCAAATTGGTTAAAGGGTGGTACGACGGGGGAATAGCACTTCCAAACATACAGTTGTATTATTGGGCAGCACAATTAAAGATTATTAACCAGTGGATACACGTCCCGCAAACAGACCCCGCTTTTAAGGAGGACAGACACGGGCTAGGGGTAGAAGGTATGATGTCAGCGTTGTATAATGAGAAACGGCCCCCCGCATTGATTGGGCCCACAAAACACACAATCACCTTGTGGCACAGGGCACATGCAAAACTGGGAAGGAAGGGAATCATAACTCAACTTACTCCATTGTGGGATACCAAACGGCTGGGACGGCTCAGGAATAGTAAGGGGTTTGCCCAGTGGGACGCATGGTGGGCAACATGTGGCATAAGGGGGAGATAATCACGTTTGAACGTCTTAGGGAACAATACGAGTTGGCGCCCTCGGAAATGTTCCGATACCTGCAGGTACAACATGCGTTACGAGCGGCCTTGCCAGCGGGTACCGAAGTCCCGGAGGCCACCCCCTTGGAGGATAGATTACTCACAGATTATATGCAAAGGCGCGCCACTTCCCTCACCTACAAAAAATTGGTCAACAACTTGCCGGACCCTATGAGGGTACTCCGGGGAAAATGGTCTCGAGATGGTGGGGAACTCGATGACACAGAGTGGCGGGAAGCAATGGCATCTACACGGGAGGTGGGGATACACTCAAGGGTTAGGCTGGTGCAGCTCAAAATTCTGCACCGTATTTACTATACCAGGCTAACCCTCTGCAGGATGGGGAAAGCTTTGCACCCGTACTGCTTGAGGCGCTGTGGGGAGGAGGGGTCATTGTATGGTCATTATACCATACAATGTGGCAGTGTCCGAAAATAGCTGAATATTGGGTCAAAGTAATGAGGACAATGTCGCAAGTAGAAGAAGTGTCATTGGTACCGGAGCCCAAGCGATGTTTGGGAATAATGATTGCAAAGCGTAACATCGCACAAAAGTGGGGCTCAGAGGAGATACCGACACTCAAGACTTGGTGTAAAGATATGGACACAGCCATGGTGACAAAAAAGCAGTTTACGTTAACCGAGGTTGTCCGCGAAAATGGAATAAAGTGTGGGGAGCGTGGAATAAATTCCGGGGATACATATGTGAACCTCCTAGGGTACAGTTGGATGGGGCATCAAAGGATGAGATTGGAGGGGAAATGTGAGATTCATAGGGGCAGGTATTGTCAATGGTAATGGTCTAAATATTGGCAGTAGGCAAAGTGATGTAGTAATGTCAATCGCCAGAATGCACTTGTTGTGCGAATTGTTGAAAAGTGAATGTGCCTTGCGAATTGTATTAATAAAAAGGTCTTTAAAAAAAAAAATGTAAATGTTTTTTGCGACGGATCAGAAATTGAAAGAGGCATCCATGCCCAGTGTTTCCCTGGGTCGATGAGAGAACCTGGTGGTTAATGATATGAATCTCATGTTAGACCTTAGGCAACTGGAGCAAGAAGTGGGTGAGGGCAGTTCACATGCTGTTACTGAGACACAATCAGTTACTGAACAAGCAGAAGGGTGAAGCAGAAGAAATAAATATTTTTAGTGATGCACCCACTACTTTTAGACCATCGTCAAAGTTTATTCCAGTGACTGCAAAAGATTCTGTCAATATATTTGGTGAACTTGTGGTTAACGAAGTGAAGCGACTATATACTAACATTAATACAAAGAAGACAACATTGTTGCAAAAAAAAGAAAGATTATTATGCTTTAGTAAATAAACTTGCATCGAATCATGAGTGTATTGTGCGCAATGCTGACAAGGGAGGTAATATTGTGTTATGGGGGAGGCAACAATATCTATGTGAAACTTACAAACAGTTGAACATTCGTTTGAATTCTGTAAAGGTTGAAATAATATTTAATAGCCACAGATTGTATAACATTCAACTACAAGAGTGGCATAATCAATGTCTGATCAGCCATAAGTAACATATGTACTTAAAAATATCTAGTTCAGTCACTCCAGTCTTGTACCTAATACTGAAGGTTCATAAGGATTCTGCGAATTCTCCCGGGCGTCCTATAATTTCTGGTTTCTTATTGGTTACTATAGATGTGACCACTTTATACACCAGCATCAGACACGAAGACGGTCTGAATGTGATCAAATATTACCTACGAAATTGCCCTTTGAAATTATGGGCACATACACAGATGATTTTGTCAATGATTGCTTCATATCTGAAGAATAATTACTTTCTCTTTAATGAGGTCCTATACCATCAGATATGTGGTACAGCGATGGGCACCTGCTTCACCCCCAGCTATGCTAATTTGCATATGGGCTGGTGGGAGGAGCAGGAGGTTCAGACGCTGTATCATGAGTAATGACAGGAGAACGTAATGCACTGGAGCCGATATATTGACGATTTATTTATCGTCTGGAAAGGCACAGAAGAAAGTATAAAAACTTTATCAAAAAACTCCAAGTCAATAATCTGAATTTATGTTTCACTAGCAATATAAGTGCTACCAGCGTTGGCTTGTTAGACTTAACTGTATATATCCAGGAAGGAATGCTAGAAACCAAACTGTTTTGGAAGCCAACAGCTGGCAACACGTTGCTTCACGCAACAAGCTTCCACCCGAGAAACCTGGTAAGAAGCATCCCTTATGGGGAATACCTACGCACTACGAGGAATTGTAGTAACCAGCCAGAGCTTAAAAAAGAATTGAGTTGTTTAAAAACATGGTTTTTAGCTAGAGGATATACAGAAGGAAGCATCCAATCAGCTATATATAAGGCCAACAAGAATAAAAGAGAGGAAATTATTTTTAAAGACAGACAATACAACAAAAGAAAAGAAGAAGATAAAAAGAGTAAGGTCATCAATCAATGCAGAATGATTACTACATTCAGTAATCAAGTAAGCAGTTTGAGAACTATTCTGTATAAACATTGGCACATAATTAAGAATGACCCTGTATTAGGCAAATTAGTACAGAGGAGACCACAGATAACTTTTAGGATAGTAAGATCCCTTAAACAATCTCTTGTTAGCAACATGTTGCCTTTACCTAAAACGACAGATAAGGCGACAACTTGGATTAATCATAAAGATGGTTTCATTAAGTGCACTAAGTGCAAAGTGTGCACCCATGGTAAAAATACTACAGTGAATAAATCTAGCCTCTCCATAACAGAAAAGAAAATTAGAGGCCAGTATTCATGTAAAACTGATTTTGCTGTCTGCATTCTCCAGTGCCCCTGTGGCCCGAGGTACGTGGGCAGCACAATCCTACCAGTGCACAAAAGAGTGTTGCAGCACTTAAGGGCCATCAAGAACGGAGACAAAACCTATCCAGTGGCACGCCACTTTGATCAACATCATGGTAAGAATGTACAAGGTCTGACATATTTTGTTTTTGCAGCTATTCCACCAAATTCGAGAGGAGGAAGCCACGAAAAGAAATTGAGGCAATTGGAATCTTGTTTTATTATTGAATTAAATAAAAAAATACCGGAAGGTCTCAATATGGAAGAAGATTTTCACACACATTTATGAATGATGTAATGCCGTCTTTACCTTCCACTCCCTGTGTTTTTAACCTTTTTAGGTTTTGGTTTTTATTTTATGCACATGCACTTTAAGTTGACAGCTGAGGTAAATGAATGTTGTACCATCGCCCACTTCGGCAGAATTAGGTTCAATCCATAATTACATAAATATGTGATGTATAGCCCACTTGGGAAGAATACTCTGTTTGATCTAAAACGGCAGCAAGTGTCAATGATGGACTGTGTATTTGGGTACCAAATATATTGACACTATTGTGGTGAGATTTTGGTTATCCATAAAGTCTACATTTCAAAATTTGATTTTTAAAGCAAATGCAACGCCGCGTTTCAAGTAAACAATATCAATTTATTACATTGTATAAAGACACACAGGTTTTTATATGAGAAACTACCAGTCTGTCTTCAGTATTTATTGTCTTGTAGTTCACATGTGACACGTAATGAGGTGTGTTTAAAATGGTTGAAAACGTTATTACTTTGTTGCTGAGCAAGCCTGCTGTGCAGGTGAAACGCGTCCAACAACAACAGCCAACAAATAAATGTGTGCTTGGTGAAAGGCATGGCGTCGTCATCCTTGTTTTGCAAGGGATTCAAGATATATACAAAAATATATATATATTTATACATATATACATATAAATACACACACATATCACAGACTTCGCCTAGCACTATCCAGTTTTCCGGAAACAGACGAACGCGGACCCAAGAATTTGGTGCAAATATATTTACTGACTGCCCTGCACCACCGCCATAACGCGCTTCGGCCTCCCAAAGGCCTTGACTACATGATATATATATACTCCCACCGCCTCCTACAATATAACATATATATATATATATATATATATACAAGAAAACTCTGTCTCACAAGTTGAAGAAGTGTCCTCAAAGAACGGAAGCAGACCCAAGGTGCGGTGAGAAATACAATAATTTATTTAAATATAGAAGACACCACCGCCGCCATTACGCGTTTCAGCCCGTCACAGGCCTTGGTCACATGATGCGCAACACAGCGGGTTTACCAATTATATTCACTTGCGTGAGTCACATGTGCAACAAGAAGTAAATCATAGACATAAACAATCAGGCAACATGTCCAATGATAGCCTGTCTTCACATGACTATGCCCCACAAAGTTGTAATTACTGTATAAATACTATGTATTTCCAGCTTAATACTAATTACAACTTCATTTTTTAACAGGGTAATTTGTTTAAAAAAATAAATAAACAAATGTTCATTGTAAAAACATATGGCATATAAGTCATTTGAATTAACTTATTAAGCTGCATAATGCAATTCGATGTTACCATAATAATTGTTTTAAAACCTTCCCTTTGAAATAAAGAGAAGGAGATAGTCCTTCACAATTAGTTTTCATAAATAAGACATGTTGCTTGTTTCATAATGCGGCCCCAATGGGGCCCTTCTATTGAAACCCTTGCTGAAATAAAGTGACTGTGCTAATTAATGCAAATATGCATATCAATAACTGGAAGTCACATCCGTGACATCAATTGTTAATAAATATACAATACAATTTATTAAAAAAATAAGAGATAAACCCTATGTGCAAAAAGTGTGTGTAAAAACTTGTTAAAATGTAGTATTACTTACAAAACAGGGAAATAGCAGTATGTAACTAGAACTCGTTAAAGTTCTGTAATCCTGTACATAATGTAGAAATAACAGATGACCAGTTTATAGATGAGTGTAAAAGTCCTCGCTCGAATTTAAACCTCGGGGACTCTTGCTGTCCAACTCTAAAATATACTCAGTTTCCAATCTCCTAAGTGCGACCTACCGGTTGCCTCCCCTTCTCAACGTTGGAATTGAGTCCACCACCCAGTAACTGAAAGGCTCCAGTTTACTGGCGTGGCGCTCCTTAAAGTGGCGTGCAACCGGGTAAGTCAAATCCTTATTGGTGATTGCTCGCATGTGCTGGAGTACCCGCTTGTGAACCTGCAGCTTGGTGCTGCCAACATACCGCAGGCCACAGGAGCACTCCAGCACATACACTGCAAAATCCGTCCTACAGTTCAGATATTTGGAGATCGGAACAGGCTCTGAGAGAAATGGAGTCAAATACGTTCTGCAGTTCACTCCATATCTACATGCTTTACAAGAATTACAGCGAAAAAACCCTTTTCTTGCTGTTAACCAGGATTTAGACTGACTCAATTCAGGACTGCTGCTCACTAGCAAATTACTCATTGAGCGTGCTTTCCTAAAAGCAATTTTGGGTTTCTTCGATACTTGATTGCCTAACACAGGGTCAGCACGGATTAATGCCCAATTATTTTTAATGATTTTTCGCACAGATTTGTGTTGTGCACTAAATGTTAATATAATCCGTGTATCCTCAGTTGTACCAACTATTGGATTGTGTACCGGGGTTGCTTTTGGTGCCAGTGCCATGATTCTGGTTATGTTATTGACTTTCAGCACTGCTCTAGAGAGTATAGATTCAGAATACCCTCTCTCCCTGAATCGGTCCCTGCAGTCACATTGTGATTTGAAGAAATCAGCCTCCGTGCTACAAATGCGTCGCATTCTTAGCATTTCACCAAAGGGAATACTGTTGATTAAATGTTGTGGGTGATGACTGAATGCATGTAACACCGCATTCCCCGCAGTGCCCTTTCTATGTAGTCTAGTTTGTAGTTGATTATTGCAAACAAATATTTCAACATCTAAAAAGAAAACTGACTGACTACTGATTTCAAAAGTAAACTGCAGGTTCAAATCATTGATGTTAATTGCTTTGAGGAACCGTCGGGCACTACATTCATCACCTCGCCATATCAAAAACAAATCATCAATAAATCTATACCAACAGATAATACTGGACTCCATGATTGCGTGGTATTTGGCCATGAGGACCCGCTCCTCCCAGTAACCCATATGCAAACATGCGTAACTGGGAGAAAAGCAAGCCCCCATGGCCACCCCTCGCGTCTGCTGGTATACCTGGTGTTGGAAGAGGAAGTAGTTGTACTCTAAACACATGGAAATCATAGTAAGTAACATCTTATTATGAGAGTAAATTCCCATGGCTCTACGGTTCAGATTGTATTCACAGGCCCTGACCCCATCCAAGTGTTGAATACTGGTATAGAGGGTCGTGACATCCATAGAGATGAGTAACAGATCTTGGCTCCATGGAACATTGACCAACTTCCTCAAAAAGTCCCCAGTGTCCTGTATATAGGATGGGAGACTTTTCACATGTTCTTATAGAAAGTGGTCGGCATACTTAGACACATTCTCCAACAGGCTACCCCTAGCTGAGATGATCGGTCTACCAGGGGGTCTGTCCATTCTTTTATGAATTTTAGGGATGAAATATATAACTGGAGCAATAGGGTGGTCAACTTTAAGAAACCTAAATTCATCCATTGTAATCAAACCTGCCGACTTCCAAGCTAATAACTTGCTGTAGCAGTCCTGACGTGCTGCACATTATTTGGAGAGAACTCAATTTGTAGTAGTTACGATTATTGAGATGAGCAAGGGCTTCTTCCATGTACTGTTCCCTGTTCCCTGGGTCATAGGACCACATTACCGCCTTTGTCCGATTGCCGAACTATGACATTATTGTTAATTCTTAGCTTCTGCATCAGTTGGAAATATTGATTATCATGTTTACTGTATTTCCTCGGTGCCCTGGCTGTCAGAGAATACAGGCTCTTCAATTCTGTTGCCACCTTTTCACTGAATGAGTCCAGATTGTCTTTCAACATGAGGGGATAAAAGGTGGATTTAGCTCTGAAGGGAGTTTTAGCCATTGAACTTCTAAGAGGCGTGCAGCTCACATCTCCCATGACTCCTTCTTGCTCATTTTGAAGCTGTTGTAAATCCCTCATCAAATCCACATCTCCCGCACTGAGATTATTATGCTTATTGCCAGCATCAACCAAACCCTGTGGTTGTTCCTCAGGTGCATTTGTTGGACTTTGAAGGGCAAAGAATTTTCGAAGTTTCAATTTCCGCACAAACTTGTACATGTCAACCCTCGTCTCTGAATATTTGAAGTCCGCCTTAGGGCTGTATGATAACCCTAGTGCAAGGATGTCGGTTTCCTCCTGTGTGAGATTGATGTTTGTTAGGTTGACCACAGTCTTATTAGTGGCTGGGTTGGTACTGATTATCTGCGTTTCCATCCCCTGTTTGATTTTTTGTTGCCACCGTTTGTACTTGTGGTTTTGACGGCGCCTTGCCCTGCGCTTTTTGTTGTTCCTGCTTTTGCTGCTTGCGTAACTGCGACATTGGGGGCACGAGGCCTCAAGGTTTGTTTTCGGTCTTGTCGCATGCAACTGATTTCCTGAGCAAGCGATGCTCGTTGAAACCCCAATCCCACATTGGATTTCAGTTGTTCACCCTCCGATTCACTATCTACGACCGAGCTGAGGTCGGTATTTGATGAAGATGCAAGTTCCACATCCGCTCGTGAGTGAATCTTGGGATCTTTTGCCAATACACCAGCTTTAACTGCATCATATTTTTTGGCAAACGTGAACACTCGCCCTTGTTCATAATCTGTTTTGTCCCTTTGAAATTTGAAGGTTTTCCGTTTTTTGATCACCTCCTCATCCCTACGCAAGCGTGCAATCATTTCATCCCTATATTTAGTTTTCTCTGATGTGTCTTCAAATTCCGCAATTGTCTTTTCCATGTCCTCTATTTCTTTCTGTAATGCCGCTTGATCACTGATGGCATATTTAACCAAAACTTCAACCAACCGTCTAGAGGAGTCCAAATTGACAGTGGCCCATTCTGTTAGCATTGCAGGATCAGGTTTGTCATAACTTGGGGCCAGCATGATTCTCAATCCCCTCGGTATCCTGCCAACCTCTAAATAGCGGGATAATGATTTGTGCTCCCACCATTTCGCCTGTTCGGCGCGCATGATTTTCTCCAGCTTCCTGAATTGCTCCTTTAAACTGGTATTGTCTTCCCTCACTGCACTTTCTTGTGCTGGCGTTGCTGCCACATTGCTGGGGGAATCATCAAACATGGTACATGCTGCAGCTTCCCTGCCTCGTAGCGCATCGGCAAACATGGCGTCTAAAAATGTTATATTCCCGCTGCCACTGTGAATCCCCTCGGGCACTCCCGTGTACGATTCGTATGGCAACTCCTCCACCGAGTCAGTGCGCTACCCCTACCTGCCAGAGGTTCCGACGACAGCTGGTCCTCCGACACGGCTTTTCGTCTCCCTCTGTTACGGCTGGGGATTTCTTCGCTGCTCGGGGGCCTTCGGCGTCTTCCAAACGAAATACTCTGCAATCTCCGGGACAACCGGAAGTGAGCTCTTTTCCGATCGGCCCTTCGTAGAGGAGGGGTCTGCTGATACCGGCGAAGCTCCTCCGGTACTAGATACAAGAAAACTCCGTCTCACAATTTGAAGAAGTGTCCTCAAAGAACGGAAGCAGACCCAAGGTGCGGTGAGAAATACAATAATTTATTTAAATATAGAAGACACCACCGCCGCCATTACCCGTTTCAGCCCGTCACAGGCCTTGGTCACATGATGCGCAACACAGCGGGTTTACCAATTATATTCACTTGAGTGAGTCACATGTGCATCAAGAAGTAAATCATAGACATAAACAATCAGGCAACATGTCCAATGATAGTCTGTCTTCACATGACTATGCCCCACAAAGTTGTATTTACTGTATAAATACTATGTATTTCCAGCTTAATGCTAATTACAACTTCATTTTTTAACAGGGTAATTTGTTTAAAAAAATAAATAAACAAATGTTCATTGTAAAAACATATGGCATATAAGTCATTTGAATTAACTTATTAAGCTATATATATGTATATGTGTTTATATATATATATAATTGTTTTTTTTTTAATAGGGTGGGGTTGCGTGAAGAGCCCCAAGGAACAACAGACCCAATAGTGTAGAGAGTGGATTCAAAAGACGGGCATTCTACCAATTGAGTTCTATTTCCAAGAAAGGATGTCAACCAATGTATGACCATACCCATCAAGCCAACTTCCTGAAATTTGTTTAGGAGAATGAAATGGGAGATATTGTCAAAGGCCGAAGAAAGATCCAAAAGGAGCATGAAAGCAATAACTCCCTGGTCCAAAGTCTTTCTCACCCAATCAACCACTGCTACTAAAGCTTTTTCTTTACTATAGTATGCTCTAACATCTTACTGAATGGGGTCTAATAGTGAGTTGTCTTCCAAAACTTTAGAAACTTGAAGATTGACATGCGTCTCCAAGACTACTGCAGACAGGGGGAGCAGGGAAATTAGCCTAACCTTAGCTAGTACCAGATCTGCAATGGTATATTTTAGCATGGGTCCTATTTTTGGGGTTTTTTCCATTTGGCCGGCATTGCTTCTTCTGAAAGAGAAATATTGCATATCTCAGTAAGGGTTGATGTTATTTTTTCGAATGCTAGTTTACAGACAGGTTAGTGGGCAGGCATCTAATGGGGGATCAGCTTTGATTTGCATGAGACATTTGTTTTAAACTTGCGGATAGTTAAAGGTATAAATGCTCTCAATAATATTTTCCCATTCACCGTACAGTTTTCCCTATTCCCTGTGTCATGCATATTCAGAGTGCCCTGAGGAAATGAAACATTATATATTTTTTTCAATGTTTTCCTGCAAAAAGACAGCAAGTTAATTCGCACCCTATTTGAAAGATGAGAGGAACAATACTTTGTGTTTCCGCATATGCAAGTTATTTTACTATAGAAAAGAACTTAGAGGTGTTTTTTTTTATAATTGGAGATGGCGTGGCCCAAGTATTCTGCTTTATCTAATTCAATCTCCTGTTTATACTTTGGATGGCTCTTTATAAGTAATGTTATCCCCCTCTCTGTGGTCCTTCCTCCATTGATGCTCTGTTTACAGTCTTTCGTAATTTCCTTAAAATTTCGAGAATCAGACATCTGAGGGGTGAACTCTGTTTTTTAGGGTGATGGTGACACAGACAGGCTGAACGATTCGATGTCTTGCTTTATTGAGAATTGTTGTGAGAGACCCGTTTCTATTAATTTTAACAACATATTGTACTTTTTACCACACTCTGGTTAGTTCGTGGAAACATTCAATAACACCGTGGCATGCACGGATTTCAGTAACTGCTGGCTGGCGGTAGCGGCCGAGAGTAAGTAATGTATGTGTGAGCAATTGTGACATATAAAATATATTTTAAAAATCTATTCTGAAGATCCTGTAAAATCTTCCTGTTCACCGGGCAGGAGGAGCAAGCACACGGTGCCCTTTAATACAGACACATTACTACAAATGAAACAATCTTATTCTATCACAGCAGGTAAGGGAGAGGGCCGCACAAATAAGGCCCATGGTAGAGGGAGAAGGTAAATCTGGCAGTGTGAGAGGCATCTAAGAACACAGAGAGCAAGGATGCATTAGATATTTAATGGCAAGGACAGAGACAACAGGAATATACTGGACATAGGTAAGTGGACGTGGAGAGGAAAGAGGCGTGTTCTGCGCTCTACCGTTTTTCTGCTGTTACTCTTTTTACTGTAATCATATTCTATCACAAATCTTGAGGTCATGGGTGAACATTTGGGGCCCGATTCACAGAACTAACTTAAGACAAAATCCTAAACTTACTACCATTTTGGTATTCGCAGAAGGCACTTACTCATTTTGTTATTCACAGAAGGCATTTACTCATTTCGGTATTCACAGAAGTTAGGAGTCCTAACTTTAGGACTCCTAAATGCCTTCTGTGAATACCGAAAGTCTTAAAGTTAGGATTTTACTCAGTTTAGGAGTAGTAAAGTTAGGACTCCTAACTTTAGGACTCCTAAATGCCTTCTGTGAATACCGAAAGTCTTAAAGTTAGGATTTTTCTCAGTGTAGGAGTAGTAAAGTTCGGACTCCTAACTTTAGGACTCCTAAACTGAGAAAAATCTTAACTTTAAGACTTTCGGTATTCACAGAAGGCATTTAGGAGTCCTAAAGTTAGGACTCCTAACTTCTGTGAATACCGAAATGAGTAAGTGCCTGCTGTGAATACCAAAATGAGTAAGTGCCTTCTCTGAATACCAAAATGGTAGTAAGTTTAGGATTTTGTCTTAAGTTAGTTCTGTGAATGGGGCCCTTGGTTCTCAAGCTTGAACAAGGGTTTTTATTTGCGGTGGAACATTTCACAATGCGTCTGGAGCACGAGTCTAACCCACAAGTTGATTTTGAAAATACTTGCACTTAGCACACTTACATTAAGTGTAACAGTAAGCAAACAGAGTATGTTATGTGTTATGTTATGAGTATTTGTAAAGCAGACTATCACTAGCAAGAGTATCCTGGCGCTAAGCAGGTGTGTGCGCCTTGCCTTGCGAATGGTAGGTTAGTTAGTTAGGTGAAAAGCCAGGTCTTCAGCTTCTTGATGAATTCAAGAAGAGAGGAGGAGGCTCTGATGAGATTGGGACTCCTGCAGAGCAGAGGTCTGTGGGTGGTTGGTGGAAGGAAAAGGGACGATTCAAGTAGATAGTAGATAGGGCCTAATTTGTGTAGTGTGTGAATGCGAGGAGTTTCAAATGAGATGGCTTGTGTATCATGAGCCAGTGGAGGTCAAGTAGGTGTGGGCTAATGTGAGTTCTGTGTGGGAGGCTGAGGATGAGTGCTGTGTGGGAGGGTGATCCCGGCATAGAGGGTGTCCCTATAGTCCAACGTGCTGGTGACTAGGATGTGAAAGTCAGTTTTTCTCGTGTAGATTGAGATCAGGGTTGGATTGGGATTATAAATCGGCCCGGGTACGCTAAAAAAAAGTGGCACACATTTGCATATTGCCTTTCCGTAAAACACTGCTTCAGCAACATTTTATTTGAAAATAGGGGGAGGGGGTAAAAAAAATGCACAGATTAGTTTACACTGGTGAAACATACCTGAAGACAAGTGAGGCCACTATTGCTTAGGCCCCCTGCCCCCAGTTATTCTGCATATATTAATGGGCCGGCAGGCCCAACGAGAGAAAGGGAGTGACACCTCTACCCGCTGATAAAAGGAAGGTAACGTATGCCCATCTGCCTCCAAAAAGGCCACTCAGGCACCCAGTGGGCCGCTAGCAGCATCCAAACAACGCAGATACCGCACAAATCGGCCCCCCAGGCTGCTCAGAAAAGCAGCCCACAGCTGGAATTCGGTTACTGGGCCCTCGGGCATAGCTCGAGTTCCGCGTTACCAATCCGACCCTGATTGAGATCCATTTGCAGAACTTCCTCAGCATCTTCAGAATGTGGGAGCAGGATAAAGTTACCGCGTTGACTTGAGCAGTCCTGTCCAGTTTGCTGTTGTTGATGGTTCTGATGTTCCTGGTATTGGGTGCGGGTCCAAATTTGGCCTGCTTCCAATTGGAGTCCCATGGTTAGGCCTTCTTGCCGAAAATCACTACTTGTGTCTTGTTGGTGTTGAGCTTGAGCCATTTAGCTTTCATCCAGTTAGTGGCTTCAGTCATGCAGGCGGTAAGCTTGTTTCTTGTATTCGAAGTCTAGTCCAAGAGGGATAGTATGAGTTGCATGTCGCCAATGTTGGAGTAGATGCTAATGTTGTGTGCATGGATAACGTTGGCCAGGTGGATCCTGTATACGTAGAGGAGGATGGAGGCTGCGTGATGGACTTTGAGGCACTCTGCAGATGAGTATCCATCAGCCAGTGCAATGGCCCGAAGAGACACTTGAGGTTTAGACCAAAGGTTGAATTTCATCAAGACAATGAATTTAAAGGCAGACTCTTTTCATTGTGACTCTGGCATTTGGGAGGCCTCGTGCATTCCCTAGGTTAAAGTTTGAATCTGGTTACAATTTTGGTTAAGATATTTTAGAATATTTGAACTCGCAAATGACAGAAAACATTAGGACCACGCTAAACGCATAGCTAGAGAGGCTGTGCCTCTTGTCTACCTTAGGGACTTCAAATAATTTTTTATATGCATTTTGTGGTTGTTCATAGAAATAGTCCAAGGAGAAAGATCTCACTGGAACTTTTATGCCATGCACTTTCACTTTCACTTTTATGCCATGCAGAAAGGAGAACAAATATGTAATGGTATGAAAAAGGTGGTTAAAGGCTAATGTCTGAAATTGAAACGGCATCTCATCTAGTCTATATGCCTATTCAAGCTCAACACATTTTCTCAGATTCTATAGCACTGTTTCCATGGAAGAAGACACACTTGTATCTTGGTGAAGTAGGTGTGAACAAATGATTATAGTATGACAAAACTTGTCCATAAGACTTTCATGTGGGCTCATAAGTTTATCCCCTTCTCCGCGGCACGAATTCCGCCGTGGCGCTGGGGGGGGGTTTGGGGTCAGCACGGCGCCGCCATGCTCATGACGGAACCACGCCGTCATGAGTCACGGGCGAGCTGTGCTCATGACGGCGTGGTTCCGTCATGACTCCGCCCACTTGCATTGATCGCCCGCACAGGCGGGGAATCAGTGCCGCGTGGGTGGAGCGGCCGCCAACGGCCGCAGCATGACGGAACCACTCCGTCATGAGCACACGGCGCCCGTGGCTCATGACGGAGTGGTTCCGTCATGAGCAGGGAACGGGTTAACTTTGCAGTTTTGAAGATCAACTCATTTATCAAATTTATGAACTAAAGAAAGACACTTGAAACCATGTGGAAGCACAGAAGACAAATAACCACAAGTGAAACATTTTATGGATTCACTTCCTTTGAAAACAAACTCTAACAGGTAAAGGGCCATGTTGGGCTAAGTACCAGAATCAGGGCATTGTTCTTGACGACTTGGAACACAAAATAACACTGCCTACCTCCAACTTGTTACAAAGAAGAAACATTGTTGTACTTTACCCAGATACAATGGTGTGAAACAAAATCCTAATGTTTCATAAGAAGCGTAGCACCCCTGAATCAACAGCAGCTCTCAAACGTCATTCAAAAGGCTTCCAGTGACAAGCATCACAAATGATACAACCGTTTCCTATCAGAGTGCCACAATGTGCATCTTTTGAGATTTAATTGATCCCACGTATTTCCGCCACTAAAATATGAGTTATGTGAGGAATTTTCATATTAAATGTGAATGCAATTCATGGCTGTATTAACATTGTTTTGCTCGTATTTTTTGACATGGCCCAGAACATTACATAGCTAACCTTAACCTAGAGGGGTTGTGCATCAAAGAGGGGGGAGAGAGATAGAGAGAGAGAGTTAGAGAGAGAGCGAGAGAGAGAAAGAGAGAAAGAGAGAGAGAGAGAGAGAGAGAGAGAGAGCGCAGTGGCGGCTAGCTTCAATAAAAAAATGGTGCGGCATGAAGGTGCTCGACTCACCATAAATCAGGAGCTGGAGCACGACCGCTGTGGCACTTCTTTCCACAAGTGGGAAAAGGAAGGACTTCCTTGCTGCTTGTAGAACGCAACTCCAACCTAACGTGGAGCTGCTTTCATGCTGTCAAAGCAGCTCCAGGATTGATGGGAGCGGGCTCACCCAGCGGTCATTTTGAAGCTGGAGGCCTGTGACAGCTATCGCTAGGCTGTTTCACAGCCTTTGGATTGCTGGGTCTACAATGCGCATGTCGGACTGGATGTCGCAACACGGCTGGCCAATCGGACATGCGCACTGTAGATCAGTGTTGCCATCCTGTAGTTGCAGGATTCAGCCCCACCCTCGTGCAAGTCGCTACGTTGTCTCACACTGTGATGAGGAGGCATGCCATGGGGGTTACGGAGGGTGTTTCCACGTAACACCTATGGCATTTGACACATTCCCAGATTTACAACAAGTTATAAACCTGGGAATGCCTCAAAAGGCTATGCCTCCTCAGGGAAGGTGTAAGGGAGGAGCAACGAGGAGAAATAACATTATTTTCCCTCAATTTTTCCTCTTTCTATGTGTGCAGCATTAAGCAGCACACATAGAAGGAGGAAAGTGCCTCCAGAGATTGTTTTGATGCAGGAAGGTGGTCCTTCCTGCACAAAAACAATCATTCCTACAATGCAGACACCTTTGCACCATGGTGCAAGGGTGCCTGTGTTGGCACATGGCAGCCAATTGTGTCCCAGTGAAGGGAAAGAGGACATGAATGCACCGTATCTGGTAGATTTTGCGCAATCCTTCCCTTTTCTTTTGCCATAGGGCAGCGAAGCAGTAAGGATTGCGGCACTGCCCTACAGCAAAATATTATAAATGAAGCCCTAAGTGTTTTGAAATACATTTATGCCATTGTTGCTTGTTTTATTTTTCACTATGTAACCATCTAAGGAATTACTAAGGAATTATTGTGTTTTGAAAGCAGCAACCCTGACTGAATTTTCCATCTATATGTCTATATTATGGTTGTAATTGCGATGGTATACTGTATTTGATCTCAACCTATAAACCAGTTGTGATGAACTACACCTTGATTGATGGATCTAGTGACACCAGAGTCAATAGGAATTTGGAGGCCCAGCTTACTGCACAGATGCAGTACCTCATATGCTGTTTAGTAGGGAAAATGTGCATTCTCACTTATCCGACTGATAGATGCTACTACAACTTTACATGCTTGGGAAAAGACCTGACACGTTTTTCATTCAAACCTTGCCGAAAGGATCTCTAACCAAAATTGGCTAGGAATTTCCCTCACCCAGATCGATAGGGCAGCCAGGATAATATTTGTTATTCTTAATCCCGAACGCCACCGAGAAAACCTTAACCCTGTCGCCAACTCTCCGCGACCTCTCTGCAAGTGCTGAAAAAGTGTTTTACTCTTAATGTTAACAGTGTGGCAATGCGGTTATGTAAACATTGTGGCAATACTATTTGAGGAAATCTTCTGCTTCCTCCTCCTCCCAAAAACACAGAAGAATGGATTTATACTGTCACAGCCACACAAGATCATGCGAAAATAATTCCCTCTCCGGACGGCATCATTGAGGGGACAAAGGAATACCTGCATGTTAACATTAGTTGGATTACTAGGGTGTACGTTCGCGGTTCGCAGTGCCTCTTGGTAAAATTAGGGCCCAGCTTTACAAACAAGCACAAAAAGCAACACAGCAGCCAAAAATGCTGTGCTGCATTGCGTGACTGGGAGGCAGCAGGATAACGCCATATCTACAGAGATATGGCTCTTTCCTCCCCTCTCCCTAGTGCTGGCCCTGATTTCAGATGCCATGCGCCAAGCACACACATTAGCGTCATAGCGCTAGGGTGCGTGCCTGAGCCTAACATTGGCTTTGTAAAGGAAGGGTACTCTTCCTGTACAAAATACTATGCTTAGGCACACTTTAGAACTTTTCCTACTTTGTATGTGTGCTGCACTTCATTGTAAGCACGCATGCAAAGTCAGAAAAGAAAGGAGAAATAAAAACATTTCACCTCTTAACGCCTCCTTTTAAATGCTGTTAACTTTTGGCGGTAAACCCTGTCTACTATTGTTTGTAGATAGGGTTTTGCATCAAATGGCATGGGTGGTAGCATGGGAACGCCCATGTACCGCCCATGTAACTCCCCTTTGGCACTAAGTAAAGCAAAACAGTGCCTCATGCTGCTTTGTCTTTCGTTTAGGGTACTTTCCAGAGCAAAACAAGTTGTGCACTGGAAAGTAAATTAGAAAAAAGTAAGTATTTTGTGACGGTTAGCGTCACTTTTGTGACGATAACCCAGCGCAAAATGTTAGTAAATATACCCAAAAGAGTGCTTGCAAAAACAAAAACAGGTTCTTCATGGAAATTAGTAGATGATCAATAGGAGAAAAGACATGTTCAACTCTTTCCTGAATCTTAAGGGGTTCTTTAAAGCCTCTATATTTTGGGGAAAGCTGAACCCAGAGGCTTAACAGGCTACTCAGTCCTAATGCTGTCTTTAAAGAGGCCCTTACAAACATAAAGTAGAAGAAGACAAACTCGAGACGAGAATAGTGATCACTCTATCTGGTGTGGTTGGAGTTCAATGACTAGTTCATGAAAGGGCAGAGGAACAATATTCATCAATGGAGAACACTTAGAAAGGAGAGTACGACGAGCAACACCAGTTCATCACCAACTGTAAATTTATACTTCTCCTTCCCTGCACCTACAAAATAAATGAATAAAGTCCCAGAAAAATTTGAAAGATGAGAAAGGAATGGCACAGTAGGAGAGAAGGAATTTAATTTTAAATACAAATTTTACAACAAATGTCATTGTCTCACACTGCCTCCCTTACTGACAGAGGCGCTGATTTGATAAAGGAAAGCGTGACAGTTCTCCAAGGTTCAGAGTAGGTCTGGGTAGAACTTGCGGAGTTTCACTCAGCGCAATTCTGCAGAGTTACAATGAAAACGCGGTGAGATTCAGTGGAGATCCATGAGCGGGTGGGAATAGGCCCATTGTGCTGCTCGTACTGAGTTTTAGCATCAGGAGATCGTTCCGCGCTGAAAACTCAGCAAAAACAGCACCACGAACATTACCAGAGGGGGCTGTTTCTCAAGATGATTTTTGGGCAGCTCAAGTACATTTTCTATTTGAGCGGCAGCTTTCTGTCCGCAAACGGTAACAGCCACCTGCTTTGCAGAAATCTCGCCGGGTGCTCTCTTAGCAACCAAAAATCACACTAGGGGATGCCAAATCTTGCTAGCGCTCGCCAACTTACCACTGGTGTGCTGCGCATGAGAAAAACTTTCGTCACGCGGTGGTTGGTAAAATTTGGCCCTAACTCTGCGTTACAAGCATAATGCGGAGTGCCCAAAATTCCGCCAACTCCGCCAACAGAGTGGAATTTATTGCTCGTCCCTAGTTCAGAGAGGAAAAACTAAAAATCCTAGAAAAGTTTTAACGGACATGGACATCCATTGACAAATGCAAGACATACCTATTTAGGCTTCTGCTATTATACTAGCACTTGCTTAAATTCTTAAGCGAAAAGACATAATGTTATTTGGAAAATTTCCCAACAGGTGATGAAATACTCTTGGTCTCATGAAAATCAGCATCAGTTCCTCTCTAATTACCTTTAGACATAGATGCATTTTTTTTTAATAGTTCGTTTTTTGTGATATAAAAAACGGGTTACCAACGTCCAATTTGCTTTTCTATAATCATATGTGCACCACATATGTTAATACAACAACGCATTGAACATCAAAATATACATCCACCCACATCAAGACTTAACTAATTACTAAATCTCCTCCCTTTGAAGGTAGAAATCTGCCTCAGGGATACCCCCTACTATATCACATTTGTTATAGCACATGCTAATAATATTGCGTCACCAAAATAAAGTTAACCAGGATCAGTGTAGGCTCAGGGAAGAATATTAATTAAATATTTAACTTGTGATGCAGTGATCGGCATTGTAGTGGATGCAATATAATTGTAGATTGATATTATTGACTTTGATTTAGTGTCAGACACCCAATCTCCTATGTCAAATTGATCAGATCCAATATGCCCCAATATGTATATTAAGCTCCTATAATGGGAAACCTGTGCATGAGTACGTGTGGACAGAGTTATGTTCTTTCGATTCAGGATAGACGGGCACATGCCAGGGTTGCCCCCTATCACCACTACTTTTAAGGTCGAGTCTGGGCAGCGCATGCACTGCTCTCCGAGCCATGCTGTATTGGAGTACAAAATAAAAGCCCAGCCCACTCTCCACCCATATTTGTCATTGGCTTGTGTCATTGTCCTTTGTAAATGCTGCCTTCTGATTCTTTAATA
Organism: Triturus cristatus; assembly: GCF_964204655.1. Classification (NCBI taxonomy): domain Eukaryota; kingdom Metazoa; phylum Chordata; class Amphibia; order Caudata; family Salamandridae; genus Triturus; species Triturus cristatus. The sequence goes on along the minus strand of NC_140582.1, from coordinate 608,998,171 downwards.
GGCTTGTTAGTCACTCCTTAGTACCGCCTTGTTTTCATTTGTTACCTCCCATGAGGACTGGACCATTTTACTTCGGTTGTTACACTGTGAGTCTTTTTTTAGTCTGTAGCACTATTTTCTTTAATGTGTTTCTCCTACTGCAGGCACAACTTGCTTCCCTGCAACATTCAGCGCCCCATGTGCGCTTTCACTTTCCAAGCAGCCCAGGACAATGGCGGACGCTTCTTTGAAAAAGGTCTCTCATTTACAAGAGTTTGAGCTATTGGCATTGTATATGACAATGCCTTTTATTTATGTGTTCATTCTCAAAACATATAAATAAAAGGCATGTCATTTAAAATGCCAATAGCTTAAAGTCTTTCAAATGCGAGACCTATTCCATTGCGAATGCTTGTTGCACTTGTCATTGAGCCGCTTGCAAACTGGATTGGAATTGATGGATTTGTGCAGGACTTGTAGGGCAATAGGCAAAATGATTGAGCCTCTTTACATGCAGATAACCTTCTGCTATATGCCAGGTACCCAACATGGACTGGCCGGTGATCTATAGATATACTTGCTAGATTGGTGGTGATCTTAGGTTTAGTGGTCAATTCGGGTAAATCAGTGATTTATCCACGGCAGGGAGGCACATCAGCTGTTGATAACAAGCAGCAGTTTCAAATATCTAGGAGATAGACATCACTAGACACCCACTAAGGGCATAGGGGGTTAACTTGCTACCACTCCTACAATCCACACACACAAATTTGATACAACAAAACTCGCTTCCCATGTCACTTATAGGAAGAGTGACTTTATTTAAGATGTTCTCCTTCCAAAGACTGTTGTGTGTACTTCAGAACTACCCGTTCTAAATCCCAGTGGAGTTTTCTTTAGGAAAATCTACAAAAACTTAAGATAATTCATCTGGGCAAACAAGAAGCATATGATAAGTGTGTAGAATCCAGGTACAAAGTTGGCATGGCAGAGGTGGACAAAGACCCAGGCCCTCGTCAGCAGCAGGCTGGACTACGGAAACGCCCTCTACGCGGGAGTCCCGGCCAAACTGCTGAAACGACTGCAACGCATACAGAACGCCTCCGCCCGCCTGATCCTTGACATCCCTCGACACAGCCACATCACACCCCACCTGAGAGACCTGCACTGGCTCCCCGTCAACAAAAGGATCACCTTGAAGCACCTCACCCACGCACACAAGGCACTCCACAACACCGGACCAGCATACCTCAACAGTCGACTCACCTTCTACACCCTGAACTGCCAGCTCCGCTCCGCCACAAGAAGCCACTCTCCGATTAAGTAGAAACCTTTAACATGCATAGGATGCAGTTTTCAGATATCTCCAGCTGTGGCATGCACTGGGTAGCCACCAAAGGGAGCCGAGGAATGTCACGGAGTAGAGGCTGACCATTGGGTTGCTGGAGGGAATTAAAACTTCCCAAATGTACCGAGATCTGTCCTTCAAGTTGCTAGGGATCCTGAATGAAAGAAGATTCCCAAGGGGTGACCGTATACTCATCAGCATAGGGTGCCTGCTGGCTGAAAGGTATTTTGTGAATCACTGGACGTCTCCCTCAGCTGCCCCCCTTCGCCCCACCAGGAGTGCGGGTAAAAGACAGATGTGTCATATTTTAGAAGACTACTGACCAGGTTAGACCAAGCCCGGAAAAACGGGAAAACCCCGCTCATGGCTTTAGAGACTGCAGTGGGGGTGGTTAGAGATTGTTGAACCATAAAGATAATATACGGGCGAGATGTAGAAATGTTCTCTACTGTGATGTTACAGGTGCACTGTGTCATCCTGACGAAAAGTAATGTACCAATTATCGTTTAGTTATTGAGCAAAGGCTAATTTAAAGAGCTTTGAAAAATATATCCAATATATATTTCTTTTACACGTAGACTCACAAATATTGCCTTAATTACACCAATGTTCTGGGCAACAAAACTGGAAACAACTAGTGAATTAGACCCCAAGGACCCAATTTAGAGAGCGCAGTCGAAATAGACATGTAAGCCGCAGACTAGGGGAGGAAATAGCAGTTCTTCTGAGTCTGCGTGGAGGTCCTAAGGCTGGTAGGTCCTTGGTGTGTGCGGTCGACTGATTGCAACATACTTTGAAGAGCACGTACAACACATTCACCAGGAATTTTTTTTTTTTGCTGTAGTGGCAGTCGCCACAGGGGTCTGAAGTACACCGGATTCATTCCATATTCAGAAACTAAGCAGGGGTACTATTATCCGGGGGGTTCACATTGTGGAATTGATATGTTCGATGTTCTTTCTTACGCACTAAGGTTGCCTCTAGGCGCTGGACTATCGCACTGGCCAGAACACTTATAGTGCCGCTACTACTTAAGGAAATGCCATCTTTCAAGGCACAACTGAACTGCTTGTTCCTACTGTGTGCTGGAGTAGTGATGTTCTGAAATACACTGTAAGGTAGTCTATTAGCATGCCACGTCGGATAAGTGGTGCAAAGCAAAAGAACAGATTGGACGAGGAGTCGTGGCTCGGCGGGCCTGCAGAGGTGTAAAGATGCCATGTATGGCTGAGGGTTGGTCTAGGCTCCTATCCCCCTTGAGTGAATGGGTCTGGAGACTCACGTGTCTATCAGCAGACGCTGGTCTGCTGGATATGAATGGGAAATTATACGTCTGGGTAGGCGCAGGTGAGTAATGAAGGGTCTGGCACTAATGGGTAATAATGGTTCTGGGGAGGCATGCGAGGCTAATGGTGGGTCTGGCAGACACTAATACAACATAATGAGAATGGGCAGGTGTCAACGGGCACTGACAGTGCCGGGGACCAGGGTATGGATTATGATAGATCCGAGTGGCTTGTTATGGACGTGGGGACGGTGAATATACACGAGGGCGATGCTCAGCGTCTGGGTAAGGTTTCATATATGTGGGCACTCTGTAGATGGAACCGACTCTAGTTCTGTTCATGGCATTCAAGTTGGCATGCACCTCGGTCGATATAGATCTGCGATATCTGGGCTGTAAACTACCGGCTATACATTGCCCAGGTACGGTTGTGTACATTTTGCACGTTACCTGGCTCGTGCTCGCCGGGGTTGTCGGAGATCTCGATGACCAGCAGCTCCCGGCCCTCGGAGCTGCGCCCCACCGTGTATATTCTGCTGATGGACGAGCACTGCAGCCAGACGGCGACCAGCGCCTCCCGCAGCTCTGGGTACCGGTGATACTCAAAGGAGATGCCGTCCTCGCCAAGCCCGCCCCTGACCCCAGGGGCCGCCGCCGAGCACAAGCTCCCGAGCACCAGCAGACAAACGCTGAGCGCTCCCAGAAGCTGACCCAGCCCGCAGCCGCCGCCCGCCGTCCACGACATCTCAGCTCCGCTCGCTGCCGTGCCTGTCCCGCTGCAGCCTTTGTCTATTCCTGTCAGCCGCCCCGGTGCTCAGTCTCCTCTGATGGTGCTGATGCTGCTCTCAGCCTCTGCCCCCGGGGCTGCGTCAGCTCCTATATCTCCCCCAGCGGCCGCGAGAGGAGGGGGCTGCTGATCCGGCTGCTCGATCCACTCCCGGAGCTGCGGGTAGACGTGGGCTCTACCAAGTGCCCGGGAGGAGGGCGTCTACCTGACACTGACAGCTCCGGCTGCTGCTTCGGTGCTACCGCTGTCGTCTCTCACAGGACTGTGCGGTTTAGAGCACGGTACTGTTTAGTGCAAGACGCCGTTCTTCAGGAAACAGCGCGATGGTCTCACCCTCTGCACAGTCATGCACGTTGACATTACCTGTATACTCCTGCTCACGAAAGTCCTGGTGGGTGAAATGGAGAGAGGGGCGCGTGGCGTGTTATCCCCAGCTAGCTTCTGTGCTCCAGGTTTTCGCCTACTGAAAGGCGCTGTCATCGACCTCAGAGAGATGAAAGGCTGAGCAGGACGGGTTAAAGCTAGGTTTAAATATGTGACCTGTCGATTACATGTATTTTTTAGTGTTTTGTAAATCGCTATTGTATCTTTATATTGTATGTAATTGTAGATACTAATTCGAAGACCTCGTTCAAATTGCCTACTGCAACTCTGGGAAGGCCCCCAGTGCCTTTACTGCGCTCAGGCCAGACGGCGCGCATATACAATGCTCACACACTCATATATATATATATATATATATATATATATATATATATATATATATATATATATATATATATATATATATATATATATATATATATATTCACTGAAAAAAACATAGGTTTCACACATGTTATAGTTAGCTGTACATTTTGCTGATAAAAAACCAATGAAATTCCCCCGTTATAGTTACTGTAGGCAACTATAACTCACGCGACCGCAATCCTCTGCTGATGCTAATACTGTATTTAGACACTTATTTGCCCATGTCTTCTTCCATTAAATTTTAGCTATACATATATTACAAATATTTTTTTTTCATAAAGACACATATGTCATCAGCAGAGGATTACGGTCGCGTGAGTTATAGTTGCCTACAGTAACTATAACGGGGGAATTTCATTGGTTTTTTATCAGCAAAATGTACAGCTAACTATAACATGTGTGAAACCTATGGTTTTTTCAGTGAATTTGCAAGGTTTTTTAAATGCTAATTCCTAACTATAACGTGTGTGAAACCTATGGTTTTTTCAGTGAATTTGTACGTTTTTTAAAATGCTAACTTACTTTGCGCCATTCGTGGCGTGCGCGCCCACTTAACGCAGTTCGTTCCGTGCGCGCACGGTGCGCTTCGCGCACCGTGCGCGCACAGTGAGCACGCGGTGCGCTTGGCGCACCGCGCGCCCACTTTACGCAGTTAGTGCCATGCACGCACGGTGGTCACGCGGTGCGCACATGGGGGACATATTATGCGCATCGTTGTGAAATGTTTTGTTTATTAATTTCAATTATTTAATAAGCCATGCACAAATGGTGCCCTTCGGGCACCATTTGCACATGGGGTGGGGAGAGTGTGGATACTTTTTTAAAAAAATTTTTTTTTTTACCGTACGCGTACGGTAAGCGTAATCGGCGATTTTTCGAAAAAAATAATAATTTTTTTTGGGCATTGTGGGTTGTTTGGGGGCCCGTATATCATTGCTGGGTGATTATTATTTCAATATACTGCCCCTTTACCCATTTTTGGGCTTCATTTATGCTGCCCTACTCAGAGTGCGAGAGAGAAAATGGCGGCCGCCGCTTCCTGGTTTCGGCCGATTCGAATGTTTACTAAGATCTAAGAGCCAATCAGAATCGCGCTCGCGCACGTCACCGTACGCGTACGGTAAGCGCACCGTAAGCGCACCGTAAGCTGGCTCAGATATATATATTGATTTAAAGGCTATTTTCTCAGAATCTACTGAACAGATTTACACCAAACCTACAAAAGGCACTTCCTTGACCTGAGGACTACCTCTCTGCCAAATTTCAAGTAATTCTGTTCAGCCGTTCGGGCTGTAGCTGTGTCTAAAGGTCCTATGGAAAAATGCATGGGAAAAACGCGTTTTGGGACCCCCCTTTTATCTCAGCCCCCGCTTGAAGAAACCCCCGAGACTTTCAGGGTAGGAGCGGAGCGTAGCGCCCCACCTATTTTGAAAAATTCGCGAGGATTCGTCGACCAGCGCAAAAGTTATTCAAAATAGAATGTTGCGGATTTCCTATGGAAACGTGGTCCTAACTATAACTACCTACTGGCGACCGCCAGTAGGTAATTGTTTGGGGGCCCGTATATCATTGCTGGGTGATTATTATTTCAATATACTGCCCCTTTACCCATTTTTGGGCTTCATTTATGCTGCCCTACTCAGAGTGCGAGAGAGAAAATGGCGGCCGCCGCTTCCTGGTTTCGGCCGATTCGAATGTTTACTAAGATCTAAGAGCCAATCAGAATCGCGCTCGCGCACGTCACCGTACGCGTACGGTAAGCGCACCGTAAGCGCACCGTAAGCTGGCTCAGATATATATATTGATTTAAAGGCTATTTTCTCAGAATCTACTGAACAGATTTACACCAAACCTACAAAAGGCACTTCCTTGACCTGAGGACTACCTCTCTGCCAAATTTCAAGTAATTCTGTTCAGCCGTTCGGGCTGTAGCTGTGTCTAAAGGTCCTATGGAAAAATGCATGGGAAAAACGCGTTTTGGGACCCCCCTTTTATCTCAGCCCCCGCTTGAAGAAACCCCCCGAGACTTTCAGGGTAGGAGCGAAGCGTAGCGCCCCACCTATTTTGAAAAATTCGCGAGGATTCGTCGACCGGCGCAAAAGTTATTCAAAATAGAATGTTGCGGATTTCCTATGGAAACGTGGTCCTAACTATAACTACCTACTGGCGACCGCCAGTAGGTAATATATATATATATATATATATATATATATATATATATAAAGGGGTAAAATGCTGCTTTGAACAGGTCTGGAAACTGTACCATCAAACCAACCCAGGCAAAATGCCTTTCCAACTAATCAGCCACACTAATACATTGTAATTACTAAAATCTACGGGTGTTTTTCAAGACTGAAATTTTCATACATCAACAAAAACCTCTCACCTCCCTGTTCTCTTTCTTCCTTTGCTTCTCCATAACACCTGGCTTCCGAGCACCCCTCCAAAATCTCGGTGGAAGCAATTCCGCCCAGAAAATATGTGTTCCTGCCCAACATTGTTTTATCCTTCCTCATTCCAATTTCATAGCTTTCAACAAGTCCAATGCCTGACAAAGCTACAAGATCATTCCCCCTAAATGGATTACCAACAAACCAGGGCAATGTCTACCAGCCAGCCATCTCAAGAGCTCTCCCAATAGCTTTCCACATCTTATACCACTTTTCCCACACCACCAAACCATCACCATTGCCCCGTCTAAGCCAAGCTGTCTGCCGAAAACCTGGGACAACGTTTGCTTTCCTGCCCAATGAACCAAGGAATGCACCACAATCCAAACCATAGATACACCACTGCTGGGCCCAGCAACACAATCTAGAAAAGGAAACAGATAGTTAAAAACCTCTCAACTGTATAAATGCTTCAAATCAACCCAAATCCACAATGCACATAACACTTGTAACTCTTAAATTTCCATCTGCCTAACTCTTTTGCCATATCCTCTGTAAGGTCTTGTTGATTTGCTGCCGCCCCAAATGAAAGAAATGTGTCCCATAATCCGTTGGGCATACCCCCAAGCGACCTAATGCCTGCCGTAAAACTATCAGCACTTGAAATGATGTCAGCCTAGACCCATCTTCAGGATCAAAGACTTAACCAAAAGCACTTTATCAAAGTGGCAATATTATGTGGTATGGCTGGGTGGCCTTACCACATAATATTAACACGATACCCAAAAGTGGACCTTGGATTCGCTCTAGCAATCCTTCTTTCAGTCCTGTTAGAGTGGCAAAGAGCAGACAGGTTTACTTAGAGGAACATGTATTAAGTATTTTACAGTACCAACATGGGCGATAAGTAATTGACATGACTCAAAAGAAATCCGACCCCAATTTATAAAAATAGTGCTTATTTTTTAAAATAAATTTAGACTCCAAAATGAAATCAATACAAGGCATATAACCAAAGCTATCGATTTTAAAGTGTTCAATAAATCAGTACTTTGTAGAGCTGTCAAACTTTACCATGGCGGCCAATAGAGAAAATCTCAGGTGACACTCGATCACTTGCGGGGTGAGTTCAATGGAAACCACTTGGAGTTAAGGTCTTGTAGGTCCACAGACGAAACCTTAACAGTCGAATTTTTTTTACCTTGCCCAGGGAGTCCGGGAGGAGAGGTGACTTGGCTGTCCTTGGTGCTGAACGGGAGCCGCAGGAGCTGTCAAAAACAGTACTCGACATAACAATACTTGCATGTTGAGTTTAAAGGAGCCGCTTGGAGGGAAAGCTTGGAGAGGCCTCCAGACCAGGAATCTCCAAGTAGAACAGATCTACCTAGCTCGGTGTCTCTGGTGCAGAGGTGTGCCTGGCTATCCGTGGTGCTGAACGATACTGCGGGTGCTGGCTTTACGAGGTGTGCCATCGAAGCTGTCTTTGGGATGCAAGAACTCGACAACTGCTTCACTCGATGCCCCACGCTAAGGGAACCTTTTGCATCATCCCCCCTCCCTTTCTGTGGTGCAGTTGTCAAGTTTCTAGCATCCTAAAGACGACTAAAGACACTTTTAAATTGGTAACTCTGATTATACGCCTTGTATTGTTTTCATTTTGAATTTATTTAAAAAATTGCTTTTTTTTAAATTGGTGTCAGATTTTGCTCAGGTCATGTCAATTATTTAACGTCCACATTGGTACTGTAAAATGCTTAACACATGTACCCCTAAGTAAGCCTGTCTGCTCTTTGCCACTTTACTAGGACTAAGAGAAGGATTTACTAGTGTGAATCCAGGGTCCTCTTTTGGGTATCGTGTTATTACATGGTAAGTCCTCGCAGTCATACCAAATAGTATTGACACTTTGCTACAAGCACCACCCAAAAAACTCTCAAAATCAGACTATGGGGCAAGTAGGGGGACTCTTCTTCAAAATCACTTCCTAACTCCTGCCCAACTGATCTGTCATGCAACGAGTCAGCCAAATCCTGATCCAATGCAACACCTGAATGCAGCAAGACAGGTCTCTCGTTCAGTCCCTAGCAATTCTGATATCTGAAATGCCCCATGAAAAAGCCATACCATGCATAATTTAAAAAAAGCCACAGTACCCACGAGGGCTATGGGTCTCAGTTTTGCTGAGGGCTCGGGTCAGCCTCTGGGAAGTCTGGAAACCCACCTCCTGTGTTGCAAATACTTCGGAGTCTGGCAGGAGTTTCGGAGATGCAAACCGGGCAGATGCGTCTTTGGTGCATGTCAAGCAGGGGAGTAACTCCTTTACTCCAAGGGAGATTCTTCAGTCATCTAGTCGTGTAGATCGTCGAAGTTCCAGGATTTCTGTATCAGAGTTTCAAACAGGTGTAATCTAAAGTCCTGTAGCCAGGGGTTCCTTTCTTACACGGAAGGGGTTGGACATACTCTGGGGACCCACCTATGGTATGTTCAGGAAAGAGGGGTGGCTACACCCATTTCCTTTGTCCAGTTTCGCGCCAGAGCAGGGGCTGGTAGCCCCTGCAATCAATTTGAGCTGGACTATGCACAGGGACACCAAATGTGCCCCCAGTGCAGACTTCAAAGCACTCTTGGAGTGCACCCACCCAGCCCTAATCCACTACAGCCTGTCTGGGAGGTGATAATACCTCTCTGTGACAGGAAACCTATTGTCCAGGCCTCCCCTGCCGGAGTTTTGGTCAGCAGCAGGAGGCCAGACTTGTGTCTGGGGCTGGCAGCATCCATTTTGTGATGCCAGGGCTCTGTTAGCTGGTAGCGGGTATACCGGTGCAGTCATGTCACTCCCTCTAGAAGGGTGGGGTCATACTCCCACACCAGTTTCTGGTGTGGGGGTATGATTCCAAGGTGTTTGACACCAAACACGACATGTTTCCGTGCAGCCATCCCAAAGTTAGCATTTACCGCGATGTTATAATGCACTTAAGAGTATATGGTCAGGCTGCATCACAGACAATTCCAGAGAATAGATTCTGAAGGCTGCAGAGGGGCTCTGCTCATGCATGGGCACCCTCTCACATAAAACCAAGCACCCTGCCTTCAGGATTGATAAGACCTGCCATAGGGGTGACTGATAGGTTTATATGTGCAGTGATAGGGTGAGATATAGTGAACCTATATCTCAGTAAGGGGTGCATGCACCACCTTACTCAGGCTGCAGTAGCAGACCTGTGGGGTCCTTTTGGAGGGCTTCCCAGGGGTGGCATAATACATGCTGCAGCCCCGGTAGGCCTCTGGGGTACCTATGCCCTGGGTACATAGTATACCATATACTAGGGACTTATAAGGGCACTCCAGAATTTAATCTGTGGTGTACCTAAGATACATGGAATCAATTTAGAGAGGAAGCAGCTAGGCTGGGGTCCTGAATAGCAGGGCACCAGCCAGACTAAAGTCGAAAAACAGTGAAACATCAGCAAAAAGTGGGGGTAACCATAAGAAGCAGATCCTACTCTCCTACGGATGGTCCCACACTGGCACTACCTCTACACCCTGCAAAACATCAATGCTCCTCCTGCCATTAGCATTATGCCCCCATGCCCCTTCTTTTCCACCATTTTGCTTGCCACAATCGTTTCATCCAGAATCTCACCTTCCTCCAAAGACACATAGTCACCATAATCCAACAGATCACTTCCCACATCCAAACCAAATCCCCCATACTCCCCAGCAGTCGTGTTCAGCCATTCCCCATCCCCAATACCACACAACACAAGGAAAACCCCAAACCAATTTAGAAAAATAAAGTACAGTTTAATGAACAAAGTGACACCAAAATGACTTAAATCCAATCAGTCGAACCGGTGTTATGAAATGTTTAAATTTGAGTGCAAACTACCGCCTAGAACATTAAAGCGTCCGTCCCGCGAGACTGTGGCAAAGTCAAAAGTAAAGGCCAAACGCGATGGAGCATGGGGCAGATATACAAGGTGGATTGGTCCCAGTATCGGCTTACCTTTGGACTTCTAAGACATTTTGAAGAAAAGTTCCTGAGAAGGTGAAGTCCCAGGGAAGATTTTTAGGTCTCGCCTGACCCAGCGCATGCGCTGGTCTGGCGAAACTTATTGAGAGGGCTCCAAAAAGTGCTACCAGGCCAGCCTGGAGCTACAGTGCATGTGCGCGGGCGCGTGTGCCGCGCTTTACCGCGATTAGTTTTACTTTGCATAGCCAGTAGGTCTCGCTTTTTGGGACCTTATAAGTATTTAGTTATGCAAATGTTGCATGGCTAAACACTTATAAGGTCCCAAAGGCGAGACCTATTGGCTATGCCAATGCTTGTTACTTTTGGAATTTGTCACTTTTTGGTAGCCGAAAAATTCCAGTGGGATGAAGCTGCAGGCTATAACCGACAAGGTCTCCACAAGGCCAGATACCTTTGCTGAGAGGATTTGCTGAACAGGATTTGCTGTGGCAGAGAACGTAGCTGGAGCTACCATTAAGACAAGCCAACCGGCAATGCACCTTGGACGGCACAGCTGAAAGGTAGGCCCCAGTCCTCTGTCATTCTCAGGGTACTTTTTGGATCTGAAAGAGACTATAAGTTATAGATTTCTTACCTTAGAATTACCCCCAGGCATCAGACTGCAGCCGCTTTGCATAGCCAGTAGGTCTCGCTTTTTGGGACCTTATAAGTATTTAGTTATGCAACTGTTGCATGGCTAAACACTCAAAGGCGAGACCTATTGGCTATGCCAATGCTTGTTACTTTTGGACTTTGTCACTTTTTGGTAGCCGAAAAAATTCCAGTGGGACGAAGCTGCAGGCTATAACCGACAAGGTCTCCACAAGGCCGGATACCTTTGCTGAGAGGATTTGCTGAACAGGATTTGCTGTGGCAGAGAACGTAGCTGGAGCTACCGTTAAGACAAGCCAACCAGCAATGCACCTTCGACGGAACAGCTGAAAGGTAGGCCCCAGTCCTCTGTCATTCTCAGGGTACTTTTTGGATCTGAAAGAGACTATAAGTTATAGATTTCTTACCTTAGAATTACCCCCAGGCATCAGACTGCATCCGCGAGGGATGTCCCATCGTCGTGAAGTACTGGGAATTTTAAGCCCAGCGGTGCAGGGGAACACACCCTATGACTTCGGGTTCTTCCTGTTTCAGACCTACAGAAACACAGAGTCTTCTGGGTGAAGTCAAAGATCAGTTTATTGGCTGCAGACCAATTACAGGTATCCTAGAAGTACAACAGCGTGTATGTTCTCAGGAGACTGCTTAAAAATTACAGAAACGGGCTTCTCCTTAAATACAAAATATCCTGCTTCAGGCATACATTCCTTGTTTTATGATATGGCCATATAAATGTATACATTACAAACAAAAAGGCAGAGTCATGATGACCATCCCACATTCCAGTTAAGCCAGCCCACAATTATTTACCCAGCAAGGCTCAGATCCCACATCAGATATCAACAGGCCCCAATAAAGACGAGCATCTCCTGTTTGGAAAACAAGCCATAAAGCAGGAACAGTCAGGTGTGAAAGAGATTAGCTGGAGGCTCGTGTGGGATGAAAAGGCTTTATGGTGTGTCAAGCCCTGATGCTAATCACAGGTGGCCGTAGGACGGGGAGCTCGTGGGACCGGACTGACCTGGGGCAGCGGAGCCAAGCTGCCCAGGTCACAGAGAGGTCAAAGGAAGGCACATGTGCTCTAAAGGCCCGTATTTGCTTCATAATATGTAGCCTATGTGAGGGCAACCATAAGATGGCCACCGCTCTAAGATGGAACCCACGTAGTGATGTATAATATCGTATACATAGTGCATTCATAGCTAAAACGTTACACAAAGCACTTGTACATACCGCATTGACCATTCGCGGTTCGCTAATACCGGGATAGACAGGGGTAGGGCCCTGCCTCCTACGCGGTCCCAAATTTTAAAGTACGACAGACCCTCCTTTTGCCCTTACATAGGCAATAACTATATTCACATCAATCCGAGTCTAGGTCAATATTCATGAAGTCATGGAGATGTTGCTGTAGCATCATCCTATTACTTAGCTCGTCCCTCGATACAGGTTTCCTTACACATAATGTAGCACAGAGGCCACATATCGCAGGAGCACACCGGATGCACAGACAGAACAGGAAAAGGATGGCTAAGATCATTCCAATGACCATCAGAATCTTCCAACCCCAGGCAGATATCAGTTCCCAGAACCACCCCACCAGTGACCAATCTCCTTTATCCACGTGTATGGATTCAGATATTCTATGCAGTTTGGAGATGGCTTGATAAACTGTTGGAGCGTTATCTGGTATGAAAATGCAACAACTAGATTGGATAACCTTACATACCCCACCGCGGTCTGCAAGTATGACGTCTAGAACCATACGGTTCTGCAAAGTCATTAGGCGATCCGCTTGGAGCTCAGCTGTCAAATTACCAAGGGCACCAGCCGTAACATTAATGGTGGATTCAACCACACGAGTCAGTTGTCTCAGGTTCCTACTATTAACCATAGGTCCCCAAAACGGCAGGAAACCCAAAAAGAAGTCTCCCGCTTCCTGACCGGCAGTATCCTCCTTACTAATCACGCCTCTCACAACTCTGGTCTTGTGATAGTCGGAGGCGGCAGTAAATGTTGGCGGTAGCAGATTTGCAATATAACATGTGCCCGAGAAATCAGGCGCAACCATGTATATGTTCGGTCATTGCAGACAAAATATGTACCCTTGGCAGCCAAAAACACAGGGGAAAACTGCGATGGAAAAGTGCACGTTTCAGTACAGTCACTTCTCCCCAGTTGAGCTCTTGGATTCTGACCATTACCTTGTAAACAGAACCGACCTATGTGGGGTACGACCCAGATTGGGGATGAGATCTTTCGCTGCCTTTCACCCAGATTAATACTATACCCCGTCGCGTTGCACCCTACATAAGCTCGCAATTCCTCCTTAGCAATAGATGAGTATGCGTCGATATCTCTGCTCATATCGGCCACTCCTTTCATTAAAACTTTATTATTTGTGCTAGGTCTGATGGAACGCGGTTGTCGCGGGGAGTACGCATCTAGAGCAAAGAGAAACATGGTCTGGAATGCCCATGACGATCCATTGTAACTAAACGGCAGCACTAGATAAGGAATACCCTTATTAATGGTATGTGGCATTAAACCACACACCCAGCAATTGGTTGTATTCATGACTAGTTGGTGCTGGTGCAGGAGCTGAATAAACAAGTTGTTTACAAACTCAGACCGTCTAGCTTGTTCATGTTCAGGCAGAGGGTGAAAAGAGTGTGAGGAGACAGTAGGAGGAGGTATAGGCTGTACAGTGGGTGCAAAGGGCTCTTGAGAGGAGAAGAATGCAAATCCTACAGTAAACACTACCATACTACATAATATAAACAGACATAAAAATACAAAACGTTTGCTCTTCATTATTTTACACATTCTTGCTTTAAAGTTCATTTCCTCAGCGAGTCTCTCCATCTTGAAAAACTCCATCCTCTAATCGTGCCGCTCGCGGCGGGTGAGTATCTTCTGCTAAGGAGTACGCCTGTCAGTCCAGGGAACGCCCTAGACCAACCAGAACCGTTGACCTAACGTCTTCGGCCTGTACCCCAAAGTCTTGGTGGAGACGGCCAGGTACTGTCTGATCTTGAAACAAGAGTTCAGGCTTCTGTGGTGTCCAATCGAATTGACGGTGGCACAGCTTCTTGTAAAATATCGTCACTCTGTTGTGCTGAAGTTGTGCCTCTCACGCGTGCATCACTGAACGGCACAAAACGAGGTACAGTGTCTGTTTCAGAGTCAGCGATACCCTCCTGGACCCACTGGTCATACGGCAGAGGCAAAGGGATCCTTTTGATGTGGGCGCCGTGGATCCAGTTCTTCTTCCCCTTTACTCAAACAGCTGATCTTGTAGACAGAAGTACGAGGTGAGGGCCAATCCAACGGGGCTCATCGTTGCTTTTGCGCTGGAAATTCTTCACCAGAACCCACGTGCCAGGGTCGATAGGGTGCCCTGGAGCCTCAGAGGCCTGGGGAAGAGTATCATGCACCTGTTGGTGTAAAACACGCAATTTAGCCGTCAATTCATACAAGTAATCCAGCAGTACTGGATGTTCGATTTCGCTGAATTTCGTCGGTCTTGGCACACCCCATACATTGGCCGGAAGGCCAAAAACTGTTTCATATGGGCTAAGTCCCACTCGTGAGTGTACGGTCATTCTGGTGGACAGGAGTGCTAGAGGCAGAGCGTCAAGCCATTTAAGACCGGTGCTCGCCTGGATTTTGGCCAGCTTGAGTTTTAGAGCGCCATTGTAGCGCTCTACTAATCCAGCTGATTGGGGGTGATTTGCAGCGTGGAACTTCTGCTTGATCCCTAATCCCTCACACACATTCTTCATCACTTGACCCACAAATTCACTCCCATTATCACTCCACACCATTCTTGGCATTCCAAACCTAGGGAAAAATTCCTTCACAAGGGCTTTGGCTGTGGATAGAGCAGTGTTGTCTTTTAGGGGATGCGCTTCTATCCATTTTGAAAAAGCGCAAACAACCACCAATACATATTTCAGGTTGTTGCACCTTTCCATGTGGATAAAATCTAGCTGCAAAACTTCGAATGGATATGATGGAGGCGCAAAATGACCAGCTGGAGTTGGGGTTCCCCTACCAGGGTTGTATTTCAAGCATACCATACAATTCTTGACCACATTCTCTGCACACTTGGGAATTCCAGCATTCTGCCATACTGGAGCCAACAACTTACAGATTCCTTTCATACTGATATGTTCCATTCCATGTGCCATAGTAACCACTGGAAGCACATATGCGTCAGGTAAAAACCATCGCCTATGTTCTGACAGATCAATCCAACAACCATTCTCATCCAATTTACCCGTACTTTCTCTCCACTTGCTCAGCTCTTTCTCTGTGTCTTCAGCTTGAAGGGACTTTACACTCTCTATTGTGTTTTCACACATTCCAACATCACCAACCCATCTGGCAGGGCCTGCAACATACATTCGAGTCTTCACATCTTTTGCTGTTTCTTTCGCGACTTCATCAGCAAATGCATTACCACGACCAACATCATCAGTGATTTTCTTGTGCGCACTGCATTCCATAATCGCAACTTGCAACGGTAGGGTCAGTGACTCAAGGAGATCATTCACCAACTTGCCATTTTGAATCTTAGCTCCATGCGAAGTAAGGAACCCACGTTCTTTCCACAATCGCCCAAAACTATGAGCCACGCCAAAGGCGTACTGGCTATCCGTATATATGTTCACTTTCATTCCTTCAGACAACACGCATGCTCTTGTAAGGGCAATCAATTCTGCGGCTTGGGCCGAATTTTGTGGCACACGTGCAGTTTCAACAATCGTGTGCAAAGTCGTGATAGCATATGCAGCAGTCGTATCACCATTCGGAAGCTTGAAACACGAACCATCCACCCATAAGGTACCATCACACTCAGTCAGGGGAGTATCTTTAAGATCTACTCTCCCTTTTGTCTCTTCTTCTGTTCTGAACAGACAATCATGTTGCTCAATCTCATCTAGGTCTGCTGGAATTGGTAATAGTGTAGCTGTATTCAACGTGTTGCATCTCTTTATGTGTATATGATTTGCTAACAGTGTCAGCTCATATCCTGATAATCGCGCACTAGTTAAGTGCTGTGTCTTGGTCCTGTTTAACAATGTGTCCACAGCATGTGGAACCATAACAATCAATGTATTATCCATTACTAGTCCAGCAGACTGTCGAATAGACATAGCTGCGGCGGCTGTAGCTCTCAGACAACTTGGCAATGCCCTAGCTACCGGGTCCAAAGTTGATGAAAAATATGCACATGGACGCGGTCTGTCGCCAAAAGGCTGTGTTAACACTGATAATGCGCACCCGTTCTTTTCGTGAACATACAATGTAAAAGGCTTGCTGTAGTCAGGGGTACCTAACACAGGAGCTGAACATAATGCATTGCGCAATTCCCAAAAACTTTTCTGACACTCTTCAGACCATGGAATAGGGTTCGGTGTGTCTTTGCATGTTAATGCTAACAAAGGTTTTGCCAGCAAGGAAAAATTGGGAATCCAATGCCTACAGTATGAAGTAATGCCCAAGAAAGCACGTACTTCTCTCTGTGTTCTTGGCACACTCAACTGTGCAATGGCTTGAATTCTCTCTGGGGTCAGTTTCCTTCCCTCCTTCGATAAGAGATGACCTAAGTAGGTCAGTTCTTGTCGACAATATTGCATCTTTGAGAGGGATACTTTGTGATGAAAGGCAGACAAATGACGCAACAAAGACAGTGTAGCGTCTTTACAAATCCTTTCAGTATCCGCGGCGATTAGCAAATCGTCAACATACTGAATAAGGATAGCGCCACTAGGTAAAACCAGTGCATCAAGCTGCGCTTTTAAAGCCTGACTGTATATTGATGGACTTTCACAGTAGCCCTGGGGAGCGCGTTTAAAGCGAAAGCTTCGACCTCCTAAACTGAAGCCAAAAATGTCTCTGCTCTCCTCTGCAATTGGGATGCTAAAGAAAGCATTCTTTAAATCGATCACTGAGAACCATGCAGCGGAGGCTGGAATCATGGTTAACAAGGCAGTTATATCAGGGACAACTGGAAACTGTGGTACAACAATCTTATTAACCTCTCTAAGATCAATCACAAATCTGTAAACAGGTGGCTGTGAAGGGTCCGTTCGTTTTAAGACAGGTAAAACAGGACTATTGCAAATGTTGCCTCTTGTTTCTTCAATTACACCCTTTTTAACCAAATCGCTGACAATTGCTAACAAAGCTTTCTGACCTTCATTGGAGATCTTGTACTGGGGAATACGTGGCAATCTAACATTGGCTTTTAAAGTTACCACGTATGGCTGTATTTCCAAAAGACCCACATCATTGGGACCAGTAGCCCAAAGGCCATCCGGAAGGGATGACAATTGAGGTGGCATTGCATTTTTAGACAAATACATTGGGGAAATCACTTTCTTACCTAATGTAAGTTGTACTCCTGAGGGAGAACAATATAGTGTTGCATGCAATCTTTTTAACAAATCTAATCCTAGCAAATTTTCACCACAACCTGTCGTTAGGATGAGGGGTGCTTTTAGCTCACAAGGTGCAACAGAAAGAGACATAGGACTAGAAATTGGGTTCCTAACTGGGGCGCCAGAAAAACCTACTGAAACATTCATTTCGCCAGACAAAGGCGCGCCAGGGAGTTTTGAATGCATGATTGAACTCTTTGCAGCACCAGTATCCAGCAGAAAGGGCTCCGTTACATTTGCTGTAGTTACTTTAACATAAGGTCCGCTCTGATCCACTGGCACTGAAACAACTCCCTCTCTCTGTCTACGGCTGTCCTGGTAATCGTTATCTTCTACATTGTCGTCTTCTGCATAATAATCATTATTGTAGTACTGAGCTGTATTACCAGTCGCGTTGGCTTGCTGATCAAAGCTATTTATGGTATTTTGAGGCGGAAGAGGACGCGCGTTCTGGGGAACATTTCCACGCCCTCTGCCTCTAGGAGCTTGCTGACCACCTCTACCTCTTGCACCATACGCATTACTGTTACGCTGCATTAATTTAGGGCAACTATATTTAAAATGACCTTCCTCTTTGTAATATGAACATTGGTTGGGACCTACAGGGATTCGTGGTTGATAATACCCATTCATTTGCTGATTATTCTGAAATTGTTGGGGTTGCTGATAGATACCTTGTGTTTGCCTATAATTATTCTGTCCTCCACGTGGTGGATAAGCCTGCTGCAAGAGGACCTTTGTTTTCAGTTCTTTCGTTTTCTTATCAGTTCTATCTTTCTCGTCTTTATCTCTATTTTCATAATACTGTGCAGTAGCCAGTATTTGCGCTGAAGAGGAAACAGCCCAAGAACTTTCTGAGTCTTTTAATTTTTTACACAACTCGGGAAGTAGATTCTGCACAAATTTGTCAACAAATAACCGCTGGCCACCTTCAGTGCTCATGTCTTGACCACTGTGGTCGATAAACGTTTCTTCAAACCTTGTAAAGAAATCGGACACTGTCTCATCTTTCTTCTGCTTACATGCAGATAGTTTATCCCAATTTACGCGCATCGCAGGCATTATAGTTTTCATGTATGTAATAATTCTACCAGGGAGGTCGGCTACTAAAGGGTCAGGTTTCGCGCCACCAACTTGTCCAGCATCTGCAGCAATAATATTAGCCCATGTGTTACCCAATTCTGCAGCGTGATCTACATTACGAATGGACCCCCATAAAGGCTGTGGAACCACATTCCCAAACAGCATATCTATGTCAGCCAGATTCATTACACATGATTCTGCAGTTTGTGATAACTCCTTATAATATCCGGTAGGGTTTTTACGGGGGTCAGGCAATGTCTGCTTAAGTGCTAACACTTCAGATCGTTTCCAAGGGACATGCACCCAAACACGCTGAAAATGAGCTGGGACAGCTGGATTAGCATTTAGATCAGCAGGTCTCCACACTGGAGGAACCTCACGCATCGGATATTGGCGTGCTTTTACCTTTTTCCCCACAGGGAGTTCCTGTTCGAACAATGATTGCTGACAATCACCATTTCTGAGGGACAGTAAAGTCTCAACTGCTTTATCTACATTGGGACCCACAATTATACCTGTTTCAAAATCAAATCGCACTCGACACAATTCCTGTGGGTTTGGGTTTGAACCATTATCCTCCAATTCCTCACAGAGGAATTCACACATTTTGTCAAAGACATACCTCTGTTTTGGGGCATCCCATTGGTGAAAAACGTTAACAACTGATTCCACATCATAGAGTGAAGGGAAACCAATCCACCTACGCGCCAGATGATCTAACACCTCTTTCTCGTCAGGACCAGGCAGCTGACTGCGCAATTGCTTACGCTGTAAGCCAGGAGTCGCACTAGATGATCCAAAGAGAGGCGACATTAAACTAGTAACTACATTAGCTAGTCGTTGTCGTGCAGAAGGAGTTGAGGCGAAAACGGGGGGAATAGACAGAGGGAAGAAAAACGGATTCAGATACAGGTACCTGGGTAGTGTAAGAAGGAGCGCCAGGGGAAGCCGCTGGCGTGCTAGGCAAAGTCGCAGGAAGCGCGGGGGCAACAGGTAACAAAACTGGCGACCCTTGAGAGGGCTGCACTGCAGGGATAGGAGCCAGCTGAGGAGGAGCTGGCGGCTGTGGGAAGGCTTGCGGCATATTAACTGGAGGCTGCACATTTACAAGCTGTGGAGGCGCGGTGGCATTCTGCGCATACGGGGGTGGCGAACTTAGCAAATGGGACATTAGGGAATCTTTCTCTTTCTCTTTTGTCTCATCTTGCACAAGGGGTGACAAAACAGGGTAACATTTATCGATCCCTAGTTTGCGCTGTCTATGTAGCTGTTCATTCATTTGTTCCTCCTCATTGTCTTTAAATTGCACAGCTGCTTGCATCACTGACATACCTCTTTCTCTCTTATTCCCATTCGCTAGCTTAATTTCCTTCTGTTTGGCTTCCTTTCGCCATAGGCGGAAAGAATCAAACATCGCCGGCCGGGCTTTCTTTTTAAACAATTTCACTTCCAAATTATCTAAGATATCTGTATCGAAACTACCATTTTGGGGCCATTTTAAAACACCGTCCTTTCTGGTGTATCGGATCCATACTTCATTATATGCAATGGGGCCCACGCCATGTTTTACATAAAGCTCATAAGTTGGAGTTCCAATTGGAGGAACCAGACATGAATCCTCTAACTGGAAATCCCTTCCACAACCCAAACAAAACAATCTTCCAAATACACTAGCACCAGGCATCTTCGCTCACTAGTCTAGTTCCAAACTTTAAAGGATTATCGATTACGATAGTCTCGTGAATACACGAGTCCTCTGGCATTGGTGTTTGCAAACTCCAAATCAAATTGATCCCGAAGGATACCAAATTCAAACTGGGAGACGCTCCACTTATACTTAACTGAATATCGATGATCGATATCGTCACCAGAAGACTCTCTCGATTGTTTCGCTCCACCAAAATCGTCAAGGGTCCAAAACAGGGCGATTAATCAGGGCAGCAGTCCTTCGTAGCCGTCGGGACGCGGAGAACCTCGCAGAAAAGACTTTTGGACCACGTCGACATGCAGGGGTCGATGAAGTGGCGGCCTTCCTCCAGAATTTCCACACGAAGCTCCTCACGAACCTCTGGCTTGGACCGGTACCGCTGAAATCGTCCCGAGTTGGGCGCCAACTGAAGTACTGGGAATTTTAAGCCCAGCGGTGCAGGGGAACACACCCTATGACTTCGGGTTCTTCCTGTTTCAGACCTACAGAAACACAGAGTCTTCTGGGTGAAGTCAAAGATTCGTTTTTTGGCTGCAGACCAATTACAGGTATCCTAGAAGTACAACAGCGTGTATGTTCTCAGGAGACTGCTTAAAAATTACAGAAACGGGCTTCTCCTTAAATACAAAATATCCTGCTTCAGGCATACATTCCTTGTTTTATGATATGGCCATATAAATGTATACATTACAAACGAAAAGGCAGAGTCATGATGACCATCCCACATTCCAGTTAAGCCAGCCCACAATTATTTACCCAGCAAGGCTCAGATCCCACATCAGATATCAACAGGCCCCAATAAAGACGAGCATCTCCTGTTTGGAAAACAAGCCATAAAGCAAGAACAGTCAGGTGTGAAAGAGATTAGCTGGAGGCTCGTGTGGGATGAAAAGGCTTTATGGTGTGTCAAGCCCTGATGCTATTCACAGGTGGCCGTAGGACGGGGAGCTCGTGGGACCGGACTGACCTGGGGCAGCGGAGCCAAGCTGCCCAGGTCACAGAGAGGTCAAAGGAAGGCACATGTGCTCTAAAGGCCCGTATTTGCTTCATAATGTGTAGCCTTGTGAGGGCAACCATAAGATGGCCACCGCTCTAAGATGGAACCCACGTAGTGATGTATAATATCGTATACATAGTGCATTCATAGCTAAAACGTTACACAAAGCACTTGTACATACCGCATTGACCATTCGCGGTTCGCTAATACCGGGATAGACAGGGGTAGGGCCCTGCCTCCTACGCGGTCCCAAATTTTAAAGTACGACAGTCGGACTGGCTTCAAGCCCTGCGAGGTCTGTCACAAACTGATGTCTATGACGGACCCGCACCTTGTATGCCAATGGTGCCTGGAGCACCACCACAACCCGAAATAGTGCTCCGACTGTCGAGCCATGAGTCCGAAGTCTTTGCGGGAGCAGTCCCGAAAGCTTTTGGAGGCCTGGCAGTCAGCTTGGCGTCGCTCCCGGTCTTGGTCGAGGGGAAGGGCTCGAGGCCGGTCGGTGAGCCACCACACCTCATCCAGGTCCTCGCACTCCTCGGGTAAGTCGAAGCACAAGAATAAGGTGAAGAAGCACAGTCGCCCGTTGCCTTCTCCCCATCGGTCGGCTGATGAGACGCAGGATCTGGAGCATCATCGCTCCAAGGCTCCAAGGCTCTGTCACTGGCGCCTGACTTAGGGATGACTCCACGCCTCCCCCCGTTTCTGGGAGCGGGGTGCGCCCTACCCAGCTTAGTACGTTCTACGAAGCCCTCCACCGTGTATTTGGGCAGCCTGACTCTGCTGGTGCGCCTTCGGGCCCTGCAGAGTCAGTTGGGGGCTCTGGGCCTTCGATGCTGGTGGCTCCGGCTGGCCCACGTGGTTGCAGGCCTAGGCCAGGATCGACACCGGTCGACCTTACTCGACCTTCCCCGCGCCGATCACGACGACGACGTCCTTAGCGCCAGCCATGCCCCGGTCCGGCGCCACCCCCATCCTAATCCCCAAGATGGACCCAGATTCATCCCAGGTGTTCCCTATCACCTTGAGGGTGGTGATGAGGACTGGGAGGGGTCGCTGGACCCTGTGACAGACCAACTGGAAGAACTGGATGGGAGAGAGGAATTGGGTGACGCCAGTGGTCTGAAAACCTCCACAGACCTTGGCATGCTTTCTCCCCCTACTGTGGCTACGAAGGAGGGAGCGTCCTATGCAGTGGTGGTGCGTAGGGCAGCCGAGGCCTTGAGCCAGGAGCTCCCTACAGTGGCAGTCAGGACTAACCTCCTGACCGAGATGCTTCAGTGGCAGCAACTTCCACTGAACCCCTCTTGCCCTTCAATGAAGCCCTCACGGATGTCCTTTTGGGCACTTGGTCCAAGCCCAGCACAGGGGTTCCTGTGAAGCGGACATTTGTCTGCCGCCACTGTCCAACTCCGGGCGATCACATTTTCCTCACCCAGCACCCTTTCCCCGAGAGCTTGGGGGTCCAAGCTTCGACTTCCAGGGGCGCATTCCCTTCTGCACCCCCAGACAGGGAATCCAAGAAGCTGGATCATCTTGGGAAGTTCATGTTTTCTTCCTCCAGCTTGGCACTGCGGTCCGTGAATACTGTGTGCCTTTTGAGTGATACACCCATACCATATGGGATACAGTCGTGCAAGTGCTGCTCCAGTACCCGGAGGAGGCCCAGGCCGTCCTCTTCCAAGCTGTGGCAGATGGGAGGGACGTAGCAAAATCCATAATTCGCTGTGGATTAGATACCACTGACTCACTGGGCAGAACGATTACCTGGTTGAGGACGTCTGGTTTTTCGGGGGATGTTCAGTCAACTCTGCTGGACATGCCCCTCAATGGCCGTTGCCTTTTTGATGACAAGGCAGGCTTGGTGCTGGAGCGGTGTAAGGATTCTCAGGCTGCAGCAAGATCCTTAGGCCTCACTGCGTCCTGTCTACCAGTCTGCCTTTTGCCTCTGTCGTGGCTACAGAAGGGGCACCCCACCTGGCAGACTCAGTCCAGCCACCGGTCCACGCAAGGTGCCCAGCCACTGCATGGCCGCGGACGTGGGACCCAGCAATGTGGGTCTGGGAACCAGCGGGTGGGCCACTCCAACCTTTCCCCCTGCAGCAGCCTCCAAACCCTCCTAGTCTGACCTTTCCATCCCATCAGCAGCCAGTCGGTGTCAGGATTCGCCATCACCCTCCCCACGGGCAATCAATCATGTCAGACAGGTGGGTTTTGCAGATAGTCCGATGGGGCTACTCCCTACCCTTCGAGACTACCTCTCCATCCATGCCACCGTCTTTCGATTGCATGTCAGAGGATCATTTGGCACTTCTCCGCCAGGAAGTTTCAGCTCTCTTTGACAAGGGAGCTATCGAAAGGGTCCCTGTGCCAGTAGTAAGTTGTGGTTGCTAATCCCGCTACTTTCTGGTGCCCAAGAACAACAAAGGCCTGCGTCCTATTCTAGACCTCAGGGCCCTCAACCACTTCCTCAGGAAGGAGAAGTTCAAAATGCTAACCTTGGCTCAGGTCCTAGCTGCCCTCGACCCTGGATGGTGGAGTTGGACTTGCAGGACCCCTATTTTCACATCCCCCTCCTGGCAGCCCACAGACATTACCTAGGATTCCCGGTAGGCCATGAGCATTTTCAGTTCATCGTGCTCCCCTTCGGCCTTACCAGTTCTCCTCAGGTGTTCACAAAAGTGATGGCGGTGGTCGCAGCTCATCTATGCAGATCAGGGGTTCTAGTCTTCCCCTATCTCGACGACTGGCTGTTGAAGGTGGGCTCACCCCAGGCTGTCGTCTCCCACCTCCTATGGCAGACCTTCAACATTCGCTGGGGTTTACTATCAACGTGCCGAAGTCACACCTGATCCCTGAGCTGTTCTGGACACAGTGCAGTTTCGGGCCTATTCTCCCGAGCAGTTAGTCCGGGATATTCGGGCTATGATACCAATGTTTCAGACTCTATACCGGATTTCGGTGAGAATGACCCTGAGGCTGCAGGGCCTCATGGCCTCCTGTATCTTGCTGGTGGATCACGGCAGATGGCATATTCAAGCTCTGCAGTGGGACCTGAAGTTCTAGTGGGCGCAGCATCAGGAGAATCTCTACGACTACGTCCAGATCTTGGAGGGAACTGAGCAAAAACTGCAGTGGACGAGCCAGGATTGGGTCAGAGGCAGATCCCTCTCCCTTCCCAAACCAGATCTCAAGGTGGTGACCGATGCACCACTCCTGGCATGGGGCGGCCACCTGGGAGAGGGGGAGATCAGAGGGGTCTGGTCTCCGTTGCAGTCCAGGCTCCATATCAACCTGTTGGAGCTTTAGGCGATTCGCTTGGAACTGAAGGCATTCCCCCACCCCTCAAGGGGAAGGCAGTGCAGGTGTTCACAGACAACACCACTGCCATGTGGTACTGCAACAAACAGGGGATGGTGAAGTCGTGGACACTTTGTCAAGAGGCTCTTCACCTTTGGACATGGCTGGAACATCAGGGCATGACCCTCAACACCTGGCAGGTTCTTTGAACGGACAAACTCAGCCGTCGGTGCCTGGTGGATCACGAATGGCGTCTTCACTCAGAGGTGGTGTAAGGTCTCTTTCAGCAGTGGGGAGAGCCTTGGTTAGATCTGTTTGCCACCAAAGAGAACGCGCAATGTCAGCAGTTTTGCCCGTTGGAGTTTCCACAGCGGCACTCGATCAACAACCCTTTTCGTCGCAAGTGGAATTGCGGCCTCCTGCACACCTTTCCGCTTGTACCACTGAGTGCTGAAGAAGATCAAGCGCAACCCGGCCCAGGTCATTCTTGTGCCACCGGACTGGGCATGAAGAGTCTGGTACCCCGAGCTCCTGAGCATGGCTATCGATCCTCCGATCAAACTGCCCCTTCGGGAGGATCTTCTGTCGCAGCAGCAGGGGACAGTCCTCCACCCGAACCTGCCCAGCCTCCAGGTGGCCGTAGTTGGCACCGGGTGGTTCCCCGGTGGACCGCCAGGGTGGGGGGGCCAGGTTTGGGCCCATGGGGAACGTTTAGTTACTGGCGGCCAAGAATATCGGCCCCCTGTAACAAAATTGTCTGAAACATGCCCTAGCAAACAGCTTGGCCACACCCCCCACCCCCAGGAGGGCCCAGCCAAGCAGTTTGCCAGGACCGGTTTTGGTTCCCACTTCGGCCCTGCCAACCTCCACATCCTTGTATGGAGATTGAGCAGCGACAGGTAAAAGCTTTTGATCTTCTTCCCGAAGTCTGTAATCTAATCTTGGCAACCAGGCGTCCCTCCACTAAAATGGTATACGCCTGTCAATGGACCAGTGTGTGGCATGGTGCACAGAAAAGGCTGGGGATCATTTTTCTGAGGTTCTTTTGTTCCCTCTCTCTTTGGCCCAGCAGGGTTTGGCTCTGGGCACTCTTAAAGGCTATCTGGCAGCCATTTCTGCTTTTCCTCGGCTACCAGATCAGTCCTCTTTGTTCAAGTCCCCTATTGTAAGTAGGTTCTTTAAAGGCATTATTCATCTCTTTCCTCCATCTCCTTTGACTTTTTGGTTAAATCTTTTTTTATTGATTAACATTTATGATTTTCTTTGCACATTTTAAGCATACAGTCAGAGCAGTGCTCATGCATCAAGAAAGAAAAAAAGAAAAGTGATTGCCAACAGCATAATGTGCAGTACCCAACAGCAAAAGGAGAGACAGATGAGTAGATCACAGCGACCACAAGAAGTAATGGGATAATATCCATAGACAGGGCGGATAAGTACTGATGAGTGTCACCACCGGGTGGCATGCAAACGGTTCAGATATAGTGCAGTTCGAGCCAAACTGGGGACATAGAGTACAACAAAATTAGGACAACATAAGTTAAGGAAGGGAAAGGGAGTCGCTTGAGACCTGCTGCCGCATCTAGTGTGTAGGAGAGTAGATCTGCTTCACATGTTTACCCCCACTTTTTGCTGGTGTTTCACTGTTTTTCGACTTTAGTCTGGCTGGAACCCTGCTATTCAGGCCCCAGCCTAGCTGCTTCCTCTCTAAATTGATTGCATGTACTTTAGGTACAGTTCAGATTGGATCTGGAGTGCCCTTATAAGTCCCAGGTATATGGTATACTATGTACCCAGGGCATAGGTACCCCAGAGGCCTACCAGGGGCAGAAGCAGGCATTATGCAACCCCTGGAAAGCAACCCAAAATTACACCACAGGTCTGCTACTGCAGCCTGAGTAAGGTGGTGCATGCACCCCTTCCTGAGATATAGGTTCACTATATCTCACCATATACTGCACATACAAACCTATCAGTCACCGCTCTGGCAGGCCTTATCAATCCTGAAGGCAGGGTGCTTGGTTTTATGTGAGGGGGTACCCAGGCATGAGCTGAGCCCCTCTGCAGCCTTCGGAATCTCTTCTCCGGGGTTGTCAATAGTGCAGCCTGTGATTAAACAAAGAGGACTAGCTTAAGTTGACCAAAGTGTTACAGTACTCAAATTAGTTCTGTCACGGGCACCTTGATGGTGTATTCATGAAGCCCTCACCCACCAACCTAGTTGGTGGCATGCTTCATCATCGGGCCCACCCAGTGACACCTAGTATGTCCCGGGTGTGCTACGACGCCTGATTACAGCGGAGCTGGTATGTTGCTGAGAGTGTAGTGAGGTTGGGTGAGTTGTGATTTAAAACGGCTTGGTGGTGGTCCCAGTACCCGAGGGTAAATTAAATTTTAATAACTGGGCCGTCACCAGCGGTTAAAAGTAAGGCTACAGGACACGTGAGGGTGGCGAGTTACTGCCCCCTGCGTCCTTCAGATGGTCGACATGTTTCAGCCAGTGCCTTAGAGTGTTCTGGCTTTCCTCAGGACCGTTTTTTTAAAAAAGGTGTGGTGAAATAAAACAGACTTAGTGTTGTGGTACAGACTATGTGATACACTCACTAAGGCGTTTTTCTATATGTGAGAGGGGGATTCCCTTCTCATGCATATCTGTACAAACAAACATTAAGAACAAGGACAAAACATTTATAGAGAGAGTCAGTAGTCAATTTAGACATATGGTCAACAATGCTTAGGTGGCCGGATCTATAGTGCAGGGTGAGAGGACTATAGTCGGCTAGGTGTGATGGTACTGGTGGTGCCATCAGAGTGAAAATACGCGACTAGTTAGGAGCGTGGTGTGGCTAAAACACGGAAATCACACTGAAAGGAGTTGACTTAGTGTGGCAGGGTGCAAGAAAATTGTTCTTACGCTTTGGGTTATTAGCCAAGGCTTCCTGGAGGGAAGCGGTAAGGGGATGACCCTATGGGAGAAAAAGAGATAGGCTGTAGGGGTTAGGGACCTGTGAGGAAAGAAGCGCTTACCCAGTTTGTTGTTTGGAGGCTTGTCAGGTTTTGTCATACTCACAGTCTTTCTGGTCAGTGCCTGCCTTGTACCTGTTGTCCCGCCGTCGTCCTCCGGTAGAATGAGCCTGTCGGCGTGTGGGCTTTTTATACTATGGTTAACAAGGTAATGATGAGCACCTGTGGGAATAGTAAAGGTGGAAAGACTACCCCTTTGTGTTGTTGCTGCTCATGCTCATGGTTTGCACACTAGTCTCTCGTGCATGCTCAGTATATCAGCGCGATTGTTATGTTGTTGCTCATGCTCATGATTTGAACACTAGTTTCTCGCACATGCTCAGTATGAATGCGTGATTATAATGCAGGTGATTTGTACTCTAGTCTTTTGCATATGCTCAGTATGATAGCGCGATTGCGTTAAGGTACATGTAGCAACTAAAATATGCCGCCGTTGGTACGGGGAAAGGGGCAACACCCGTGTTAGGTGTGGCGTGGTCTTATCTGCGCAGGAGCGAAGGGATCAGCGTTGGCTATGTATGAGCTAATATTGGGGAAACATGCCTGTGGGACGCGCCGCCTCCCAGAATGGGTCGGCCCGTTAATCACTGCTTAATGCGCATGCGCTGCTAGGCGCTGCGCGCTAAAGTTGACATGGCAGTATTAGGGGGGTTGAAGCATGTGCCCATGATAATGGCAGCCTAGTGGTACACACAAGGGGGAGCATGATCTATGTCTATGTACAGAGGGACTATGGCACGGGGGACTGACCACTGTACACAGGCGAGGTAATTGTGACTAGTGTAGGTCTAGTGTGTGACTGAATTCCACGGTATGGCGTCGTCGAGGCCATTGGTTTGGGTGGATAGGCGATATATCCAACGTTGTTCCTTGCTGAGTAATTTCTTCTCATTATCCACTGCCAGTTCCGGTAGTTGTTCGATGATGGTCCAGGTCAGGTCATTGGGAGTGTGTCCCTGGGTGATGAAATGACTGGTCAGTTTACTACTGTTCTTCTTGCACCTGATTGTGCTCCTGTGTTCTGTGACTCTATTTCTTATTTTGCGGGCGGTCATACCGATGTATCGGAGGCCGCAGCTGCAGGTAAGTAGGTAGATCACGTTACGTGAATTACAGTTTGTGTGGCTGCGTTGAGTCCACACTTTGTCTGGTTCTAGTATCAATGTTTTCGTATGGCTGGTAAGATGGCACACGCTACAGTCATTGCATGGATAATGTCCAGAGATTTTAGGCAGGCCCCACGCATTCAGGATAGTGTTGGGTTCTCTATTGGTCAGGGGTCTGGGGCGGGTGCTCACGAGTTGGTCTTTCAGGTTGTTGCACCTTTTGTAGGCAAACCTAGGGGTTTCCCATTGTCGTTGTCCAGAGTTAAGGATTTTCCAGTTTCTGTGTATGAGCTACGCCACCTCATTGGAGGCTGTGTTGAATGTGGTGACACACGTGATGGGTTGGTCACTCTTGTCCTTGGGTACAGTTTCCAAGAGGGCCTCCCTATTTTGGTTCCTGGCTCTTTTCTTGGTTTTGTTAATGATGGCCCAGGGGTAGCCTCATTCCTCCAGTTTCTTAGAAAGGTCTGCCGACTGATTTTTGTAATCGGTTGCTTGAGTGCAGTTTCTGCGTATACGCAGAAATTGCCCAAATGGTAAGTTTTCCCTTAAAGGGCGGGGATGGAAACTTGTGTAGTGGAGGAGTGAGTTCCTTGAGGTAGGCTTGTAATAGGTGGTAGTGATCAGTTTGCCATCTTTGGCCCATATGTTCAGATCAAGGAATGCCAAGTGGCTTGCACTCGAGGTGCTTGTGAATTTCAGGTATGGGTCTCTTTCATTGAGCCAAGTGAGGAAGAGTTGTAGAGTTATTTCTGATCCCTGCCAGATCATAAGGATGTTGTCTATATATCGACGCCATGTGAGAATATTCCTGGTATAGGGATTGGTGTTGTGGGTGATGTGGGTCTGCTCAAAGAGGTAGACATAGAGTCCTGCCACGCTGGGGGCGAAGACGCTGCCCATTGAAGTTCCGTTGGTTTGGAGGTACAGGCTTCCCTCATACTCGAAATAGTTTTCCTTTAGTGCTATTGTGGCACATTGGAGGATGAAGTCTCTGGGTGTGCGGTGCGGCCATGGGGACTCCATAAGTACCTGTCTCAGGACTTGGATGATGGCGTCCTGGGGGATACTGGTGTAAAGGCTTTCAATATCCAGGCCCACCAGGAGTTGGGTTTCTGGGTTGAATTCAGTGTTGTTGATGACTTGTAGTAAGTGTTTGGTGTCCTTGATGTAACTGGGTGTTTGCTGGACCAGTGGGTTAAGAAAGAAATCGCAATAGGGAGAGACGGGTTCCAGAAGGGAGTTGATGCCAGACACTATAGGTCTGCCCAGGGGGGGGGAGAATACCTTTATGTATTTTCGGTACTGTGTAAAAGTATGGTACTTTTATCTTTTGGGGGCAGAGGTACTCTGCTTCTTGTTTGGAGATGTGTTCCGCCTGATGGGCGGTCTTCACTAGTGCCTGAATAGTGCTTTGTAGTGAGTTGGTTGGGTCATGTTCCAGTTTCTTATAGTTTCTTTGGTCGCTTAGTAGTCGGCGGCATTCGGTGTCATAGTCCTGTTTATCTAAGAGCACAATGCCTCCTCCCTTGTCGGCAGGTTTTATTATGATAGAGGGATTGTTTTTGAGTTCCTGGATGGTTTCTCTGTCTTCCTTCGACAGGTTGTTGAAGTGGTTGGTTGGTTCTAGGTTCTCGACATCATTGTAAACAGCCAATTCAAAAGTGGTGATCTCTGGGGGCACTGTGGAGGGTGGCGGGGTGAAGGTGGATTTGGTCCTCAGGCCTGTGATGTTAGGGTTTTCAGTGGGAGTTTAGTCGTCCCTCGAGGGTTTCTCGAAGAAGGCCTTGAGTTTTAGTTTCCTCATGAACTCCGCCAGTTCCACGTGCAGTTTAAATTTGTCCAATCTAGTCGTTGGCACGAAGGATAGTCCCTTTTCTAGTACTGAGACCTGTTTGGGTGTCAGTGAAATGCTAGAAAGGTTGAACACCATGGACTCATGGGTTGCTTGGTTTATGGTTTGCTGGTTCCCGGTTGGCTGGGTGCCTTCTGGCGAGTGTTCGCGCTTACTGGGTTTCCGTCTTCGGCCCAGTGTACTTGTGGTTGTGGGTTGTGTCTTCTCCTTCCGCGTGTTCTTCTGCCCTGTCCTAAAAAAGGAGGCATGTGGGGTCCATGGTTTCCTGGGAATAGGGGCATGGGGCCAGGTGTATACGTTTGCTGGTATCCGAAGTAGGGGTTTTGCATTGGGCCAAAGTTCGTTGGAGGCCCGAAGTAATATCCAGGTGGTCCTCCCTGCCAGGTGTTTGGCCAGCGTTGTCCGCGGCGGCCTCTGCCACCCCGTTTGTGTGAGCTAATGCTAGAGTCACTGGATGCGGAACTGTCATCTGCTGAGGAGTCTGAGGCATTTGAGTTATTGGCTGGTGGGGTAAAGTCTTCTTCAGAGTATGGAAAGACTTTGGCATAGCTAAATTTTTTGAGGTCTTTCTCAAATGTCTTGATTTTAGCTTGGGTCAGGTACTCCTTGTACTCGTTAATTTCTTTATTTTGGTCATCTAATTTCTTTTTGTAGGCTGTCAGGGTTGTTTTGAAGTGGCTTTCTGATAATTGGATTTCAATTACGATGGCTTCTGAAAGGCGTTTGGCAGTTTTTATAATTAGTATCATCCAGTCCCTGGTACAATGCCAGGCGATCTGGGCCCAGTCCTTCCTGAAAGTGGGGTCATCTAGGAAGATCCTGGGTGCGTTGGTGACAATCAGTCCTCTTGGGGCCGTGTTGGTTTTGACATATTGGGCTAGGATCACTCCATGGAGGATGGTGCGGATCCTGTTTCTCTTTTTCTCAGTGAGGGTCTCCCAGTCAGTTGTTTGGGCTATGGAATTAGGGCAGCCTGACCATATACTCTTAAG
Organism: Triturus cristatus; assembly: GCF_964204655.1. Taxonomy (NCBI): domain Eukaryota; kingdom Metazoa; phylum Chordata; class Amphibia; order Caudata; family Salamandridae; genus Triturus; species Triturus cristatus. Next base: position 608,966,494 of record NC_140582.1, on the reverse strand, counting down.
TGCATTATAACCAAACGGTAAATGCTAACTTTGCACTGGCTGCACGGAAACATGTGTTTGGTTTCAAACACCTTGGAATCATATCCCCACACCAGTAACTGGTGCGGGAGTATGATCCCACCCTTCTAGAGGGAGAGACATGACAGCACTGGTATACCCGGTAGAAACTTAATAGAGCCCTGGCATCACAAAATGGATGTTGCAGCCACAGACACAAGTCTGGCCTCCTACTGCTGACCGAAACTCCAGCAGGGGAGGCCTGGACAATAGGCTTCCTGTCACAGGGAGGTGTAACCACCTCCCAGACAGGATTATGTGTATTGGGTCTGGGTGTGAGCACTCTCTGAGTGCTTTGAAGTCCTGCACTGGGGGCACATTTGGTGTCCCTGTGCATAGTCCAGCTCAGACCGGTTCAGGGGCTTCCAGCTCCTGCTCTGGGGTTAAACTGGACAAAGGAAATGGGTGTAGCCACCCCTCTTTCCAAAGCCTCCCATAGGTGGGTCCCCAGAGCTAGTCCAACCCCTTCCTTAGGTATAAGTAAGGAACCTCTATAACCAGAACTTTAGATTACCCTGGACGAAACTCTGAATCTGAATCCTGGACCTTCGACGCTCTGCTAAAGACCAGAGGACTGAAGAAATCTCCCTTGGGGTCAAGGAGTGACTCCCCTGCTTGGCAGGCACCAATGAAGCAATTTGCTGGTCTGCATTATCGAAGCTCCCGCCAGACTCCGAAGTTTTTGCAGCCCAGGAAGAGGATTTCCAGACATCTCAGAGGCCGACCCGAGTCCCCAGCAAAGCTGAGACCTGCAGCCCTCGTAAGTAGCGTGGAACCGGAACTCCTGGTCACCGTGCACTTTTGCAAGTGCATTGACTTCTCGACGTCTCCTGAAGTGGTACTTGGGCTGACTTGTAGCTCCCACCTCGATCCCTGAATCCACTGAAGATTGTCATTCTGGTCATTCTGAGTGATCCATGGGCCACCATTTTGTGTTTCGTCTCGAGGTCCCTTTGCGATCCCTGGTCCGTTGACTGGTGGGTCCCTGAGGGGATAACTTTGAATTTCCTTGGGCTTCCCTGGTTGCTCCAGACATGCCCCAACTCCCTACCAAGTGGTGAGTCCCACAGCCCTTGCTGGTCTGCACCGAAGCATCTTTCTCGTTTCTGCGTGGGTTGCTGTTGCCAAGGCTTGTTGTGCCCAATCCAGGCACCGACGTTGCAGCACTCGACATCCTTCATGGGACAGCTCGAATCCAACTCCTGGTCGTCCTCGACGCCTCCTGGACCTCGTGGCTGAAGAGTCAAGCTTCACCTCTTTCACCTGAAATCACCCGACATTGGTGGGCATCTGTCCATCGCCTTCCTGGTCACTGGCCAGTGACCCAGACTCTGTCCCCTCTGCTTTCAGGTTCTTCTCATCTTCGATCAGGCTTGGATCTCTTCGGACACTTCGCATCTTCAGGGCAGCAGCACTTCTTCGCCAGCTCCCATTGAAATCGACGACGCGACTCGACACCAAAAGACACCTATGCACCCGGCTTCCCTGGGTGAGGTAACACGAGTACTCCGGTGCTCCCGTGGGGGCTAGCCCTAGAACTTCCTGAGTCCAAAAGGTTTTAGTCCTGACTCATTTCTAAGTGTCCCTAATCTTTAAAAATCGAACTGCGACTTTCCCCATAGAAGCTAACGGGAGCTCGCAGCTGTGTTCACACACTGCACACGGCCCCCGTGGGTCCCCTGTGTCACTACCTTGGGTGGTTCCTTGGGGTCCCAGCGATTCTACAGGCTCTAGGCCTTGTGTATAGTTAAGTTGTGGTTCTTATACCACTATTTTAGTATATGGTTTGGCTCGCACCTAGGGCCTGACATGTATTTGTGCTATTTTACTATGATTATTGAAGTGTAACTTCTGTGTTATGACCTCTCGTCTCATAATGAGACTAGGAGGGTGTGTTTAGTAATAAATGCATATATTTTATAAATATACCTGGTTTGGAAATCTTTCATTTAGTGACTCAAGAGGTTATAGACTGGTAAAACAAGCTGCTTTGCATTCATTCAAGACTTAGCCTGAAGGCTGCTCTCCAAAGCTACCACTTGGATAGCTTTCAATAAAGGTTGTCTTTTTTTTTGTTTTTGTTTCTCCATACTGACTTTTTTTTTTTTATTGTATTTTTGACTGATAACACTCAGTGACATACATTGCTTCACGCCTACAACCCTGAGGCCGGCTTACATAGCTTCGCAAGAAATTCCGCATCACATCTTATCCCACATCCCTGAGGCCGGGCATCGATGCGCGCCAAACACACCCTGCATGAAGTTCAACAGATATTGCAGCTTTGTACATCAGTGCTATAGCAAATTTCCTCACTGGAAATCACAGTTTACTTATTTAACGTAACTGTAAAAAGAAAAAGGAAAAAGGAAAAAAAAAACCCTAGCTCCCGCCCCTCCCCCACCCAAACCAATAACGGTATCTAGTCACTAATCCTCCCATAATTCCTACTCTAATATGCTACCTAGCTATAAGATCAGTTCCCTGAGGCCACCCCATCTCCGTGGCTCCCATTGCAGCCAGTAATTCGTCAGTAAGTGGCCATCTTGCCTCCCCCGACCTCCAACCCCCATCTGCGCCGCAGGTAAACCAACTCTTCATTCCCAACACCCCCACACGCTTTTGAAGACTATCTCTAACACCACTTAGGAAACAGCAGATTCCGCTCCCGTACCGTTGGCCGCCCCCCCCTCAGTGTCTGGTGCCATGTTGTCCCTTTTGAGGTAATCCGCATATAGCCCCCAGAAATTTTTTGGCCTACTCCGCGGTGATAATAATTCGCTAAAAGTCTCTGATTGCGTGCAACAGTATAGCACGTCTCTGTCCCACTGTGCCAGTGTTGGCAAGGGCCCTCGCATCCAGCACATTGCCTCCCTGCGTTTTGCCAACAGCAGTCCCATTTCTACGATCTTACGTGCCGCCTTCGGCAAACCCCTGGAGTATCCGAGGAGTGCTAGTTTAGGGTCAGGAGTAAGTTCCAGTGCTACTATGTTTCCTATCTTCTGAAAAATAGCTTCCCAGAATTTGAAGACGCCCGGACAATCCCACGCCAAGTGATAGAAGCCTGCCACTGGACATCTATATCTGTCGCATGACGCCTCATCCCTCAGGCCATACCTATGTAGCCTCTCTGGTGTGTAATAGACTCTGTTTATGTACTTAAAGTGAATCAGCCTGTGCTTGCCATGTAGTGATATCCGGCGTGTTCCGACGCAGCAATACGACCACATGGCATCGTCTATGGCACTATCTAGGTCACTTTGCCATGCCAATCTGGCCTTAGTATATTGTTGGGATCTCTGTGACATCGCTATGCTATATAATTTAGATATCAGCTTGCGGGGGCTTTTTTGCTTAATAAGATACGCTAACTCCAAAATCTCAGGGGGCTCGGCCATGTCGTCCCCTAGGTGCTGCCTCCATGCTCCCCTCACCCTATGGAATTGAAAGCGTTGCAGCTGGGTAGGGGCCTCGGCCTCGGCCACCGCGGCAACGTCGTCCCAAGTCTTAGCAGTGCCCCCGTCGAACAGCTCCCCCATCTTGTGGATTCCTAGTTCCCGCAGGGCTCGTACCACACCCGTATCCCTGCAAGGAGGTAGCCACACCGCCCAGTATAGAGGCATTATCGGTGAATATAACAATACCCCCGCCGTTTGTTGTAAGATACAATGCCAAGCGTGCCTAGTTGAATTGAGTGAGTCTAAACCCCCCCCCCCCCCCCCTTCGGTCTGCTGGTTCGCAAATTATCGCTGGGAGAGGTAGTGGATCAGCAAACAACCTCTCTAGCCTAAGATATGGGACCGTCTCCTCACCGTGTATCCAACTGTGCGCTTGTACGCCACTCTGTAGTACAGCTCCAAGTCAGGGGCGTCCAGACCCCCCATATAATAAGGCTACGTCAGCACACGCCAGCTAACCAGCGCCTGCCCTTCAGCCCATGCTAGCCGAAGCATGGACTTATTAAGCCTAGCGAAAAAGGACCGCGGGAGAACAAACGGGATGTTGGTAAATAAAAATAGGAATCGGGGTAATATTACCATTTTCATGATTGATATCCTACCTATTAATGACAGAGGTAACCCAATCCAAATCTCTACTTCATCTTCTGAAGGATTGTCTTTAACCTATAACCAATAAGGGGTTGTTTGGAAATGATACATGGTGCCCACTATAACTAGTGAACAGCATATATCAGGCCAACTTCTCACATAGTGTAGCCGGGGGAGCCAGAGCTGCCAGGACCCAGAGGCAATGAAGTTCAGGAACAGGAGAGTTAAGTCAGCCTGGAGGTCAGTGCTAGTCAACACCCCTGCCGGTGGGGGATGAACTATGGGTACCGGCCCCAGATAACGTATTCGGGTCCCCTGTGTCAGTGACCATTTCTTGGAGCTTGGAAACCATTGTATCCCACTGAGGCGCTAGGGGGAATTTACGAATGCCGAGTAGGTCCTCAATACATAGCGCCACACCCTCCTCCTTAGCCCAATTAAGCAGGGATCGGCGCCAGGCAAGTGGGTGCGGCGACAGAGGGGATTTCCACGCCTGGTGATCAATCGTTTGCCCATTATTAGACCCAGGTCGAGAAATCGTGTGGCGGCTCTATATTTTTTGTTTCTGCTAAAGAGGTGTAATACATCGGTTTCCCAACTGAGGGGAATGGATCGGGAGGTGCAAGTTGTCAAGGTGACTGTCACATTGCTCCAGTACTCATTTAAGGCCGAACAATGCCAGAGCATATGGAGAATGTCGGCATCTAACTGCCGGCAGCGGGGCAAGCCTCGTCTGCGCAGAGGAAGTACCTGTTGATTTGAGCAGGGGTAAGGTAAGCCCGATGCAGCACGAAGAACTGAATTTGTTTGAACTGTTTATTACGCGGAATGTATGTCAGGCTGCCTCGAACAACAGTCCACTCTCTATCCGTAAATGCCCTCCCCAGGGCCCCCTCCCACTGATGATGAAGCCAAGTCAGGTCAGCCTCCGTATGTTGCTGGATGGAAGATGCGAACCAGCGTGTGAGGTGTCTCCCTGTCCCCATCACATGAAGGTATTGCAATGTGTGGTGTATGGGAGGCTCCTGAGTGAGTGTACCCCATTTAGACGATAACGAAGCTATAATTGTTCTATGTAGTAAAAACTGCCCAGGGCGCAGGTTCCCTTCCGCCATGAGTTCCTGGTATAGGATGAGGGTGCCTTCCTGGAAAAGGTCTCCCACGTCCTGTATTCCCTCCGAGGCCCGTTGTGTAGGTGTCCCCTCATGGAGTTCCCAACAATGGGATAGCGGGTGCGTATGGAATGGTGGTTCTAGTGAGAAAAAGACTCCTAGAGAAGAACAAATGTTACTTACCTGTAAACTGTGGTTCTCCAGTATTGGTGTCTTTCATAGATTCACATGCTTGAATATTCCCCGTCGTCGAAGTGGGAGTCCCACGGTACATAAAAAGCAATAAGCCTCATGTATATAGATACATCATAAATTACCTACTGGCGGTCGCCAGTAGGTAGTTATAGTTAGGACCACGTTTCCATAGGAAAACCTCAACATTCTATTTTGAATAACTTTGGCGCCGGTCGACGAATCCTCGCGAATTTCTCAAAATAGGTGGGGCGCTACGGTCCGCTCCTACCCTGAAAGTCTCGGGGGGATCCGTCAAGCGGGGGCTGAGATAAAAGGGGGGTCCCAAAACGCGTTTTTCCCATGCATTTTTCCATAGGACCTTTAGAACGACCTACAGCCCGAACGGCTGAACAGAATTACTAGAAATTTGGCAGAGAGGTAGTCCGTAGGTCAAGGAAGTGCCTTTTGTAGGTTTGGTGTAAATCAGTTCAGTAGATTTTGAGAAAATAGCCTTTAAATCAATATATATATCTGAGCCCGCTTACGGTACGCTTACCGTACGCTTACGGTAAGCGTAGGGTGGCGTGCGCGAGCGCGATTCTGATTGGCTCTTAGATCTTAGTAAACATTCGAATCGGCCGAAACCAGGAAGCGGCGGCCGCCATTTTGTGTATTTCACTCTGAAAAAAAAGAGTGAAAACAAGGAAAGGGGGCAATGAGGAGAGTTACAGACCCCCTAACAATTGTAAGGGGGTCAAAGAAGGACAGAAAAGTACAAAAAAAACATTTATTGATTTTAAAAAAAATCACGGGGTACGCGTACGGTAAGCTCACGGTAAGCGTACGGTAAAAAAAATAAAAAAAAATAAATGAAAATCAGATTTAAGAGTTTAGAAATTAGGGAGCTCTAAAAAGAGCTGTTGTGTTTATGGAGTCATTTTTTTAGTGGTACCTACAAGTAAGTACCGATGCAGAGTCTAAGGTTCAAGAGGAAGACTCTGTTCCCTTCATCATTGAAGTGCACACCATCTCCTCTATAAATGTCTTGCATGTCGTAACGCAAGTTGTTGTGGTAAATGGCACCCATACCATAGTCACGGAGGAAAGCAGAAACAGATTTGTTGACGTGCTTTCTTGCTTTGTCAATCTGTGGACAGAAATGATTGGACCAGTTCCATTTTTGCCTTTGGCATATGTTGGAAAACACAAAGGCAGTTTTAGGGAAAAGTGTAAACAGTTGTGCAAAGGTGTCCTTCATAAGCATTTCCAGACCTACCCCAGTCAAAGTGCCTAGGTCATTGCCACCACAGTGCACTATTATGAGGTCAGGGTGTTGGATTTGCATGAAGGATTTCACCAATGGCATCAATTGGTGCCACTTTAACCCTCTCTGACCAATCCATTTAATGTCTACATTTGGCAAAGCAAGGTCTCTCACCATATCTGTTTTCTCTGCAAACTTTTCACTCCAGAAGACATAGCTGTGCCCTACAATCCACACTGTGAACATCTTCAAAGGAGAACTGGATGCACTCAGGAGGTGTCTTTCAGTAGAATGGCAATATGAAAAGAAAGACAGTTTGGAAATGGAGGCATACATATTTTTAACAAAACAAAAAGAACTGATTGGCTGTTTCATACCATTCTAGAAAAAAAACTAGGCTGTATGTGAAAATTAATAGAAGCATGTTTTGTATTGGTACAAAAAAATGTGTAACCAAAGAACAGTACTATGGATTTGCAGTTAGGATTGAAAAGTCAAGCACTCTTGCTCTGTGGAATTGAAACATTGTGTGTCGAACTTCTGACCTAACTGCACACAGCAGTGTTCCATGAGCTGTTGCTATGGTAGCAGGCAGAAGTCAAGTTGGGGGAAGGGTACTAGGCAGAAGTCAAGTTGGGGGCAGGGTACTTTTGGAAAAGGGTTGGTTTTCAACCAATAGAAATGTGTCATTACATTTGAAAAAAAGGGGGAAGCACTGAGATTTGAAACTTACATGTATATGTGTGGAAAAATAGAGGGAAAGTTTGCCATTATCTGGTTCTGCTGAGAGGAGAGAGGTGTACAGAACAGAGATCCTGGCTCTGATAATCTGCTGTTTGAGTGACACATTTCTTTCACAACTAACTAATTTTAAAGGTGAGTTTACAGTTTGAGAGGGGATGTATGTGGTAACTTAAGAAATGAATAATAGAAATGGGAATTGTTTTTGTTGTAGTTACACATGGTGGATTCATAATGTGTCAGTCTGTAAAAGAGATTTTCACTTGGCCCGAAAAAAAAAGAGCAGTAAGTGTGCTTTCAAATTGGCAAAGAAATTTCGTTTTGGCACTAATGTGAAAACATGACTCTGTGTCCATAGAAGAATTATAGGCAGAAATTTATTGCGTCTTGCTCTGGTGATTTCACAGTTGCAGTAGATGGAAAAGAGGAGCGAATTTTTGGGGGAAGAAGCAGAGGCTTAGCACACACCCATGTGCTTGCCATGTATAGTCATGCACAGTAATTAGAAGCGAGTGGGGTTTTCAGGTTTAAGTCTGTAATGCAAATACATTCAGCATCACTAAGGCTGGTTGCTCCTGCTGGAGTGTAGGCAGTCACAGAGAATACACACGGTGGTGGTCTGAAAAAAAAACAGCTTGGACATGTGCATTTAAATAAATTTAAAAAAAAGGTTTCAGAATGTGTCAGTCTGTAAAAGTGATTTCAAAGTGTAAAAAGAGATTTTCACTTGGCCCAAAAAAAAAAGAGCAGTAAGTGTGCTTTCAAATTGGCAAAGAAATTTCGTTTTGGCACTAATGTGAAAACATGACTCTGTGTGCATAGAAGAATTATAGGCAGAAATTTATTGCGTCTTGCTCTGGTGATTTCACAGTTGCAGTAGATGGAAAAGAGGAGCGAATTTTTGGGGGAAGAAGCAGAGGGTTAGCACACACCCATGTGCTTGCCATGTATAGTCATGCACAGTAATTAGAAGCGAGTGGGGTTTTCAGGTTTAAGTCTGTAATGCAAATACATTCAGCATCACAAAGGCTGGTTGCTCCTGCTGGAGTGTAGGCAGTCACAGAGAATACACACGGTGGTGGTCTGAAAAAAAAACAGCTTGGACATGTGCATTTAAATAAATTTAAAAAAAAGGTTTCAGAATGTGTCAGTCTGTAAAAGTGATTTCAAAGTGTAAAAAGAGATTTTCACTTGGCCCAAAAAAAAAAGAGCAGTAAGTGTGCTTTCAAATTGGCAAAGAAATTTCGTTTTGGCACTAATGTGAAAACATGACTCTGTGTGCATAGAAGAATTATAGGCAGAAATTTATTGCGTCTTGCTCTGGTGATTTCACAGTTGCAGTAGATGGAAAAGAGGAGCGAATTTTTGGGGGAAGAAGCAGAGGGTTAGCACACACCCATGTGCTTGCCATGTATAGTCATGCACAGTAATTAGAAGCGAGTGGGGTTTTCAGGTTTAAGTCTGTAATGCAAATACATTCAGCATCACTAAGGCTGGTTGCCCCTGCTGGAGTGTAGGCAGTCACAGAGAATACACACGGTGGTGGTCTGAAAAAAAAACAGCTTGGACATGTGCATTTAAATAAATTTAAAAAAAAGGTTTCAGAATGTGTCAGTCTGTAAAAGTGATTTCAAAGTGTAAAAAGAGATTTTCACTTGGCCCAAAAAAAAAAGAGCAGTAAGTGTGCTTTCAAATTGGCAAAGAAATTTCGTTTTGGCACTAATGTGAAAACATGACTCTGTGTGCATAGAAGAATTATAGGCAGAAATTTATTGCGTCTTGCTCTGGTGATTTCACAGTTGCAGTAGATGGAAAAGAGGAGCGAATTTTTGGGGGAAGAAGCAGAGGGTTAGCACACACCCATGTGCTTGCCATGTATAGTCATGCACAGTAATTAGAAGCGAGTGGGGTTTTCAGGTTTAAGTCTGTAATGCAAATACATTCAGCATCACTAAGGCTGGTTGCCCCTGCTGGAGTGTAGGCAGTCACAGAGAATACACACGGTGGTGGTCTGAAAAAAAAACAGCTTGGACATGTGCATTTAAATAAATTTAAAAAAAAGGTTTCAGAATGTGTCAGTCTGTAAAAGTGATTTCAAAGTGTAAAAAGAGATTTTCACTTGGCCCAAAAAAAAAAGAGCAGTAAGTGTGCTTTCAAATTGGCAAAGAAATTTCGTTTTGGCACTAATGTGAAAACATGACTCTGTGTCCATAGAAGAATTATAGGCAGAAATTTATTGCGTCTTGCTCTGGTGATTTCACAGTTGCAGTAGATGGAAAAGAGGAGCGAATTTTTGGGGGAAGAAGCAGAGGGTTAGCACACACCCATGTGCTTGCCATGTATAGTCATGCACAGTAATTAGAAGCGAGTGGGGTTTTCAGGTTTAAGTCTGTAATGCAAATACATTCAGCATCACTAAGGCTGGTTGCTCCTGCTGGAGTGTAGGCAGTCACAGAGAATACACACGGTGGTGGTCTGAAAAAAAAACAGCTTGGACATGTGCATTTAAATAAATTTAAAAAAAAGGTTTCAGAATGTGTCAGTCTGTAAAAGTGATTTCAAAGTGTAAAAAGAGATTTTCACTTGGCCCAAAAAAAAAAGAGCAGTAAGTGTGCTTTCAAATTGGCAAAGAAATTTCGTTTTGGCACTAATGTGAAAACATGACTCTGTGTGCATAGAAGAATTATAGGCAGAAATTTATTGCGTCTTGCTCTGGTGATTTCACAGTTGCAGTAGATGGAAAAGAGGAGCGAATTTTTGGGGGAAGAAGCAGAGGGTTAGCACACACCCATGTGCTTGCCATGTATAGTCATGCACAGTAATTAGAAGCGAGTGGGGTTTTCAGGTTTAAGTCTGTAATGCAAATACATTCAGCATCACTAAGGCTGGTTGCTCCTGCTGGAGTGTAGGCAGTCACAGAGAATACACACGGTGGTGGTCTGAAAAAAAAACAGCTTGGACATGTGCATTTAAATAAATTTAAAAAAAAGGTTTCAGAATGTGTCAGTCTGTAAAAGTGATTTCAAAGTGTAAAAAGAGATTTTCACTTGGCCCAAAAAAAAAAGAGCAGTAAGTGTGCTTTCAAATTGGCAAAGAAATTTCGTTTTGGCACTAATGTGAAAACATGACTCTGTGTGCATAGAAGAATTATAGGCAGAAATTTATTGCGTCTTGCTCTGGTGATTTCACAGTTGCAGTAGATGGAAAAGAGGAGCGAATTTTTGGGGGAAGAAGCAGAGGGTTAGCACACACCCATGTGCTTGCCATGTATAGTCATGCACAGTAATTAGAAGCGAGTGGGGTTTTCAGGTTTAAGTCTGTAATGCAAATACATTCAGCATCACTAAGGCTGGTTGCCCCTGCTGGAGTGTAGGCAGTCACAGAGAATACACACGGTGGTGGTCTGAAAAAAAAACAGCTTGGACATGTGCATTTAAATAAATTTAAAAAAAAGGTTTCAGAATGTGTCAGTCTGTAAAAGTGATTTCAAAGTGTAAAAAGAGATTTTCACTTGGCCCAAAAAAAAAAGAGCAGTAAGTGTGCTTTCAAATTGGCAAAGAAATTTCGTTTTGGCACTAATGTGAAAACATGACTCTGTGTGCATAGAAGAATTATAGGCAGAAATTTATTGCGTCTTGCTCTGGTGATTTCACAGTTGCAGTAGATGGAAAAGAGGAGCGAATTTTTGGGGGAAGAAGCAGAGGGTTAGCACACACCCATGTGCTTGCCATGTATAGTCATGCACAGTAATTAGAAGCGAGTGGGGTTTTCAGGTTTAAGTCTGTAATGCAAATACATTCAGCATCACTAAGGCTGGTTGCCCCTGCTGGAGTGTAGGCAGTCACAGAGAATACACACGGTGGTGGTCTGAAAAAAAAACAGCTTGGACATGTGCATTTAAATAAATTTAAAAAAAAGGTTTCAGAATGTGTCAGTCTGTAAAAGTGATTTCAAAGTGTAAAAAGAGATTATCACTTGGCCCGAAAAAAAAAGAGCAGTAAGTGTGCTTTCAAATTGGCAAAGAAATTTCGTTTTGGCACTAATGTGAAAACATGACTCTGTGTGCATAGAAGAATTATAGGCAGAAATTTATTGCGTTTTGCTCTGGTGATTTCACAGTTGCAGTAGATGGAAAAGAGGAGCGAATTTTTGGGGGAAGAAGCAGAGGCTTAGCACACACCCATGTGCTTGCCATGTATAGTCATGCACAGTAATTAGAAGCGAGTGGGGTTTTCAGGTTTAAGTCTGTAATGCAAATATATTCAGCATCACTAAGGCTGGTTGCCCCTGCTGGAGTGTAGGCAGTCACAGAGAATACACACGGTGGTGGTCTGAAAAAAAAACAGCTTGGACATGTGCATTTAAATAAATTTAAAAAAAAGGTTTCAGAATGTGTCAGTCTGTAAAAGTGATTTCAAAGTGTAAAAAGAGAATTTCACTTGGCCCGAAAAAAAAAGAGCAGTAAGTGTGCTTTCAAATTGGCAAAGAAATTTCGTTTTGGCACTAATGTGATAACATGACTCTGTGTGCATAGAAGAATTATAGGCAGAAATTTATTGCGTCTTCCTCTGGTGTTTTCACAGTTGCAGTAGATGGAAAAGAGGAGGGAATTTTTGGGGGAAAAAGCAGAGGCTTAGCACACACCCATGTGCTTGCCATGTATAGTCATGCACAGTAATTAGAAGCGAGTGGGGTTTTCAGGTTTAAGTCTGTAATGCAAATATATTCAGCATCACTAAGGCTGGTTGCCCCTGCTGGAGTGTAGGCAGTCACAGAGAATACACACGGTGGTGATCTGAAAAAAAAAAAAAGCTTGGACATGTGCATTTAAATAAATTTTAAAAAAAGAGCAGTTTGTGTGCATTCAAAATGGCAAAGAAATTTCGTTTTGTGACTGTTGTGAAAAGAAATGTAGTAATATATTTAAATACAATAAAGGATTTTTTTTTTTAGTTTTTTTCAGGTATTGCTGAAGAACAGTGAACAAAATTTAAGATGCCTACAAAATCTCGAGTTCAAAAAACGCTAAAAAAAAAACTATATTTGAGGACAACTGGAGGACCAAAGTTAGTAGAAGATGCTGATGTTGGGAAAAAGAAAAAATCTTCTGGTAAGCAAAAAAAACAATTCCTAAACAAAATATTGAAAACAAACAAAAATGTACAAAATGTCTGTTCTCGGAAAAATGTAACAAAACCTACAGAACAGCAAAAAATTGAGGATTTAGTTAATGCAAATATACCTTCTGCAATTGAAAAGTTTAACATAAACAGAAAAACAGCATTTAAAGAGATACGTAGAAAAATGTTTCAGAGAAGAGTTATGTCCAATTTGATAAAGGATATAAAGAAATATAAGCAAAAGGCTAAATATTATAAGAGAAAAAAAGAAATTGAAGCCATTGCAGCAAAAGCATTAGAATTAAAAAGGAAACTATTCATATTAATTTTGAATAGGATGCGTACATTAGATAAAATGGTTAATGTACTGAAATCACAAAGCAAAAGCAAAAGAGTAGTGAACAGAACAAACTTTTGTAAAGTGTTTTTAGGAAAGTGGATGCATAGTTCAAGTAGTGAACCTTTTTTTAATGAAGAAAGCTATTTTCAAAGTAATAGTTTGCTGCATGCAGTTGACACCAGAGGTCGTTCATACGAAGTAAAAAATGGTTGCATAATGGAGAAGGAGATAATGGTTCCAAGAGATGAGGTACAAGTGATGGCAGATGAGGCAATGGGGAGACGTCCTAAAGCCCCAGTGTACACTTGGAATTGTAGTAGTATTTGCACTGTGCGTCAGGAATCTATTGACAGATTTCGAGAGTTTCTAAGAGAATATAGTAAAAAAAGTGTAAAACAAAAGATTAAGGTGCTTCAAAGTCTGGATCCATGCAGAGTGAGAGAGAATACTGGTTTGCAGGGTCATTCTCTTGCTTGTCTATCTAGAAAAGTGTGCAATAGTGTTTTCCATCATTTTAGGATGCTGGCTGTTCATCATACTGAAATGAGAAAGTTTGTGAGACGGTTGTATTTTGCCAAAAGTCCAGCAATAAAGTTAAATGAATTGAATAGGGCTCTGTTCCGAGGAACGGTATCAGATGTAGAGAAGGTTGTTGATGAAATTCAGTTTTGTTACTTTGGTCCTGAAGAAAACAGTGCAGAGAAGGACACAGTAAATGAGGCAGAAGTGGAAGAGAATGTAGAACCCTCTGTAAGTAACACATTTAATGATCACATAACAAAATTTGCAATAGTCTCTAATGAAAGACCAAATGTTACTTGTATTTGTTGCCGCAGAACTCATTATAGAAAACAAACTAGGAATGTTGATCTCTACAGAAAGAGTGAAAATGAAGATAATTATAAGTGGATGGATTTTGCCACATATATATTTCTTGAAAATTGTTTTGAATTGGGTGAAGATCAGCGTATTTGTAAATACTGCTACAACAAGTTAGAGGAAAATAGAATGCCGACCAGAGCTGTACATAATAATTTAGAATTGGATGCTATTCCTGCTGAACTTTCTGAATTAAATACATATGAGTCTATACTCATTCAATGTGTTCATCCGTTCCAGACCATAGTACGTATGGAGCCCAAAACTGGTAAATTACCTCCTTCAGATTTACTGAGAGGTTTAAAAGGTAGAGTGGTGTATTTGCCCTTGGATTTGAAAAAAAATATGGAAACTATTGATGCGGATACTTTGGAAACTGAACCATTAATTATTCTGGTTAATGGTGTACCTACAAAGAATAAGAAGATTTGGCAGGAGCTGGTAGATGTGCGGAAAGTACAAAGAGCAAATTTGTATTTGAAAAAAAATAACAAATGGTATGAATCAATTTATATAGAAGAAGAAGAAGAAGAAGAAGAAGATTTACAAGGAGACACAGAAACACCAACTGGACAAATTGAAAAAGTGGACAAGTCAAAGGAAGAAGAAATTTATGAACATTTTAGCATACATCCTCTCCATTCGAAAGAAGTTATGGGAGACAATATTGATCTCTTTCAGATGAAGAAAGCAAAAGGAAATCCCGTGAGTGTATGGGAGGAGAGCTTGGAAGCTCGATGTTTTCCCCAGCTGTTTCCTAAAGGAAAAGGAGGACGATACGATGAACGTCCAGAACAGATTCCAGCTTCTGAGTATCGGACTACAAGACTATATGCTGAAGATCCCAGATTTCGACAAAGTATCCCTTATTTGTTCCATCTTTTATTTGAAAGCGACTTGTCTGCACTGTCTTATGCAGTAAATCACATTTTAAAAAGTGGAGTACATTTACAAAATGTGTCTGCTAAGGATTTTATGGAGAAAGTGCAGCACCGAGATGATCATTTGGAAACACAACTGATCAATCTGATGGCTTGTCAGCGTGGGACAAATGAATATTGGTACCGACGCCATGGTGAACTAAAATGCATGTTACGCAACTTAGGAACACCAACATGGTTCCTTACCCTAAGCTGCGCCGAGTACGCTTGGGATGATTTACTGGATTTTCTACGAGAGGCCAATTCAAACATTGAAAACATCGAATACAAGACAGCAGGAGAACTGTGCTCATTGGATCCGGTTAATGTTTGCAGATATTTCAATCATAGATTTGAGGCTATGATGTCCTTCATCTGCAATAAAAAAAATCCACCCCTTGGAGAAGTAGTGGATTTCTTTTGGAGAAAAGAGTACCAGGCAAGAGGTGCTCCTCATATTCATATGCTGCTGTGGATCAAGGATGCCCCAAAGTTTGGAACAGATACTGATGAAGCAGTGTTATCTTACATTGAAGAATATGCAACATGTGCTATACCTAAAAGCACAGAAGAGAACAAGTTAAAGGAGCAAGTTTTACGTTTCCAAAGTCATCGGTGTGGAAAATACTGTCGACGGAAATACAAGAGCAAAGAAAAATACTACACTAAGGTGCCAATTCCGATCCGGTAAAAACCGGGTACGAACCGTCGGACGGAGCCTTTTCTCCGTCCGACTCGTACCCGGTGCGAAATCCATCCGAAAATGCAAGTACGATTCATACGGAAACACCATTTCCGTACGATTCGAACAAAACACCGACCGAACAGAAACTAAACACAATTCCGATCCTGAAAGGAGCCGACGTGACGTCGGTACGCATCCAGCCTACGTTTCACGAACCAGGAAGTACGATTCGAACCGACGTCATCCCGCACGGAAAATATTTACCGGCTGCCAAAAACTGCCGGGAAATCAGGACGACACACGCAAGGAGCAGCTGGACGCGACGAACAGACATGGACCCGAACCTACGTGCCATCCCTGCCCTCCTAGCAGTCCACCTGGCGTACAGGAACCGACGCAGACGCCGCAGAAGGTCAGCACAACAACCAGGGGCAAAGGGGGGGGCAGGGGCAGGACACACAACACCAACACATGGTACCAAATCACACATGGCCTGGACATACCTGACCATCAGGGCCTGGTCACTTCCAGGGGGTGGGGGCAAGGCCAGCAACGCAAGCGTCCGCCACAACGGAAGTGGATGGTCACGCGAACCGGTACGTACCCTACCCAGGCCGCAAGAGCGTGGGTACGGAACGTACCACGCGTCCCCCTACGTCACTCCAACAATAGCGGTACGGCCCGTACCCACGTCAGAAAGGCCTTGGTACAGCTCGTACCAGCATTGCTGGGGTCATGTAGGGGTACGCGTGGTACGACCCGTAGCCACGCCCCCAAGGCCTGTGTACGGTGCGGACCCCACGGCCCGCAACAATGGTGGGACGCACCGTACCCACACACCAAAGGCATGGGTACGGCCCGTACCCAGGCACGCAGAGCGTGGGCAGGGGTATGTACGGACCGTACCCCCACCCGTGGAAGTACGGCCCGTACCCCCACCCGTGCATGTACGCCCCGAACCCCCACTCGTGTATGTACGCCCCGAACCCCCACCCGTGTATGTACGCCCCGAACCGCCACCCGTGTATGTACGCACCCAAGCGCCACCCGTGTATGTACGCCCCGAACCCCCACCCCACCCTGGTATGTACGCCCCGAACCCCCACCCGTGTATGTACGCACCCAAGCGCCACCCGTGCATGTACGCCCCGAACCCCCACCCCACCCTGGTATGTACGCCCCGAACCCCCAGCCGTGTATGTACGCACCAAACCCCCACCCGTGTATGTACGCACCAAACCACCACACCAGCCGTGTATGTACGCACCAAACCCCCACCCCAGCCGTGTATGTACGCACCGAACCACCACCCGTGTATGTACGCACCGAACCCCCCCCCAGCCGTGTATGTACGCACCGAACCACCAGCCGTGTATGTACGCACCAAACCCCCACCCGTGTATGTACGCACCTAACACCCACCCCAGCCGTGTATGTACGCACCGAACCACCACCCGTGTATGTACGGACCGAACCCCCACCCCAGCAGAGTATGTACGCCCCGAACCCCCACCCGTGTATGTACGGACCGAACCCCCACCCCAGCCGTGTATGTACGCACCAAACCCCCACCCGTGTATGTACGCACCAAACCACCACCCCAGCCGTGTATGTACGCACCAAACCACCACCCGTGTATGTACGCACCAAACGCCCACCCGTGTATGTACGCACCAAACCACCACACCAGCCGTGTATGTACGCACCAAACCCCCACCCCAGCCGTGTATGTACGCACCGAACCACCACCCGTGTATGTACGCACCGAACCCCCACCCCAGCAGAGTATGTACGCCCCGAACCCCCACCCGTGTATGTACGGACCGAACCCCCACCCGTGTATGTACGCACCAAACCACCACACCAGCCGTGTATGTACGCACCAAACCCCCACCCGTGTATGTACGCACCAAACCACCACACCAGCCGTGTATGTACGCACCAAACCCCCACCCCAGCCGTGTATGTACGCACCGAACCACCACCCGTGTATGTACGCACCGAACCCCCCCCCAGCCGTGTATGTACGCACCGAACCACCAGCCGTGTATGTACGCACCAAACCCCCACCCGTGTATGTACGCACCTAACACCCACCCCAGCCGTGTATGTACGCACCGAACCACCACCCGTGTATGTACGGACCGAACCCCCACCCCAGCAGAGTATGTACGCCCCGAACCCCCACCCGTGTATGTACGGACCGAACCCCCACCCCAGCCGTGTATGTACGCACCAAACCCCCACCCGTGTATGTACGCACCAAACCACCACCCCAGCCGTGTATGTACGCACCAAACCGCCACCCGTGTATGTACGCACCCAAGCGCCACCCGTGTATGTACGCCCCGAACCCCCACCCCACCCTGGTATGTACGCCCCGAACCCCCACCCGTGTATGTACGCACCCAAGCGCCACCCGTGCATGTACGCCCCGAACCCCCACCCCACCCTGGTATGTACGCCCCGAACCCCCAGCCGTGTATGTACGCACCAAACCCCCACCCGTGTATGTACGCACCAAACCACCACACCAGCCGTGTATGTACGCACCAAACCCCCACCCCAGCCGTGTATGTACGCACCGAACCACCACCCGTGTATGTACGCACCGAACCCCCCCCCAGCCGTGTATGTACGCACCGAACCACCAGCCGTGTATGTACGCACCAAACCCCCACCCGTGTATGTACGCACCTAACACCCACCCCAGCCGTGTATGTACGCACCGAACCACCACCCGTGTATGTACGGACCGAACCCCCACCCCAGCAGAGTATGTACGCCCCGAACCCCCACCCGTGTATGTACGGACCGAACCCCCACCCCAGCCGTGTATGTACGCACCAAACCCCCACCCGTGTATGTACGCACCAAACCACCACCCCAGCCGTGTATGTACGCACCGAACCACCACCCGTGTATGTACGCACCGAACCCCCACCCCAGCAGAGTATGTACGCCCCGAACCCCCACCCGTGTATGTACGGACCGAACCCCCACCCGTGTATGTACGCACCAAACCACCACACCAGCCGTGTATGTACGCACCAAACCCCCACCCGTGTATGTACGCACCAAACCACCACACCAGCCGTGTATGTACGCACCAAACCCCCACCCCAGCCGTGTATGTACGCACCGAACCACCACCCGTGTATGTACGCACCGAACCCCCCCCCAGCCGTGTATGTACGCACCGAACCACCAGCCGTGTATGTACGCACCAAACCCCCACCCGTGTATGTACGCACCTAACACCCACCCCAGCCGTGTATGTACGCACCGAACCACCACCCGTGTATGTACGGACCGAACCCCCACCCCAGCAGAGTATGTACGCCCCGAACCCCCACCCGTGTATGTACGGACCGAACCCCCACCCCAGCCGTGTATGTACGCACCAAACCCCCACCCGTGTATGTACGCACCAAACCACCACCCCAGCCGTGTATGTACGCACCAAACCGCCACCCGTGTATGTACGCACCCAAGCGCCACCCGTGTATGTACGCCCCGAACCCCCACCCCACCCTGGTATGTACGCCCCGAACCCCCACCCGTGTATGTACGCCCCGAACCGCCACCCGTGTATGTACGCACCCAAGCGCCACCCGTGTATGTACGCCCCGAACCCCCACCCCACCCTGGTATGTACGCCCCGAACCCCCACCCGTGTATGTACGCACCCAAGCGCCACCCGTGCATGTACGCCCCGAACCCCCACCCCACCCTGGTATGTACGCCCCGAACCCCCAGCCGTGTATGTACGCACCAAACCCCCACCCGTGTATGTACGCACCAAACGCCCACCCGTGTATGTACGCACCAAACCCCCACCCCAGCCGTGTATGTACGCACCGAACCACCACCCGTGTATGTACGCACCGAACCCCCACCCCAGCAGAGTATGTACGCCCCGAACCCCCACCCGTGTATGTACGGACCGAACCCCCACCCGTGTATGTACGCACCAAACCCCCACCCGTGCATGTACGCACCGAACCTGCTATAAGAATGGGGTGTGCAAAACACCCCCAGCAGTGCCCAGACACAGGAGGGGTGGGTGCAGGGTCCTCCCAGCAGTGCCCAGACACAGGAGGGGTGGGTGCAGGGTCCTCCCAGCAGTGCCCAGACACAGGAGGGGTGTGTACCTATCACTCCCAGCAGTGCCCAGACACAGGAGGGGTGGGTGCAGGGTCCTCCCAGCAGTGCCCAGACACAGGAGGGGTGGGTGCAGGGTCCTCCCAGCAGTGCCCAGACACAGGAGGGGTGTGTGCCTATCACTCCCAGCAGTGCCCAGACACAGGAGGGGTGTGTACCTATCACTCCCAGCAGTGCCCAGACATCGGACAATATACCCCATCAACAAGTTCAGTGACCTACAAGGGTGATACCCCAGATGCAGGCGGAGCCATCGCTGAGCCAGCATGGCTATATTGAAAGGCAACCCTCACACATCCAGGAAATGTAGACACAGCACAGCACAGCATTTGGGAGACACCCTGCAGGAAAAATGGCCTGGGCCACAGAGGACGGAACACACCTTGGGACAATGTCACCATACAGTGAGAGCAAACATGACCAAATACCATTTGCAGAGACCTTTGTGATGGCACGCAGATGGCAGGGTACACCCCATGAGCAGCACACTCCAACATTTCACAGACCCCTAACACATTATCACCACCCCAACGCAGGGAGCACCAGCACCAACAGCAAGTCCAGGAAAGCATCAGTGTGCAAAACAAAAAGAAAAGGCTTTATTCAGCAGGAAAATATATCAGAGAAAATGTCCACTATGTACAAGGGCCATGGGCCAGCCCAGCAGCAATGTCCGGGGGGGGGGTACACATCGGGACGTGTGTCCCCTAGCTTGCCTGCACAGTTCACAAGTCCATTTCATCCACAGAAGAGGGGGCATCAGGGGGGAGGGTGGAAACAGGCACCGCAGGGACAGGAGGGGAAAGGGTAGGTGTTGTGGGTGCAGGGAGGGATGAATCTGCCACAGGGGGGGTGCCAGCGCCAAAGGTGGAGGACAGAATGGCGCTGCACACGTCGGCAAGTTCCCCCAGCGACTCCCCCGTACCCAATCCAACCACAGGCCCCAAGGAGGGGGGGGGGGCAAAGGGATGGGTCGCAGCGCCACTGGGGGAGGGTGTGGACAGGGTGGGGGACTCAACTCCCCTGGCCGGGTCCCGCCTCCACCGCTTGCGGGGTGGTGTCATCCTGGGGCTGGGGGGCACACTCGCAGTGGATGATGCTGTCACTGACTGTTGGCCAGGAGAGCTAAGGGGAGTGGATTTGGAGGGAGTGGGTTGTGTGGAATGCGGACTCCCACTGTGGCTGCGTGTTCTACGTTTCCCCCCCGACCCAGTGGGTGTGCCTTCCTCACCCTGTGTGTGCGTGACAGGAGGTGTGCGCTTCGACTTCCCTGGTGGTGTGGTGCCTGTGTCTGTTGGGGTGCGTGCACGCTGACGTCTGGATGTGCGTGGGACAGGCACGGGAGTGGGAATTGTGGATGGGGCAGGGGTAGGGGGTGTTACGCAGCGCTGCAGGAGATCCAGTGCTGCAGTCAGTGTGGAGTCTATGGACCTCAGCAACTGCCGTTGGTCAGACTGCGCAGCCGACATGCCCTCCATGTATGCCTCCATCTGGGTCAGCACCTGGGTGTGGGCATGGAGGACATTTAGCATCGCAGTCTGACCAACCTGCAACTGCCTCAGGATGTCCACAGACTCCGCACTCACCGCAGCAGTGGTGACAGGGGCAGGGGGTGCGGTGCCTGGCAGGAAGGAGACATGTGGGGACCGAGCACGGAGGGAAGGGCCACGAGCATGTGGGAGGCCGGTGATGGAACCTGAGGTGGCGGGGGGATGTGGAGGGCTGCCATCAGCTGGGGGGGCAGACTCCGCCACCTCTGGGAGCTCAGCCTCGGACCCGTCTGCGTCATAGTCTGTGTTGGCAGTCAACAGGTCCTCCGCCTCACTCCCTTCGGCCTCCGTGCCACTCCATGTGCCAGACAGGACAGCACTGCTGGTACTGGTGCTCAATCTCTCCTCCCGGTCCGTGCTAGTGTCTCCTTCCGTGTCCCCCGGCGATGCTGTGGGCAAGGTGAAGAGACAGGAGAAAATCAGACACCTGTACACTTATGTCACATGAGTCAAATATACATAGGTCACATTGCATAGCCTGAAAAGCAACAGGAGTAACACCTACAA
Source organism: Triturus cristatus (assembly GCF_964204655.1). Classification (NCBI taxonomy): domain Eukaryota; kingdom Metazoa; phylum Chordata; class Amphibia; order Caudata; family Salamandridae; genus Triturus; species Triturus cristatus. The sequence goes on along the minus strand of NC_140582.1, from coordinate 608,944,932 downwards.
AACAATGTACACATGTAGGCCATGGAACACACAGTTTTTCTACCCACCATGCCACTGAGACACAATGGAGATCATGACACAACAGCAAATCACTGCACCTGAAATTTTAGAGAGGAGTCAGCCTCTGGGGACAAATGTGCACAGCACCTGCACCACACTGCGTCGTCAAAAAGGGATGAGCATGAATCATATCCATTTACTCTTGCCGCATGCTGCAAAGGCAATACATGAAACCAGGCCACACATGACAGGGTCACTGCACCTTGAGCGTATGTCCAGTCAAACATCACACACAGGCTAAACCCAGCAAGGAGGATGAAGCTTCTGACATGTAGGCCTTGTACGCACAAACCACCCACACCTGAGACAATCTCATTGAGACGGAGAAAGTATGTACACCTCTTACTCTGGGATGGAAACACATGGCCTCCACTAATTCATGACTGTAAACACACAGCCCCTGGTGGCCATGTCCACACATCATTGACAGGCAAACATCATCAGATTGTCTCAACAACACACACAGGTAATGCCCACTGTGAGTATGCACAAGCAAAATGGGTCCCCCTGTACAGTGGACACATGTAGCAACCTGTAGGTCCTAACAGTTGAGCCCAGGGTACAATGCCACCCTACGCAACCCATGGCAAAGACACAGTGAATGGCCATATTGTTGGATGACGCACATGATACCTAGGAAGAGGTGCCCCAGGGCACAGTAGTGCCCACACTCCTCCATGGTCCAGGATGGACATGACTGCAAATTAAGCAACCGTCCCTGCACTTAGCAGGCCTCCCACTCAGGCACATCATGTCAGAGGGCACACAATTGGACATGCATGCTGGAAGGCTGTACATTTTGGAGACACACCCCTATGTCGTGATTCACAATCAGTGCCAAGTGACATGGACACCACAATGACTGAAATTGGCCATGGCACACGCAAGGTCCCCATACCTGTGGCACATCACCCCCACACATGATGCTGATAGCATAGGGCACCTGCATGAACTGCCTGCATAAATAACCTTGTGCAAGAGTGGCGACAGACCAGGGAACACATTGCAAGGAGGGGAAGGGAGGGAGTGAGAACAGCACTGTGCTACTTTGTGGAGAAGTTGACGCACTGCACAATCAAACCCTGGCAGTGTATCCATGCAACTGCACACTTACATTGGCTGGGGACACACAACTGACACACATGTACCTACCCCCTTCCTGCTGCTGCCTCTCCTGTAGGCGCCTGTCCATATCGGGGAAGACCACCGCCAGCACACGCTTCTGGATGTGGGTCAGACGACGGCGGCCACGGTTCTTACGGCTCTCAGGTGAGTCCCCCAGCAGGAGCCGTGCAATCCTCCTCGTCCAGCACCGGATGTCCTGCCAGCGTTTCCTCACCTGAGACAGGCTCCGCCTCCGACCCTCTGTACCCCTCACGGCACTGACGGCTTCCCTCCAGATCTCCCCCTTGGCAATGGCGCCTACCTGTGAGGATGCAAAAGAGAGAATACATTAATCCACATGAGCAAAGACACAGAGACACACATATAGAACAATCCTCATTATGAACAGGCCATGGTATGCATGCAACTAATTGCACCTTTGTCATAGGGACATTATCCACTGTGGAAGGCCAAATGCACTACGTGCCAGTGGAAGCACACGGGTGGCATGAGGGGTACCACACACTCACTGACCAGGGATCACACTGTGCCTCACAGGCTACACCAGGATTATGTACAGCACCTCACAGCAGTCACCTGCCCCAGCACACTGATGCTACCTCAGCAGAGTACACAGACACACACAGGTACAGGACAATCACATGGCATTGCCAACTGCGGGTACACACCTCACTCTGCCCATGTGCCAGTAGACGTGGGTGTCACAGGTGTGGGGCTGGCTCAGCACGGCATGCACACAGCACTGCTCCCTGCTCACATCCGATGGCCAGGCCATATCCATCCCTCATGCTGCTTGTGTGCAACACTCCCCATATGCACTCACCCACATGACAGGGGACTAACACACACACCAATGTGCAGGGGACGAACACGGCCTTTGGACACTCACAGCACAGGTACACTGAACAAACACACATCCATGGGTACTGACACCTGTCACACTGGGGGGAACACAGGATCACATCAGGACTGTGGAAACAACATCCCCAGGAGGAGTATGCAGGCAGAATGTGGCATGCACCTTGCATTCATTGTCACAGTAGGCACTATGCAAGTGAGGAGTGCACACAGGAAACACAGCATGCTCTGCATGGGTGACATGAGGCCTTCCACACCCTGGGACCCACTCCAAACAACAGTGCATGTCTGTCACACATGGACACAATGCCAGAAGTCACTGTCACACAAAAGGGGCACAGTCTAAGCTAGTGGAGTCTGCACTCACCTGAACCCCTGGTCGACCATACAGGCTCTGGAACTGTGGGAGGATCACATCTATCAGGGCAAGGTTCTCCTCCTGGGTGAATGGCTGTGACCTCTCCACAGTCCTGGACATGGTGCCAGAGGAATCACTATCAGCAGCAGTGGTCAGGGATGAATGGATGTGCAGGCAAGTGCTCTCTCATGGGACCTGGCTGCCTTATATATGCCTGGCTGGCCTGTTCATGTATAGGAGTACAGATTGATTGGTCAGTCACATTAGCATCCTACGTTTCATCCAATCCCTTCAAACCTACCCCAGTGTGTGGCTTTGCATGGTTTCAGTTTTGATAATGATGTCAAGTCAACATCCACATTGCAACAATGTAGATTCTTTCAAACTGACTTCTGCTGTGCACCTGGTGCTCAAATTCAAAAATTTAACTCAGTCTCCATGGCAACCATCAGGCATTTAGGCCCTTATACTTGTCCCTCATGTGTCCCCTATGTGTTTTCATACATTTACACACAGGTACGGTGCGTTCCACGCCCTAGGGCACCCCACAAGCAGTGATACCGACCGTACATGCGCTTGTACGGTCCGGATCACAATATGGGCGCTGGCGTATGCGTACGCCACAGTAGTACGGACTGTACACGCGCTTGTACGGTCCGGATCACAATATGGGCGCTGGCGTATGCGTACGCCACAGTAGTACGGACCGTACAAGCGCGTGTACAGTCCGTACTACTGTGGCGTACGCATACGCCAGCGCCCATATTGTGATCCGGACCGTACAAGCGCGTGTACAGTCCGTACTACTGTGGCGTACGCATACGCCAGCGCCCATATTGTGATCCGGACCGTACAAGCGCGTGTACAGTCCGTACTACTGTGGCGTACGCATACGCCAGCGCACATATTGTGATCCGGACCGTACAAGCGCGTGTACAGTCCGTACTACTGTGGCGTACGCATACGCCAGCGGCAATATTGGCCCAGGGACCCTATACACGCGCTCCGAGCGTATGTACGGTGCGTATAACAACTGTCAGTGGTGACAGGCGGCACACAGACAGGAATGGAGCGGACAGGTATTGCCAAGGGTGGACACCAATGCATTGTCTGTGCAATACCACCTGTGTGTGACACAGGTGTGTCAGGATGTGATGTGGCACTTTACCCCTGAGGTGTGGGCAAAGCACATGTACGATGAGCTGTGTACACATGTCGTGTGTGATGGTGCGCATTGTACCACACATCCCCTGCACTCCTTTGACATGTGTGCATGTCGTACACACTAGTGGAGCCATGAGTCACTTGCATGTCCCAGTCACGGACACCCGCACCTGTCCCCTGATGCCAGGTACACGGAATATTACATATGACACGTGTATGGCTGCGTTGCATGCTGCAACCATGTCATGTGTGTGGCATGTCTTTCCATGATTTTGCTGTAGGTGTGTGATTCAATGTGTCAGCAGTTGCTGCTGCCAACATGTGTCTGTGTGTCGATGGGCATGGCACACTGTTCCGCACACCAGCCCACATATGTGATTTGCCATGAGGTGTGTATGTATCCAACTACACGGAGTATCAACACAAGTACATATCCACATGCTCCCTATGTATGTTCTGTCTCGACATGTACTCCTCAAAGGCAATGTGTGTGGCCTGTCCTATTCCTATGACATGTGACCAGTGCATATCGCATCCAACTACCTGTCTGTACCATACGCATACTACCTCTGCACATGTGTGGATGTCTGTGAATCCTGTGATGCGTGTGCATGTTCACTTACACTGGCCCACAGCTAGTCTCATGCCATGTCATCGTGATCTTGCCCCCCTCCGTTAGTGGCTGTCCCTTGGTAGGAGTGTAACCTGACTGGCGTTCGTGTCCAGGAACTGTGGCACAGACCTGACTCACAACGTGGCATATGTGTATTGGCTGTGTAACATGTGCTCAGTGCATTGACGATGTTGTTGTACAGTGCTCACTCTTAGGTGTTCCTTCCATTTCACTGCAGGGCTCCGCCTCTCCCTCGACGTATGCCAGACATTGCTGCCCTGCATGAACGGGACTGTATACGCCGCTACAGATTCAGCCAACGGTTGATTGATGAGTTGACTGGCCGGCTGGAAGCACAACTCCTCCCGCGCCACAGGTATCCAAGTGCACTGACACCCAAGTTGAAGGTGATGGCAGCCCTACATTTCCTTGCCACGGGTACGTTCCAACATACCATTGCTGATGTCGGGGGCATGTCCCAGACGATGTTCAGCCGTGTTCTGCATGATTTCTTAGAGGCCATGTTGGTTCACCTGGATGAGTACATTAAATTCCCAAATCGTGAGCAGTTGACAGATGTCAAGCGTGAGTTCTATGCCCTGGGAGGGATGCCCCATGTCATTGGGTCCATAGATGGGACACATGTTGCGTTGGTACCACCACAGGCACAGGAGGTGGTGTATAGGAATCGCAAACATTATCACTCCATTAATGCCCTTGTGGTGTGTCTGTCCAACATGGTGATTTCACATGTCTGTGTTCGCTTTCCAGGATCAGCACACGATGCCTTCATCATGAGGCGTAGCAGGGTGCCAGAAATGATGCTGCAGCTGCGGAACGAGCGAGCATGTATTGTTGGTGGGTAGACTCTGGCAGTTCTGTGTTTGGCGTCATCTTCCAATCTCACTGCCTGTGCTGACACACTTCTGTCCATGATGTTTCCTTGTAGGGGACGCTGGCTATCCCAACATGCCATGGCTGATGACGCCTGTCCGCAACCCCAGCACGGCTGCCGAGCACCTCTACAACAACGCACATGGGCGGACCAGGAGAGTCATTGAGAGGACGTTTGGACTTCTGAAGAGCCGATTCCGGTGCCTCCACAAGACCGGCGGAGCACTCCCATATGCCCCGGTGAAGGTGTGCAAGATCATCATCGTCTGCTGCATGCTGCACAACATGGCAGTGGAGGAAGCTGTTCCACTCATACTGGATCAAGATGACCAGGACCATCCACCCGTGGAGGATGAAGGGCTTGGTGACGGGGCAAGTGATGTGGAGGAGGAGGAGGCTGTGGAGGACATGCGGAGTCGGCTCATACGCAACTTCTTTGCTTAGTGGTGAGTTCCAGTGTCTGAGTGTGCACGCATTGGGCCGTGTGTGGCATGTGTTGCAATGTGTGTGTCCATCTGCATGTCTGCCAAGTGAGTCAGTGGTGTGTATTGAAGTGTCACTCAAGTGATGGCGCAATGGAAGGATGTTGTCTGAGGGTCATCATTGTCACCTGTCATGTTAACAACATGATACGTGTTAAGTACATGCTTGCGGATGTGCTCCTTTGTGCTGAATCCTTGTGTGTCTCTCTTCCACAGGTCCATGTGCATGCTGTCTGCTGGTGGCATTGTTGTGCTCCTGCTACTCCTCATGAACACAGCGACATGTGCTGATTCAGCGTCACATGCACGGGCAAGTGTTGAAATCTCCTCAGGGTAAGGGATGCCTCACGTCGTTTTGGGTGTGTGAATTGTTTGTAGTCTGTGTGCACTTCTCCGGTTCATGTGTGTTCCATTTGCATACATGGTGATCCTACATGGGGAACATGACATGGGGCAGGCTTCACCTGGAGCCATGCTCAGACTTGGTGACTGTCATGTGGCAGGGGATTGGGGATTGTGATGAGGCCATCATTGTGTGTAACACTGGCCTCGGAAACATACAGGTTGCACCGGGTTGACATGGTGTGTGATTGCCCCATCAGGGCCTCAATGGTGTATAGCGGCCTCTCCGTGGCAGCAGGGGGTGTTTAGCTGTTATCCGTCACTTGTGTGCCAGGTCAATGGGATGCCAGCATCTGTGTTGCAATGGGGGGTGCCAGTGTTGCTCCCACATGTACATCCACATGACCTGTGTATGTGTTGACAGAGTATCATTGTCATTCCAACACACATGACTAATAAATTTGTCCCTCTGTCTCCAAGGTGCCTCTTCCCTGTCAATGGTGCCCTGTTGCCACTGTGCGTGCCGCAGGTCTGGCATAGTTTTCATAGGTGGTGCATATGTGTCTATGTGTAGAGTGACAAGATGCTAGGGGTTTGTCAGGGAGTGGGAACTGTATTATGCACAAGATGCACAGTTCCATCCACCTCAAGGCAAGAGAGACCATCCCCCAGGGAAACTACAACATCTGTGTAGAATCCTACCCTGCAGTCTACGGACATGTGCCTCACGACTCCCATGGTACTTGTCCATATCCGGAGTGCATCTGCACAGCTCTGCTACTGCGTCGGGCAACCAGGCCACATCAACGTCCTAACGGGATGGGGGGAATGTTTCACAGCCAGCTGCAGGATGACCTTCTAGATCCACGCCCACACTCATGATGCAGCCCACAACCCCAACACAACCATGTGGCACAGTGATCCTAAACTGCATTCTGGCATCTCCATGCATCCAACCTTGGCCTAGCCACCATTCTCAACATCCGCCTGACGCAAGCATGCTGCACATTGTAGGGACACATGTCTAGACATACCTGGGAGCGGCAAGCCAGGTCACTCCACATGATCCCTGACCTCTGCGCATGACTGTTGCTCCCCTGAATGTGTCTGTAGCCACAGTTGTGCGGGAACCACTCAGCTGGTTGGGCCCAGCACAGGTGAGTTTGGTACTCCATGTCTGTATCAGATGAGACATTGGGACCCATGTGTGTCCTGTGCAAGACTGCGACCCCACGGTTTGGATGGTTGGAGTTAATTCTGAGATCAGGCATGCTTTGACTGTACGACACACACATGTATTGTAATAATGTAGAATCACGGCATCATCTTGTAAGTGTGATTAATTTATTTGTGGTGGGGTACGGGTTTGTGGGGATGACAAGAGGTGCACAGCGGGAGTGTAGAATCCAAAGTTCACTGGGGGAGTTGGTATCCTTGTCGTAGCAAAATGTCAGAGTCCATGCCACAGTCTTCGTCAACATAGGTCAGACAGTGACCAGCAAGTCCATGTGGCAGACAATGTCATGTGCTGCTATTGGGCCAGAGGGCCAGGTGCCAGGCCAGGTGACCTGGGAGATGGTGATGTTCTGCTGACTCTCACAGTCTTTTTCGTGGACGACCCACCTTCCTGCGGGGACCCTCGGAAGCAGTCCGTGACGATGTCTGTGACGCTCCGTCGGATGAATCCTCCTCCTCCTGATCCCTCCCTGTGTCTGGTAATGGCCTTCGCCTGGTGCCACAGGGAGGGTTGCCCATGTTGTCGGCAATCCGACGGAGTACACCGGTCATTTGGGTTTGCACCGCCACGAGCTCAGCCTGTCTATCCTCCATCCTTCCTTGGTGTTGCAGTTGACAGGCATGTTGCTGGGACTGCAGGGTCTTCATCTCCTGGAGGGTCCCCTTGATGTCATTGAGGGTGGACGCAATCTGGTCCATGCCCCTGGTGTCACGCCGGTATGTATCCAGGATGTTGCTGACCTGGGACACTACCGGGTCCTGAGCTGCCTGGTCAGGTTCGCGCCTCCGCCGTCCTCCACTCCCGCCACCCCTGCCCACGTGCACCTGGCCTGCCGTTGTGGGTGCATCGGGTCTCCGGGACCCCTGAGGGATGGCATCTGCGTTGCCGCCTGCCTCCTCCTGGGTGCCCGGAGGACCGTGTCCCTCCTGGGCAGACTGGCTGGGTGGTCGTGTGCGGGCAGGGCTCCTGGACGTCTCCTGGGATGTGGCAGGAATGGGGGTGGTGGTTGGCACAGTTGTACCTGACGCAGGTGCTGCAGGTGGTTGGACACCAGAGGGGCCAGGTTGGTCTGGGTCATCCACGGAGTGGTGAGAGTCATCGCTGGCGGTGGGGTCATCATCCCGCGGAGCCTGGTCCTGTGTGACTTCCCCCCCAGTGTTGGGGGGTGTTCGTCGACGTTGACCTGTGTGTGAGAGAGACAATGTTGACAGTGTCACATGTGGCATCCATGTTGCATGCATTTCTGATTTGGCACTCTTCCTCTGGGTAGTTGGATCTGTCCTGCATTCCTCTCACAGTGCACTTGTGCATGGCTATGTCCCTTGGCCACAGCTGTCAGGGCTTTACGCATGTGTGAGACACAATCTTAGTTGATGCATCTATTTGGGTACACAGTCAGCAGTGTGGTGTGCGGGCGTAGCGAGCCATGCAGAGGCGCCTTACGTGTTGCACTGTACGTGGCCAAATGGTGTTTTGGCAAGGCAATTTGATGTTGCAGGTAGGGGACTGAAGCATTTGTGACAGGGTTCTTACCGACACGGTGGGTGGGTATACTGGGTGTGTGGTTAGGTCTGTGCCTGCAGCACGGATGGACTCGTGCACAGATTGACACATGGACCGGTCTTCATCTACGGAAGGGGGGGTTGAGGCACTGCCAGACCTGGTCTGCATGCACACAGTCCACCGGCTGACGAGTGGACATGGCCACACCACCCAAGGGTGATTTAGTCTCCCTGTGTCTCCCTTCCTCCCTCCCTCTGTCACCCTCCTCCCTCCCTCTGTCGGTCTCCCTCTGTCACCCTACTCCCTCCCTCTGTCTGTCTCCCTGTGTCCCCCCTCTGTCTCCTTCCCTCTCATTCCCCCTCTCCCTCCCTCTCTTTGTCACTCTCTGTCACCTCAGGCCAGCTTCCTGGGCACACACAGTTAGCCGGTCTTTGAATGGCCATTGGCTTGTTCATGTGAGTTAGTCCCTGTTCTCCGGGCACCCATTGGGCAGTGTGTCTGAGTGTAGGCTGCTGCTGTGGCGGTGTGTGCTGAGACTCTATCAGAGCGATGCATCTTCATTGTCTGCTGTTATGTGCAAATTGTGCCTTCAGACCCATGGCATCCTGCATGGCAGCCATCATTTGCAGGCAAGACAGTACTGTGTGGGTACACACAGTTTGTATGGCTGTGCCCTGGGCCATATGGGCTGAGGGCATTGTTGTGTGCTTGTGAGTTGCTCAATGTTAGTTTTGCTGCCCCCACTCCCAGCATCGACCACATCCTGTGTTGTGTTGGTGTATTGTGTGGCCTGTGACTTGGCATGGCCCTGATTGATGCATGGGGCATGGAGGTGCCAGTGGCATGTGTGTGTTTGTGGAGTGTTGTTGTGTCCGGTGGTGGCTTGGGGGGGGTGGCATGCATGATTGATTGTGTATGGCATCCCCCCCATGTGAGGTGAGTTGTTTGTGTACTCACCAGGGTCTGGGAGTCCTGGCAGTCCGTGTAGTCCCTCCACCGCCAGCGTGGACATCACCTTCTCCTCCCAGGGATGGTATTGTACCGGTCTGGGGGGCGGCCCTCCTCCAGTGATGTTCCCCTGGTTGTGATTGTCAGTCATCTTCCTCTTGACCGTCCTCCGCAGATCGTACCACCTGGATTGGCACTCGTGCCTGGTCCTTCTGGTTGTCCCAACAGCATTCACAGAATCGACGATCCTCTGCCACATGGCGGTTTTTTCGGATATGCTGGTCTGTCTGACCAATGTCCCAAAGAGCTGTGGCTCGACTCTGAGGATTTCGTCGACAAGGATCTCCAGCTCCTCCTTTGTGAACTTTGGATTCTTGGTGGTGGACATGGCGTGGGGTGTGGTTGTGGGGGTGTGGGTGTGGATGGCTGTGGGTGTGTGGGTGTGGTAGTGGAGGTGTGTGTGTGAATGTGATGAGGGGGTGTTTGTGTAGGTGGTTGTGTGAAGGTATGCAAGTGTGAGGTTCAAGTATGGTGGTGTGGGTCGTCTGTGGGCTCTGGCAGCAGTGGGTCTGTTGCAAAGGCTCATGGTTTGTGTGTGTGGTCCATTTTTATTGGTCCATTTGTGGGTGTGGCTGTGTTTGAAATTTGTGTGGGTGTGTTATGAGGAGTGATTGAGTTTTGGGCCTCTGTTTGGCAGTTTGGCAGTTGCAGGTGAGTGTATGTGATGTTTGTGGGGTTGTTGGGCCTGTTTGGTGGTGTGGGGAAACTCTACTTGACTCTCCTTGTGTAAATATGGTTTGTCCGGGTTCAGTACGTGTTTTTTTGGCGTCAGTACGGTCCGTACATGCACTGGTGGGGGTGCGGTCCGTACATTCCCTGGTGGGGTGGTGGTTCGGTGCGTACATACACGGCTGGGGTGGGGGTTTGGTGCGTACATACACGGCTGGTGGTTCGGTGCGTACATACACGGCTGGGGGGGGTTCGGGGGCGTACATACACGGCTGGTGGTTCGGTGCGTACATACACGGCTGGGGGGGGTTCGGGGGCGTACATACACGGCTGGTGGTTCGGTGCGTACATACACGGCTGGTGGTTCGGTGCGTACATACACGGCTGGGGGGGGGTTCGGGGGCGTACATACACGGGTGGGTGTTTGGTGCGTACATACACGGCTGGTGGTTCGGTGCGTACATACACGGCTGGGGGGGGGTTCGGGGGCGTACATACACGGGTGGGTGTTTGGTGCGTACATACACGGCTGGTGGTTCGGTGCGTACATACACGGCTGGGGGGGGGTTCGGGGGCGTACATACACGGCTGGTGGTTCGGTGCGTACATACACGGCTGGGGGGGGGGTTCGGGGGCGTACATACATGGGTGGGTGTTTGGTGCGTACATACACGGCTGGGGGGGGGTTCGGGGGCGTACATACACGGCTGGTGGTTCGGTGCGTACATACACGGCTGGGGGGGGTTCGGGGGCGTACATACACGGGTGGGTGTTTGGTGCGTACATACACGGCTGGTGGTTCGGTGCGTACATACACGGCTGGGGTGGGGGTTTGGTGCGTACATACACGGCTGGTGGTTCGGTGCGTACATACACGGCTGGGGGGGGTTCGGGGGCGTACATACACGGCTGGTGGTTCGGTGCGTACATACACGGCTGGGGGGGGGTTCGGGGGCGTACATACACGGGTGGGTGTTTGGTGCGTACATACACGGCTGGTGGTTCGGTGCGTACATACACGGCTGGGGGGGGGTTCGGGGGCGTACATACACGGCTGGTGGTTCGGTGCGTACATACACGGCTGGGGGGGGGGTTCGGGGGCGTACATACATGGGTGGGTGTTTGGTGCGTACATACACGGCTGGTGGTTCGGTGCGTACATACACGGCTGGGGTGGGGGTTTGGTGCGTACATACACGGCTGGTGGTTCGGTGCGTACATACACGGCTGGGGGGGGTTCGGGGGCGTACATACACGGCTGGTGGTTCGGTGCGTACATACACGGCTGGTGGTTCGGTGCGTACATACACGGCTGGGGGGGGGTTCGGGGGCGTACATACACGGGTGGGTGTTTGGTGCGTACATACACGGCTGGTGGTTCGGTGCGTACATACACGGCTGGGGGGGGGTTCGGGGGCGTACATACACGGGTGGGTGTTTGGTGCGTACATACACGGCTGGTGGTTCGGTGCGTACATACACGGCTGGGGGGGGGTTCGGGGGCGTACATACACGGCTGGTGGTTCGGTGCGTACATACACGGCTGGGGGGGGGGTTCGGGGGCGTACATACATGGGTGGGTGTTTGGTGCGTACATACACGGCTGGTGGTTCGGTGCGTACATACACGGCTGGGGTGGGGGTTTGGTGCGTACATACACGGCTGGTGGTTCGGTGCGTACATACACGGCTGGGGGGGGTTCGGGGGCGTACATACACGGCTGGTGGTTCGGTGCGTACATACACGGCTGGTGGTTCGGTGCGTACATACACGGCTGGGGGGGGGTTCGGGGGCGTACATACACGGGTGGGTGTTTGGTGCGTACATACACGGCTGGTGGTTCGGTGCGTACATACACGGCTGGTGGTTCGGTGCGTACATACACGGGTGGGGGTTCGGGGCGTACATACGCGGGCGGGGGGTGGTGGGGTGTTCGGCGCGTATGCGGGCACATGTCTCCATGGTTGCTATGGGAGTTCGGTTCGGACGGTGTTTTTTGCGTACGGTTGTGAAATGGGGAGGACGGGAGGGATCGTACTTGCGCAGTCGGACTTTATTTTTCCGCACGGTGGGTTTCTCGCCCGGGGACGTGTCGGTGACTTTTCCCGACCCGAGGACGTGTGGGGAAATCTTCCCAATGCGATTCGTATGGACTTTTTTCCGTTCGAATCGTACTTGGCAGTTTGTACGCTACTTTGACGATTCGGACGGAAAAAAATCCGGATACGAGTCGGACGGGGAATTTTTTTACCGGATCGGAATTGGCACCTAAATGTCAATTTGGATTTCCTAGACCTGTTCTTACAAATGGAAGAGTCAACAGTTTTATGTCAGCTGTGAGACATACTATCACAAGAAAATCACCTAAGAATACCTACAACCTTAAAAGAAAAGAAGAATCAAAAAATATAAATGACTACAACCCAGTCATTTTATCCATGTGGAACGCTAACATGGATATACAGTATGTTGCTGACAATTCCATTGCTGTTGCTCGATATGTAACGTCTTACATTACGAAATCAGAAAAAACAGAATTGAAGGAAATGTGGGAAGAGATTTCTCACGAGAAGACTGTCAGTAAGAAGCTGTACAGTTTCAGTTTGAAGATGTTATCGCATCGAGAAATTGGATCCTACGAATGTTCAGATAGGTTATCTTCTGCAAGTCTCTACTCGAAGTCAAGAAGAATAATTTGGGCAAGTTTAGGCCTTGCAGCAATGAGAAATCGGGTACTGAAATCTGTTGGAGAAATTGAATATTTGGCTGAGAATGACCCAGAAAGTACAGACATATTGAAAACAAACATGTTGGACACATATTATCCCAAGAGAAGTCATCATCTGGAGAACATGTGTCTCTATGAAGTGCTGCAGAACTACATTTATTCACGGAAAGCTGCAGAAGACATCAACAGTGGAAAATATAAAGTTGTTGGTGAAGAAGGATGTTTGGTGAAGCAAACCAAAGGAAGTTTGATAAATCACCGGAAGCTGAGTTGCGACACTACCGACAAGAAAGAATTTTACTACTTGGCTCTTTTACAGTTGTTTAAACCATGGCGTACAGAGGATGAACTACTGGGAGAATTCCAGAGCTATGAAGATTCTTTTAATGCTTGCAAAGACAGCATACAATGCAGTACATTCTCACTTATCTGCAAATGTTAAATGAAGAAATTGAACAGGAAACTACAATTGCAGCAGAAATAGCTAGAGACAGTTCTCAGGACAGCCAAAGTTCAGGAACACACAGTCAAGATCCCCTAGGACAACCAATCGTTGAAAATGAAGCATCAATAGCCATGAATGAAGTGGAAACGGCTATGAATCAAGCTCAAGAAGAATTTATAGACTTAGAAAATTTGGAAAGACAACTGAATCAAGAGCAGCAACAAATTTATGAAGAGATCAAAAACAAAATTGATCACGGATTTCTACATATCAAAAAAGAGTGCTCATGCACATCATTTCATCCAATCAGGATGTATGTAAGTGGACAAGCTGGCACTGGAAAAAGTTTCCTAATTAAAGTCATCAGAAGCTACCTAAAGCAAAAAACGGATTCTACTTTGTCTTGTGTGGTTACTGCTCCAACTGGGTTAGCAGCATATAACATAAAAGGAATCACCTTACATCGTTTGCTAATGTTACCAGTGGAGCATGAGAACAAAATACAATTCAACAAGCTAACTGGAGAAGCATCCTTGGAAGTTTCACGAGTATTGAAGAAGATGCAAGTTCTCATTATTGATGAGGTGAGCATGGTATCAAACTTAATGCTTGCCTTTGTGCATTTAAGAATGCAGCAAATTTTGAAGACAGACTATGACGTGTTATTTGGTGGAAAACACGTCATAGTTTTTGGCGATCTTTTGCAACTTACTCCAGTTAAAGGACAACCAGTGTTTAATACTGTGACACATGAAGACACAAAGAAGTCATTGGGAAGCATTGGAAATACAAATATTTGGTCCTTCTTTGAGTACAAGGAACTTACAACTAATATGAGGCAAGCAAACGATGAAGAATATGGAAGTATTCTGAAAGATATCAGGATTGGACTACTCACAGATGTTGGGAAAAAAGCATTACAGAGTCGGCTGCTACATAATTTATTTCCAAAGGAAGAAATAGTTGCAGAGAAAATATACAAGAATATTGCAGAAAACAAAAGTGTCATCTGCTTAATGCCAACTCTACGTGAATGCTCAATATTTAATGAGGAGCTTTTGAAATTGGAAAAGGAAGACATCAGGAAATTGGAAGCAGTGGACAAAATTGAGGATGGAAGAATTACAGTCACAGTAACAGGCAAACTGAAAAATAAATTGGACTCACTAGAGAAGAACATCTCCAAAACAGCAGGATTAGAAAAAAATCTTTATGTTTGCATGAACTGTAGAGTGTTTTTAAGGAGAAATTTGGATGTTGAGAAAGGCTTAGTGAATGGAGCGATGGGAAGAGTTGTGGGTTTTATTAATTATCAGAAAAAAGAAGGAATTGAATGTTTACAGATAAAATTTGATCAGATAGAGGAAGTTAAAGACATTTGTCGTTGTTCAGTTCGTTTCATGCTTGTGAAAGACTTATATGTACGTAGGAAGCAGTTTCCGTTTTCACTAGCATATGCTGTAACTATCCACAAGTCTCAAGGATTGACTGTAGATTGTGCATTTGTGAACATTGGTTCAACTGTGTTCAAAGAAAGAAGGTATGGCATATGTAGCTTTGTCACGAGTCAAAACATTATCAGGTTTATTCATGATAGACTTTGATGACTCAAAAGTTAGTGCTGATACAAACTGTGTAAAGGAGTATAATAGATTAAGAAGAAGCTATGCTCCTCATTTAGGTCAGTATCCTGTGTTGGAGAAACGTGTAGTTTCTCGTAAAAGGAGAAATGAGAATATCTGTAATGAAGATGTAGAGAAGAGGAAAAAAAAGAGGAGTGATGTAATTGCAAGCAAAAAGAATAAGGAAAATGAAGAACAGGTTGTAGGATGTCATTTTGAAAATAGCTCTGGTGTCAACTGCTACGCTAATGTAGTGCTGAATGTTGCATTTTATCTGGAAAGTTTGCAAGAGCAGATAATAGTAAATCAGGGAAAAAGATTCTGTTCAGAGCTCAGTCTCCTTTTTGAAAAGCTGAGTAAAGATAAAACTCAAATAGAAAGTGCTACTGAAATTAGAAAACTTTTAGATGTATGTTCAGGACGAACACAGTTTTCTCAAAATGAACAGCAAGATGCACACGAATTTTTGATGTATTTTCTTCAGGTAGTGGAAGAAGAAGGAGTTCCCATTGACATTTTTTTTGGTCTCTCTTATAAATGGGAACATAGTTGTGATAATTGTTATAATATATGTGGCTCTATTGTTGATAATGAAAGGTTTATTTATTTGACATTGCCAGAGAGTAAAACAGTCACTTTTGCAAAATTAGTTAAAGATGCTAATCATAGCATGAAATGTGGTGAGTGTAATTCTGACATGTTTTCAACATTAATTTTAAGGGAATACGGACAGTATGTAATTTTAATGATGCAACGATGTAGAGCTGATGGATCAAAATTGGATACTTTAATAAAGAAGTTTACAGGACAGCAATTATCAATTTCAGGAAAAACTTTTGTAACTGTTGCAATAATTTTCCATGATGGACCTACTGTTACTTCTGGACATTACACAGTTTATCTAAAATGTGAAAAAGGCTGGACACTGTGTAATGATTCCCAATTGATTTTCAAACAACGTTTGCCTTTTGATTTAGCAAATTCCTATCTAATCTTCCTGAAACCTAAATTTTAGAGAGATTTGGCAAGATCTGGACAAAATAATTTTACCATTTTACTGGATTACCATTGCAATTTTGTAGAAAAAAGATTTTTAAAATTATCATTTGGCCTAAAGGAAAGATAACCAATTGTAATGTGGACTTTTTTAAATTTTAATGCAATTTTCAAAAACCAATAATTTAGAGATAATCGGTAACTTCTGCACATTTTAAATTATGGAATGCTATTGGACTGCCATTGGAAATTTTTTCAAAAATGATTTAAAAAATTACTATTTGGCCATGTGGAAAAGTAAGCAATTCTATTGTGGACTAAATAAATTATTCAAAAAATTTTCGTGAACCAAAATGTTACAGAGAATTGGTGAGATCTGGACAGATTAAACTTTAGAATTTTAATGGTTTTCCCTTGGAAATTTATTCCAGGAAAAAAAAAAAAATACTATTTGGCCTAAAGGAAATAAAATCAGATGTATTTTGGAGTTATTTGAGATATAATATTGTGATTATACTTCTGAAACAAACATATCAGACGGTATTTTAAAGAAAAAAGTATTGTTTTTAGATTATATTTTTTTAGAATAATATGCATTTCTGTAATGATAAGTTTAAGTGAGAAGACATTCTGGGCTTTTTTAATACAATCTTTGTGATTGTTAATTTTTTTTGCCCGCTGTAAAATGATGAATGCAATTGCTTTCACAATTAATAGTGAAATGCAATATATTCTGAAAACAGCAAAAATAAGGCAAAAATATTTTTTTGTAAAAAATGTAAATATGTGTATTGTATTATAAAATGGATAAAAAATATTAATACTTTTTTCTTTATTTTCAGATCGATATAGAAAATTTTCGGAAACTACAACCATTTTAAAAACTATTTTTTAAAAAAACAAATGAATAAATATTTTTTTGAGTGAGTATGGTAAGTTAAAAATAAAAATTGTAGTCTCTCAAGGACTTTGTAATGAGATAAATGATTTTTAGTGTTTTTTTTAAAAAAATAAAAAAAAGGTACGCTTACCGTACGCGTACGGTAAAAAAAAAAAAAAAAAGTTTTTAAAAAAAAAGAAAAAAAAAGATGAAAGATAAGGTTGGCTCTTAAAAGAACCGTTGTGTTCATGCAGGGACAGAGGAAAGAAAGATTGGGAATATTAGACGGTACGACAAGTGTGCTGATCTATTTTACTGTTCACCAGGGAAACACTGGTCTCCCTATAAGTAATTAGATCGTGACAAGTGGCGCACCGTACTTCAACCCTCGCAAACCGAGGGTTAATTTCCAGAGGGCCAGCAAAAGGAGATTCTCCCCCCACAGATGAAGGGCTCACCTGACCTGCAGAAGAAGGAGTCTGCCCTGCAGATGATGGTCCAGGCTGAGCTGCTGTGGATGTACTGGCTCGTCTTTCTGAAGAGTTACCTCCAAAAAGATGACCATGTGTCCTTCTGTGTACTTCCTGGAGGTGTCTCTTCATGGTGTGATTCCCAAAGGAATACTTCCTGTTAGGATTACCTCTAGAAAGTACACGCTTACACAGCTTGCAAGTAACTAAGGGTGCATTCACCTTTTGCTGGCCTTCTGGAAAAGTAAAATACTCCCAAACGTAAGAAGGCTTTACTTTCCTCGCTCTCTGCCTCAAGACAGTGCTGCTGGTGCTAGCCTCACTCTCAGAAGAGCTCTGCTGTTCTGCCATCGTATCCCAAAGACAAACCAGCTCCTTCTCCCAAGGGATCACAAGCAGAAATGAGGGGAATGGGTGTGGTGTAGGAGAGTTCTAGAACTGAAAGTAGTTTCAACCAATCAAAAGTTGTGTTTCAAGATCACATGACCTACCGTACGCTTACGGTACGCTTACGGTACGCTTACGGCAAAAAGTACGCGTGCGCGTAAAAAAGACACGCGCTTGCGCGCATGCGCATAACAGTCATTTCCCGGCACTTCCGCATAACGTGCGCGTGTTGCGTAAGCGCGCACGCGTCCCACGCGCAGTACGCGCGGCTACGCAAAGTACGTAACTATGCGCAAGCAGCGTAGATAGATTACGGACGTTGCGTAAACCGTACGCTTACCGTGAGCTTACGGTACGCGTACTATAAAAAAAAAATTAAAAAAAAAAAAAAAATCTGGAAATACATTTTACATGTTTATTTTAAAAAATATATATAAAAAAAATATTTAAGGATTTTAAAAATTTAAGCATAGTCTTTATAAAAGATAAGAAAATTAAATTAAAAATATGTTTGAAAAAAATGAAGAATAAAAGAAAAAAATAGCATTTAAAAAACCTTGCAAATTCACTGAAAAAACCATGGGTTTCACACACGTTATAGTTAGGAATTAGCATTTAAAAAACCTTGAAAATTCACTGAAAAAACCATGGGTTTCACACACGTTATAGTTAGGAATTAGCATTTAAAAAACCTTAGAAATTCACTGAAAAAACCATAGGTTTCACACACGTTATAGTTAGGAATTAGCATTTAAAAAACCTTAGAAATTCAGTGAAAAAACCATAGGTTTCACACATGTTATAGTTAGCTGGACATTTTACTCGTAAAAAACCAATGAAATTGCCCCGTTATAGTTAGTTCAGCTAACTATAACTCGCGCGCCCGCAATGCACTGCTGATGACGTCACATATTACATCACTCATGACATGGTCAGTGACATCACTCATGACATCACTGATGACATCTCAAATGACATCACTGATGACATCACTGATGACATCATCCTTGTGATAGAGTGGCAGACCTCCTCTCACCTTAATATAAGCTTTGATACACACATTCAAAAATAGAGACTAAAAATTTCAAAACAATGGACATACCAATACCAGTTACAACAACCTCTTCAGTAATTCTAAGATCCACATACACATCCACTCATTCACCAACAGTCCTATACAGTCACTCATACATGTACTCACTCATCATATGTACTCATACACCTATACATCCTGTTACACAATGCCACTCATCCATAGAGTTACTCACACACATAGTCACTCATGCTAATAAAGAATCAAACATACATTCACCTGCATATACAGTTATACACACACCACCACACTTACTTCTACGGAAACTTACACATACTTAGTCTTTTAAACAATCACTTATAGAAACACATACTTATTCATACAGGAACTCTTTCAATCTCTCCCTCTCACATATACTCACATATATACACCAATAGTCACATATACTAGTTTAAAACATATGTAGTTACTCCTGAAGACACTATTGAGACAGTCATTCACTCACTAACACACCCATACACACACTCATCCACCCATACAGTCCTGCACACATGCTGTCTTCAACACATACAAACAGTGAGTCACTCATTCATGCACCTATGCACTACGTAATACCCCCCACCGAACCATACAGACACTCAGACTGATACTCAAAAAAACAACTAATAACCTATATAGACACCCATGTAGCTACTCACCAACCCATGCAGCCACTTATACACAAAGTGAGAGATACACTTAATCAGTCAGTTACACAATCAATTTTTCAAAAACAAATCATCCATTTAGACACTTATATACCCATTTATTCTTCCATCGACCTTGAGATATACATATATAAAACATATTTAATTTTCAGAAAAACACACATTCACTGGATGATGTCATCAGTGAGGTCATCAGTGATGTCATTTGAGATGTCATCAGTGATGTCATGAGTGATGTCACTGACCATGTCATGAGTGATGTAATATGTGACGTCATCAGCAGTGCATTGCGGGCGCGCGAGTTATAGTTAGCTGAACTAACTATAACGGGGCAATTTCATTGGTTTTTTACGAGTAAAATGTCCAGCTAACTATAACATGTGTGAAACCTATGGTTTTTTCACTGAATTTCTAAGGTTTTTTAAATGCTAATTCCTAACTATAACGTGTGTGAAACCTATGGTTTTTTCAGTGAATATATATATATATAAGAATAAAATACATATATATATAAACATTATATAGTTTAAAATAACATACCAAGTCAAAAATACCGTAGGATAACATTGACACATAGGAAAGCATTAAAAAAGGAATCACTTTACTGACATATCCATGTCGCTTTTATAGTCCAAACTGCAGCCAATCAGGCTCAAGCACCCTCTAGAACCTTCTCCTCAGAGGCTCAGGCCCTCAGATTTTCGTAGCACAAGAGTGACAAAAGAGCCTAATGAGGAGAAAAGAGCCTCTGAGGGGAGGAGGGTGGTTCGCATGTGAATCTAGGAAAGACACCAATACTGGAGAACCACAGTTTACAGGTAAGTAACATTTGTTCTTCTCCAGTATTGGGGTGTCTCTCATAGATTCACATGCTTGAATAGACTAGTGAGCAGTACTCTGCAGCCTGAAAAGGCAGTATCAAAGTTGCATGAAATACAATGACATTGCATGATAGAAACAGAAAACTGATAACAACCCAAGGAGGAGGGAAGCAACAGAGGCTCACCTTATTTGAAGAGATTGCGAAGAACTGCTTGGCCCACTGCTGTATCGGCTTCGTTGATTGCATCCAGGCAGTAGTGCCTCGTGAAAGTGTGCCTGCTGGACCACGTAGCTGCCCGGCAGATCTGATGAATGGGCACACCAGCGAATAAGGCAGTGGAGTGTAGAATGCACCTTCACTCCGGAAGGAAGAGGCTTGCCAGCCTTCTGATGGCGGAAAGATATCGCTGAAGAAATCCAACGTGCAGTTATTGGTTTGGTAACAGAATGTCCCTTACAGGTTCGCCCATAGGCAACGAACAGTTGGTCAGATTTGCGAAAGGGTGTCGTTCTGCGGATATAAAATTTGAGGCACCTCTTTAAGTCCAAAGAATGCAGACTCTGTTCCGCTGGAGATTGCGGATGAGGAAAAAAGGTTTTTAAAATCACAGGTTCATTAAGATGAAAGTCGGACGGCACCTTGGGAATGAAGGCTGGGTTAGTTCGAAGGATAACACAGTCCGATTTAAATTGGAGAAAAGGAGGCTGGATTGTGAAGGCGTGAATGTCACTTACTCGGCGAGAGGAAGTCAGAGCAAGCAGGAGGGCAACCTTCCAGGTCAAGAATTTGAAATCTGCGGAATGGATTGGCTCAAAGGGAGCCTTCATAAGTTGCGCCAATACGATGTTAAGATGCCATGTGGGTGGGGGACGCCGAATGGGTGGGAACATCCGGAAGTATCCCTTAAAGAATTGCTGAATCACTCTGGATGAATAGAGCGAGGAAGAGCCGTCCTGGCGAAAACGAGAAATCGCTGCCAAAAAGACTTTGAGTGGAATGAGACAGTCCTGACTGTGCCAACTGCAAAAAGAAAGGCAGAATCTGTGCCGGAGATGCGTGCACTGGGTGGATGTTAACAGACGAACACCAATGACAGAAGCGTTTCCACTTTAGTTTGTAGGTCTTCACCGTAGAAGGCGCCCGCGCCCTGGCAAGAACTTCTCTGCAGGCAGGCGAAATATTCAAGTGAGCAAATTCAAGGTGCTCAGGTTCCAGGCCGACAATTTGAGCGAACTGGGATTCGGATGGCAGATCCGACCGTTGTTCATTGTCAGAAGGTCCGGCCGGGGGCGAAGAAGGATAGGCTCGAATTGTGAGAGGAGCAGTAACTCCGAGAACCATGCCTGCCGAGGCCACCGGGGAGCAATCAGGAGAATGTGACATGGTTGTCTCCGCATTTTCCACAACACTCGAGGTACCAGAGGGATTGGCGGAAAAGCGTAGGCAAATATCTTGCACCAGTCCATCGAAAGGGCATTCCCGCACGACCCGCTGTGGGGAAGCCAACTTGCGTAAGACTGGCATTTGCTGTTCTGTGGAGTTGCAAAGAGATCCAGGCCCGGGTGACCCTAGAGGCTGAAGACAAAGTCCAGAGTCGGCTGATGTAACTCCCACTCGTGGGTCAATGACGCGGACCGGCTGAGAGAATCCGCCAGAATGTTGGAAATGCCTGGTAGGTGGACCGCTGTGAGCGTGATCTGATGGACTATGGTCCAATCCCAAATCTTCTGAGCCAGCTAGGAAAGCAGCGGAGATCTGGTACCGCCCTGCTTGTTGAGATAGTGCATGCTGGTGGTGTTGTCCGTTTGAATGAGCACTGATTCCCCTTGAAGCAGAAGTCAGAACGATTTGAGTGCAAGGAAGATCGCCATCAGTTCTAGCCTGTTGATGTGCCAAGAACGTTGGGACAGGTTCCATTTGCCTTTGATGGACAATCCTTGAAGGGGACCGCCCCACCCTTCCAGGGAGGCATCCGTGGTAAGGACGAGTTCTGGAGCTCTTGCCAAAAAAGAAGTGCCGGCTGCGATGTTGCGAGGTTGCGTCCACCAGCGCAGAGCTTGTGCCATACGAGCGGTTATGAAGATTCAGTCGCTGAATGAACCGGAGACCTGACGCCACTGCTTGTCCAGTTCCTCCTGAATTGGACGACTCTTCAGTCTGCAATGCGGGATCAAAGAAATGCAGGAGGACGCCATCCCCAGAAAGGACTTCAAGATGCGGACTGAAACGGACCGTTTTGATCTGATGTGAGCTGCGAGCTGCAGGATCCGTTTCTGCCGGTCGTTGGAAACAAAAGCCATGGCCATGGAGGTATTGAGAGTAGCGCCTAGGAAAGTTCTGAGAAGAGCTGGTGTGAACTGAGATTTTTGTATGTTGACCGACAGACCCAGTGAGTGGAACAGAGTCCGACAAATCTGAGTGTCTAATGATGCCTGATGGTAAGACTGAGACTTGATGAGACAATCGTCCAAATATGGGAAGATTTGAATTCCCCGCAATCGTAGATAGGCCACAACCGGGGCGAGGACCTTCGTAAAGACCCTGGGGGCGGAGCGGAGCCCAGAGGGCAGGACTCTGAATTGAAAGTCTCTCTGACCTACACGGAAGCGCAGGTATTTCCTGTGGCGTGGTAGAACCGGCACATGGAAATAGGCATCCTGATGATCGATTGTCGACATGAAGTCGTCTTGAGAAAGGAGTTGAAGAATTTCCCTCAGTGTAAGCATGCGGAAAGTCTGATCCTTTAGAAACTTGTTCAGAGTCCTCAGGTCGAGAATAGGGCGCCACTCTTCAGACTTCTTTAGCACGAGGAAAAAACGGGAATAGAAGCCCAGCCCCTTCTGAGTCTTTGGAACCACTTCGATGGCCCCTTTTTTGAGCATGAGTTTGATCTGTTGGAAAAGCTCCGTGAGATGAGCAGGAGGAGGACCGGTTGGGGGGGTGTTCTGAGGGAATTTGACGAATTCTAGAGCATGGCCTTTTGAAACAATGTCCAAGACCCAATGGTCTGAGGTTATTAGTGACCAATTTGAAAAGAATTTTGAGATTCGTCCACCAACTCGGAAAGGGGGGGTCTTGAGAGGAGGGGGGTGTAAGCAAAGAAAGTCATTGTTTTTTGGAAGTGTTTCCTCGATAGCTAGACTTTCACCTGTAGGACTTGTTAGTCTGTTGTCGATAAGACTGTGGGTTCTGGGAGGAAAAACGCTGATGTCCTTGATTGTATGAGCGGTATTGTGTTGATCCGCCACGAAAGGAGGAGGTGGTGCTGCGTCCGCGAGCACCCCGAAAAGGCTGTCTTTTAAACTGCAGCGTGCCAAGGGAACGAGCTGTTTCTGTGTCCTTCTTTATAGTTTGGAGCACCTCACCCACATGCTGGACGAACAACGACTCCCCATCTAAGGTCATGTCAAGGATCTTCGCCTGGACTTCCTGGCGAAAAGAAGTAGAGCGAAGCCAACCCTGCCTCCTTAGAACAGCTGCCCCAGCTAGCTGGCGAAAACCAGTGGAGGCGATATCCACAGAGCAATCGATTATCTCTGAAGATGCTCTTTCTCCCTCCTGAAGAATTTTGAGAGCGTCCGCTCTAGATGGTTCTGGGATGAGGTTGATGAAAGCCGCCATGTCAGACCACATTTGGCGGTCGTAGCAACCCAAGATGGCCAGGGAATTCGCTGCCCTGACCGTTGTCGAGGCCATGGTTGAATTTTTTTTCCCAATGGCATCCAAGCGACGTCCATCACGGTCAGGTGGCGAGGTAAGTGGAGACGAGGGATTCTTTGAGCGACGTTGTGCTGCCTGGGTGATCACTGAATCCGTCACCCTCTACAGGAGGTACTGGTAAAGGAGCGGATGGTGTTGGTTCCGCCGGCGGCTGAGGAGGAACTGGAATGTTCGGAGGTGCTTCTCGTGGAGAGCCGTGGGAAGAAGATGGGAAACGGCGACTGTAATCCTCTAGCATAAATTGGAGGTTAGAAATGAGGGATAAAGGCAACTGTACCATTGGAATCTGCGCAGGAGGTTCCTCCTCCTCCTCCTGATAGAAATGGTCCTCCTGGTCCTCCTCGTCGAAATCTTGAGATTTTATGAACAGTTCTGATGGACTGCGAGCAGCCCGGAAAGTAGTATGAATGTCATCATCCGAGGTAGAATCCTCATCATTGCCAGATGGAAACAGATGTGGCGGTGGTTGAGTGGCCGTGGTACTTGAATGGATTCCAAAGCAGCGTGACGACGCTGTAGAAGCGAATCGTCAACAGGAGCAGACGTTGGTGTAGAAAGAGGCACCAATGGTAGAAATGCAAAAGTTGGTGTAGACGAGAGACCTGCCATCGACGAAAGAGCCAACGCCGTCGACGAAGCCACCACCGTCTACGAAGCCACCACCGTCTACGAAGCCACCACCGTCGACGAAGCCACCACCGTCGACAAAGCCACTACCGCCGACAAAGCCACCACCGTCGATGAAGCCGCCGTCGACGAAGCTGCCGTCGACGAAGCTGCCGTCGACGAAGCTTTAGTCACCGACGACTATGTCGTAGAAGTAGCAGATTTCGTCGACGGAGAGCCCGTCGACGGTCTGGCACGTTTATGTGAGGAAACATGTGCTGGGAGAGCCACAGACGCCTGAGAGTGAGATATCGGGGGCGTGGGCGTAGCAGCAGAGTGTATTGGCACCTTAGTAACCTCCAAAAGGTGAAGCTTTCTCTTTTTAAGAAAAGGGGAAGGCAAGTCCTGCACACTGCTACACTTAGAAGAGGCTCCAGTGCGTGCAAAAGCCACACTTTCGGCGTCCGAGAGAGGATTATCCATGACCTTCAACTTCTGTAGCCACAGAAGGAGGCGGCCCTCTCTATCTTTTAGAGTCTTCTGTGAAAAGGTCCTCAAATTTTATAGTTGCCTACCTGATGGTCAGGGTAGAGGCAGTATATACACTTTTCGTGAGGGTCCTCTGAATAAAGCATCAACTTCCCACAAGAAGTACAAGGACGGAAAAGAGACTTCTTACTTGAAGACATCTGGAAAAATTGAAGAAATCCAAAACCAGTGAACAAACTGAGCAGAGCTCAGGGAGACTCCCTTCACACGACTTGCGGTAGAAAATATGAGGGCCTGAGCTTCTGAGGAGAAGGTTCTAGAGGGTGCTTGCGCCTGATTGGCTGCAGTTTGGACTATAAAAATGACATGGATATGTCAGTAAAGTGATTCCTTTTTCAATGCTTTCCTATGTGTCAATGTTATCCTACGGTATTTTTGACTTGGTATGCTATTTTAAACTATATAATGTTTATTTATATATGTATTTTATTCTTATATATATATTTATGATGTATCTATATACATGAGGCTTATTGTTTTTTATGTACCGTGGGACTCCCACTTTGACGACGGGGAATATTCAAGCATGTGAATCTATGAAGGACACCCCAATACTGGAGAAGCATCTGTATGCCACATTAAGTAGAAGTGTGTCAGGGGTCTGGACTTGGAGCAAGGATGGAAAATTTGTAAAAGGCTACCCTGCGTCAGTGGGGGCTGTAAAGAAGCTGTGTCTGGTAAGTAACCGGATGATAGCCACCTGGCAATCCATTGCAGCTGAGAAGCTAAGTAGTAATTCTCAAAGTTAGGTAAAGTTTTCCCATGGACACTCTGTGGCCTGATGTTCCCCATATAAAGTCTCGCACAACCTTTTCCCATTGCCTGAAGAAAGGGGGGGAGATAATAAGGGGTAAAGTGGCGAAGTAGTAGAGAAGGCGGGGAAGGACTATCATTTTAATAAGGGCAATGCTCCCGGAGATCGCCAATGGAAGAGTCTTCCAGAAACCCATCGGTGACCGAATAGCTGTGGTGGCCGGGAGTAAGTTCCCATCGAAAAGGTCAGTTCTGGTACGATAAACTCAGACCCCTAAATAGCGGAAAGGGTCCACGCACCAGGCTACAGGTGTCCCCCCCAGTACGTATCCCGCCTCAGGAGTCTCCTTCAAAAATGGTGAAAGTATAGATTTTGCTGCATTGACTCGCAGTCCTGAAGCATGTGCAAAATGGCTGAGGGCTTGGTCAAGTGTGGAGGGGATGTTATGAAGGTCTCGAGCATATAACAGCAGGTCATCTGCGTATAGCGAAATGATGTGGGTGCCATCTCCCAGTGTAATCCCCATGTCGACGTGGGTGCGAATATGGATCGCCAGCGGTTTCACTGCCAACGCAAACAAAAGCGGGGACAACTGGCATCCCAGCCGGGTTCCACGTCGCACCCGAATTGGATCTGAGACATAGGGCCCCGTCCGAACCTGGACCGACGGATTGCGGTATAGCAGTCGCAACAAACTAAGGAAGTAGGGTCCGATTCCAAAACAGGCCAGAATGGCAAAGAGGAAATTCCAAGCCAGCGAATCGAAGGCTTTCTCAAGGTCGAATACCATGCAGCCCGAGCGAGGCCAGTCGATCAAGGCATATTCAGACACCTGAAAGTAACATTGTATGTTCAAAGCAGTATTACACTGTGGAACGAAGCCATTCTGGTCGGAGTGCACTAAATCAGGGACAAGCCGATTGGCCAAGACTGTTGCAGGATCTTATAATCAGTGTTCAATATTGCAATAGGCCGATAAGAGCCAGGAGACGTGGGGTCCTTACCAGGTTTCAGCAAAGAAACTACATTAGCGCTACGCAGGGTCGGGGTTAGAGGCCCATCCGAGATTGCCTCTGTGAAAAGCGAATGGAGATGTGGTACTAAATGTTCTGCGCAAGTTTTGAAGAACTCGGCCGGGAGGCCATCCGGACCCGGCGTTTTACCAGAGGACAAGTATCGCAACGCGTCTCGTATTTCATCCTCCATTAGGAGGGAGTCTAGCTCCAGGAACTGGTAAACTGTAAGAGTGGGCAACTCCACTGTGTCTAGAAAGGAATCCACGTCTTGGGCGTTGCCCACCAGTCGGGTCTCATACAGTCGAGTGTAGTGTTCAGTCATCAGTGTGTGAATGTCTCTCAGAGTACTTCACTCCTGGCCCAGACCATCGATAAGCAACTGTATGAGGCGCTGGGGGTGTTCCTGCCGGGTCAAGTAAGCCAGCAATCTCCTGGCATTGTCCGCCGCAGAGTGAGAACGGGCAGAGTGCGCCAAATAATTATGGCACCTCAGTCAGTACAGTAGTGCCTCTCGCTCGATATGGGCAGCATCCAGTCGCTGCTGTTGATCCGGGCAGTTGACGACCTGCGTCTCGAGTGGAAGCAGCTGCTTCTCAATGGTGGAGAGTGAAGTGTCAAGTTGTCTACGGATACTCCAAGTCTATCCCAGACAATGGCCCATAATCACTACTTTAAAGGCCTCCCATTCGGTGAGAACCGATCCGTGGAAGCCGTATTGAGTGCAAAATAACTGGCTACCGCAGTCTGCAATAAGCCGCTGAAGAGAGGGACCTCTAGAGCCGCTGTCTGCAGACGCTAGGCCATTAAGAAAGGTGCCCTGCGTGACATTGGGGGCATATATGGAACCCAACAAGACCGGCTGGCCGTTCAGCTTACCGCTCACTAAGACGTAGCGCCCCATTGGGTCAGACAGGACCTCCTCCTCCTCCCATGGAACCCCCGCCTTGACCCATATCACCATCCCTCTAGCCATGGATGAATAGTTGGTACTAAATATCTGGCCCCGCCAGCGACAACGTAAGCGGGTAGCCTCTACAGTCATCTGGTGTGTCTCCTGTAATAGCGCCACACTCGTCGCGTGATGTTGCAGATAAGCGTAGATGGCATACCGCTTGGTGGATGCGTGAAGGCCCCTGACATTCCAGGTTATTATATTATGATTGGTCATCGGGACAACTGAAGTCAGCGGGCCCCACCCGTGTACTGTGGTGCCCCCTGTGTGGTGAACCGCCCCAAGGAGGGAGGGTGTACGGGCAGCAGGTCTGTGTGTGTGGTGACTCGTGCAGGGGTAAGAAAATAATAATGTAGATCTTTAGGATACCTTGAAACAGTAAAAGAGCGGATCCACAACATGAGGAACTGCCCAAACGAACATGCCATGTCATGGCAACTGGACTAGGGTCATTGTACGACTTCGGAGGGACAGATCAGTAAAAGAGAAGAGTAGATGTAAAGACTATCCCCCTCAGTTTCCCCAAGAAAGCAGGAGATAGAGCATCGGAGAGTAACTAAGGATGACATGGCCTAGATTGACATTGTGTCCTAATAAAGGTTAGGCTCAAATTATGACATCTGCAGTCTGCGGGATGATGCCCGGGAGCGGGGGAAAATCTGTATCCATGGACCATTCAGGTGTGGATCCGGAGTATCCGGATTTGGGCAGGGAGCCAGCAGAGCTGGCTGGGGACGGAGATCTGTTAGATTGGAGGTCCGCCACCGTCTGCAGGGTCCCCTGGCGCTCCAGCCTGATTTGGTCAGGGTTTGGGGCGGCCACCATTGGTCTCATGTCCTTGTTTTTTTTCCCACGCCTGCCTTGGCGACGACGCTCACGGGTCGGGACTCATCTGATGATTTGGGCGCTGCCGCCAGTCCCTGTTCCTCGTGCCAGTCCCAAGCCTCAGTGGGGGAGTCAAAATATCGGGTGTTACCATCTCTTATAACTCGCAGGTGGGCAGGGAATAGCAAAGAATATCGGAGGTCCAGATCATGGAGCTGTTTCTTCACTACGTTGAAGGTGGCTTGTCTCCTCTGAACCTGGGCCGTGTAATCTGAGAAGAGGGAGACGGTGAAGTTTTGCACCTTAGGTCCGGGGTGTTTGCCAAGTTCCCGTAGAATAGCATCCCTGTCCCTGAAATTCATAACTCGAAACAGGAAGGGGCGAGGACGAGCCCCCGGAGGCAGCCTGCGGGCAGGTATTCTTTGGGCCCGTTCCACTACCAATTGTGGGGAGAGCGATCCGGGGGGCATCAGCTCTTTCATCCAGGTTTCTGTGAAGGTCTTTGGATCTCGTCCCTCCGCCCCTTCCGGCAGACCAACCACACGAACATTATTACGACGCGAATATCCTTCTGCATCATCCACCTTCTCCTCCAGGGTGCATACTCGGTCCAGCAGGTCTTCGAGCGTGGAGGAGCAATTCCGAGATCAGGGTTGAAGGTCTGCAAGTGCGGCCTCCGCATCACGAACCCTGTCTGAGAGTTTGTGTTGGTCAGCCCGGAGGAGCGTGAAGTCAGAGGTGATGGTATCCATCCGGCCCTCCAGGGAGGTATGGGTCAGGTCCAAGGCGTTGCCGATCCGCTCAACCGCCGCTAGGACAGTGTCAAGTTTGGTTGCAATATCAGGCTGGCTCATGTCATTTGTGGACCCTGGAGCCATGAGCGGTGCCCCAGTCTGGCCTCCGGGGGACACACAGCGGTGGGTATTGGTGTGTAGGTGGCCCATGACAATTTGCTGAGCGCTCTGCATAGGGAGCGAGGCCAGGATGTCAAACTTCTGCGGCTTCCCCACTTGGTGGCCGCGTTGGTGCTCAGGACCGTGTCCTCCAGAGGGTGATGCTGCTCCAATCAGTGTAGTGTCCCACCGTGGCCCCGGTAACCGCAGGGCTCCCTTGGACGTCAATCTTCCTCCCTCAGGGACTAGACTCCGTGTCCCCGCAGAAGATGGATCAGATGGGGTGAGGAGGGAGGCACCCCACCCCCGCAGATATACGGCACAACGGCTTGGGCTCCAGTCGCATAAGGGAGCCAGCCATAGCGACCTCTGCTTGGAAACTCTCAGGAAATCTCCGCGCAATGCGCACACGTCTGCCGGGCGATACCCCAGCCGATAGCCCACAAGGGCGTTCAAATGAGGGGCCCTAAGCCCGACCGACCCCTGTGGCCCCCGTCAACAGGGCAGACCCCGCAGCCAGTGCCACGCGGGCCCCCGCCGCAGCAGTCACTCTGCCAGGAGCGGGAACAGGAGAGCGCAGGGGTTCTTTTCAAATGGCGTGCACTCGGACCCTGCCTCCTCACAGGTCGTTGACAGTTGTGGGTCTCTCACTCCGGGCGTGCTGCGGTCCGCACTCGATGCCGCGCCAAGGACCCAGGCCACGAAGAGGGACCGCAGCGGGCCGCACAACAATCAGTCTGCTCACCAGCGGGGGCAGAGTATGCAGCCCTAGCGATTCTCCGGCACCGGCGCAGTGCGAGCCAGGCTACTCCGCGACCTCCACGTCTGCTGCAGGTGAGGGGCCCTAGGCCAGACTGAACCCCATGGCCCCCCTCTCCAGAGCAGATGCTGCAGCCCCCACATGCATGTTTGTCCTCATGGCTGCACCGCAAGCAGCAGATGAAGTCCAGGTGGGGGCCCTAGGCCCGACCGGCCCCCGAGGCCCCACAACACAGGAGAGATGGCACGGCCCACAGGTCCGCCCAGACTGCCGCCACATTCACTGCGCAGCAGTGGGGGCCCTAGGACCGACCGACCCCCATGGCTGCCCACTGTAGAAACAGATGCCACAGCCCCAGCTCTGGAGCTCACCTCTAGCATCCGCGCGGCAACCTCTGCGTCGTACCCTGGCAGGGGTCCTAGGCCCAACTGATCCCCGTGGCCCCCGCCACCCAGCAGGCATCGCCGTCACAGTCCGTGGGCCTACCTTGTCAGCCACGGACCCTCCGGGTGTCTCCAGGCAGCCAGTGGCAACAGCCTCTGCAGCAGCGGCTCAAGCCCTCCTGACAGGCGCCCCTCGCGGTCAGGCCATGGGCAGCCTCCGCCACCCCTTAGGCCATCTGCGATGACATGCTGCGCTCTCCGTAGCTCCTCCGAGTCAGGGAGCAGCAGCGTGTGGCAGTCCCGGAATCACCACGGGGACAGCCGCGGTAACGCAGGCAGCAGGGTCGTCTCGTACAGGCCATCTACTCGACTAGGACCAGGCTCTCACAATACAACAGGCCGCATCGCCCAGGGCCACCGCGAAGCGTCACCAGGGTCCGGACAACCCTCACCTGGTACATCAGACTCTTACAGGCATGGTAGATTTACATTGTGGCAGGAAAAACTGCAGTTTGAAGAGGATGCCGAGGATAATTAGGGGATTAGACACGGAGCGTTAGCAAGACGCGTCTGCCATCTTCGGCGCCTGGCCACGCCCCCTCCTCCATCTCCTTTCATAATTCCTCAGTAGGACTTGAGCCTTTTTTTGACTTACCTTATGTGCGCTCCCTTCAAGCCTCTTCACAACTGTCCTCTTAGGCTTCTCACTCTGAAGACTGCTTTTCTTGTTGCTATCACCTCTGCTCGCAGAGTGAGTGAGCTTCAGGCTCTTTCTTCTAAGCCCCCTTTTTCTCGGTGCATTTGGACAAAGTGGTGCTTCGAACGAGACCCTCGTTCCTACCTAAAGTAGTAACTCCCTTTCACATCTGACAGACTATCACTCTACCCACCTTTTACCCACCTCCGCATCCTTCCAAGGAGGAGGAGATACTCCACCGTCTTGACCCAAAACATGCGATGTCTTTCTACCATGACCGTACGAAGGATTTCAGGGTGGATGTCCAACTTTTTGTTGGCTATGTGGGTGCCAAGAAAGGTCGGGCTGTGCAAAAGCGTACCACCTCTCGATGGGTCTTCCTTTGTATCAAGATTTGTTGCACTTTAGCTAAAAGGGAACCTCCAGTGGGGCTGCAAGCTCATTCCACTATAGCTATGGCAGCAACTACCTCTTTGTCACGTGGAGTCCCACTCATTGGGCCCGATTCACAGA
The DNA here is from genome assembly GCF_964204655.1 of Triturus cristatus. Classification (NCBI taxonomy): domain Eukaryota; kingdom Metazoa; phylum Chordata; class Amphibia; order Caudata; family Salamandridae; genus Triturus; species Triturus cristatus. The sequence continues at coordinate 608,912,860 of NC_140582.1, read as the reverse complement.
ACTAACTTAAGACAACATCCTAAACTTACTACTTTTGGTATTCACAGAAGGCATTTAGTAGTAGTAAAATTAGGATTTTGTCTTAAGTCTGTCTTAAGTCTGTCTTAAGTCTATCCTAAGTTTGTCTTAAGTTTGTCTTAAGTCTGCCTTAAGTCTGTCTTAACTTTGTCTTAAGTCTGTCTTAAGTCTGTCTTAAGTTTGTCTTAAGTCTGTCCTAAGTCTGTCTTAAGTCTGTCTTAAGTCTGTCCTACTACTTTTGGTATTCACAGAAGGCATTTAGTAGTAGTAAAGTTAGGATTTTGTCTTAAGTTTGACTTAAGTTTGACTTAAGACAGACTTAAGACAGTCTTACGACAAACTTAAGATAAACTTAGGACAGACTTAAGACAAAATCCTAACTTTACTAGTACTAAATGCCTTTTATGAATACCAAAAGTAGTAAGTTTAGGATTTTGTCTTAAGTTAGTTCTGTGAATCGGGCCCATTGACATCGGCCAGGCGGCCACGTGGGCTTCAATGCACACGTTCACCAGACATTACTGCCCGGATAGACAAGTCTGGAGGGATGGCTACTTTGCCTGTTCTGTCCTCCAGGACTCTCTGGTGTCAACTTAGTTTGCAGTCCGTCCTCTGGGGTTGGTATTGCTGGGGTATCTATTCTATGGTAAGGAATCTATAACTAATAGCCTCCTTCAGATGAACAAGTTACTTACCTTTGGTAACAATGTATCTGTAAGAGACATATATTAGTTATAGATTCCTTACTGACCCACCTATCCTCCCTGCTCTGCGAACTGACTTCTAGGGATAGGGACTCCCTTGCTGTGAATAGTTTCTTTGATGGCCTCGCCAATGCTCAACCCTAATACAGACCTAAAAACAAGATTGTGGTCTTTCACAGCACAAATAGTATCAAGTATCAATCTTTACCAGTATAATCAACCAGAAAATAAGTATTATAAAACAAATTATCTCGACTAGAAGGTTAATCGTGCATGTTTACGGCCAAGGCGAAGGAGCAAATTCCGTCGTTGCAATGGGCAAAGTCCTGACCGCCAGATTTATGAATGGTCACAGCAGTTCCTGTCAATGCATTTCGCTGTTTGGTGCAAGGCTCTGTCAAAATGACAGAGCCTTGCACCAAACTGTTTTCTTTTTTTATTTTCAAAAAGAAAATTCCGAAACAGGATTCTTTTTTTGAAAAGTAAAAAGATAATGCTCCCTTTACTATGGGAGACATTTCCCATGGACAAGGGGGCATTATTGTTTTTTTTCTGTCCCTCACAGCCATGGTGAGCCTGGCGGCGACTGATAGTAATAAACAGCAGCATGTCCACCCATCCTAATTGGGCGGATGAACAAACAGACAATTATCCGACAGCCCTAACTTCATCGGGGCATTGGAGTGGTCTAACCCTTGGTGTAATCTCTGCCCGCATATCAATCGGGTGGGTGGATCATCATCTTGGCCGTAAGGATACTCTGTTGCTCACTACTGAGAAGGAGTATTCTTACCTCCAGGATATAAATTGGGCCGTAAATGCCGGTTCAAAATTGGACATTTTATTATACTTTCCAAACACAATAATTAAACTTGTAAATGTTTTTATTTACAATGCAATCACTGCATGAATGTTTTAAACGGACAATAACAAGATAAAATAATGCACTTAGAAATGTCTCTATTTACAATGCAATAAATTCTGGACTTTAATGGGTTAGCAGTTGGAAGAGTATGATATCTCACCCGATTTCTAATCGATCATCATACAATAGGCCCGACCGTCTGCTTAATTTTTTTGTTTTTTACATCATGCATATTTAAAAAATGATGTATACACACTGCACAACAATCATGCACCACTTATAACTGATAGTTATTTTCTTGTCAACATTAAACAATGTAACAAAATATAAGCGCATGTGTATAAAACATCATCATGAAGAAACTACTGCAGTGACATTAGTCCATACGCTTGCAAAATGAAAGTTGTTACTTTAGAGGTAGCATAGATAGCCCCAAAGGAGAATGGCATAGCCACACTGCGTGTTAGCCTCTGCGAAGTGACCTGGGTCAGGTCTGGAACACATCTCCTTATCAGCTCATAGAAAGCAGCCTACCCACTGTCAATGTTGGAATGACTATTGTTGGAAATGTGCCTTGGAATATTGACAGTCTAGTCCCTTTCACCATTGTCTCATCAGAATAAATTCAGAGTCTGAAAGCAGGAGATGCTGCAGTAGAAGAACAGTAAATTAGTCCTGCAAGCACCCGGCATCAAGCGCAACAGTTGACATACTTCTTTTATTGTGAAGCACACCATCGCTTTAATGTGGGATGGCGAGCAACTTCATTTCTGGAACATTTTATAACTGCATGGACCCCCTGAGTCTTGGTAAGAGGGATAGAAGGGCAAACGTCCAGGAAAAGTCAATTTATTCTGCCTTCTTTTCCTTCACCAGTGCCTGGTCCTTCACTTTGTGCTTGTAGGTGTTGTACTGCGAATCTGTTGAAAAGAGTCTGTCCCACCACGTAAAGGTTGAACCATAGTTTCCCACGAAGTTCATATGATGGAAGTCATGGAAACGAGAACCAGCGTAGAAGGGCAGCAGATGAAGTGGGTTGAGCGGAACGTCATAGCCACTGCAAGAGAATGAGATTTTGTAAAATACTTGTATTATAGGCTGAAAAGCCACCAAATAACTTCAGTTTATACGTGCTCAATAGAGGCCGGCACTCATTCAAAACAATGTTACAATCCAATTTTCATCAAACACAACGTGCATTCTTATATATTTGTTGCTGATTACAAATAGTATTGCAGCCTATGTCAATAGGTTGTTTTATTTTAATTTACTGGTCAAGTTCAATAGATGTAATCAGTGTTCAGATCAAATTTCTTGTGAACTCCAACATTTCCCCTTAAATCTGTCACCAGCATCCTGAACAATGGAATTCTGCACTAAGAGTGATATCTCTCCACTTCAACAAATCATGACAGGATTACTGTAAAGGTGAGGGGGAATGGGTCACTCAAGATTCCTTTCATCAAGCTTCTTAATATACAACTAGACTTGTGTATGCATTAGTCCTTAGAAATCTCAAATTATGGCAACATTCGCACTTCTGTTCACGTATTACTCAAGGTATCAAACTGACAAACGAATTACTTTCCTGTTGTGCTGATTCACAATCGGGACTTCTCTTCAGAGTGACAGTCAGTGAGTGCCCAAGCAGTGCTGCATGGCTATCTTGTTAGGTGTCGCCTAGCGACGCAGCAAAGCTGCTCTCTAGCGAGATCTATTGTCGCCGACTTTTTTGCGATGCGGGACAGGATAGGTGCACGCGCTTGAAAGACATCAGCTGTGAACGCGTACGGCGGTGTCCGGACAGCCCATGTGCACGCTCCTATCCCTTCCTGTGTCCTGCTCGCTGGGCCTGCGCGGACAGGAGATGTGCACGCGCGCGCGCGCACGGGCGTCTATTTTGCTCTCGCCAAGTCCTCCGGCAGTGCAGCAGGTCAGCCGCCGATCACAGGTACTGCAGTTCAGTAACGCACTTTCCCTCCCTCCCCCCGTCACCTGTTACGCGCTTTCCATTGCTTTTTTCAGTTTCGAGCTTGCTTTGTTCATTACACTGATTTCAGAACAGATTGTATGTGTACGATGCAGCAGAGACAAAACTAAGAAACTCTCCTTAGAAATATACTGTACGTAAGAGGCGTCTGAGTTAGCGCCTGCGCAGAAGATTAGATTGGAAATGCGGGTATGCTGCAGAGACCAGTGTCTCGCCTCTGAGAATGAGAGATGTGAGTTCGCTCTTAACACCAACGTCTTTCCACCGTGCATGAGCGATTCCTGTTGAGCTAAATCTGATTTTCTACAAAGATCAGAGTCCGATACCAAAAAATGATTCACTCTAAAGATCGTTAAATGCAAAGTCATGGTACCTTAAAAAAAAATTCTGCTGCTGGAGCCGTGGCATGGGGGCTGTGCGCATGGCTGTGACCGGTACAACGAACTGCAATGCAAGGTCTTGCCTGATGCTGCTACTGCTCTGTGCCCGGCACATAGGCATTGGAGCTGGCTGCTGCCTTCCACAGCTACCGGTAAGTGCGGGACATCCTGACAACGATCAGAGCATGAATATTCATCGATGGGTTTTAATCATTAAAGACACTGCTGCGTGTTTCTGATCATGCTATATTATCTTGGAATAAAAAGAGTAGGTAATTGAGTATTGAAAGCCAGAACCAATAGCAACCAGCTGCTTTGACCGTTAGCAGTTGATGTAACTGGGAACCTTCAAAATCTGAACAATCAGCTTTGCTGCTACAAAGTATGTATTTACGACCAATTGCTGGTGTGCTATCCATGTGCATGTAGAAATCTATGTAGGCGATAACACTGAAGGCAAGCAAGAACAAGCATTTGCAATGCAATAGGTCTCACATTTTCTAAACTTTGACCTACTGGCATTGTAAATGACAATACTTTTTATTTATGTGCACTTTGCACTTATAGTTGTTGCTAGCAGGTTTTCAAAACACAAATAAAAGGCATTGTCAATACTAATAGTTCAAAATCTCGCAAATGCGAGACCTATTGCATTGCAAATGCTTGTTATTTTAGCCAAAATGAGCATTCTCATAAAATTTATTTTAGCATTCTAATTTAGGGTACTCAAATGCAACACTTACTTCATATTCGGATAATTGTCTCCAGCAACATTTACTGAAGTAAATTGTCTACTAACAAGCACAGATAGGCAATATGGCGACAAAGGGAATATCTCCGGTTAGATTATGGAATAGGAAACCCACGTTTTACCACACTGAGTCAATTATTTTAAATATGTGTTCAATTTGCTAATGTGCATAGTTCATAAGAATAGGAATATTTAGAACAGAATTTCCTAAAATATCAGTATACCAGCAGTTAGGTGCACTGTGTATCTATACATTCATTTAGTTAGTAATAAGCATTTAATATAAGATATCTTTTCAGTTCTGGTCTCGAGACAGCTTTAGCTGATTTCCAGCCTCATGCAATGAAAAAAAACTAAATAAAAATACATACATATGCATAGAGGTTTTGGGTCAGCACTCATCCATTGACCTGAATAATGACATTCACGTTTTGCTTCCACCTTTCACAGCATACAGCATGGGCCAATGGGTCTGCCCACTTAAGGCACTGGTTCCCCTGCACTGCGAGTGATGGGCCGTTATTTTTAGGTTTGGAATTAGCCAAAACCTTTTGATCCTACTAAAATTAAATGTATAATGTACTTAAAAGGCTTTTTAACAAGCCCTTTTCATCTGTGGGTTTGTTACAGTGTCATTCACATTTTGCTTCCGCCCACTACAGCATACACCATGGAGAAATGGATCAGTCTCTTCAGTCACTGGCTAACTTCACTTTGAGGAGTGTCATTTTGCCCTTTCACTAGGAGAACCTCCACACAAACGATATTTACCTTTGGTATCAAGGACTAATATGGCAATGAAAGCTTTTTACCCCCAAAACATTTTTGCATTTAGGAAGTGTTTTTTTTCTTTTACGTGGAAGAGTGACCTGCATCTTTCCCGAAATAAAGTTTTGCAAAAACTATGGCAAAACAAAACGAGCACTGATAAAGACTAAAGGCTGGCAGCCAACGCCAGACCCACTGGTTTTGCAAATGCATGTTTTTCTTTCCATTCTTTATCCTTATGTTCTTTTTGTCATTCTTGTGTGTTTCAACTATGCCTTCAGGTTACAAAAAATTAAAGCGAACAGCATCTTTTCTTAATATCAATAAGAATCATATTTTGCTTTTAAGTGCATTAGTATTCAAAAGGGTTTCTATATCACTTCTGAGTACATCTGCCAACTGGGAAGCACCTGAACCTTTCTTTTGAAATCAAACGCAATGATGAATTTATTTTTAACTTTACATATTTTATTGCAAGAATATTGCTGACGTGTTTAGGTGGTGGCATATTTTGTTTCTTCTGTTTGTTTTTGTGGAATATGCTTGTTTGGGAACATTTTCAGAAGTTCCAGGGCAATCAGGGGTTACTTGGCTCAAATGCTAACACTCAGAAACTTTCACCACTGGTGTCCTGGGGCTTAATCTTACTGTTAAACTCCAAGCGGACAACCGAATATACTCTTTTAGCATTTGCGCCTCAGAGTAGTGGAGTGGAGCAGTCCAAGAGTTACTTAGTGACGTGGCGTGGCATAAAAGACAGAGCATGCAATACAAAATCAAATATCAAAAAATAAATAACTGTCCAGTCAGTACTTTTATTTGGAAAAGATAAGCACTTTAATATTAACATAGCAATTACTGTAAATAATCATCCAAGGACATTGTAAATATACCGCTTCTAACTCAATAATTACGGCAATCTGCATGCCAGTCTCAAGTATTCCCTAGGGACATCTTTTGTGAGGTAATACACATTGGCTTTTGGCCCTTTGAAGGAAATATCAGGAGAGTGGTCTGTGGGGAAGCTCAAGTGGTTCGGTTCCCCCTTCTGGCTCAAGAGCCATTGTTTCCAGTCCCTAAAAATGTTGGTTATTCCCACCCACCACCTCTTCAGGATTATAATGACACCATACCTTTCGGTTCTTGGCAGCAGTTTGTGCAAACCGAGTTTACAGTTCGTCATTGGTTATCAGCCTCACTGCTTCAGGTTGCGCGTGTGTTGCACGGCCAACCACGTGGACTCACCTGGTTCTTCTCCCTGGACCAGACTACCTTAGTTGTGGTCATTGGTTGATCGCCAGCCTGTGCTTGGTCAGGGGAACGTACGCAACACTAGTACCAGCAGCGAAGTTTGTGCACTTGCAGTCTGGTGACTCCTACTCCTCAGGTTGTTCCTCAGGTCTGACAACAAACCCTAACCCAAACACACCTAGGAGCCCCGCCCCCCCACACCACCCCCTGGTTGCAATGGTGAGTAGGGCAATGTCTGATGTCCTTGTCTGTGTACTGGGGCAGCCCACTTCTTGGCACAGCTCAGCCTATGCAAATGTCAGCTGCAGTGATAAGCTGATGAGCCCTTCTCATTTCTGGGCACTAGCTTCTAGCAGTGGTGTTGTGCACCAGGACTTCATGGATCTTCAAGAAGGCCACTCAACCTCGGGTGCATCCACACATATCCGCACATAGGTCACCTTGACCCCCAGCAGTTGAGGGTGGGGAAAGATCTCCCTGGCTTACAGCTGCATAGACTGTTCGCCCCCTCCTCAGCTCCCTTAGTCTCATCCGTTTCTAAGCAGTGTCTTCTTTGTGCAAACATGCCTTCAATGCCCCTCCTCAGTGGATTAGGTCCATTCCACAGTAGGGTCCAAAGCAGTTCCTCTTAATGGGTTGTCAAACTTCTCCAGGTTCTGGACCAGAACCTGGAAAGGAGAGTGAAAGTGGACACCCCAAACCTGGGGCACAAAAGAGTTCCTTGGTTGTTACTGGTGTGGGACCCTAGGTCCCAGTAGAGAAATCCTGACACACTTGCTGGAAGTTTCTGGCCCATCTTAATAATTAATCTGCTAACAGCATTAGCAGGTGCTAGCAGGAAGGTGAGATGAAAGTGATAGTCTCCTGTCAAGAGAGACCCTAATCAAAGATACAATAGAAAGGCAGGCAATCCCACTTAAATACCTGTTAACCTGTGGCAGGTAGTATTCCAGTGAACAATGGGCCAGGAAAGGGCAGGAGAACCTCCCTAAGCTTCAAAGAGGACCCCTGTCTCCGATCTTTCATATCTAACATATGACCCAATACAGAGGATCACTGGAACGTCCTGGATGAGCCCTAAAATTCACATCTGCTATCTGGTCTCTCCAACCCTCCATCTTCGGTACCACTGAGATGAAGCAAAAAAAACAGTATGGATTTTAGTGTGGATATGTCTTTGTGTCACACGTGGTCCACACACATCCTCTACATACACAAATAAGTACACACATGTGACATCCATATCCCCTATGGATCGGCAAAGGATATGGTTGCGGGGAACTGGCATAACCTTTTAAACATCTGTGAAATGCCAATAGATGTCTCTCTATAGGGTCAGGTAAAAAGGCCTGCCTTGCTTCTATAATCTTCTTGCTGCCACCAGTGTCAGTCCTCTACAGCTTAGCAACCTGATTGTAGTCATGCTTGGTAAGGAGGGTTTACATGATGAGCCCCTTCAGAGCACAGAACCCTGCCGTGGGTATCGATCAATGTTAATGCCTTCAGCACATACACATGACAGTGTGCAAGGAGGTGGGGGATGCTGAGCCACGCAGGGGGAACTTTTTGTCCCCACTGCCTGCAATAAAAAAAGCAAACAAGTAATAACAGAATCAGCTTGCCAAGGCCAGACCAATTGCCTCCGACAGTGCTTCTTTTCCAAGCGCTCACTGTATAAGCCCATTTTTGCCAACCCGCAATGAGGCCTTAAGAATCCACAGTAAAGCGCATCTTGAAGTTGAGATTGGTGTCGGTGTGAAGTCTGCGAGATTTTGCGCTGTCTGGTAATAGAGATGCAAACTAGGGGCGGCTATTTGCCTCGCGTCATTTTTGCACCCATGTGTGTCCGTTGTCATTGGCAATTAGATGAAAATACATATTTGTGGGGATCAAACTTAAAGTATCCTGGTTTCAGTGTGAGTGAGGAAGTCCTTCAGATGGACACTAGGAGATGTGAACTTCAAGTGCAGCAGTGTTTGAAGAGACATGGCCGGCGCTTGATATGAATAGATGGATACATCTTTTAGCCGACCAGAACAATAGCGATCCTTATTGAAATGGAGGCTTAAATACTGAAATAAACTCTGGCACAAATAAGAGTGAGCGGCATGCTACTGGAAGAGGCCTGCTATGGTTATGGCTGGGCTTGGAGCGAGATGAAGCGTTGTAAAGGAGTGCTCTCCTAAGACCTGAGCCCTGAGGCATCCTGAGGCTATGGTTCTGGCTAGGGACTACGCCTGCCCAAAGGCGAGACCTGAACGGCCGGAGGCAGACAGGAAACAATGGTGAGGATTCACAGTAGATGAACCAGCCAGTATGGACAGCTCCAACAGCCGAGGAAAGGGCTAAGGGTTTGGCCCCATAGCAGAAGAGAGTGGGGGGGTGGAAGAAAGCCGGCTGTGTTCCCAAAGTCTTCATCATCTAGTCTGCCGTCCACCAACTCGACACTATAGGGTTGATATTTAAGATGAGGTGATTACCGGCCAGTACTGCCTCGACCTGGAATCAGGCCAGGTGGCCAGGTTATGTTGGTGACTGGTTGATGGAATAGCACGGGAACAGAACTGGATAAAAGCGGCCATCGCCCACGATTATTAACAGCCAGAAAGGGCATGAAACTGACTCCACAGTTATCTGTGGCACCAGGGAAGGCACAAGACTGACGACTGCCCCAAGGCTTCTATGTTAGTGCAGAGATAGACTGCATTATGACAGAACTAAATTGTGTATACAGGGGGATTATTTTGTTGAGACAGATTATAACAGTGCAAAGGAAACTAACCTGGGGTAGACCAATTGGAAACGGACACGTTTTAAGACACACTATACTGAAGAAAAGATGTGGGGCCGCTATTGATGTACTAGTGAGACAGAATTTAAGAAAGATAAGCGCCAGTCTGAGACAAAGTGAAGGTGCTGGGAACTTCCACTAGTGAAAAAGAATGAAAGATGGGAAAAAATAAAGCAAATAAAGCACAGCAACCGCCCAGGCAAATAATTCCGAATCAATGCCATCAGAAGTGAATAATACGACAACAGCTCTGATAGAAGCAAGGAAGCACAGCACATGACAAATTCCAAACTGGATAATATACTGGAACACTCCACCGGAGCATGAAAACAAACCTGATTTAGAGCGCTTGAAGTGAGCATTACCTTACTCCATGAGTGAATGTGCCCATTACCCTTTAATTGACCAACACTTTCCAAGCTGTTTCTTTTGTTTCTATTACTGAGGTAGGTAATCTACCCATAAATCACTTCTCCTCCCTTAACACTTCCTGTACATTTTTTTGTGATGTTCAGTTTTTCAAGAAGTGTCTTTCTTCTGTTGACCCTATAATAGTGACACTACAGAGTCTTGTTTGCTTGTGATCAATCTCTTCTCGCTGTTTTTTCATTTCTACAGGGAACTCTTTTAGAGGTTCTGGACTCTAGGACTGAGGCGTTAGCCATTCTTAAGGCCTTTTTCTTGTACCCTTATTCTTTTTCACAGAAAGGCAACAGTTGGGTGCGTTTGTGTGTCAGTAACCTTGTTTTAGGATCGTATGTACCTCTCCTTAGGCTCCGGGTCAGTATTGATATGTACAGGAGTTAGGTGATTGTTCTCCCTGGTCTTCACCCAGACAGCATCAATCTAGTCTGTTTGGTTCATTGTCTGGAGTTGGTCAGAGAAGAAGGGACTGCTTAGGTGGAAGTGCATGAGGAGGGTAATTTTCTTAGTTTATAAGAATTGTAAGTAGGTTCCATTTAGCAAAGTATTTCCCTCGACTAGAGGAGTGGCAGTTCTATGGGCTAATTGGGCAGGAGTATCCATCAGGAAAAGTTTTAAGGTTCTCCTCTGGTCCTCTTAGATTAAAAATGTCTACTCCAGGTCACATGTTACCCAGGTTTTTCATGGGCTTTTAGGTATTCAAATGCTGTTAGCATTCATTAACAGCTAAAAAAAAAACGTGTTTTTCCTTACATAGGTAGGTTAATATCTGGTGGTAGCGTGAATGTGAAATTTGCTTTTTGATTTGATGAAACGAATAATAAGATTATTTTATCCTCTGTACAGTTTGATTGTGGTTTCTTGGCTGGTGACGAAGGTTTTTACTTGGGCAGATCTCACAGAGTACGTAGTGTAACGAGGAAGGAAATGAGGAGGTACATTTGTTTTACAGAGGTATATCAGGGGGCCGGGATTAGTTGCCTTCATCAGTCTCTAGTCAAAGGCTTGGTAAGGAACAGGAAGTGTTGAGGGAGAAGAAATGATTTATGGGTACATTCCGTACCTCAGTAATAGAAATAAAGGAAACAGCTTGGAAAGCGGTGAAAAGTCAAAGGTGAACAGGCACATTCACTCATGGACTAAGTAGAGGGACGAGGAAGAAAGAATCAGAGTTAAGATGATTACCAGTAAATAATTTGAGAATTCTACAAGTAGACCACCAGACCCGAAAATAAAATCTCATAGGGTAGAAAACACAAAAGCGATATAGAAGTTGCAGCCAGATACAAGAGGTTACATTTTAAGCACAAAATCTTCTGGAGAGAAAACAGTTCCTTGAATATTAATCCAGGGGTGCAGAAGGATGCCCTAGTAGGAATAGGGAATGTATTGTGGGCCTACCCAAAAAACTGAGGAATAGAATATGGAATCACGTAGTATGGAATCACACCTTTAACAATGGCTAAGGACAGTGGTGTTACCAAAGGGTCGCTCAAATTAATTGTGGTAGTACAGGTTCATATGGTCTCAGCACACCCCCTCTTCGGGGTAGCCCTCGAAGATCAGTAGTGGAGCAACAACCAAATTATAAAGCGAACAACCTCAAACATTAGCAGCAATCAGCTCCCTCAAACTAAACACGAACATGGTGTGCCTATTCCCGACTATACAATTTCAGTACAAAGTCACAGAAACTCTTTCTTAGCAGTCAATTGTAAACTCAGAAACCTGGGTACCCTTTATATGTTGCTTTCCACAGTTATGCTAAAGGGTATGGCTCCAAATGAGACCTTCTTCACAGAAGCTAAGGAGGCATGGGATCTGGCGAACATTAGAGGGTCTGACATGGATTCCCAATTCAAGATCAATTTAAACAGCAGACAAGATTTCCTAATGACTTGACAGAGGAAAAGATAAAAATATAAAAGTAATGGCAACATAAGACGCTATAGCACAACGAGATGAAAGAAGATAGCTGAGAGTCTCTGAATCAGAAACCGTCCCGGATTTATAATTCTCACATTAATCTGGAGATGAACAGCATAGACTGGCTGTAACCACTGCTATGGCGGGTAAGGTGGCCTAGTGGTTGACTCTGAATGGGGAATAAAGACAAGAACTTGAGCTAAAGTGTCCACTGTGTTATATACAGTGTCACAGGAAATTAGATTAAATAAAAGATACTGATAATTTCGGCCGCAAATTGCTCTGGCAGAGAGAAGCTCATCCCATGGCCCAATTCCTAATCTTTGGTACAGGCTAAGGAATGAGCAAATTATTTTGATTTGTTGTCTGGGCGAAAAACTGTTGTGAGATTAAACTGCAGCGGGTAAAATTCAAACGGGAATAGTAATGACATCACTGTGCCAAGAGCATATAAACACGAGTGCAATAGGTAAAGAACTGATGCAGGATTAAACCGAACCTGAAGCATGTCGACCTATTACTACTGAAGAAAGACTTTGTGAGAGGATCACAGATAGCCTCTTTAAGAAGTGATACATGGTGTAAAAAAACAAGGTGTTATACATTTTTTACATGGAACATTTGATGTATAGGCTTAGCAATCAAAAGATATAAAATCTACTTCTGCTTAAAAGGCTTGATCCCAGATTGTCTTCTTGCAGGAAAAGCCTTTGGAGAGGAGGATTTATACAATCTACTCGAGATATTCGAGAGGGGAACTTTCATGTATAGGCCCTGGTGTTCCCTTTATATCTCCTAAACTGACTGCAGACACTGAGGGAATGTTTATGATGGTGGAGGGAGGATAGACAGGAAGGAGGTGCTCCTTGTTAAGACATATGCTCCAAATACTGAACTAATTATCTAGAAAGACTAACTTAACTCATATAAACAAAATTGAAATGCCAATAATATACATCTACCCCAATCTCTGACTTTTAAACCAGGGAATATAGAGCGTGGTGAGCAGGATGAAACGTAATAAATGCATGGAGGTTACGGTTACTACACTCGAGGAAAGAAAATGTTCTTACCATACATATTTATATACCCAAATACACATCAGACAAACTTCTGTTCATAAAACAAATTACAGGCATGATGAAACGAGTACTTAGGTAAAACAATATGGATCATAACCCTTGGGTGTTAACCCTGGTGTGGAGGAAAAACCTTAACAGTCATTCCATATCGGCGCTTGCAGGTATAGGCATTGGAAGATGTAGTATGTAAAAAGAGCATAAAGGATGACATTTCACACTACTTTTCCGATAAAGCAGGAACTACCGGTTTCCACTCAAAAACACTATAGCAGTGGGAAGCTTTTAAAACTGTTATGGGCCACTGGATCAAAATAAGATACAATGCATAAAAAGTGGTCACGGACAGGGCGATACGATTAGAAAAACAACTCAGGGCATTAGAACTACAAGACCATGTTGTCCCACAGAGCCAAGAAGATATATCAAGTAAAAAAAGAACATGCAGCGTTAATAGGGACGCAGATGTGTGGACAGTAAAGAATACCTGCTTGAGTCCATGAGGAATCTGATAAGTAAATCAGACTCTGAGCATGGCTAATAAGACAAAACACAAGGCCCTATGGTGAACCGACGTGAAGGACAGAATGAAACACTCTTCCACTCAAAAGATGGAATTAATAGGGAATTTATGAACTATCATTGGCAGTTTCAGAGCGAGCAAAACTAGTATAGACAAAACTGTGACATAGTGGCGCAGAGTCAAGCCTGAGGGTTATTATTACAGATCAGAGGAAATCAGCTGTTGATTCTATAACCATGACTGAAATGAAGGAAGCCATTGCAGACTTGGCTTGGACAGATGGACTTCCATCTGAGTGCTACACTACATATTCTTATTTGATGTCTACTAGGTTAGAGGCCCAGAATAGGGGAGCACTGTCTGGAACAACTAATCAAGCACTTATTGCACCATTGGGACCATATAGATAAGAAACTTATCACCCTGATATCAATGCTTAATACGGATTACAAAATCCTAAACAAAGGGAAAACACACTGGCTGGTGCACAAAATACAATGATGGTCTGCATCAACTGCAGTGGGTTTATACTTGCAGGGGTGTGTAAGCCAATCACTTAACCTCCAGGACATATTGATTATGGACAATGACTGTAAGTTTTCATGTTTATGTTGTCCTCTGTAAAAGTAGGCATAACCCCCTGCAGCAAACACACTTTGGCTACCAGTGTGCTGTAGCACGATAAGTATATGTAAAAGAGGGCTGTCTGCCACTAACACAAGATCTGCATAAGGTGTTCAAACCTTTTATATATGATGTGTTAATGGAAATGCCTTTATTAGAGCGAGTGCTCCAAGAAAATGCAGTGAGCTAAGCTTGTATTTCTGACAGTACTTCCAATTCAAGAGCGTGTACACAATTTGAAGATACTTATAGTGATCCCAGAATACTCCCTAAATGCACGCAGAAGTATGGAAGCAATATTGGTAATTATTTGCCTAAAAAATAAAAAGGACACAAAAAATATGCAACTTTAAACAATACTTCCCTGTGCCATCATTTAGTAAAATGTGTTACGTGTACTGACAATATTTTTAAAAAACGGTTAATGGAGAATAGGTGTAAAAGCATGGGCAAAATAATCGCCAAGATAAAAACAAATTAGGGGCCAAAGTTTTCATGAAAGTCACTAAAGTGCACTCACAGGTATATTTTCTTGCACTGATGCAGCTTTAAGGCTTTGAGGAATTCACAAGATTGCAGATTAGGCCTGGAAATCAGATGACTAGCACACTTTTGTGATATACACTTTCAATGAGAAAATATACGCATGTTCTTTCGAATATCTGCTGAGCGATTGCAATTTCTCTTTCCCCACCCTGGAAAAAGCTTTTTTCCCTCCTCGCCTGGAGTAAATTTACAATTTATCATCTGAGAAGAGAGTGAAGTAGAGTTGGAAAATAACCTTAAACATGCATATTTATGGGTGAGCAACAACTCATTGGGCATTCCAAACCTAGAACTACTGCTTCACATCTACTTTGAGCTCCTGTAGATTTATGGAAAGATGGCAATATCAGAGCCTTGCTCGAATTCAAACCACCATGGCATAATCAGAGAGGCTACTATCAAAGCTCTGATATAAAGAGAAACCTACCATAACGTATCACCGCACCAAAAGGGACAAGTGGATTTTTTAAAAGGGCAAGTAGATTTCTGAAGCATCTCATCCTAGAGACAAGTAGGTATTTTATAAAATTCCACAACTCTGACCTGGGGCAAATACATAAGCCAATATCTGATGCCTTAATGCTGGGGAGAATACCCTACAACTTGGTCAATGCCTGGTGGTTATTTCCACAGACGTGCAAAAAGTGTTTGATATGGGATTATCAGCTTGTAATCGTAGAGAAAACAGGGTTTTAGGTGCAGGAATGAGAGCCATTACAGTGAGTCAAATCGTTAAACAGAGACCCCACAGCTCCAATATGCATGTGAAGGGCCACTTTGGAAGCTTGGAAAGAAAATAGAGGCAGAAAAATCCCGTGCTTCCACGCGTTTGCCCAGGCCAGGAAGCTACATGCCTGCAAAATGGTGGAAGATCGCAATGCCAGAGGTATATTAATAGGGGAAAATTACGCTGTGTGCAGACAGCGTACTCCCGCACTTGGAAAACATAGCTGCTAGGTTAGAATCATCAAAACAAATACTAAAATAGTGAGGGGGATTTCAAGCCAGGATAAAAGTGGCCTTTCTGATAAGGCCATATGGCCGATGCAATGACAAGCCTCAGTGGAGAAGTGCATGATATGGGAACCTGTTCGATTTCACTGCCTACGAGTACGATACACCGTGGACATAGAGAAGTTATATCCAGTGATATAGAAACGTGCTTGGTTTCTATTTTCCGAAGGGTTGTATTACTAAAATGGGTGGGACTACTTTCCCCTATGTTTCAGCTACTGATTATCTTGTGGCTAACCACATGATTGGGGACTACTTATCGGATCGCTTTCATGTTTAATACTTGCAATATTATGAAGATTCTACAATTCGCCTAAGGGTGTAATCAACCAAATTGGTTTTACATGCCTAGGCGTATATTCGTGAACAAGTCCCAACCTTAGGACCTATATGGGCAACAAATGTCCTCTTATTTCTCTCCTTTTTCCAACTTCTGGGCAGGTTGAGTTAATCATTGTAATTATAAATTGGAGATATGGCGATCTACGAACACTCTCCTCTAATTAGATGCTATGTCTAATTTGGGAAATGTTATTTTTAAATTCCAACTTGGTGTTTCGTTTTTGACTCGAAACCTCTAACAGGATGTTGCTCCGGGATAATAGAGGGACAGGTTTTCACGAAGTACGATTAGATTTTTATACCTCAAGTATCTTAAGAAAGTAGTTTGAGAGAAACTATATCCCTTATTCTTTGAGTAATTGGTTATATACGCCTTGGAACTACAATCATGGCGGATGCTGTATTTTTTCACTCGGAATGAATCACGAGACATACGCCGCCGTCGATGAACGTCCCAGTTCAATTTACGTCCGTTTATAAATATGGAGCGATTATGGGGTTATGATGTGACTTACTACCTTATCATGGGAAACAGATCTTATACTTATGCGGGTAAGTGGGGAGTGACTTTTACAATTCTTAAGATAGTTTGCTGATGCGGGTGGATTTGGCGAGAGACTGCTCTCATACCCGTTCTGTGTACGGAGGTCGGGTGTTAATCATTTTTCCTCTTACTGTCCCGCTAGATGTCGGGACGGGTTGGAGATCATTAACGGGAACCCTATACGTGGGCTTGATTATCCGTCTATGATAACGGTGACTCCATCGTATTAACCACGTCCAGTAAGACTACTTATTTATACTGTTAGACCTGGCACCTTGGCGTGAGTTTCCCTTCCACTTTTTGATGGTGTGCCTCGATTGTTTTGCTGGTGTTGTCCGCTCAGGGCACTGCGCCACGGCTAATCCGTGCCGCAGTGCAAGTGCTCCCTAGGTAAAGTGTACCTGTAATTGATGTCCATGATTGGTTTATTGGATTCACTGTCAGTCCCCAGTAGAGTGCACCAGGGGTGCCAGGGCTTGTGAATGCCAATGCTGCTGGTGGGCTTGCAGCGCTGGTTGCGCCACCCACAGAAAGCGGCCTTGTAAAATGTGTCTAGGGTCTGCCACCGCAGACCCTGTGCGCGGTCCGGGACCGTCGCGCTGACTGCGCAAGTGCCCCCACTTGCCAGTCCCTAAACCTTCCCTTACCTACATATTAGCCACCCCTCTGGTAGGCCCAAGGGCAGGGTGCATTGTAGGCATAAGGTAGGACATGCCCTGATGTGTGTGGCATGTCTTAGTAGTGAATTACAGCCATTTTCGTTCTTCACTATTGAAGGCTACCTGCTCTCCATAGGCCAGAATGGGCTGCTGGGATCACGCCAACGCTGTGACCCCAGTGGACTCATAGAGCATGGTAGAATACCAAGTTTAGTATGCCTGAACTCAGAATAATAAAATACTTCTTGTAGCCAAGTTTATTTTAGTATCCTGGGTTTGTAAATACTTCTTTTAGAAAGTTAGTATTTACTGACCTGACCATCTCAGTCCGCCTCTGCTGTGTGGGTGTGTTCTGCCTAGCAACAGTAAGGAGCAGGGTTGGGGAATCCCCAGAGACAGGTTGGCTGCCAGGTGGTGGGTAGAGAAGTGACACCTGGATGGGTGGGAGGAGTACACCTTGACTCTTGAATAGACCTGTGCTCTGCCACCACAAAGCCGGCGCCGCCCCCTGTGGAGCGGCTGATGTCTCTGCCCTGCTGCTGAAAGGAAAGAGCAGAGTCACCATAACAAAGTGCTCCAGAACTGGACTGAGCCAGGCCCAGGCCCCCTGGCGCTAAAGAACAAAAGAATCATGGTATAAAAGTAGGAGCCTGGCTCCTAAGAAATCAGAATCCTGTTTACCACAAAGAACCTCTGCCCGACTAGAAGGAGAAGAAGACGCTGGAGGAGCTGGCCTGCTGCTTGCCTTGCTGAGAAAGGAGAGGAAGAGACTTACTGAAAAGACTTTGCTACTTTGTGCTTGAACATTCTCCAAGGGCTTGATCTGAGCTTGCCCCCTGAACTGAACCCCAGGACCAGTGGGTTCTCTGTGCTTTTGCTCGTCCTCCAATTCGAGCCGTGTGTGCATCCCGCTGGAAAGAGACTGCGCCCCTCATCGCCCCTCCTAGGGCCGTGACACTCAGAAGCTTGCCTGCCTCAAACCCGTGAGAGCCCCGCTCCGTCCCGAGCCGCTCTCTGTCCCCGGGCCAGGCCGCCTGCATCCCTGTCACCGTCTGCTACTGGAGCGCGCTGACAGCGCTATCACCCCTCCCGCCGGAAACCGTCCGACGACTGTGATCTACGCCGGGTCATCCAGCTGCACTGACCGTGCCCTGCGACCCCGCTTCGCTATCCCCGGACATCTCAGGCCGCGCCGCCCCCGCTGTGGAGACCCTCCGGCACCGCCGTGCTAAAGGGTCGCTGGCCGCGCCTGCCTACTTGCCCACACCTGCTGATTGAGGACCCAAGAACACTTCCCAAGCTGAGAGTCGCACCGACCTGTGCCGACTCTCCACATCACGAAAGAAGTTCCAGTATCAGGCTCGGGGCCCGCAACGCCTTATTTCCCCGTTCGCAGGAGCCGATCTCCGTGAGTACTGGAACCACAAGTAACATTTGCAAGAGACTACAAGGTCTCCATTGGAAGCTACGAACACAGAACATTTGCCTGCTTTACAACCTGGTGGCCTAGCGAAAACGTTATTGGTCTTGTGATAAGTCTGCTGAGATATATATACCTATTTTTACATAAAGAAGCGTATTTTTATATATATCCAAGTCTGGTGTCCGTTTCTGGGGGGATTGATGTATTTACTGTGTGTATGGTTGTAAGTGCTTAACCAACAACGCCTGAGGAATCGCCTTGGCTGCTCACGCCACGCACCTAGAGGGTGAGCAAGGGTCATTCGCGAGGGGTTATCCTGCGCCCTGACGTGGAGGAGAGGGTTCCTGCTTGACACAAGGGCAACCTTGCGCCAACCAGAGATCCCCGACTCTAACATATACTATGTCCTATTTGACATCGAGTACATTTGCATGGACCGTATCCAGCCACCTGTGGTTTTATTTTCTTTTTAAACCTGCCCTCTTGTTTATTTGTAATCTGCTATTACGTTGGTGTAGTGATTGGTCTTTCTCATATAAGTAGTTACGCATTTTTAAGTCTTCAACTAAGAACTAAGATGACTTGATTTGCTTTACGCAAACCTATGCACAGACTGTGACCTTGGTGGGCTAAACACTATACAGCGCTAGTAGCACGGGATTTTCAACCTTATGATTATGTACTTTGAAGTCCCTAATTGAGAATAAGATGACTGGATAGGCTTACCCATACCTACATACAGACCGTGACTTTGGTGGGCCAGCCACCATAAAACGCTATTAGCGCTGGACTTTTAACCTTACGAACTGCTAATTGAGGCACGGCACACATTTGGCCATCTTTGAGTGGAGCTACTTAGGATGCCTCCATTGGGTTTTCTATTTAGATAGCAGTATGACAATTTGCATGAATTATATGCTGTCTTATTTTTTCAAGGTCTCATCGAATGATGGGGAAGCCCCAAGACAAGTTACAGATTTGAATGCCACTGATCGCTGATTTTGAATAAATATAAAACGGTCATATGAGATTTTTATGGTCTACCCGACATCTTGTAGAGGTAGGCCTAAGTGAATATTTCTACATCTTTTTCTATTGGGTATGTCAAACATGATTATTTTATATGGTGACACCACGCTCTTTCATTTCTGTTTATCGTCAGGTCTCTGTACCTACGGACATACAGTAATTTGAATACTTTCTGGTGCACGTTGTTTGAGTCTCCAATCCTGTTGGATTTCAGGATTTTGTGATCTAAACTTTGAGGTATTTTGGACTACTTTTTACTCTCTGTTTGATCAAATTTCTTCAAACATTGTTCAGTCACTGGGATATGGCTTGATATCTTACAGGAACACAGAGATGTGATAAGCAGGTGAACTTCTCTGTGATTAACATCAGTATTTATTCTTTGCTGTTCTTGTTCCTTTGGTTTCTTTCTTTTTTTTTACTTGATTGATGGAATGTTGATCATCTTGGGTGATCGTTAGTTTTTGGACTAACTATTGCTTCCCGTCTGAATTTTATTGGGTACATTTCTGGTCACCCTTTCTACCACTGTAGCACTCTTCTATGGTTTGGTTCCTGCTATGCAGTAATATGATATAGTTCTATCATTGATGAGATGTGGCTATACTGAATGTTCTTTCGTGTTGTCTCTCAAAACCACCACAAATTGTTGTACTTTAATTCACCAACAGCCTTGAAAAAGTCGGTCTACGACGAAACACGTGTCGGCTGTTATCTTATGACAACTACGTGGCTGTTATCTGACGACAACTACGTGTCAACACTGCAAGATATTACCAAGCATTTTAATGCTCTTCTCAATGTGATTGTTTTTGTGTATATTGCACTTTGATAATTAAAAAACACTACTGACTTTCTTTGGTCAGATTTTACTATTGGTGTTGTGCTCTGCCTTCATATTGCTATATAGAAACAACTACATCTACCTGAAGAGCCCCACGCTGCTCAGTTATTGGTAGGTGGTGCTGAATAAGATGCTGGTATTACCTAAGCTGCTTTATTACTTCACCCATCTGCCAGTAATTGTCTAATTAGGGAACTGGACTTACATTCCAATCTAATAAGGAGCCCTGAATGATGTAATATAGCTCTGCGCAAAGTTTGAATGTGCAGAGTGGATGGTGGTCTTGGAATACCAGATTGTAAATTGCACTGTTAGTCAGCCCAGCTTCAGTGATTGTCCAGGTGGTTCGTAGAGGGGAGGACCATTAAGAATTAAATGTTATAACGTTGAGATTGGCAGCAGTGGCAATTTACATTCTAATCTGAGGAAATGAAAATAGGTAAGAAAGCACCAGCTGATACAGATGGCTTGCTACTGTTGGGGTACGCGCTTGAATAAAAGAAAGATGACAGTAACATATGAACCCGATTTACACATTTCCAAGAAAGAACAACATTGCTAAGACAAGGGGGGCTAGGAAGCAGCAAATCTGAAATATTGAGAATGGGAAACACGTTTGACAATAGTTTGCAGGAAACATTTGAGGAACTGAGTTTGAATACAATATTCAGCCAGGACAGTTCATGACCTATGGCCCTATGGTGAGGTCGATACACTTGTCCCCTGACCGTGAAATTACCAAACCATCAATCAATGAAGTGTTGCACAAATACTATTAGAGATAGAAAAAGATTAACAACATTACAACATGAGGCACTGGTGGGAATGCCCAAATGTGAGTTATTAGATCATAGATGTGAATGGAAATTAAATGTAATCTAAGGGCCCTTCGATATGGAATGAATCCTAATAACTCTCTAGCCTTCAAAAGTATCCTTAAATGTGAGATTTAAATTTCTGCAATACAAGTAACTGCATAGGACATAACTGCCTCCACAATGAAGATATAGACTGCACAGAGGTGCACCTAATGTGTGCCCCACATGCAGGATGGAGGACGCAAGCATTAAACAATAGTCTGAAGTTGTCCGATCATTGAAGCACGCTGGGTAGCAATTACAGTTTAAGAACTGACTGCACAAGATGTTCTAACGACCACACGGTTTTCAGACTAAACAGCAGTACTGTGAATTGGTAGTGCTGGAGGCCCACTGCAAGTCAGAGGCAGCACCTGTAAACAGGGATGACATGAATATTGAAACCGGCATCCTGGAGATTTATTGACACCTTCCATTCCCCTGCATTGAGGGCGGTCAGTACCTGACTGAGGGACAGCATTTTGACTTGACCCTGCCTAATGAAGAAGTTTAGGAGAATTAGATTCAGAAGGAGTCTGAGACCCCAACCTTGAAGGGACCAAGAACTATAGGGAGCAAAAATACTGTACCATTAACCTCCAACCCTTTTATTGTCAGGACAAGAGTTGTGTAGGCTGGTCCAGAGGAAGAAGAGAAAGACTAGGGTGTAGTCAAGCCAATAGATCACCCAATGACCCATTGTCATTGGCTCCCAATTGATGATGAAATGGGAGATCCTCACCCCTACCAGAATCCAGTGAGGAAGAGTAGGAATTGGAGTGATTGTGAGGCAGCAGATCCAGTCAAAGACCGGGGGAAATAAAGCTGCTACTACTGTGTTGGCACCCCTTATGTCCACTCTGCCTCGAGAGGACTAGTAAAATTATTTTGGGGTCTGGACCATCTGTGAAGACTACCAGTGTTGTAAAGATTGTCCTTTGGAGAAGCCATAAAAATAACGGTATTGTTGGTGGAAGTGTTTGGTGGGAGAGGCCAGACCAAAAGAATGTCTGTTTTGTAAGTATTTCAAGGGGGAATCGACCTGCAACCCGAATAGCAACTTACTGTTGAAAGGCATGCCTATTTAGTCCACCGATGCACCTCCCGAAAAATCCTCTCCAAGGTACCAAGGAGGGTTAGCGCAGTGTAACATCTGTAGCCAGGGATCACATCATTGTGTTGGCAGAACCCACGATGCACTTCAGTATCTGTTTGGAAGTAACCAAATTGTTGCTCACCAAATTACAGAAGTGCTTCTTCTTGTGGTCAGGGAGACTAATGACAACCATCTTAGCAAACTCCCACAAGACGTAAATGTACTGCACAAGAACACACCTAGTACTGGCAGTGCACACAATTAAACTGCCAGATGCAAATACTTTACTGCCCAGAGTGAAGACTTTTTGGCTCACAATTCGGAGGAGGAGTGGGAAATGCTTTTGGATTCTGTTTGGCTGATGAAGATAGGACCACTGTGCTCTTCTGTGATGGAAGTATTGATAGGAACTTGAGATCAGAGGATGCGGGCCGATGGCATGGTGTAATCTGCCTATGAGCTGCCGTGCCTGAAACGGGTTTGTCCCAAGCAGCTAAGACATGCTCCAAGAGTGTTTTGTTGAAGGGCAGTATTCTTTTGGGAGGCAATGAAGATGGCTGAATGATTTCTGTCAAGATGTGGCACTTTGTCTTTGAAGTTGGCACCACCTCCACTTCTGTCCATACCAGAGGAAAATAAACATCTCTCACTCGAGATGAGTTAAGGCCACCAATGTTTAGCAGATCTAGACAAAGAGGGCAGCATCTGTGTCAATGGCTAAAAGGGTGCCAAGAATGGCTTCAGAGGTGGTGGTGGCACCAAAGGCAAACTGGTGGAGCCTTTATCGGCACAGACTTCTTCAGAAGTGGAATCGGAGCCTATGCAGGACCAGGCCAGCCTTTGGGCTCAGAGGGCTGTGGGGCTGAACTAGCATGGCCTATTGAAAGAAAAAGGTTCAGTGGAAGCAGTTGGGAATGTCGTCTTCAACTTTTTCAAAACCAGAATGGGGTCCAGTGATAAGGAAGAGACCGCCGTTGAGGAATAGTGCCACTGAGTCTCCCGAATGATCCCAAGATCAAGGCGTTTTACCTCCATGAATTACAGGACTTAACCCTTCTATGGCATTTTTTGTGTGTTTGTGGGGCTACTACTCGTCAGGGGATCTATAAGAAGTGGAGAGGGAAGTCTTTAGAGTATCTTTACAAGACCTTTCCAAGAATAATTTGTCTTCTCTCTAGGCGACAAGCAACAGTCATATCCTGATCGGTTGTGGCAGAATCCTGGACATCACATACAGATGTTGTGGGGATCCAATGGAGGACATATATATTACAGCATAGCTAGTAGAGTTTAAAAGGACTACAGGAGGTAACACCTGAACTAGTCGCTGACGAACAAGATGAGAAATTGCACCAGTAAAACTGGAGCACTCTAAACCCATGTGGATGATGTGCAAAAAAACAGGAAATGACCCCAGTGCTTGTAAACTCCACATATAACCCAAATATGAAATTCTGTTTATATCACTGAATTCTCTTCTGCTGAAATTTCCTGAAGGACAGACAAGTAGACCTGAAGTGATAGCATGATTGCTCGTAACTCCAGACCATTGATACCATGTAAGATTTCCTATCTAGAATGTCACCATTATGTGGTAAGGTCACATAACTGTACCTCAAACATCTTATGAAAGTGTCTCTGATCATTTTCCCCCTAGAAGGAAGGGTCACCAACACAAAGCTATTCATCAGGTTCATCATTCTGGTCCACTAGTTGAGTGTCCGTGTTGCTTGGTGATGGCATTCCAATCGTGCCAACAGCTAGTCTCTAAATATACATGCTCACTGAAGCTGGATGCAGTCCTTCAACAATCTGAAGTGAAGGTGAGCATACAGAATGAGAAAAGGAATATGCTACTTACCCAGTATGCATCTGTTCTTGGCATGTAAAGCTGTAGAGTCATATGCGTTAGCATAGATCGCCATCTGGTGTTGGACTCGGATGTTTGCACTTTGTTTTTCTTCGAAGAAGTCTTCCTAGTCACGAAGTAGGTGACTCCTCCTTACAATAATAGTGTGCATGGGCATAGACTCCATCCCCAGATTGTTTTGGCCATAAAGGGTGATGATGGAGATAGTAAGAATAGAAAAGGATGTCCATGTGTGTTTTATCTAAGTAAGATAATACTGCAGCAGATGCAGCTGAGGCAGGTGGGTGCATATGAATCTACAGCTCTACATGCCAAGAACAGATGCATACTGGGTAAGTAGTATTTCCTGTACGAGGCATACGAGCTGTAGATCATATGCGTTAGCATAGACTACACAGCAGTTATTTTCCCAGTGGTGGCTGACCTGTATCTGTTGCAGTAGTTTGAAAAAGTGTTAAGACAGAATGGCCCACACTAGCTTGTTGTTTTGCATGCACATCTACACAGTAGTGTTTTGTGAATGTGTGAGGTGTAGACCAAGTTGCAGTTTTGCAGATGTCATCTAAAAGTATATTCCCTAAGAATGCCATAGAAGCCCCTAGCTTGCGTGTGGAATGCGTTCTAGGGGGAGCAGTTAATGTGCGTTTAGCTTTGATGTAGCATAGTTGAAAGCATTAAACTATTCATCGTGCAATACTAATTTTTGAAATGGGATTGCCCTTATGCGGTGGTGAAAAAGCAACAAAGAGTTGTTTGGTTTTTCTAAAAGATCTTGTTTGTTCAATGTAATAAAGTATTGCTCTTTTAACATCTAGGGTGTGAAGAGCACTTTCTGCCACTGAGTGTGGTTGAGGAAAAAACACTGGTAGTTCAACAGACTGATGGAGGTGAAAGGCAGAAACAACTTTAGGTAAACATTTTGGATTAGTCCTAAGAACCACTTTGTTGTGATGAATTTGCAAAAATGGTTCTTGTATGGTTAGTGCCTGGAGCTCACCAACTCTTCTAAGAGATGTGATGGCTATAAGGAAGGCTACCTTCCAAGTGAGGAACTGTAGTTCACATTTGTGCATAGGTTCAAACGGTGGACGCAGGAGTCTTGTAAGGACAATATTAAGGTTCCAAACTGGAAAGGGTGGAACTCTAGGGGGAATGATTCTCTTGAGTCCTTCCATAAATGCTTTGATAGTGGCCACTCTAAACAAAGACAAGTGTTATCTGTTTTGTAGATAAGCGGCTATTGCAGCAAGATGCAATAGTATAGATATGTATGCTAAGTTACAGCGCTGTAGGTTTAAGAGATAGCAAATGATGTTTTGAATAGAAGCATCTAGTGGATTGATTTGATTGTTTGTACAGTAAATTAGAAATTGTTTCCACTTTGCTGCGTAGCATGCTCTTGTTGTAGGACGTCTAGCCTCTTTAATGACATTCATACAGTCTGGCGGGAGATTAAGGTAGCCAAACTCTAAGATTTCAGGTACCAGATCGCAAGGTTGAGTTGATTGGGATCTGGATGTTTTATCTCTCCATGGTTCTGAGTGAGAAGCTTGGGTGAGACGTGCAGTTTTTGATGAGGAACTACAGATAGCTCTAACAGGGTTGTGAACCATGGTTGTCGGGCCCATGTGGGAGCAATCAGGATCATTTTGAGTGAATGCTGTTGGAGCTTCCGAACCACTAATGGAATTAGCGGAAGAGGCGGAAAAGCGTAAGCAAATGTTTCGGACCAGTTCATCCATAGCGCATTGCCTTTGGACAATGGGTGTGGATGCCTGGACGCGAAGTTTGGGCATTTTGCAATCTGGTGTGTGTCGAACAGATCTATTTCTGGGTAGCCCCACATTTGAAAGAATGGAAGGAGAACTTGAGGATGTAACTCCCATTTGTGGATCTGTTGTCGCTGACGACTGAGCAAATCTGCAATCTGATTGTGTATTCCTGGAAGGTGTTCCGGAAAGATATATCTTTTGCGGAATGGCTCATTTCCATATGCTTTGAGCTAGTAAGGAGTGTGTACTTCCTTGCTTTTGTATATAGTACATTGCTGTCATGTTGTCTGTACGGACTAGGACAGCTTTGTGTAGTAGATGGACTTGAAAGGCTTTTAATGCTAGAAATATTGCCAGAAGTTCCAGGTGGTTTATGTGGAACTGTTTTTGTTGTGGAGTCCACAGGCCCTGAATAGTATGATTTTGTAGATGGGCTCCCCATCCGGTGAGCGATGCGTCTGCTCTTAGCACTATCGGCTGCCCTTTGGCAAGGTTTTGTGTGTTCCACTTCGGAAGAGAGCGATGGGTGCGGCTGTCTACCAACACCAGATCTGTCAACTGGTCTTGAGCCTGGTTCCACAGACATGTCAAGCATTCCTGTAGAGGACGCATTTGGAGTCTTGCATAAGAGACTATTAAAATGCAAGAGGCCATCATTCCAAATAATTGCATGAACACTCGAGCTGGTAATGAGTGTTGAGGTTGAAATTGTGATATTAGAGCATGTATGTTGCGTATCCTGACTGGGTTGGAGTATGCTAAAGCTTTGCTAGTGTCTATTGTAGCTCCTAGATATACTTGTGTGTTGGATGGTTGGAGGTGGGATTTGGTGAGGTTTACTGTGAATCCCAAGCGGTGAAACAACTGAATTATTTTGTGGGTGCGTTGAACACAGCTTTGTTGTGATTCGGCTTTTATGAGCCAATCGTCCAGATAAGGAAACACATGAATGAGTTGTTTTCTTAAGTGAGCTGCAACTACTGCTAGACACTTGGTGAAAACTCTGAGTGCTTTGATTACCCCGAACGGGAGGACTTTGAACTGATAGTGTTGACCATCCATCACAAACCTAAGATATTTCCTGTGAGCGGGGAGAATGGGAATGTGGAAGTAGGCGTCCTTTAGATCCAACGTGGAAAGAAAGTCACCTTGCTGAATCAATGGGAGCACCTGTTGGAGGGTGACCATGTGGAAATGATTTGATTGAAGGTAGAGGTTTAGCTGTCTGAGGTCCAGTATTGGTCTGAGAGAGCTGTCCTTTTTTGGGATTATAAAATAGAGTGAGTAAACCCCTGTGCCCTGATGAGCTAAGGGGACTGGTTCTATTGCATGTTTTCGTAACAGGGAGAGAACTTCTTGTTTTAGGAGGGTGAGATGTTCTGAGGACATTGCACGATGTTTGGGAGGAATGTTTGGTGGAGTGGAGGTAAGTTCGAGGCAATAACCGAATTAGATAATTTGTCTTACCCACTTGTCTGTTGTGATGGCATTCCAGACAGGTAGGAACTGTGAGAGACGTCCCCCGACAGGAGTGGAATGAACGGGGGTAGTGGAGGGAAGTCACTGTTTGGTGGTAGGGGAAGTGCAGGTGGAGTTACCTCTGCCTCTTCCTCTATTGTTATTCCCTCTGTATCCTCCCCGAAAATATCCTTTGGATGAGGAGGATTGACTGGTGCTTTTATAAGACGAGGAGGTGTTTTCTGATGCAGTTGTCTTTGAGCCACCCCTATAAAACGAGCGACGAATGGAGCCCCTATTAGAGGGTAGTTGTAATGCCCCATGGATTTGGCAGCTCTGTGTCTTTTTTCATTTTTTCCAATGAAGAATAGACTGTGGGGCCAAAAAGATGTTCCTGGTCAAATGGCTGATTAAGTAGTGCTGATTGTACTTCTTGTTTGAATCCTAAGATTCGAAGCCAAGCGTGTCGGCGTAGCAAAATGCTGGTGTTAATGGCACGCAAGGCTGTATCAGCTGCATCGAGGGCACATTTGATGGAAGAGTTTGTAATGAGCTTACTCTCTTGAATGAGGTCATGAGCTTTAGCCTTGTATTGGTCTGGTAAGTGTTGCATCAGTTTTTCTAGCTCGTCATAGTGTGCTCTATCATTACGCGCCAGGAGAGCTTGTGCATTGGCAACACGCAAATGAATGGCAGCTTGAGGTGTGATTCTCTTGCCTGATGCATCTATAAGTTTTGACTCCTTGTCAGGAGGAGGGGCGTCACCTGTTGTTTGAGAATTTGCCCTTTTGCGTACATTTGAAACGACAGTAGAATCTAAAGGTACCTGACCCCTGATGTAAATTGGGTCTGTAGGAGTGGCTTTATATTTTGTGTCTACCCTTGGTGTAATTATTCTAGCTCTAACAGGGTCTTTGAATACCTTGCTGGTGTGTTTTATCATACCTTTGAGCATGGGCAAAGTGTTTGTGGTTTTTTGGGAGGGAGCGAAAGTTTCCACTAAGAAATCCTCGTCCAAGGGATCAGTATGTAATTCCACCCCATGGTATTGAGCAGCTCTATTAATAAGCCGTGCGAAACCAATATTGTAGTCGGGTGGTGATGGTCTGGAGGGATATAGATCGGGGTCATTAGTATGATCAGGGTCCTTATCATAATCATCCCAGGGGTCTGAGTCCTGTGGAATGTTGTCTTCATTATAATCCCCATCCCCGTCCCCATCCCTAACATTATCATCATGTGGCACAGGTGAGAAATGTGGGGGTGGTGAGTTTGCTGGTGAAATTAGTAGATTTGGGTTTAAAGGTGGAGGAGAGGGAGGTATGTAAGGGGGAGAGGGGTTAGTACCCATATCTTTTTTCTTAAGAGGTATATGGTAGTCTTCAGGGAGATCCAGCTTCCGTTTTTTAGGAAGTGTTGCTCAAAGTTTTCCAGTTTCAGGTCAATATGCAACTGTTTTTGTTTCGGATCCAAAGATTCTAGTCTAGGAAGTTCTTTGGATGGAATCCATTTATATTCGGAAGGTTTAAGAGGGCTTCTGTACTTTTTAGGGCCGGTGCTCTTCGGTGCGGGATGTTTTGGCTCCGAAGGCTTGACTTTTCCCTGTTTCGGATCTGAAGGCCTTTCTTTAGTTGGTTTTGGTTCCGAAGTTTTTTCTTTAACTGGTTTTGTTTCCGATAGTTTCGGTTTAGCCGGTATCGGCTCCGAAGCCTTCGGTTTATGGGTATCTTTCGGTGCTGAAGAAGCGAAGCGTCAGGCTTAGCCTTCTGTTTCGGTGCCGAAGATGTGGGTTTGGCACCTGCACGGGGTCGGCTCGATCCCAAGCTGGAAGACTTGTCTTTATGTTTCATAGCCGGGCTCGAAGGCGGGGCGTCTGAAATGGTATCATGGTGTTGACCTGAGCCAGAAGGTGTAACTGGAGTCTTTGGTGTTTTTGTGGGCAGTTGGGGCTCGTTACTCACAGTTCATTGAGCCGGAGTGACGTTCGAGTCCTCTTCCATGTCGGAGTCGTCGGCTTCAGACACGGAAATGTGTACTTCTTTGGCGGCGGTTGGAATTCCGACTCTTCTCCTAAGATGTCTGGCACCGGACTAGTGCTGCATCTCTTTTCATGACGTCGAGCTCGACGGTCACAAATCATTTTCTTTGATCGGAATGATCGACAGGCCTCGCAGTCGGTTTCTTCGTGCCCCGGAAAGAGGTGGAGGTTACAGACCTCCGGCAGGTCTGTGTGTGGGAACTTAGCACCACACCCTTGGCATTTCTTAAATGGAGTCCGTTCCATGGACTGCTGGCATCGTCGGCGCGGGAGGGCCTCACGGCCCACGTCGAAGCGTCGATCAAAGTAGTTGGAATTTACAATGCACGTCAAAATGGAAACCGCGATCGAAAACAATACCGTCAAGTGGTAAGGATTGCGCGTCGAAAAGGTTCGAAGACGATCCCGAACCGGAGTGGCGCAATACATATCCCAACCCGATGGCGGAAAATACAATCTGGGGATGGAGTCGATGCCCATGCTCACTATCATCGTAAGGAGGAGTCACCTACCTCGTGACTAGGAAGACTTCTTCGGAAAAAAAAACAAAGTGCAAACATCCGAGCCCAACACCAGATGGCGATCTATGCGAATGCATATGATCTACAGCTCATATGCCTCGAACATAAAAAAATAACAGAGAAATTCAGACACTCGACTGCCGGTATTGGATCCACTATCATGTTTGGATCTTCTGACACATTTGACACCACTCTACTGATGGCAATACCTTCTCCTGGCAAGTAGGCAAAAATTATTCCCAGAAACTGTTGTTGGGGGGGATCAGAGCTGACCTCCCAATTAAGTTTGAAACTCAAGCTATGATGCAGATCCCAGAGTATCTTCAAAGCAGAGAATGCCCATGGCCCGGATGGAGCATTCGGTTAGTTTTCAAAGTGACAGCCAAAGTGAAAGTGGGCATCCTGGAGGGCTAAAGTTATGTTGTAACGTTTCTGGTAACCTTAAATGTTTCCTTTACAATTAATCTGTTGAGCACCTCAAATCCTTTCCATTCCAATCTATTTTTGTTAACCACGTAGTCCTTGGAATAAACTTATTGCAATAGCCTCTAATTGCACATTTCCTCCAACAGGTGCTGTAAGGGCTGGGGGTGCCAATACCTGAACTGCATTTATTGTGTGTGTTTCCTGACGGGGGAACTGTGGTTGTGTCTCTTTTACTAAAATGCTTTCAATGTTTAGAACAAACACTAATGGCAAATGTTGTTGGACTTTTGAAGCTTAGCGCATTTAACACACAGGTAGGGTTTTCTTGTGCCTCTAAAACCTCCTAGATATGACTGTTTTTCTTAATTCCAAATCTAGAGAATGCATTGTGGTTGCCTAATCTATCTAAGGACCAAAAAGGTGCCAGTGGAAGGTAGGTATGCTAACCACAAGTTTGATACCAGGTACCCTTGACTAGAGTTTATATGGAAGGCTATGCCAGGCAAAACTTCGCCTGACTGACAGAATCGTCACTTCTACTGATGCTTTGACACATTGGTTGGAGACTGTTAGACCTTCAAAAGGAGATGCTGCCTTTTTAACTCTAGTATTAACTATGTTTAGGAAGGATAATGGATCATCTGGAGAGGGCTGCTTGGAAAAAAAGGCACAATCAAAATCCCCCCAGTAGTCCACATAACTATTAATAAAGTGGAATACCCTAAAAGTCCTTCTAGTAGTCCCCTTAAGTCAGACTGAAAGTAAAGCCCAGGACAGATATGGCTGGAGAGTCCTTGTTGAAGGCCTATAACCCAGGAAGGGCAGTAGGCATAAATAAGTGATCAGAAAAATTTTTTTTCCCTCAAATCTAGAAGATGATAATTCAATCACTAATTTTGTCTTGCCTGGATTACTGCCAAGTTCTGTGTCAATAAATCTGTTCTAAAAGGCTTCAGATTGTCTAAAATGCTGCACCCAGACTGCTTTTTCTCTCTTGCCAAATTCTGTCCAGCCTCTGGGCTCCTCCATAAAATTCATTCACTGTCCCTGGAGAAAAGTGTACACTTTAAAGCCATGTGCACAATGCATATGATCATGTAAGCATAAGGGGCTCCCATTCTGTCTGGCCTATTTTTACAACACTCTCCAACTTGGTTGCTCCGTTCGGCTGATGTTAATCTAGCCTTTGTTCCACGGATCAAAAGAAAGACATTAGGAGGGAACACCTTTCAGAGCAAAGGCCCCAGTTCTATAGAATAAAATGCTCTTTTATCTAAGGAAAACCTGGTTATTTAGGGACTGTGCCACCTCTCACGTGACATCTCTCTTGTGGTTGTACTGCGTGTGGTATGGCAAATGCTACTTATCAGTATGCATCTGTTCTTGGCATGTAGAGCTGCAGATCTACACACTGTGCATAGATCGCCATCTGGTGTTGGGCCCGGATGTTGCAGTTGTTTTTCTCTTGGAAAGTCTTTGGAAGTCACGAGGTATGTAAACTTGTAAACTTGTAAACTTGGAGATTTATAGAGCGCAGTTGTTGCCCGAAGGCGTCCAAGCGCTAGGATAACCGTGACCTACAGAGAGCAGGGAAGGGGAGAAAAAAAAAGAAAAGACAACGGTTTAGCAGGCAGATGTGAAAAGGTGGGTCTTCAGTTGCTTGCGAAACATAGTAAGGTTCTGGGTGGCTCTAAGATGAAGTGGTAGAGCATTCCAGGCCTTAGCTGCGTTGTACATGAACGTCCTTCCGCCGGTTCTAGATCTTTTTATTCTTGGGACTACTGCTAAGAGAGTCTGACTGGAACGAAGACTGCGATTTGGGATGTAATGAGTGATCAGATCACGGGTAATGAAAGGTCCCATGTCCCAGAAGGCTTGATGGGCTATACATAGCGCCTTGAACAGAACTCTCTGCCGGACCGGTAACCAATGGAGGCTAGTCAGTCCGGTCCTCACTGAGTGTCTGTGCGGGATTTTAAGTAGAAGGCGAGCTGCGCTGTTCGGTACAGTTTGCAGCCTCCGAAAGGTGTATTCTGGTGCACCCAGATAAAGTGCGTTGTTAAAATCAAGACGGGAGTGAATGAGCCCTTGAATGACAGCCTGTTTGGCTTCCAGGGGGAGGAGGGGGAAGATTTTATTTAGCACTCTCAGAATGCCAAAACATGTGGCTGACAGTTTTGTGGCTTGGACATTGAAAGACAGTGAGCTGTCCAGCCATACCCCAAGACTTTTGATGGTGTTTTTTGGGGTTGGAGGCGGTCCTAGGCATGGGGGCCATAGGGAAGGGGGAAGTGCCGGCTCTGAGGGTCCTAGGAGCATCAGCTCAGTTTTTTCTCCGTTCAATTTCAGGGATGATGACGACATCCAGCTCCTCACTTCCTCCAGGCATTATGTGACTCCTCCTTTGGATCGTATTGCGCATGGGCTTCGGCTCCATCCTCAGATTGTTTTTCGCCAGCAGGGAAATGATGGAGCGTAGTAATAAACAGTGAAGATGCCCATGTCTGTTGTATCTAAATAAGATAAACTGGAACAGATAAAGGTAGCCGGGGAGGCGGGTGGGCGTGTGTAGATCTGCAGCTCTACATGCCAAGAACAGATGCATACTGGTAAGTAGCATTTGCCGTTCGAGGCATATGAGCTGCAGATTACACACTGTGCATAGATTGTATAGTAGTACCCATTCCTAGCGGCGACCACCAGTATCTGTTGCAGTGGTTTGAAACAATGTTTTGAGTACAGCCTGGCCCACACTAGCTTGTTGCTTAGTTTGCACATCTACACAATAGTGTTTAGTGAAAGTGTGCGGTGTTGACCATGTAGCTGCTTTGCAGATATCATCTAAGGGGATGTTCCCTAAGAATGCCATGGAAGCCCCTATCTTACGTGTTGAGTGGGCTTTAGGGGGAACAGATAGCGTTCGTTTTGCTTTGTGGTAGCAAATCTGAATGCATTTGACAATCCACCTAGCTATCCCAGATTTGTAGATGGGGTTGCCTTTATGTGGTGGTGAGAAGGAAACAAACAGTTGTTTGGTCTTACGAAAGGGTTGTGTTCTCTCGATGTAGTAGAGTAAGGCTCGTTTGACATCTAATGTGTGAAGAGCTCTTTCTGCAACGGTTTGTGGTTGCGAGAAGAATACGGGTAGTTCCACAGATTGGTTTAGGTGAAAGGGAGAAATGACTTTAGGGAGGAATTTTGGATTAGTACGGAGAACAACCTTGTTATGGTGCATTTTCAGAAAAGGTTCTTGAATGGTGAGTGCTTGTATCTAACTGACCCTTCTGAGGGAAGTGATGGCTACAAGAAAGGCAGTTTTCCATGTTAGGAATTGAAGTTCACATTTGTGTAGAGGTTCAAAGGGAGGCCCCATTAGTCTAGTGAGAACGATGTTTAGGTTCCACACAGGTGAGGCTGGCACTCTGGGGGGGATTATTTGTTTGAGGCCTTCCATGAAGGCTTTTATGGCAGGTACTCTAAAAAGTGATAGATGTTGCCTGTTTTGTAGATAAGCTGCTATGGCTGCAAGGTGCAGTCTAATAGGCGTGTAGGCTAGATTGCATCTTTGTAGGTGTAGAAAATAGCCTATGATGTGTTGAATGGACACATCTAGGGGATTGAAGTTATTGTTGTGACAATAGACCACAACATGTTTCCACTTGGCTGCGTAGCAAGCTCTAGTGGTAGGTCGCCTAGCCTCTCTAATGACGTTCATACAGTCAGGAGGAAGACTCAGATAACCGAATTCTAGGATTTCAGGAGCCAGATCGCAAGGTTGAGCTGAGCTGGGTCCAGGAGCCTGATCTCTCCATGGTTCTGGGTTAAGAGGCGTGGCGAGTGGTGTAACTTTTGGTGCGGTACTACAGATAGTTCCAGCAGTGTGGTGTACCACGGTTGTCTGGCCCAAGTTGGAGCTACTAGGATGAGAGTGAGGGAGTGTTGTTGTAGTTTGTGCACCACTAAGGGAATGAGTGGGAGAGGTGGAAAAGCGTACGCAAATCTGCCTGACCAGTTCATCCATATCGCATTGCCTTTGGACAATGGGTGTGGATTTCTGGTGGCGAAGCTTGGGTATTTGGCGTTTTCGTGGGTGGCGAAGAGGCCTATCTGTGGATGCCCCCACATTTGAAAGTACGGGTGAAGAACTTGTGGATGGAGTTCCCACTCTTGGATTTGTTGTGTTTGTCTGCTCAGCAGATCTGCTATAGTGTTCTGGACTCCTGGGACATGTTGGGCTAGGAGGAAGATTTTTGGGGGTATGGCCCATCTCCATATGCTCTGTGCTAGCTGAGAGAGCTGCAGAGAGTGAGTGCCGCCTTGTTTTTGTATATAGTACATGGCTGTCATGTTGTCGGTGCGGACTAAGACGGCCTTGCCTGAGACATGCGTTTGAAAAGGCTTTAGGGCAAAAAATATGGCTAGTAACTCCAGATGGTTGATGTGGAGTAACTTTTGTTTAGGTGTCCACCTGCCCTGCATGGTGTGATGTAGTAGGTGAGCTCCCCAGCCTGAGAGCGATGCGTCCGCTGTTAGTACTATCTGAGGAACCGGGTCCAGGAACGGTCGCCCTTTGGAAAGGTTTTTGGTGGTCCACCACTGCAGAGAGCAATAGGCACGACCGTCTACCAACACCAGATCTGTCAATTGACCCTGGGCCTGGTTCCATTGGCGCGCTAAGCACTCTTGGAGAGGACGCATCTGGAGTCTTGCGTGAGGTACTATGAATATGCAAGAGGCCATCATTCCTATAAGCTGTATGAACACTCGAGCTGGAAGAGAGTGTTCTGGCTGAAATTTGGCACGGAGAGCCTGAATGCTTGCTATCCTGGCAGGACTGGGGTAGGCTAGCGTTTTTGCGGTGTCTATGGTGGCACCGAGGTATTGCTTTACGTGGGATGGTTGCAGATGGGACTTCATGTGATTTACTGTGAAGCCCAGGTCGTGAAGTAGTTGGATAGTGGCGTGAGTGTGTTTTACACACTGGTTGTATGAGTTGGCTTTTATGAGCCAGTCGTCTAGGTATGGGAAGACATGAATGTGTTTTCTTTGCAGGTGTGCCGCCACTACTGCTAGGCACTTGGTAAACACCCGTGGTGCTGTGGTGACTCCGAAGGGGAGCACCTTGAATTGATAGTGTTGACCGTCCACTACAAATCTGAGAAACTTCCTGTGAGCGTTGTGAACAGGAATGTGGAAATAGGCGTCCTTGAGGTCCAAGGTGGCCATAAAGTCGTTCTGGGAGAGCAGTGGAAGTACCTGCTGGAGTGTGACCATGTGGAAATGGTCTGAGTGTATATAGTGATTTAGGGGTCTGAGGTCTAGGATGGGCTTTAGAGTTTCGTCCCGTTTTGGTATGAGAAAATATAGGGAGTAAACTCCCATATTTTTTTGGTTGGTAGGAACTAGTTCTATCGCACTCTTTTGTAGGGGTGAGATTACCTCTTGTTTTAGTAGTGCTAAATGTTCCTGTGACATTGGGCGTTGTTTGGGTGGAATGTTTGGGGGGGGTAGATGTTAGTTCGAGGCAGTAGCCTGACCAAACTATTTGTGTTACCCATTTGTCTGAGGTGATGGTAGTCCAGACAGGAAGGAAATTGTGGAGTCTGCCCCCGACCGGAGTGGGATGGTCTGGGGGGAGTGGAGGAACTCATTGGGCAGGGGTGGAGGCTGAGCGGGAGGTGTTTGTCTTGCCTCTGCCTTTATTATTGTTGCCCCTGTAGCCGCCTCTTTGGTAACCCCTTGCAAAGGTGGATTGGGTAGGGGCTTTATAGGAAGTAGAAGCGGTGTCAGAGGAGTATCCTCTGGAGGTGCTTCGAAAGGAAGAGCGGCGAAAGGAGCGCCAGGGAGGGTGCGATTGTAAGGCTCCCATAGACTTCGCCGCATCTGTATCTTTCTTCATTTTTTCTAGGGCCTCATCAACCTTTGGGCCGAACAGATGTTCCTGGTCAAAGGGGTGGTTCAGGATGGAAGCTTGCACCTCTGGTTTGAAACCTGAGATCCGTAGCCAGGCATGCCGACAGAGGAGGACGCTGGTGTTAATTGCCCTAGAGGCGGTGTCAGCTGCATCTAGGGCATGCTTGATAACGCCTTTGAGCATGGGCAGGATGGAAGTGGCCCTGTGTGTTGTGTCGAAGGTATTTAGGAGGAAGTCCTCCTCCACGGGGTCAGTATGGAGATCCACACCGTGGTAGTGTGAAGCCCTCTGGAGTAGTTGGTTAAACCCCATTGAGTCTTCAGGTGGGGATGGTCTCAAAGGGTAGAGATCATCCTGCGGGATATTAGGGATGTCTGGAATATTATAGTCGTCTCATGGGTCAGGGGAGCCTGTAGGAGTGGGGTCCCCTGTAGGTTAGTCATGGGGCTCATCCCCTGTGTCATCATAGACATCATCATCATCATCATCATCCGGAGAGGGTGTGGGGGAATGATGAGGTGGGGGAGGAGAAGGAGGAGGTGGAGGAGGGGGTGAAGGTATTCTCAAAGGGGAGGTAGCAAAGTCTTTCCTCTTTGGAGGTGGAGCTGTGGCAGGCTTGTCCAGCGGTCTCTTTTTGATGCTGAGCATCAAATGTCCAGTTTTAGGGTCCTTGACCAGTGTTTTTTGTAATGGATCAGGCCTGAATAATTCTTCAGTGAGTGTCCGGTCCGTCGGCGCCGAAGGCATCGGGCCGTAGGCCTTTTTGTCTTGGAGTCTGCATCAGTTTGTTGTCTTGAACTGTGCGGCTTCGGAATGGCTGGTTGTTTACTCGGCTCCAAGATGACTTTCGGCTTCGAGGTGTGGGTGTCGATGGCTTTATGTTTTTTGGTCGGCTCCGGTGTCGGTACCGAGGAGCTGGTGTTCGTTTTCAGCGCCGAGTGTTTCGGTGTGGAGCTCGGTGCCGAGGAGGAGGCCATTTTCTTTTTCGGCGTCGGTGCGGAGGAGTGTTTCTCGGCACCGACGGTAGGCTGGCTCGAGCCAGAGCCGCTGGAAGGCTTGATAGGCTTCTTTACCGGGCCCGAAGGCGCAGTGTGGGAAGCAGTGTCCTTGGTCGTGCCTAGGCTCGAGGGCGAAGGCGTGACCGAAGCCTTTTTCGATGCCATCGAGGGTGTGGGGTGGGGGTGGATGTTGGTACTCACGACCCTCTGTGCCGGGGTGATGTCCTCAACGTCTGAATCATCGGCCTTGGAGGCGCTGACGAGGCCCTCCTCGGTGCGCTCTCCTTCTGGAGCGTCAATGCCTTCTCCGAAGAGGTCGTCTGGGATCACTGTCGAAGAGTGTGCCATGGTTCTTCTCGCCCTTCGGTCTCGAATGGTTTCCTTGGACCGGAAGGACTTGCACGCCGGACAGTCTCGAGCCTCGTGTTCAGGGGAGAGGCAGAGGTTGCATACCTCATGGAGATTGGTGTGGGGAAATTTGGACCCACATCGAGGACACTTTTTGAATGGAGTCCTTTCCATCAGCCAGGACCGGAGCTTGGGTAGGCCCGAAGGCCCTCGTCGACGACCGGAATCGAAGACTTGGATCGATGAGAGCCGCGTCGAGAGTGGAGATCGCGATCGAAAACAATACCGCGAAAACGGAAAAGGATTGCGCGTCGATAGAAGAACTGGAAACTGTTCGGAACCGGAGCGCGAAGATCACATCCAAGCCCGATGGCGGAAAAAAACAATCTGAGGATGGAACCGAAGCCCATGCGCAATACGATCCAAAGGAGGAGTCACATACCTTGTGACTTCCAAAGACTTTCCAAGAGAAAAACAACTGCAACATCCGGGCCCAACACCAGATGGCGATCTGTGCACAGTGTGTAATCTGCAGCTCATATGCCTCGAACATAGTATTTATGGTATAGAGCTGGGAAACTCCCTTGCTGGGGCCACTATGCGCTTTGCAAGTCTTTTTAACATAACATATTTCACACATTTTTGTTATGTAAGAAGAAAATTGCTTTGAACATCAGAAGGGACTTACCTGTGGACATCTATGGTTTCTGCCAGGCGAAATATTACCCAGGCCCAAAGGAGAATCACGTGATTACAGAAAGTCATAATTCCAATGAAAAATCCAGCTCCGAGAATGAGGGTTTCTAGTGGATGTGCGTACTCAGCTTGCATTCCAAAAGGTGACTAAAAGAAATTAATGTATTAATACACAGTAAGTTACTGAGATCCTAACATTCACTTTTGCTTCTGCCCACCTTCTAGGGTTGCAGCAATGAAGAAGTAGAATTGAAAATACAAACAATGTAAACGTAAAGTGGTGAGGCGTATAAAATGCAAACTTAATCGAGTGTGGCTTCTATTTCAAAATAGGTCACATTTTTTTAAAACACAGGATTGATACAAACTTATACAATTCAGGAAGATCGAACTAAACATTTTAGAGGGAGTGTATCACTGTTTGAACAGGTGCGTTTGCTGAAGCCTGGCTGGATAAAATAATTTTAGATGGCAAATTGTAAAAAAAGAAAGTATAAAAGACAGTGATGTCCTTTAACTGTGAGGAATGTTATCGTATTTTTAAGTATAATGTTTTTTCTTTTTACGTTTACTGGCTTTTAAAATGATCAGAATTCTAATTATCTTTGAACAATAAACATATTTGATATGATAAAACATCGGAAGGAACAGGCAGAGGAAATATGTAATTTAGGTGAGTTCCAATAAGCTACTCATAAATAGCTGGGTTGATATAATTTAGTTTTCTCGAAGACCGAAGAGTAGACTTTAAAAGTGTTCTTGGAACATAAGATCACGCCTATTGCTGATGTTATAAATATTCATTGCAGTGCTGAAATAGTGCTACTGCATGAATTCATCTCATGGAGAAAAAAAGAGGTCTCCATGATATCTGTAGCATGGGTGTATGCAAACTGCAGAAGGTAAGAGACCGAAGCGGGTGTTAAAAATAAAATCTAGAGGCCGTAGTCAAGATGGCGGCTGTGTGAGATGCCCACAGCTGTACAGGTGCCTGGAGTCGGTCCCCTACCACTGAGCTGCTGCACATCAGAGGGGCATCCCCAGGGCACTAATTTGGAGCTGTATGGGCAGGCTGGAGGTCCCTCACCTCGGTGAGCTGGCAAAAATCATGGCCATTGAGCCGCACAAGACAAGTTGCCGGTGGTGACAAGAGGGCCAGTGGACCTGTCTGAGGACAGGGATCGCAGTAGCGAAGGGAAGACAATGAGCATCTAACGGACCATGCCCGGGACCGTTGCCGCGGCCCCCACCTCTAACAGAAACCATAGGGTAAAGGGGTGCACTTGCTCCCAGTCATGAGAGATTGGGCCCCACGCTAGAGATAGTTACTACATAAAGCATTGGGGTCCCTGTTCAACCTC
This sequence comes from Triturus cristatus, assembly GCF_964204655.1. Lineage (NCBI taxonomy): Eukaryota > Metazoa > Chordata > Amphibia > Caudata > Salamandridae > Triturus > Triturus cristatus. Next base: position 608,873,011 of record NC_140582.1, on the reverse strand, counting down.
ATGGGATCGACGCAATGCCCAGGGCCTTCGCACTCAAGTTGCGGCCTGTTCGCAATGGACCCCATTGATCTCCGAGTATGCCTCCTCAACCTTTTGAATTATTTTTGCTGCGTACAAAGGCTCCCGCCTTTAGCACCTGGCGTTCGTGCTGCCGCATCCACAGAGGCAGACGGCTCATCGGTTTTGAGGTTCGGAGGTGACTGGGCCCTTGGACCAGCTACAGCACCAACAGATGCCCAAGTCCTGAGCCTTGAGATCAACAGCACACCATGGCAGCTGCAGAAGGGAAGAAATATCGCTCAGTGAATGAGATCATTACCAGACCTTCCAGAGGTCCAACGGGACATTCAGCGAATGCACCAACCTCCGGCCTCAGCGGAGAGGAAAAGAGAAGAGGCGCCATTAACTAGGTCACTCATTTTTACCTAACTACGTGAAGACATCTAATCAGTCAGACAGGAACTCAAGCAGGAGCTTCGAGATGTCAAGTATGATCTAGCAGAGATGGGTGACAGGGTCTCTACCCTCAAAGACAACAAAACGGCCCACAGTGAAGATGTAGAACACCTAGGACAATAAGTCCTCAGACTGCAGGAACAGCAAGTTGCGCTACTGACCCACCCAGAGGACTTAGAGAACCGCTCCCACAGAAATAACATTTGTATCAGAGGAGTGCCGCACAGGGCTGAGTAAGCGGATCTCACGGACTGTGTGCAGGCACTCCTTCGGCACGTACTGGACTCTGAGGACTAGGCCACAATGCAGCTAGACAGGGTCCACTGAGTAGGGTCCCCCACAGCTAAGGGGGGAGGGGACACCCTCCAGATACCTTGCATGCATCCACAACTTCCAGCTTAAAGAAAGTATCCTGCACAAAGCAAGAACTACCTATCCGGTATATTCCCAGGGCCATAAGATAGCACTGTACCAGGACCAAACGGCACAGACACTGTAGAAACACAAAACGTCCGGCCAGTCACAGATTACCTGAGGGACAAAGGCGTCTCATACAGCTGGGGCCACCAGTTCCATCTCATATTCAGCTGAGAGGATGCTTTGCACCAACCTGAAACCCTGGCTGAGGATTGCTGGCTCTTAAACCTCCTGGAGGACACTGGAGGGACTGCCTTACCTCAGTGCTGCACATAAGAAGGAGTGTGGCCATGCTACTGGCATCAGGAGCGGGTGTCGTCTATGGGCCTTTGCCCGGATCCCAAGACTATGGGCCTAGAGAGACAAGCGATAATCGACAGCCTGGCGAGTGAAGTGGAGCACCAGGAGAACAATTAGAAGGGGTTCAGGGGCCTCTGGCAGTGACATCAGCAGCGCTACTGCAGAGCACCACTCTCACAACATGCAGTGGAGGACGGGGGCGGACCTCACGCTGCAGGTTACATCGATGGGGACTGCCAAAACCCCTATCTTGCAGAAATATGCAAGTTCTCCTAATGGACCCACAGTATTCACTGGACTGTTGTTTAGTGATGTTTTTGTTTTTAGTTTACACTAGGACCACACTGACTCCACGAACCAGCACTCTCGTCACACCCAGTGTAGACATAGACCGCGGGACTTATGACACTGAACACGGACACTACCCCTCCTACAAATCACCTCTGCCCAGAGGTGGGCACCTGCATACACAGTCATACATTCGGATACACTGATATGGAGATTATCTCCCTCAATGTCCGAGGGCTCAACAATCCTGCCAAATGCAAAACTGCATTGTCTTACCTTGAGTACAGCAGAGGGGATATATGCCTTCTCCAGGAAAAGCACCTACAGACATGAGATTAGCATAGACTGCAATCACGTCATTTCCAGTCAATACCTCTCCTCCGGGCCCACTAAAACCAGTGTGGGGGGTGACCATTCTGTTCACCTATGCTCTCTCGGACGGACTATAGGGGGAAAGTGGCCGAATTAAGGCGCAGACTACTTGCATACCACATACAGATGGGCATCCATATCCGCCGCGAACGAAAAACAAGAGACATTTTTTAAGCGGGCACTATTGGAGACACTAGATTCTCCCGATAAGGCAGCTTTGATAGGAGGCGGCCTGAACCTTGAAATAAATAGTGAATGGGACAAGTCTGGCCTACGCTATAGCCAGATAAGGACCCTCTCTTGTGGAGGAGCTACTGGCTACGGGAGGTGGGACTATGCCACCTGTGTGGAATGGCCCATCCACAGACACACGTTTACAACTTTTAGCCAGCGGCACACAAAACCCATGCCAGAACAGACTACTTACTAGGGATATCGGACCGCAGTCATGGGTCACAGGGGTCGCGAACGCACCTCAGACTCTATCGTACCATGCTGCCCTTGAGCTCACAATACGTATCAACACACTTCAGTGGCAGGATGCTCCCTGACAGCTTTGGAACAGCCTACTCCACAGACAGGACACAGTCCAAAAACTCATGCACACTATCACAGACTTCCTTGCCACTAATGACACTGCGGACACGACAATACCTTTACTCTGGGAGACTTTAAAGTCAGTGGTGAGAGGGGAGATCATTACCACCTCTGAGGCAGAAAATAAGCTGCAACAAGACAAGTGAAGGGGCCTTGAGGGACAGGTGAGGGAGCTCAAGGCCATCCACGAACAGACAGGAGAACCGAGGGGCTGGTGGAAACTTGAGGCAGCACATATCCAGCTGTGCAGCCTCGACGCGATTAGGGCCGAATATGCCATGCTTTGCCTTTGACACACTTTCTACAGTGGAGGTAACAAATGCGGTAGATTATTGGGCCATACATAAACTCCGAGCTAACTGCCAGGCTGAGCGGGTCACAGCAGCAAGGGCTAACGATGGTGCAGAGGTCATAAACGACCCTGGTATAGCATCAACAATTCACATCCTCTACTCTGCTCTGTACACTGTCCTTGCGCCAATACTGACCTGACTCTTTAACATTTTCGCTGATACTGGGACACTTCCCTGCACTATGCTGAAGGCCTCAATCATGGCCATTCCAAAAGCAGGGAAGGATCTGCTCTGCTGTGGCTCCTACTGCCCATATCGCTTATAAAAATAGCCAAGCTATTCACAGGTATACTTGAGATATGCCTCAATCCCTCATGCAGGGCCTGGTGGATCCAGATGAATCCAGCTCATACGCCACCGACAGTGTGGAGATAATACCAAGAGAATTCTATACCTAGCAGATAAGGGTGCACACGCCTGCCAGAAGGTGATGCTCTTAGGAGTAGACACTGAGAAAACGTATGATAGAGTTCACTAGCCGTACTTAGAAGCTGCTCTGGCCCACCTTGGTCTAGGCACTCTGTTCCGCAGAGGGGTTCTCAGTTGTTACAGCAACCCAACTGTGGCAATCCGGGTCAACTATTGACCCCCTTTTCCATCCACAGAGGGACTCACCAGGGATGCCCACTATCACCCCTAATATTTGCTCTCTACATTGAGGCGATCGCACACAGAGTCAGAGATAACCCCCAGATCACCGGAGTGAAATTCAGAGGCGACATGCACACCATAAGCTTATATGCAGACGATGCTATGGTAGCGCTCGACGACCCACTGGAGGCACTGGACCGTTTCAGCATGGCGGCAGGCTTTAGCATAAACCTACAGAAATCCTAGACCCTTAAGCTCTCAGTGACCTCCCCGACTGTAGGAATAGTTTGCAGCCTGTTGCCCTCTGGCATGGACAACATCCTTGGTCTTGTATCTGGGGATCAAGATTGCCCCCACGCATCAGGACACAGTTTGTCTTAACTATAGTGCCCTGCTCAATCAGTTTAAGAAAGACCTTGCCCAATGGAGGCAATACTGCCTCTCATCGCTCGAATGTATAGCTGCCTTAAAAATGACAATTCTTCCCAGAGTCCTTTTTTTGCTCCTGGCCCTTCCAGTGGCTAATTTGCTGGACAGCTCAAAATCCATGCAAGCGGAGCTAAACCGCTTTGTCTGTGGAAGCAAATGCCAATGTATGCACCACAATTTGATCTATAGCACTGGAGGAGAGGGAGGCCTAGGGGTCCCTAGCCTTTTACACCACTACCTGGAGGCGCAGCTCCGCTTCCTGGTGGAGTGGAGCTGTCTAGATTCCGAGACGCACTGGTGCATCATGGCTTGAGCAGTGGAGGGGGTGCACCGGTGGAAGATATCCTGGCTACAACAGAAGCAGGGCAATCACCAGGGCTCCCCTTGAAGTCTGCATAGTGTGGCTACACAACAAGGCCTCACTTCCTTACCCTTGCTACTTACACCCATCTGTGGTAACCCAGACTTTAACCTGGGTCTCCATCCCACGGTCTTCCGGGCTTGGAAACAGGCTGGCTGTAGGACCATTGGGCACTTCTTTTAACTACGGAAAGTCCCATTCCCTTTGAGCAAGTGTAAACAGAGTATAGCATCCTGAGACAGAAAGCTTTCATCACCTTCAGATCCGACATTGGGTCACCCATCCCGAGATCCAAGAGGGAGCAATAAAAATACTCACTGTATTCGAGAAATGGCACCTACTTAAAAATTATTTCAAAAATATAACCACTGAAGTTTACACCAACCAGATTCGCCCCCCGCACAGGAGAAATCCACAGGACAAATGAGCTGGGAACAAGAGCTTGGATGCTCATTCATGCACAAATTGTGGGGAAACAAATATTACCGATCCCACCATATGTCTAGTAACATCACAAGCATAGAAACCGCCACTAAGATTGAGACGTACTGGTATCTCACGCCAGCCAGGCTAGACAGAGGCCACCCTGCCCACAGCGAGGATTGCTAAAGGGCATACGAGGCACCGGTACCTCTCCTACACTTCCTTTGGGCCTGCCCGAAGCAGACATCATATTGTGATGTGGTCTTAAAGGATACAGATTCATACTTTGACACACAGCTACCACGCTTCCCAGCCTACACCATATTAGGGCTTCCTAATGTTCTAACCTTTCCCTTAAGATCGAGACAGAGAGGCACATCGGTCTTGCACTCGGTGCTGCATTACAGGCGATTCTCTCACACTGGGACTCGGAACAAGTGCCTATACACACAACCTGGCTAAATAGAATATAGACCATACGAGGCACGGAGAAGCTGTACCTCTCTTTGACCCATCAACTAGACGTGTACTGTGAAGGAGGGGATGGGGAACTTTGGGGAAAGTTTGTTTTCACTGCTCTGTCACTCATGCAATTGGCATCACTTGACTGCCCTGCTTAAGATAGGCCCTGTCAGCTTGTTGTTTGCCACTTTACTCTGTAAATTTAATAAAACAGATTTGAACCATAAACATATAATCGAGATTGCTGCCTTCACTTGACTGGGCTTATCAGCTCAGAATCTTGCAACAACGTAGTGAAATAATTTTGGGCTGCCAGTTTCAGAGAAAGGATGCACAGGAGCAATGCTGGAGTGGGGGCGGAGACGGTGATGAATATACCCCCACTCCCCAGCCCACAGAGATACCATGATGGCAGGTGGAATAATGGAGGTGCGCACTGGGGAGTGGCGCCACACCCCATTCTGCACCACAGGAGAGAGCAGGGAATCACTTTCTCCGAAGCGTGAGCTATACTAGGTGGCTGGGGAAAAGAATGGAGCTCTCCTCTGCCCGTGGTGAACCTTGGTGAACTGGCACAGGCATCTTTTCTCTGGATCAGTTTTTCTAGGTATCTGTAATGGGTGAGCTTGATGGAACAGGGGCAGAAGGGAAGAGAGCTCTGAGAGAGGGGCAACCTCTGGCCCGAGAGAGGGGGCGGTATAACTAAATGACAGTGGAGCTGACTGCAGGTTCAAGATGGCTGGTAAGGTGCAAAAAAAAAAGGGAATAGATTATTTTTTAAATCCAGAAAGAAAGAAATTGCTGAAGAGAAGACAGCAAAAAAGGGTTATGCTAGAGATCTTGCTAAGGGATAGAAACAGATGATGGGTGCCGCTGGCACAGGTTTTAGGAAACTTGATAAGATGGACATATCAGTATCTGCCATGGAAGCAAAACGACTTGGGAAAATGGTAACCATGTCTGTTGGTGTTGTGGCAGCTGTGAATATAGTGGGCCAGAAAGTGCTGTATCTTGACAATAGGATGTCCAGATGTCAGGTGAAAGAACAAGGAATTTTTAGAAACGCGGTGGAAGAAGCTGTGGTCCTTGTAAACAAGCAGAGATTGGCCACTGTTTGCACCTTGAGATTCCTTGCTGTGCCCCCTGGCATCTCTGTAACTGAAGCAGTTTCCTCTTCCCTCTGAGAGCATCTGGGTTTGGCCCAAGCTGGGATGGTGAGGTCATCCGTAAGGCTTGGAAGCACTTTGGCAATGGGATAATAACAGTATTTCAGAACCCAGATGTTCAGGAACCAATGCAGTGGGTGGCTGTTTTGTTGTAGGACTCTACAAAAAGATGCCAGGCAAGTGCTTCTTTGGCCAGATTTTAGATATTTAACTCAGCAGAAGAGAAGGCAGATGCAGGCCCTCTGCAAAGAACTGAAAGGCTGGCATACTGAATAGGAGTAGAACTTCTCTAATGCCATATGCTCTTTTATTGATTGGACTTCATCTGGTAATTTGATTTGGGGCTTCTGAATCAATAGCTTGAACATTGAGATCATGCAATTTAATATTGCTTGATTTCTCCCTAACCATTGCTAGTTCGGTGACAAGACCTAGATTGAGCTATGTTCCTGGCGGTTATGTTCATACTGTACAAAGGTGAATTGTGCTCCCCTTTCTTCCTGTATTCCCCCCATTTTATACTATTTCTCTTCAAACTCCTTCCCTCCCTTCCTAATCTCTTGCCTTCACTTCCCGAATCAGTAAACTAGGACAGAGGTAGCATTAGTAGTATTATCAATGGAAATCTCTGCTACTTGCATTTTTTAAATTTTTCTATGAGTAGTATCCTGGACTAAACCGATAGCATATGCAAATGTATGTTAGCTGGGCTTACCCTCAATAAAAAAAATATTAAATCCAAAACTAAGATTTACATTGTAAATTTCAGGAAACAAACAGTACAGGCACATGTTAAGACTGGAATGAGGTCGGTCTTTGAACAACATCAGCAATGAGCTCTGATAGGAGACGGAAGAAATGCACGTCTTAAGAGCTTCTGTTTAGATATGTTGAAAAGGTCTTCTGGAGGCCACAGGCAAGGTAGACCTGGGAAGGGTGTACCATGTAGCAGGCATCTATTACTTCATGGCTTTGATGACAAATGGTGTTGACTGGGAACAGTAGCAGTCTAAGAGAGAACCTGGTAAGTATTTGATGAAGTCCTGGCAGGGGCCAAGCCTTTGTGCAGACAGGAAGATGAGGTTTCTCCTTAGCTTCCTTCCTTCATCTGATACCAGTGATATGTTTGTAAGCCGATGTCTGGCCTAGAAGCACACACGTCTGTCCTGACTGCAATAGTCTACCTTCTCTTTCATGCAAAAGCGGGAAAGGAATTCTGAATGTTTCATCATTATTCCTAACTTGTTGCCACACTTGGAAACATTTTATAAAAGCCTTGTTCTAAAATTCATCTAAAATTCTGATCAATAAGCATCTCTTGAAAAATGTGTTTAATGCAAAACAGCCTCTGCCTTCTTGTAGTGTAAAGAAACGTACTTATAGTATAATCATTGGAGCTTACATTATGAGAGTGATAAGACACTAAACTAAGCCTGCCATCACAAAGATAGAATCTCCTCCATTGTGAGGGGGTTTATATGAAAAGATAGAAAAGCTCAGGGAAGCCAAAAAAATCACCTACTTAAATTTGGTAACAATGTTTCTGGGGATACTCTAGCTACCTGCAGATTTTACACAGGATTCTTCCCGGGTGCCTGAGTGGATCTCGAAAAGTTGTGCAGGCATGTGGTGCCACAGTCCAAAATTTACTTTGGCACCTCTTAAGATGCAAATCACAGAGACATACAGGGCACCAACCAAGTGCCCTGACATCAGTTCCCAGCCTTTTTCCCACACCCTTTGGGGTGGTGAAAAGATTGCTGATATTTATACAATTTCAATGTTGAAAACTAACAAGGAATCTTATTAAACATACAGTAGTCCTCAGAATGAGAGAGCACACAAGTCGTGAGGACTCTGCAGGTAGAGTATCCATCAGATTTATGGTTGCTGAAGGTAAACAACTTATTCTACTGATGGATACCTCAACCTGCAGATTTCTCATCTCATGAATCAGTACCAAAGCTTTGTCCTCATCCTAACACCAACACAGAGCATGCACACGCAAGGAGTCAAGAACTATATCAGCAGCTATACCTACATGTAACAAGTGTGCTTTACTCTATGGCACACATCTTACATGACTAACCCTTATGATGAAGTCTACACTAATTTGTACTGGAGGAGGTACCTCCAGTAATAAAGCCTAAGCTAGACAGGGAAGTTTAACCTTTACAACATAATGCAAGACATTGCCTTGTGGAAAGCAGCCAGAGTTAGCGTAAGTACTTCCAATCACATCATCAGCAGGAAACTCTTAATAAGTCTGGTGCTGAGCTATTTTCTTTCCTTATTGAAACACAGCACCGCAATTTTTCATGTAGCGCTCCACTGTGTGAAATACAGTACATTTGGCTAAAAGGCCTCTTTTGAAGAACTGCCAAGGGGAAATCAGGAAGAACCTAGCCATAAGTGCTGAACTCGTGTATGTTCTGAAATCTTGGCAGAGAAGTCTATTCAGGGTTCATCCTCAATCTTTTGAAAAATAAATTCCTTAAGGGAGGCCATAGCAAGACTTGTGGAAGGCTCAAAACAGGATTGCATCATATTGCCCAAAAACAACATTGAAGCTGGTGCTGCAAATCTTGTCAGTATCGGTGCCAACTTCGAAATGAGAAACAACGTATTCGGTGGCAATGTGACAGCCACAAATACTAAAGCAAAATGTCTAGATGACAGCCGCCACCTAAAAGAAGAAGCCGAAGAATAGGATTTCATTTTACATCACCCATCAGCACCGGAACTGACCTCACTGGATCTCTGTTGCACATGGCTTTCTTAGCGGAATTGACCCGAAAACGTTTACTTTTTCCTCCTAGTCTTTGCCGACTCTTTCCGCACAACTTTAGGAATATGGGCACCTTCCCACTGACTGCAGAGTGGAGGTGTGCGTGCCCACCTCACCCGGACTGGGAGGGAGGTGCGTATGTGATGGGTTTAGGTGCTGTACTTCCGTGTGCCCTGTTAACAGGTACACCACAAACCCCGGCCGGGTACAGCACATTGTACTAGTGGCACATAGCACTGAGTGTGCCACCCACCAGATAGCTTGTCAACACTGGACTGGCCAGTCGTTGCAGGCCTCTGAGGAGCCATTGCGCCACTGACTAGGTTGGCATCACCTTGAGAGGGTTGTCCCATGAGAGCACACCCCCCCAGGAAAGCGCTGAAGGGCTCAGGGAGGGTACATATGGATGTTTCCTCTCCAGGTAGGGAGGAATCAGCCATGTGGGCTTTCCCTACTTCGGAGTTTGGCTCTTACCATGGGATACCCGTCGGGTGTTGCTGATTCCCTCGTATGGCCCACAGCCCTGAGCACGTCCTTACTGTCAAGGCAGTCGGGAAGTGCGTGGGCCTTCCTACACAGGCTAGGAAGAGGCTCTAAAAACATGGGTCGATCTGCCAACACAGACCAGGAGTGCGCAATTGTACATGAGAGGTGTTAAATATGAGCTTGGGTATGCCCTGACCATTATGTTGTTTCAAATACATGTCCAGCCTGCTGTCGCCAGCCGAGGGTGTGCAATTGCACCCGTAAGGGGGTCAACCCGAGTCTGGCTGGCGGTGAGTGCGCACTTGCACTTAAGGTGCTAGGGCTTGTGTAAGCCAATGGCCTGGTCTGCCATCGCAGACCAGTGGGTACGCACTAGCATCTATCGTGAGTGAACTCATGAGCAGCTTGCCATTGTAGGCTGCTGTATGTGCACACCCACACCTATTCTGCCCGAGAATGTGTATGCCGCCTGCCATCGCAGGTTTGTGCATTAGCTCAGAGATAAACAATAGTTGAACCTGTGTCCAGTCTGCTGTACAGACTCAGGCGGGCGTACTTGCACCCCTGGTGCTGGGGACTATGTGTCCAACCTGACAACATAGGTCTGTGTGCACAACAGAGCATGTGCACTGAGGTAGTGAAGAATACCTATGTGTGTTTTCACTACCTATGAGACCTGCTCTTCCAATAGGTTAACATAGGGAAGTGGTTGACATTACTTCGGGCTGCAATAAAAGATTACAGTGGAGCAGCCTCATGATGTTTCCTATTAATGAATTCGCCATTCCATTGGTAAAGGGGGTTTTGGTTAGGCGCGGGCGGAGAACTCCGCTCCGCCTGCCTACTACATGTTCCATGCATGTGCATTTCTCGCAAGAAATGCGCGAGCGCATGTGCAGTTTTTGCAAGGATCACCCAGAGACGGCGAAGAAGAGGAGGAGGGCAGCCCAGGGGCACCGCAGTACAGGTAAGTGTTTTTTGTTTCAGTTTTCATTAATGTCTGATTAATTGTTAATAGGAGGGGTTGAGGCGTTTGGCAGAGCTGACCTGAGTTCCACGGAGTTTGTTCCCAACTCCGTGGACCTCCGCATAGTCCCGCTACACCAGCTACGCCCAGGGTTCGTTTTGGCATAACTTACTTAGAAATGTCACTTATAGAATCTGGACATTTCTAAGCTCGAAGAGTATCATGTGTGAAGTGCCTGTCTAGCTCCAGTATACACCAGGGCATTCCCCAAGGTGCAGTTATAAACCATGGATATCCCATGAGAATGGCAGGCCTCTGCCATTTGTGGGCCGAATGGGACAGATTGGAGACAGAGGTTTTGACAAGTAGCCTCTAGGGGCTGGATCATGGCCTCACAAAAGAGTAAGATCTGCATTCCATAACTCCAAGGCTGACAGGCCTACAATTTATGGGAGACATCTGTGGTTCAAAGGGAAAACCACCCCTAACTTCAAAGACACACAATAGTATAACTACGGTTGCCATCCTTCAACAAAGGACGAGATACACGTGTGGGGACGTGTTGGGACCGCAGAACCCAGACTGTGTGGGGCAGACTGCCAGAGGACTCGGTTGTGCAAAGGGAGGATAACTGTCTAAATAGGGGCTGGCCTGGGCCAAGGACCTGCTGAAGTGCGGCACCCTGAAGTGTGTTCTCAAAGGTCCTGACGCCAGCCTCCTGTTCTCCCTGAGATCTCAGGGACATCAAAGATTTCCCGCGAGGGACCTACACCATCTACCTGTGACATCTGGAGGGCGGTGCCCTCTCAAGTGCCCATATCCGCTATTGAATCCCAGCATGGTGTGTGTGCGTGGAATTAAGACTTGCGTCAGGAGACCGGATCGTCTAGTGTGCATCTCCAGAAATCTTGCCCGCATCAAAGCCATGTGGTTCCTGTACTGTGGGGACCCAGACACTCATAAGCATCTAATTGGTGGTGAGAGGATTCACAGGTTGTGGGACTCCGTGTGGCCCGTTTCAATCATGCCGCATCCCTCCCGTGCGACACGCCGACTGAATGCTCATTGCGTGCAGTGTCCGATTCACAGGGTGTGACCCTCAGAGGTGGCGGATGTACCCCGTAGTAGTGCCTCATTCTATCTTATGTGACTCTGCTAAACTTGTGCCTGTGCATGTGACCGAACTGTTCTGATGCAACTTGTATCATTGTGCACAGGACGTTGTGCCTCATTTCCAGGGAGGTTGGAATGGTAACTCTTCGCTGTGTGTGACTGGAATTGCCTACTGCAACCCATCTCAACATGCACGGGTCATTGGACCTCATTTCCAGGGAGGTGCGGAATTAGCAACTCATCGTGTTTGAAATCTGAAGTGCCTCGGGCCACTCATACCAATGTGCACTAGATGCTGTGCCCGGGCACAACCCAGATCATTGTATACCGATCAGGACGCCTCCTCCTATCATCAGCCTCCCCTGTGTTACTCACCATTCACCGAATGCTGCCTTTTGACCCTCTTTGCGGCAGACCAACTGCCCTCTCCACACCTGTCCGCTCCTGAAGACACCTTGGCACCAGGTAGTAGCGAGAGAGAGATTGACTGAGTTGAAGGAACGCCTCAGAGACTGTTCGGATGCGGGTCAAGAAACTGCGTGACAACTTAGTGTTTTGGGACCGGTGGGTGAACTTCCCAAGTGACTGCTAAAATCCCCTTGTTTATTTCTAACTCGTAATTAAGACTTCTACATATTCCCACCAGCTTCCAAAGGACCCAGACTAAGTGTGACTTTGGCCGCGTGCGGCCCAGTGACTAGGACTCAGGGTTTGTTATCTTCTATCTGGGGGTGTTAGACAATTGGGTGAACTAGAGGGTGGAGGGAGGCATGTGCCATGGAGTCTGCAGAGGGTGAAGCATTGACCCTGCTGGGTACCAGTGGCACAGTATTAGGGTGCTGAGGGCTTATGTGTGTAAGAGCGTTCTGTACGGACATGCTAGTACCTGCTGCACCACTCAGCAGTGCAGAGTGTGTGTGAGAGAGTGGCCCTGCACAGACCCCTGTGATTCATGACACTGGCCGGTGGTGACGATTCATACGTTCATTGTATAGCAAAAGGACTATACATTAGACATTGGGTTTACCTGCGTGGCTCCAGCTTGTGGTGCTGCTAAAAAGTGTTCTACTTTCTTGTATGTACATATTGTTGATATCATGCACTGGATAAGGGTGTTCTTTCTCAATTGGGGGGGTTGGGGGTTAGATTAGGAATTGTCCATTGTGTGCATACTATTGAGATCATAACAATATGATTGGGCCTAGTACTGCTAGTAATATTTCCCAATGTGTTTTATGCCCTAAAAGTACATGATATTCATGTTATGTTGACTGAATATGTGTGTTGAATATAATCATTTTACATACATCCTGTGTACAGTCTCTTTTGTGACACTTGGTGTATTTATCGTGAGTGACTGCTGTGTCTTTGCTTTACACATTGCCTCTGATATAATACTGATTGCTCAGTGCCAAGCTACAAAAGGGTGTGCACAGGTTGTACAGTGAGTGTAATCACCTACCCATGACAGGAGCTGTAGGTTCTGCCTGGCTGGGGGCATCCCTTCCGCCAATCAGACACTGCTAGTTCCAACAATCTCCCATCATCCACCTACACAGGAAGTGACATCACTGAATTTCCCATCATCCATCTGGACAAGAAGTTATACTACTGGTTTTCCTGCCAAAAACCATATTTAAAAGTAGAAGCCAAGGAAGAGGACTTCACAGTACCCTGCACTCCTCCCCCTCCCAAGACCTACTTAATGGTAGCTGTTATTACAGACGCGCCACTGGGGTGCCAAATGTAACCCCATCTGCGTGCACCCGCCCGCGTCTGAACCGCGCCTAATGCCAGGAATTCAACTATCCAGCTATACTCCGCAGCACTCTGTAGGTCGTTAGACCCTGGGTGCTGTTCCCCTAAATTCTGCCGTGCCACGTCTCACACCACGTAGGAGCAAACACTAACAACGCCTTAAGCACCCCCTCCAAGCACACCTTATACTAGCCCTAACAATGCCTACACCACCACCTTACACTACACGCCAAAGAAAACCTGCACGCCAACACGCCCTCGCATGCATGTTTCTCAACCCACTATCACTCAGCAAACACACAACCGAAATATGGGACCTGCTGAGCAGCAATCCACCCAACAGCCTTTATATCATAGAGACGTGGATCAGCCCCCTATCGGTTCTCGACATCGGCACTACAATCCCAGTGGGCTACAAGATTGCTCGACAAGACCGCCATTACAAGCCAGAAAGTGGACTCACTATTGCCCACAAGTAATCCATCACATGCACAACATCCACAGAGAAAGCTACCCCATTCATGGAACGAATGCACTTCAAGCTGCCAACCTCCGAAAACTTGACCCTGAACGGAATTCTCGCTTACCGACCATCTGGATCATGAGCCACTTTTACCAACCTTATCACCAATTTCGTCGCTCCGCTGACCATCGACTCCAGAGCCTACATTCTGCTCGGTGATCTCAACTTTCACCTGGAAGACTGAAATAACCCCTGCTCCACAGCACTCCTCGAAACCTGAGCAACATTGGACTCATCCAGCTCATCCCACAACCAACATCTCTGCACGACACACACTGGACCCCATCTTCACCACAAGTGACAGCATCAAATACTACTCCACCACACTGCTCACATGGACTGACCACTCCATCATCCACTTTCAAATCAACATACCTCAAGTCCACACCCCTACCAGTTTCCCAGAAGCAGTCTGGCACAGTGCCCTCCGCACGGATCAACCTAGCCCCATAGACAAACTTAACAGGGACATCAAGAACTGCGGAAACTCCTTTGCACCCATCAAACCCAATCAGCATAGTAGATCGCACACAGAAGACCTCAGAAACATTAAATGGCACTGTAAACAGCTAGAAAGGAAATAGAAAGCCAGACACGACACCACCAATAGAACTACCTACAAGGCTGCATTCAGATACTATCACCAGAAAATAAGAGACACCAAGAAAAAAGCATTAGTGGACCACATCGAAGGAAGTTTCAGAAGCTGCAAAGAAATCTTCTCAATTGTTAAGGATTTCACCTTCCCCCAGCCACTATCACCAACATCAGTACCTCCCAACAACTCTGCAGCAACCTTTTCAACTTCTTCCACAGCAAAAACTTCACACACCAACCCAACCCCAGAGAACTTGTTGCTAACCTACCCACCATCAACCAAGCCAGCTACCTAACCAAATGGACAACTCTCACCAAAAACAGCATAGTGGCAATCATGTGCACCGTCCACTTAGAAGCCCTAATGGACCCATGCCCGCACCCATGGGTACTCACAAACTTTCTGTCAGGGGGCCAAAATTACAGTGTGGTTTGTGGCAGAGGGCCGCACCGGTAGGGCTGGAGTTAGTGAGGGGCAGGGTCACTGGGAGGGCGAGGCTAGAGTAAAACCAAATTAAACCTGTTTCAAAACATTAGACAATGCGACAATACTGTATTTCAAAAGCAGATGTAACTACAAAGAGCACATTTTGATAATACATTTTTATTAGCAGACAATAGCAATCTTAAGAGGCATTACATAGCTTCATACACACTTGCACCCCAATTCCATCACAGTCTCTCTCTCTCTGTGAGTCAGTTGGTCTCTCTATCTTAGTCAGTCCGTCAGTCTCTCTCTCTATGTAAGTCAGCTTCTCTCAGTCAGTCAGTCAGTCTCTCTTAGTCAGTCAGTCTCTCTCTCAGTCAGTCTCTCTGTCAGTCACTCTCTCTCTCTGTAAGTCAGTCTCTCTCTGTAAGTCAGTCTCTCTCAGTCAGTCAGTTCTCTCAGTCAGTCAGTCAGTCTCTCTCTTAGTCAGTCTCAGTCAGTCTCTCGCTGTCAGTCAGTTCTCTCTCTCAGTCAGTCTCTCTCTCTCTCTCTCTCTGTCAGTTTCTCTGTCAGCCAGTCTCCCTCTCAGTCAGTCTCTCCCTCAGTCAGTCAGTCTTTCTCAGTCAGTCTCTTTCTGTCAGGCAGTCAGTCTCTCTCCCTGTCAGTCAGTCAGTCTCTCTCTCTCTCTCTCTCTCTCTGTCAGTCTCTCTCCCAGTCAATCAGGTTCTCTCTCTGTCA
This sequence comes from Triturus cristatus, assembly GCF_964204655.1. Classification (NCBI taxonomy): domain Eukaryota; kingdom Metazoa; phylum Chordata; class Amphibia; order Caudata; family Salamandridae; genus Triturus; species Triturus cristatus. The sequence goes on along the minus strand of NC_140582.1, from coordinate 608,857,399 downwards.
GTCAGTCTCTCTCCCAGTCAATCAGGTTCTCTCTCTGTCAGTCAGTCTCTCTCTCTGTCAGTCAGTCAGTCCCTCTCTGTCACTCTCTCTCTCTATTAGTCAGTCTCTCTCTTAGTAAGTCTCTGCCTCAGTCAGTCTCTCTCTCTCTCTCTGTCAGTCTCTCTCTGTCAGTCTCTCCCTCAGTCAGTCTCTTTCCCTCAGTCAGTCTCTTTCCCTCAGTCAGTCTCTCTCTCAGTCAGTCTCTCTCTCTTAGTCAGTCTCTCTCTCTTAGTCAGTCTCTCTCTCTTAGTCAGTCTCTGTCCCTCAGTCAGTCTCTGTCCCAGTCAGTCTCTGTCCCTCAATCAGTCTCTCAGTCAGTGTCTCTCTCTCTCTCTCTCTCTCTCTCTCTGTCAGTCATTCTCTCTGTCAGTCTCTCTCTCTCTGTCAGTCAGTATCTCAGTCTCATCAGTCGTCAGTCTCTCTCTCTACTTTCTTTCCACTCTGTCTCCACTCTCTCTCTCTTCACTCTCTCTCTCTCTCTCTCCACTCACTCTCTTCACTCTCTCTCTCTCCCCACTGTCTCTCTCCACTCCTCTCTCTACTTTCTTTCGCTCCACTCTTTCTTACTTCACTCTCTCTCTCCTCTCTCTCTCCCTCTCCACTCTCTCTCCACTCTCTCCCTCCCCACTTTCTCTCTCTCTCTCTCTCTCTCTCTCTCTCTCCACACTCTCTGTCTCTCTCCACTCTCTCTCTCTGGGGGGCCATGGGTACATTACCTGCAACGTCCGTAGGCCGCCAAGGAAAGCCTGTGGTGCCGCTGGCGGCCCGCGGGGCGTACTACGAGTACCACGGCCCCCACCAAATTTACAACCTGGGAACCATCACCACTCAGCTCCACCCTGACCCACATGATCAACACCTTCATCATGTCCACCACTTTCCTGACGAATAGAAACTTGCAGAAATTAACACCCTCAGTTGACCCTCACTAGACCCAAACCACAGTTGACCCAAATCAACTGAGCAACTTCCGACCCATCTCCCTGCTTCCCTATCCAGCCAAAGCCCTTGAGAAAGCCATCAACAAGCAACTCAGAACCCACCTCGACCTTCACCATCTACCAGACGACACTTAATCAGGATGCAGAAAGAATTACAGCACCGAAACAGCACTCATCACGGCTAACAATAGCATTTCAATCATCCAGGACCAAGGAGAAACAGCAGCCCGCATCCTGCCTGACCTCTATGCGGCCTTCGACACTGTCTCCCATAACACCCTCATCAGAAGACTCCATGAGATTGGCATACAAGGATCTGCTCTCAAATGGATCGGTTCCTTCCTCCTGAGAAGGACCCAAAGGGTCAGGCTGCCACCCTTCACATCAGAGACCAAGAAATTAATATGTGAGTCCCACAGGGATCGTTCCTCAGTCCACCATTTTCAACATATACATGACACTGCTCACCAAACTCATCTGATCAAAAGGCATCACTGCCATCTCCTACGCTGATGACACCCAACTCATCCCCTCCCTGACGGATGAAACTAGCACCGCCAGGAGCAACTTCACTAACTGTATGATCATGGTTGCAGATTCGATGTGAACCAACTGTCTGCAGATCAACTTCAACAAGACAGAAACACTGGTCTTTGGTAACAAGACCTCCCCATGGGACTCCACCTGGTTTCCATCAGCTAGGACCAATACCTACAGACCACGCAAGAATTCTAGGGATGATCCTAGATGACAAGCTCAACCTGAAGGCTCAAGTCAACGCAGTGTGCACCTCCTTTTTCCATATCCTATGCATGCTGTGAAAAATCTTCAAATGGTTGCCTCAGAACACCAGACAGACCGTCATGCAAGCACTCATCACCAGCAGGCTGGACTACGGCAACACTCTCTATGCTGGAATCTCCAAACAACTCCTACACCGCTCCGACCATTCAGAACACCACTGCATTTACAAGGTCAGCCAATTCAAACTTCTCACACATGCATACAAAGCACTGCACAACACAGGCTAAGAAAACCGAAACCGTTGCATATACTTTCACCAACTGACCAGACACCTACACTCTGCCTCACTCTCACTTGCACACATTCCCCACATTCACAAAACCAAACTGGAGGTCACTCGTTCTCCTACATTGCACCCAAGCCATGGAACAACCTCCTTCAACGCATCAAAGCCTCCTCCTCACTTCTTGAGTTCCATAAGAAGCTGAAAACCTGGATCTTCATATGAGCACCTTGGGTAACACAAACAAACACACCTGCCCAAGCGCCTGGGTGATTAGTGCACTTTACAATCAATAGAACATAACACCCCTTCATCATCAAAATCTGGCTAGGCCGCAACAGGGGCTAGCGATGCTGAACATGGAGCCAGATCCAAGCTTGGCCCCAACTTTGGGTCCATGTCCACCAAAGTATGGAACTGCTCCAAAGATAACATTAAGGTCTAAGTCAGGGACAGGATTCACCAACCCTAAAAGCTGTCCTGCGATCGGGACCAAAGTAAAGATGAAGAGGAGTCCTCTGAATGCTAAGTCCTGAACTTGCAGGAAGAATACTTCCTTAGAAGATAATCATACTGCCGTACATCTCCCAGGTGGGGGATCTAAAGAGGCATCAACGGCATCGTTCATCATAGCCTCTAGACATAGAAAAAGGTTCTGCCTGGCTGTCAACAGATGCTAATCAAAACAGGCACGGTCGACAACGAATTTGGAGGTTTACAAAGAATTCAGAACTCATGGTCAAGCTTTAAGACAACCCAATAAGCAGCCCAACGAGCAGCAGAAGAACGCATGCCGACCTTTTTTTGGTGGGGCTCATAAAGCACTGAAAAACAGATTACTATCTGAAAGTTTTGGAGCAGACAGCATCTCTGTAAACGTATTGAAAGGCACAATAAAAACAGAAGTGACATGGTGGCAGGATGGCCACATCTCTGGCACATCGCGAAACTTGCAGGATTTGAGTTGGAGCTGTAGTGCCTCCTGCCAGTGCAGGAGAGCTGTTTCTAACTTCTCAAAATCCAGTTTGAGGTTTGCTGAGATTTACGAGGTGAGGAATTTGCAGGTAGAAGCATCCTTCAAAATATAACAGATTGACAGACGTGTTAAGACAAGTGAGAAGGAAAAGACAAAAGAAAAGGGAAGAAGATTCTGACATTCTTACCCACTATGTGTGTATAAGTTAGATAATAATAAATGCAAAACACAGCCAGTGATTTGATGATGCACGACGGAGCAGTGCACGTAGAGAAGAAGGACTGGGACATATGCACCTTGGAGAAGCTGACAGCTATTCCGACGGATAGAATGCCTTCGAAAACATTTGGAAGCTGTTTAAGACATACAATGGTCATGTATGGGGGTAGAGGAAGGCCCAACATGTCCCTGAGCTTATCTGCAAGGGTGGGCTGCACCGAATTTCAGGCTCTTCATCAGAGGAGAAGGGGGAACATGAGGAGGAAGGAAAGTCCACTTTCAGTTAGCTTAAGTTCCTACTTAGGTGTGCACGAACGGCTCTTAAATGATCTATATACTGGGCCCAGTTTGGACATCCCCATCCCACACACACACTTTGTATAATTTCCAACAAGCTCCCTCTCCTATGCCTCAACTCTTGTCCATTTAACAATCAATATGCTACAGAATAATGGTTCTTGGCTTTACTATATTTACAAAGCAACCTGTAGTGAACTTTGACCATGCCTGCCTAGTCTAACCCATACTTGGTTTATCATTTAGATCTTTTTCTACCCCCCCCCCCCCCCCCCACAAGCAAATCCTTGGTCTTGTTATGTTACATTAGGAGTACTGTTAAAATAAATCGAGAAAGACAATTTAAAAATTAGAATGTAGCGAAGAAGAAAAAAAATCATATTGCCATTCAAACAAGAATTAGAAAAGTTAATACGTTAGTATGGACTATGGGTATTGATAGATTCATATATCATATGACAGAAAACATTTTTTATAACTTCTAGATCCTTAATGAATTTAAGTGACATTTTTTCCATACCAAGGTAGTCACAAAATTCTTGAAGCCAATTGAGAACATGGATAACTGAGGGAGAAAAGTCAAAGTATTTTTAGAACAAACAAAACGATTTCCCTTTGAAAACCATAGTCATGTGTGAGATACGGCGCAAAAATATTCTAAGGGAAAAAAAGGGCTTGGATTGCAAAGACGACCCAGTGAAGAGGGCTCTGGAGATTCAATTCAGTGAGCAAATACTAGAACTGAGGCGACTGGGTTGTTGTGTGTGGGGGAAGCATTCAAGGGGCAGGATCTCTCCTTCTTTTTTGTATGTTCACTAGTTGCTAAAAAAAGACAATATGTTTTCTTTTTTATTTAAGAAAATGGCAGTGCAAAGCCCACCTTGTTCTACAGAAATGTTTAAAAAGCAATGCAATACAATGTGAATGAACATTTGTCCATGACAATGGATAAATGCATTCAATATCGTAGCAAATTGTTAAGGTGACAACTTGTGATAGATGGAGAAATGCCCTGAACTGTAAAGTAAATATGTTTCTTACTTTACATGGAGCAGTAGTCTTAGGAACTAGAAAATTCATTCAGTAGAGAGATTTCTCTTGGTATATATGATAGAAGTGTAGAGCTGACATTTGACTACACAATTTCAAATAAAGATCAGTTATCGGGTTAAGCTTGGCACACAGAGGAATGTTCAAATCCAGCATTGATTCAATTTAAAAGTTTTGAAATACATCACATCTTTAAAGAGAAGTATATGGACTGACCTGCCTGTGGAGAAGGACTTATTTTTAAAGTTGGGAAATATACAAAGCGTTACAAATAAATAGACAAGCGTTGGAGGCAAAAGATCTAAAGCCTGGTTTAAATGTACGTGGTAACAGAAGATTTCTACAAGAACTACTAAGTCTAGGGGAGACTCAATCAACTGATCACTGTGCTGCACAAAATTCCTATAGTTTATCTTACTGAAGATTTAGCTGCTTGTCCACAATACTAAATTGTGTTGTTATCTTGAAGCACACTTTTGTTACATAGTCATATGTTTTCTAATGAAAAATATGTAGGTCTAATGCCTCCCAATATCAGTATTCCGCCTCACCAGATAAGAACTGTTGCAGTCTTAAAGATGTTCCAGTTTCCTCACTGTTTCCTCAGGAATAGGCAAGAATCTATTTTGAATAGCGTGTATTTAAAAAGCTTATATGGCATAGGATCATATTATTTGAAACAAAAATCCAGGTGATTTGTCAAGATATCTGTGTTGAGCGCATCAATTTGTCACATGACCTGGATGAAGTGGAGGTCATAGACTGTTTTCCTATATGACACGCAACTTGTGAAACAAGCTTTCACTAAATTGTGAGAAGTTGCTTCCTTTTTGGCAACTTCTGAAAGTTCTGAAGACGTTTCTTTAATTCCACACTTCAGTCTCTGCTCTGTTCATTGCTGCTTTGAGATCCTGGCATTAAGCCAGTGACTCTTTTATTGATAGCTGGATCTCTGTATGTATATCTATATTTGTCATTACGGGCTGGTATTTTATTTGTTGGTATGAATCATTATGTTCAACACTGCATGGGCACTTTGGAACTGTAAGCCCGAATATTAGTACCTGCCAAAGGTGTACATAGAGCTTTGTGTTGTTTTTGTTACCTATTTTAGTAGAATCAATCGAACTTTATATGGTTAAAATACAATAACCATAAAAGTAAAGCTACACCAAACATTACTGTAAATATAATCGAATACATTTTGTACATCATTCTTGCTTAGATGACCAGGAATAATTACAAAGCAGAGAATTAAGGAAACACAAAGCAGATTTTAAAAATGATCCCACTACAAAGCATACTTTACTGCCTATTTCAGTTAAAAATACACTAACCAAGAACTAGCAGTAGCTGCCTTACCTCATGTGGAATGTGCGAAACATTTAGGGCCTTATATCGAGATGGGAGGATGCAGGCTGTACATTCAAAAGTGGCTGATGCCCTGTCTGGTAAATTAAGAGTGCATTGATGTAATTTAGCTAAATAGGACATCAGGCATGTTTGGAGGATGTACTTCTCTTAAAAACCTTAAATAGGCGCATTAATATTTAGTCTGCTTCTCCTTCTAAAGGGTACTTATGGGAAGAACCAGGCTAAAGCTGCAACACTACAACTTTAAATATTTTAAATCAACTTACTGTGAAATCATGATGTACTTTGTGGATGTGTTTGTAGATACTTTTGTGGTGCAAGAGTCTATGGAGGAAATAGTGCCACGTGTCTTCAATAACTGCACAGCCAAAACACTGTGCACAAATGATGTACCTGCAGCAAAACACAGATTGTTAGCTAGAGCAAGCATACAGACAATACATATCCACATTCAAAAACCCTTACAGAAAGCACTTGCAAGCTCATTTGATGTTTCTACAAATTTGCAACCTATTGTCAGTGACCTAGTGACAGGGCTTTGTCAAGAGGCAGAAAAATAAAGACTATTGCCAAAAGACATTAAGAGGTGCACGTTTGATGACATGGCTAGGGTGTTCCACCATGACATTGAATCAAATATACTGTGATACACAAATATGTTGTCACAAATATTGTGGGCCATACTACAGGAGAAAGAAAAGTGGGATTTTTAAAATCTTTTTTTAATACAGTAGTATATAATATCCTTATTATTATATTGTTAAGTGTAGTTTATTTTATTTTTGATTTTGTTAAATATTTAAAGAATTTTTATATTTATTTGAACGTATTTATTGGAGTGTTGTTGAGTTTGTAGGGGAATAGGGTAGGAAAGTTTAATCATCCCTTGTAATTGCTTATCAATCAAAACTGTCATTTTTAATTTACTTGATCAGATTGATTTCATGAATTATGTATTTTATTCAATCATTTTATATTAAATGGATTGTAATTAGTTTTTATATTAATTATTTTGGTATTATTTATTAAATGAATCTGTATTTGTAATTGGTATCAAGTATTATTTTACTTATTATTACAAACTTTTTTATTTTCAGGTATGGAATCATATAAGAAGCATTTCTTTTATGTCTCCCTCTTGTATGAAAATACACAATTTTTTTCACTTACATAGATCAATTTCAGGATGTACTGATGATTTGGTTTTTTTAACAACATTTTCGACAGCTATGGTTCAACTGACTGTCTTTGAAGGCGATTGAGCACTGTGTAACATTAGGCTGTGATGAAGACCGATTTGGTTGCCACAGGTTGCCACAAATAAATCCACTTTTGTAGCAGATCTTGAAGGGCAATAATTTTTTTATGTTTTGCCAAAACACGCTGGAAAACGTGACCTTTGGAGAAACATATATGAATGTACATATTTAATTTAGGAATGGGAATAGTAAGTGTAAGCTTTCCAATGTCTACCACGTTCCCAACTGTTGCTTATATTGAAGTTGAAATAGTAATTCTGACCTCTCTAAGGTCCAACACTTTCCCTACTGTTGCACCAGTTGAAGTGGGAACAGTAAATCCGACTCCTCCTAAGTCCAACAATTTCACTACTGTTGCTTACAGTGGAGTGGGAATAGTAACTCTGACCCATCCAAAATTCAACACTTTTGCAACAGATGCTCAGGTTGGAGTGGGAATCTGATCCCTTCAAAGTACATCACTTTCCCTACTGCTGGTTACATTGGAGTGGAAGTAATAAACTTTGCCCCTTTAACCCCTTCGCTGCTAGGCCTTTCCCCCCGGCCCCCGTGCTAAGCCTTTTTTTGGCTATTTGGGGTAGTTCGCACTTAGGCCCCTGTAACTTTTTGTCCACATAAGGTATCCACGCCAAATTTGGGTCTTTTTCTTCCAACATCATGGGGATTTTAAAGGTACCCAGGGTTTATTGATTCCCCTGGAGGGGACCCAGACATTAGCCAAAATACAGCTACATTTATTTTGGGGGGAAAAGGGGAAAAAAGTGCTGCAGAAGAAAGCGTCTGTTTTTTCCCCTGCAAATGGTATCAACAAAGGGTTTGTGGTGCTGAAATCACCATCTTCCCAGCTTTCAGGGACAGACAGACTTTTGTCAGAAAACCAACGCTTTTTTACACAGTTTTGGCATATTTCTTGCGACATAGCCTATTTTTGCTATTTTTTGTGCTTTCATCCTCCTTCCAGTTAGTGGTAGAAATGGGTATGAAAGCAATAATGGATCTTGGAAAACTATAAATTTCAGAAAAGTAGACAAAATTCTGTAGTTTACCAAGGGTTCATTTGTGTAGATCCTTCAAGGTTTTTTTTTATAACAGTTGAAAATAGGAAAAATTGAAAATCAGTTGTAAAAAACCTACAATTTGTGCCAATGTTTTTACCTGTAATTTCTTCTAAGTAGGACAGATTTTTGAAAGCAATATACCGTTACATCCGCTGGACCCTTCTGGTTGTGGGGATAGATAGGACTTGTAAGTTCACTAAGAACCCGAGGAATCCAGAGCCAATATTTGAGCTGTGTCTTGCAATGGTTTTTCATTGTGTACCGGGTATATAGCAATTCATTTGGTAAAATATAAAGAGTGAAAAATAGGTACCAAAGACACCTATGTATTTTTGAAATGGGAATAAAATATAGAGTTTAGAAGCAGTAGCTATTTGCACATCTTCCAATGGTGGGTAGCCATACTAGCATGTGAATTATAGGACATTTTTCAAAGTGACTTATTTTTTACATATTGTCTTACATTTGGAAGGCAGAAATGTAAAGAAAGTCAATAGGTAATATCGGTTGCTCTACAATTCTGTGTTTCCCTAAGTCGCCCTATAAAAATGGTATCTCACTTGTGTGGGTAGGCCTAGTGACAGTCACAGGAAAACGTAACGTGGACACACCACATTTTTACTGTGACCCTAGCTGTGGATTTTGAACCCTTGCTCTGCCGGAACCTAGGGAAACCTATCAAACCTATACATTACTGAAAACTAGACACCCAGGGGAATCCAGGAGGGGGTGACTTGTGTGGCTCACACCAGGTTCTGTTACCCAGAAACCCTTGCAAACCTCAAACTTTGTGAAAAAAATAAAACACACATTTTCCCCACGTTTCTGTGATGGAAAGTTCTGGAATCTTCATGGGTCCACAAACTTCCACCCACCCAGCAATCTCCGAAGTTTCCCAATAAAATGGGCACCTCACTTGTGTGGGTGGGCCAAGTGCCCGTGGCAGGGAAGGTCCCAAAACGTATTGTGGAGAAATCAAAATTACCTATAATGAACGACCTGTTTTGCAAGGGGGGGGCCTGGGTTTTCGGCCCCAGGCTCGGCGGCCATCTAGATAAACCTACCAAACCCACACATTTCTGAAAACTAGATGCCCTGTGGAGTCCAAGGAGGTATGGCTTGCATGGATCCTCCAAAGTTTTCCTCCCCAGAATCCCCTGCAAACCTCAAATTTGGCTGAAAAAAATAAAAAGATTCTCAAATTTCTGTGTGGTAAAGTTGTAGGATCACCAGGCTGACACAAATTTCCTACCACCCAGCATTCCCCCATATCTCCCGATACAAATGGTACTGCACTCGTGTGGGTGGGTCAAGTATCCGCAACAGGCAAGGGTCCAAAACGTATTGTGAAGACATCAAAATTACCTTTCACAAAAAGACCTGGTTTTGCAAGGGGGGGCACCTGGGCTTTTTGCCCTGGGCTCGGCGGCCATCTGGGGAAACCTACCAAACCCACACATTTCTGAAAACTAGACACCCTGGGGAGTCCAGGAAGGTATGGCTTGTGTGGATCCCCCAGCTTTTTCCTACCTAGAATCCCCTGCAAACCTCGAGTTTAGCTGAACAAACATCACTTTCAGTGATTTTTGTGTGGGATCACCGTGCCAGCACAAATATCCTACCACCCAGTGTTCCCTCTTGGTCTCCTGAGTAAAATGATACCTCCCTGCCTGCCACAGAAAACTACATTATGCGTGCAAGTCGTGCAATAAAAAAAAGCAGATCAAAGACTGCCTGCCGCACTGAGGCTCAAACGCATAACCATCAAGGTGCACTTAAAAAGAAATTAAGGGAGTCAGTAAGTATACTGGTAATACACACTTTACTATGTGCAGCCTCAAGGCTCCATGGATCCAAGTTGAGGAAAATTTCACAACCTACACATAAGGGTGTTTAGGTTAGTAAAGAGGTGACAATCCAAGGGGAGATAATGCAAAATCTCAGCAACCTGTACTAAGAACGGTGTTCCCCCTTTGGCAATCAGAAAATTGTCTGAAATGCAGTCAGGGCCAGTTTGAAATCTCTGAAGTCCCTCTACAGACATTTTTTGAAAGCTAAAATGAAGCTTTTCTTTGTAAAAGACATGTTGTCTGATGAGCTAACAGGCCACGAATCGAAGGATGTCAAGAGAGCCCTCAAGAAGTTCAGCTAGCTGTGCTTTCCGGGGAAAAAAATCTTCAAGCCTTTGATTTCATATTTTCCTATTGCAAACTTACTTCTTGTTACCCAGCTGCCGTTATTGTAATACGGCAGTTGGCAGTCAAACTAGGGATGTTGGTCAGAAAGCCTCCGACCAGCAGTCGGAGGCTCTCCAACCGACATCCTAATTAGCCCCTTAATGTTTGAGGTTTTGGAAGCTGAAGAATGGATCTATTGTTCCAAATGTAACTGGCCATAATCAGTGTTACATATACTAAATCACAATTCCATCAGTTTGCAATAAATAGGTTAAATAGTCAGCCCAGAAAGGGCAGCAATGTAAGCCTGCAGCTCAATATTACAAATCGACCGGCTATCTAGAGGGCAAGGACCTTATATGCTGCAGTGATTAAAGTTAAGCAGGAACAAGATCATACAGCCTCACAAAAGAGTGTAATCTATATTTTGAATATCGCTTGGAAGGTACAGATGTATCATTTAAAGCAGCTTTCTATCCCACTATACAAACACAAACTCGGAACGCAAAGGAAAGGAATTCCTCATATTCCCTACTAATCCATGAATATGGATTGTAAAAAAATGACAAAAGGCATCAAGTCACATTACAATATTTTGGAGCATTGCACTTACATTTATAATGAAAATATATTTTTATTTGGTAACATTAAAAACACAGCAGCAAAAATCGGCATATTTACCATCTCGGCATTGAGTCCCAGTCATAAGGAATATTAAAGAATTCTGTAAAATAGTAGGTGCCACAAATCAAAGGCAGTTGAATGCAAAAGTGGTTGAAGAGGATCACTTTGAAACATCTCCATTGCTTTTCCCAAGTTTCTGGCTTATCCTAAGAAAAAAATAACCCAGCGGTATTGATTACTGGGACTGTTTACACAACATTGCAATCGTTTCAACATAAACATGTGAATCAACCAGCCGAAAAGATGCCTGCCTAAAGAAAAGGTGTTGATTTGTGAAGCAGCAAATTCCATGACTGGAAGCTTCAAATGTTCTGCAAAGTCACCAGCCTTGAGCATGCATGAACACATTGGTTAACTGAACAACCAACATGGGTAGTTAGAGGACTGCGCAAACCAACAATGAGTGATTCACAAGTTAACTCTTAACACATTCTCCCCTCTTCTCTAAGTCAATGAAGCATACACTTGCAAAATGTGTAAGTGTTTACACACCACAAACACGATCTATTTGCACAGAAGAGGACACATTAATTGGAGACCGCTGACTCGTTTGGCTTCAACTGTTTGCTTTATTGCTTGCGTTATCTCCAGTTTCTTTATGTCAGATGTTAGTAGTTCATCCACACAGGTTTTAATCTTAACTTAGTAAAGGTCATTTTGATTTTCCAATTATTAATGCAATACCACAAAAAAAAAGTGATAGGGAGACAAGTCACGACTAACAAAAGACAAACCGAGTTATGTGCAGATGCAGATGTTTGAACACAATCCTGGGTTTCCCTGCATGCAGACTAGCCCAAACCTGCCTTTGAGTTATTCTTCACACCAGCATACTGCACAAGCTGAAGCTGCACCCGAATAGACAGAAACATCCCTTACTTTCTGACAACATCTCAAATAAATGTATGTTCTATTCATGAAGCAAAGCTCTCACATGAGTGCATGAACATCTTGAGATCAACTACTCAATCAGAGCATGTGCTTTACAAATTCTAGAAACGAGGAGACCAAGCTTTCATATGATCCTGCTCTTCCGGTTTGAAGGCATAAACCAGCAGATTAGGTTTCGTTGCAACACCTATGAATACAGTGCAGTGGCTTAGCCTAATTGCCAGTTGCAAACTCAAATGTAGTGTGGCTGACAGTGACATGAACTAGCACACTTACCTGCTGGATCTTATACTTCTGCATGAAAGGTAAAAACTGGAATATGAATCCTGGAAGGCAGAACAGGAAGTAGATGAGTTCGTGGACTACAAGGGAGCCCCAGGTGGCGATCTGAAACTTTGTGTAATTGTCCAGCATGTAGGTCCAGGCGTGTTTAAATGGCTGCTGCAGCGGATTGTCAGGTAACAGAGAGTCAATGTACTCAACAGCCAGGTAGGCCGAGGTCAAGATGTCAGCACTATCATTGGCAGCCATGGTCCACACAGACGTCACTTCTCTGCTACTGGTTTGAATTAGGTATTATCACGTGCACTGCAAAAAAGCAAAGTGGATAGAGTTATATTATAAGCCGTATCAGCTTTATAGACTGGTATGAGAAGATAAATGGTGTTGGTACTGCTGTGCCATTAGCTGAATGGTATAACTAAGCAGGTCATCTTAACATTACATGACATAGTTAGGAGGAGCGTTGCGCACTCTGCTATACAGAAATGCCAAAGGAAAACAGAGTTCAGGGTTACATTTTAATTGGTGACTTGAAAAGTATTTTCTGTTTACATTTTACTTGAGTAGATTTTAGCAGCAGCAATATTATTAGAAGCAAAATGAATACACGTCTGCAGGTCGGTAGATCTATGGTTTATTGTAAACAAACGGAATTGAAATTATAATTATTTAGTGTTTACTACCCCTGACGAGGCATTGAAGCACTTTATGGCGAGTAGCACGCTACCCGTGAGACTAAAATGAGTAGCCATTCCAGTGGTTATTGTAGTTAGCATGCCAAGGAAACCATTACATGCATGCACTTTCTTTATGGCAATTAGTAGCCTAGGTGTGATCTTTAGAGGGGACTATGTGAGAAGAAACTGGTTATGGTAAAAAAAAAAAAAGGAGCATTAGACAGACAGCCATGAGATTTAAAGTGGTGTATATACAGAATGTAAGCAGAGGTGCATTTAAAATAAACAAGGGAGGGAAAAGTAAGTAAAAGTTTAATCAGGGTCCAATTTTTCATGCAGGATTTTATGGAATATAGCAGGTAGATATATTATTATATGCAAAAACAACAGTTGATGGACAGAATGCAGAACAATGTCATACATTCACCCCAGTATAGAGAGCTGGGCCTAAATCCATCCTTTTTTGCTCACCATGCCGTTCTAGTTTGAACCCAGCCATATGCAAATCAGTCTTGACCCTGTGCCTCATGGGTACAGTCCAGCCCGAGCTGCCACGCCAGGTCCTCCCTGGACTGGAAACAAGCATCCTAGGACCGGTTTCGGGGTTTCACCCCTCTTCAGCCAGGATAGCTTAATTCCAGTGGCATGGAAAACACGGGACCCAAGTCTGGGCATACCCTTCCCACTCGGGGTGACAAATGCAAAAACAACAGTTGATGGACAGAAAGCAGAACAATGTCATACATTCAGATATATTACTATATGCAAACTGTGGATGTAAACCTGTTGAAAGAAACAGTTTTAAAGGCTGCTCTAAATGGATTGCTAAAGGTAAAGAGGTGGCACAGAAACTTCTCGCACTGCGAAAAGGTAGCCCAGAGCTTGTTGAGATAGCCCCTTTACGAATATCTGCCGAGTGGTGTGACATTTAAGCACGTTCCATTACCCACAATTCCAATTTGACCACACCAACATCGCCCCACAGTATGCAAAGCAAGCAATACTTTCATTCCTAGTGAGGCTCCTATTGTATACCTTTCACAGCAGTATATTTATTACTATAAAGTATTACTTCAGTTTATGCAAATTATTTTAAACCATACATAAACTACACATACAATATATAATAGGTTAAGTAGACACCCACCAACTTAAAAATATACCAAGACAGTTGGCAAACACATTGCAGCAGCCACACCAGTACATCTGGCGCATCTTCATGTGATCCTTTCACTACCTTGTTTGGAAGGTGCCATCTCGCCACATGAAGAACACTGGGCTCCACAGAACACACACCATGTCCCGCAGAATGGATGTGTCTGAGGCCGCCCTGACCCGCAAGCATTCACCTTGCCTGGTAGTGGCATGGCAACTCGTAAGCTAGGCGGACAAGGTGAAATGTAGATGTCAGGTGTGAAAATGTGCATAAAGTAAAAGAGTAAAAGAGGTAGGCAGCAAAGACAGATTTTTATAACTAGATGACACAAAGTCCATGAGGGGTAAGGAACAAGCGAAGCCTCGATGTCACTGCAACAGGTAGGGAAATTGGTGTATTTTGTGAGCCATGTGGATTTTTTTCGCTGTTACTTTCTAAGAATTCTATGAATCACGCTAATGTTTCAGGACACGGTGATGCCATTTCTGTTTGGAGCGACCATCATTTTTTTTTAAAGTTTCTCAACAGTTTCTATTTTAATTTCTATATGTTTAAAATGTGTCAAAGTGCTCCCAACAGTCAGAAAGGCACAAGGGGACAACACTCGCAGTTTATGTATTTTGTGGCTATTAACAAGAGAGGGAGAGACAACACTTGTCAACTGAGTCAACAGTGTGCATACTAGAAAAGTATAGGTTGCTGTATGGGTGGAAAGTTCTGGACTTGCGACGCTGCAGTTGTTAGGGCCCAATTTTATATGTGGCACAGTCCTTGTAAATGGCTACACCCAAGAGCCATTGAAAAGTTTAGGTTAAGAAAACGATGGAGGGTAGTGCCTTCTTAATTGGTCCACGTCAGTGGATAATCAATATCAGAGACATTGCTCGAATGAAGATCATTTGTGTTATTTTTATTTATCTTTTTATCAAAGGAGCGCAAAAATTTCAAATTGTGAAGAGAAAAACAAAAGCCGACACGTGTTTCGCCCTAGTGGCCCATTGGCTGTGGGCTTTTTCAAGGCGGTGAATATTAATCAACACAGTCTTCCTGTGAGAGTAGAAAAGACGTCTCTGCGGTCCTCGGGCATACTAGAAAAGGCTCACCTCGTGTTCGGAGTGCAAATGCAATACTTAAAAGTAAGACTCAAACAACAACAAAAGCTCAGAGGGAGCTAAAGATGGTTAGAGATCTGTTCACGGAGACTGTCCAAGAATATGTATTAAAGGATCGGAGCTTAACAGATGATGCTTAAACTGAACATAAACAAAGATATCGAAAAGGCACTGAAAAAACCGAGCATAGCGATGAAACCGACATTAAAAGATAATGCGCAGCTAGACGGGCAGCAAAGAACGCGAGCAAAGATCCCTGGGACACTGTAAGGCGTGGGGGTGAGGACAAAGGTTTCTGCAAGACCTGTTAAAACCTTTAACCAGATGTGCATGGCTTGCAGTGAAATTGGTTTTCTGACTCAAAAGTAAGTCACCCAAGCAGACCGCAGTGGTTTCTGCATGTCCGGTATTATTGCATATTTATACATTAATGCATTTTTTAATGCATGACATATGTCTGTCATGCATGCAAGCATGCATGACAGACATAAATTTGATATATATGAATGTGTAACCTATATTTGAACAGGTATATTACATACTGCACATATATTTATGTATCGAGTATGAATATATAGCTACGTTTGTATTTGGATTTGCCTAGAAAATAGACCCCTTCCCATTCAAGTGAAGGATAGATAGGGTTGTGACAGCTCTGCTTATTAAGAATCAATATTACAACGCCCCTCCCACCTCGGACGAAATTGCCTTGGCTATTCGCTCGGTTGCATCCGGCAAGGCCATGGGCCCCAATGGTATTCCCATCGAGCTCTACAAACTACGCCCGGATGTGTTGGCGCCCCACCTGCGCGCGATGTTCCTGGCGGCCCACTCGCGGGGTTCCCTCCCGCCGGACCAGCGTCTAGCCACAATTGTGGTGATCCACAAGGAGGGGAGGCCCCGTGAACGGGTCACATCCTATAGGCCGATTTCGCTTTTGAACGCGGAGCCCAAAATCCTCGCCAAGGTGTTGGCCAACAGGTTGGTTGGCGTGGTGGGCGATTTGGTCCACCAAGACCAATCTGGCTTTATACCGCACCGCAACACGGCGCTCAATCTGCGGCGCTTGCACGGGGTGCTCGCGCGTGTCCCATTTGTGCGGGAGCCGGCCATCTTGGCGTCCTTGGACGCCACCATGGCGTTTGATACGCTTGAATGGCCATACATCTGGGCGATGCTGGCAAAATTCGGGTTTGGCCCGGGTTTCATTAGCTGGGTCAAATTGCTATATTCGGGCCCATTGGCGCAGGTGGTAGTGAATGGGCGAGTCTCGGCCCCATTCGCGCTGGGGAGGGGTACGCGACAGGGCTGCCCCCTGTCGCCTCTCCTGTTTGCCCTGGCCCTGGAGCCCCTGGCGGAGTGGCTGCGGTGGCACCCTTCTATCCGTGGTCTCCGCTGGACCCCCGAGCATGAGGACCGTGTGTCCCTCTATGCTGACGATATCCTTCTGTATCTCGCCTCCCCGCGTAAATCACTGATCGTCCTGATTGATGTTTTGCGTTCATTCGGTTGCAACTCAGGCCTGGTCATCAACTGGGCGAAATCCTGTGTATACGTGCTTTCCGGGGAGGCTCCGGCCCTACCACGGGACTGTCCGATCCAGATTGCCTCCCAAGGTTTTCGGTACCTGGGTATCTATATTACTCTTGACCCGGAGGCCCGCTATGAGCGGAATTTGTTACCCCCCCTCCGGCGTTTGAGGGAGGACGTGGTGCGCTGGCGGCGTCTGCCGCTCTCGCCGCTCGGCCGAGCGGCCTTGTTTAAAATGATGTCCCTGCCACGCTTCCTCTATGCCCTCCAGAATACTATGGATTTGGTCCCGGCACGCTATTTCCGTGAGGTGGAGGGCCTCCAGCGGCGCCTGTTCTGGGACGGGAGGCCGCGCATTGCTCTGGCTAAATTGACGCTCCCGTGGTACGATGGGGGGGTCGCCCTCCCTGACATTAAACGGTATTACTGGGCCTCCCAGCTAGCTGCAATTAATCATGGCCTTTACGGGCCCGCCTTGAACCCGGCATTTGAGATGGATAAGATGCTCCTGCCCGGTGGCGATTACAATCGAGCGCTCTACGCTGGCGCGCCCGACTCCCGTTTGACGGGACCGACGCGTGTCATGGTGCGTGTCTGGCACGCGGCTAATGCAGCTATGGGGTGGAAGGACCGTTTGACCCGGGCGTCACCGCTGTATGCGTCTGAGAGGTTGGGCTCCCTGTGGACGTCGAAGGGCTTCGAGAAGTGGGACACGATCGGAATCAGCACGGTGGGAGATCTCTGGACGAGGGGGGGATTCAAAACTTTTGAGACGCTGCAGGCGGAGTTCCAGCTGCAGGGCAGTGAGTACTTTCGGTACCTACAGGTCCGCCATGCGCTGGGCTCCGTCTTCCCGGATGTCGCATCCATTCCGGAGTCTTCCCCCCTGGAGGACAGGGTCCTAGATGGCCATGTCCCGGACAGCACGATCTCCCTCATGTACAAAAAACTGATCAACGATAGATCGTGCCTGCTTACTAGTCTCCGCGAGGCTTGGGTTGCCGACGGGCTGGAGCTGGACGATGAGGATTGGATTTCCGCGGTGGCCTCTCCGAAAGAGGTGGCCATCCCGGCTCGCCTTCGTTTCGTCCAGCTCAAGATCCTTCACCGGGTTTATGTGACGGGGCCACGGCTTCTGCGTATGGGTTTTGCTGGTGACGGAATGTGTAAGCGTGGCTGTGGTGCGTTGGCGACTTTCATGCATATACTGTGGGAGTGCCCGAAGGTGGAGCGATTCTGGCGTGGTGTGCATGAGGTCCTGCGTGTGGTGACGCGTGTTGCGCTGCTGCCTGAAGCGAGGAGATGCTTGCTGAATGTATGGGAACCGAATGACTATTCGGTCCCGCAGACGCGGTGGGTGACTCTGGGATACATGATAGCCAAGCGCGACATTGCTCAATTGTGGGGATCCCAGAGGCCCCCTGCGGTGTCGGCCTGGAAAGAGCATATGGATTGGTGTATGTTTCGTGAAAAGGTGGTGTATGTGGCGAGAGGTAAGCCTGGGGCGTGGGTGAAATTCTGGGGCCCCTGGAACGCCTACCGCGGGGGTATTTGTGAGCCACCACTGCTACCGGCTGCCTCGCCTGCTCCGTCTCCCTAGACGGCCCCCCTCCCTCAGCCGCGGGTGCGCGGTCCCCCAGTCCCTGATCTATTCCCATTCCCCTCTCCAGAGTTCTGCTGCTGGTTTGGATCCCCCACTTATGGAGCACGTGCTGTTATTTTGGATCGCGGGTTGCCTTGCGGGTGTGGTTTTTTGGTGTTGTTTTGTTTTAAGAAAAGGGAACCGTACTGTGGGCTTGGAGCTGTGTGGCCTGCACCATTGATTACTCCTGTTTCACTGCTTTGCACTGCCTAGAGACTTTTACTGTATGTGCGCAATATGTTTTTGTCATTCTAGCGGCCGGCCGGATGGTTGTAGGCCCATACCTGTAACTCTTACGAACTGCAATAAACGGTTTCAAAAAAAAAAAAAAAAAAAGAAGAATCAATATTACAGCACACAGTCTAGACCAGTTATTCCCCTACCTATTTTTAGTGCTTTAGTCCCACTGTCCAGCTCCAGTTATGGCAGCAGTGCTGGCTAATTGGTGCTAGCGAAAACTGAAAATGTACTTGTTTATGCATGCTTCGGTGGACTATGGAGGAGTGTGGTCATTCCTGGATCTCTTTATCTGGATATCAAGCAAATGGATCAGAACATTCCACAGCTGTGAATGGTATTTCGCCTCAATGTAGTTGGTATGACTTGGCCAGGGTCTACCACTGTTTTAGTCAAACTGGCCCCAATGTGGCTATGCCAGTAATTACTTTTAAAAAATATTGTGCATAAATTGGCATTAGGAGAGACGCGTGTGATAGCCTTTTACATATTATAGCAACGTTAAATTTCACAGGATATCTGAGCCATCAGGCCTTCTCCCCCTTGCCCGTTTCTTCACTTTAATCTCTTAACTAGGACACCTCATGGTCTACAGCTTTATCAGCATTCACTCAGTACTCACATTTTCCTGAGACATTTCAGATATTTTCAATTGTTTATTATTTTCCACTCTCCATCAGCTGTAGCCGTAGCCATAGCCTTCACCGTGAATGTGTACTGCCTTTATTGCTTCAGTAATTGCGTCGACTATCATGTCCACCTAAAAGTTCATTTGCACCACATATTTTCTTTCTTCCAGCGTTCCCCTTGTGGTTTAAATCATGCACCATTGTAATAACCCATTTCTCGCCTGTGGTCTTATTCTTCTAGAGATACTGGCTCCACTGGACACAATTCTCCAGAACAGCTGCTGCTGTTCGAACCAAGATGTCTTAAATAGGCATCTCCAAGGTGACCACTTTTGTTTTTGTTTTCCAAATTAAAAAGCTTAACAGGTTATTTATTACCTGTAAGAATTTACAACCACACACAAAATATTAAACAGGCCAAATAATTAATACCGAAAATGCACTATACTAATTCAATAGTGTCAGCGTCCAACATATGGACTGCAGAAAACATTGGGCTCATGAACTTTACCATTGAATCTATACTTTGAAGAGCTGAACAATTATGTGCTGACATCGAAGGCCACGCTGCGTAAACTAGGTCTATGGCCTGGATCTACAAGGTTTGGATTCCCAACCCATGGGTAAAGGGACACGGAGTTCAGTGCACCGAGGATGCGTAGTGAACTCCTACATATAGTGCAGACAATATTGTTCGGTAACATCACAGAAGATAAGAATTAAAAGCATCTAGGCTTGTCAACACCAGTGAACATGTTTAACATCACCATTTGTAGCCTTTAACTCCCTCACTGTTCTAACTTTGGGTGCTATGCTTGTTTTATACGATGTATAAATAATACATCTATTTCTCAAGTTTCAGAGGTGGTGCACATACCAGGGACAACAGGATTTGTTGTGTTTTTTAGAATAGCTTGCCAGCTATTTCGAGCACAAGGGCAAGGAGGTTCGGTCTGTGCGAGAACACAATCCTGGCACCAGTCAGTGAAGGCAGAATGTTTCACACAAACCAGGAGAGCCTTCCTGGAGCCCTCTTCAGATAAGGTGGAATCTGGTACTGTGCCCATCTGGATCCATGTCTGGGTCTGCCTCCAGGGGGAAGGTGCTCTCTGCCTCAGTGGGCACTTCATGTGGGTTTTATAGTATTGGCAACTGACCCTTATGCTACAATGGGGAATTTCCACTTAATTCCGGACATCACTGAAATAAACCAGTTTGACAGTTCAAGACAATCTGGTATAAACCAGTATGACCAAAGTACGTCAATGAGACTACATTGTTGACATTATACATTCACTGCCAGACCTTGAAACATAGATAACAGGATAAGAAGTAAATGGGTAGTGGAGGTTAACAATATCGCACCTCGTTTACGAAAAAGCAAAAAAGTGTATACTGTGGGTGAAATGGTAATCAGAAAAGAGCCACAGTCCTGTTGTGGTGCTATGATGGTTTGTCTCACCTTACTACCAAAGGTGTATAAACACGGTTGGGAAAAAACAGCGCGTGTTACAACATATCATATAAGTGAAACCAAAGCACTCTGGAGCAAGTCGAGCAACAAATATGATGTCCGAACAGTAAGGTCTTGTTTTAGAAACTACACGTTATTTGTTATGTGCTTGAGAACCTAAAACTAAGATAAAGAAGCCTAAAAGCAAGTGATTAAAATAAATATAACAGTAGAATTATGAAGGGGAACAGTCAATGTTTATGACATCCCTGGAATATCTCCTAAACTAAACAATCGCTAATCAACCACCGAATGTGTTTTTGCATGGTCTTCCTTACCATAACTTCATGACTCATTTACAACACAGAAGCCCAAGCTGGAAACGTGCATTATATGGATTAGCAGATCATCACTTGTACACGTTCAATAACACGTGTATTCAAGCTGAAATGGAAGGGGTTTCTGCACAAGAAAACATGATTTTTATGACACTCTCAATGTGTGCCCGCTAGGTGAGCCTCAGTCCTGTGAGTTGTGGCCAACAGTGGTGTTAGGACCAGTTTCCCTTTGATCTCCAGCAGTGAATTGGCCTCTTTCTAATGTTCTCCACAGTAGCAACCGAAACCTTTGCACTGTGCCCACTTGTAAATCCCAAGCAATCGAAAGATTGAAAATGAGTACCAACAAAAACACCCACTTGTATGTTGTGGGTGGGTTGTAAGCTCACAGAACAGTAAACAGTATGTCCTGCAGCAAAGCGCATGTGCTGCATAGGGAAGACCTGAAAAGCTCGGATTTGTTTCTGGGAAAGAAAATAAAATACAGCCAATGCCAGACCTTTTCTTCAAATGAAAGAATTCAGGGTGACTCAACTCTAAAAGAAAAAATAACTTGAAAGAGTCTGGGACTATTATAAATGCTAACAGACACTTGCTATCTGGAAACCTTCAAATAGCCTACAGAGGACTGTAATGTTTATATATTTCAACCTCTATACAATTTTTACTACAGCATCTCAATATTATTGTTAAATTAATGTTTTAAAATAGTTTAGGCAATCTGTTATCAGGTAAGAGTCATGGCTTTCAAGGGGAGAAACCTGCTCCCCTTGAAAACAGCCAAGAACAACCGCCCTCCTTTATGAACTTTAGATCCACGTAATATTATTTAATTTACAGAAAGTGTTGCCTCGGATCATGAGAATGAAATAGACATGCTTTTAAAAGAGGTGCACTTTGCATCTATGCCCTTCAAACACGGCAGCAACTGTAACAATTGTGAAACGTAGAAGATAGAGTTGTGAATCATTCTTATTAGCATCACACAAACTAGTTGGCACGGGATTCTAATACCAAAGCAGCTAAAAATTTAACTATTCCCTTCTCACAGCACAGAGCCGTCGACAACACTGTTCTCAAAACTCTCCTGCAGACCGGGGCCCAGCATTCCTGCATGAACATACACAAGAAGGGGGGAGCAATTCCTTCCTTAGGCATACCAACTCCTCCCCCTCTTCAAGGGTGCCAATGTCGACAAATAAAGAACACAATTGCCTTAACACAGTGATTTCGGATCAACACGTTCCGTAGACACAACAGATTGCGGATCCAAAGGCCAGCCTCTTGTTAAGTGAAGCTCTATGCAACCTTTCCACCCAGGGCCATGTAGCGAGATGCATCTTGGTGTAAAGGATGTAGAGTTTGCAAAAACTCTCAAAAGCACAGGAGAGTGCTGTAGCACTCAGGTGTTTCTAAGGAGCAAATGTACTCTTGGACATGCACAGGGGTGTGGAATTCCTATAGCCAGACTCCCTTGACATATTGTTCGCGGTCAAGGACACCAAGTTTTCATGTTTATTTTGTCCTTGGGACAAGTAGGAGCAACCACCTAAAGCACAAACCCTTTGGATGCCAGTTTACAGTAGTACATTATGGGTCAGGGAAGGGCATTGTCTGTAAGAAAGGTAATATTTGTGTCCAAACATTAATGTTGTTCGAACTTGTATTTATGGTTCATTAATACAAAGCCTTTCTTATTAGAGTGAGCACACTAAGGAAATGTTGTAAGCTCGGACTGCACTATTGACAGTGGTTCCAGTGTAAAAATGTGTACATGTGTACATGCGTTTAGAAAGTTTAACAATATGAGGCTACATACAATGCTCCCAGAATGCTTTATAATTAGATGCAAATATCTGCAGAAGCTTCAAAACAAGATTGATGATTCTTTGCTTTCAAAATAAAATGTTTACAAAAAATGCAAATAGGAAAAAAAACATTTTGCTAAACTGCTGTGAAACTGTAGGTTACATTTCTTTGAAGTATCATTTAGTAAAATGTGTTGATGCATGCTAGCATTTCCAAAAAATATTCATAAGGGAAAACCAGTGCAACCAGTTTCAACACGATTATGGAAAACATGAAAATAAATAAACGTAGCAAATGTAAATGTAGCCAAAAGCAATAACATTTGTTGGTCTCAAAAAGCACACATTGCCACAGAAGTCCCTGGCACTAAACAAATTTACTTTGTGAGCCAATATGCTCCTTGTGAAAGGGCGGAAGCCAGTCGATGGTTACATAGAGAGATAGAATTTTAATAAAAACAAAAGGTCTGGGTTAACTCCAGACCTAATTAGAGGCCCAATTCTCAAAGAAAGTTCCAAATTTGCACCCATGGTGTATGTCCTTGCATTAGTGCAGATTTATGGCTTTCATGAATTCACAAGAAGTTACAGAATTAGTCCAGGAAATCATACTAGAAAATATTTATGAACTGCTTTTTTGCACAAGCAAATATACAGGTATAGATGTGCTCATTCGAAAGTCTGTTAAGCATTTACATGTTCACTTCTTCTCCAACCACTTTCTTCTCAACCCTGGAAGAAGTTTTCCTTCTGCCACTGTCAGGAGTAAATTTCCAACCTTTCTCTGTATGGGCAAAGATTAGAAAAGAGCTGGAGAAAAAACCTAAAACATGCAATTTAGTAGGTTTGAACTGACTCAAAGGGGCATTCCAACTCTGTAACTACTGCTTAACGCTACCTCCAGCCCCAGTATGAAGAACTTTAGAAAGGTGGCAAAACAATGAAAGTACTAGAAATCAAACCCTACAATAGTGTGAGCCCTGGCATAATCAGAAAGGCTAATATCAGAGCTTTTATATAATGAGATTACTGCCATAACGTGTCGCTACACTATGTGGCACCAAAGGGACAAGTGGATTGTTTTACAGGACAAGTAGATTTTGGAAGCAACCTGTCTCAGGGCCAAGTAGATATTTGATTAAATTCCACACACCTGCATGCATGTGCCACTCGGAATTTCTGCAGCCCGTTGGAGTGGAAAAGAGTTACTCTTCCTTGTTTCATCATGGGTGGTATTTTATAGAAGGAAAAAAAATCGGGTGCCAAAAAGCATCTGGTTCTTGCAGACAAGTTACATTTTTGAGGGGACAGAACTTGTCAACAATTGTGCTGGTATGATGATACTCAAAAAGGAAAATATATTTCCATAATTGTGCAAGCACAGGCTAGAGACACTGCTCAAACCAGGGCACCCTATAAAATTGTAAGAATTAGGGTAGCCAGCGTACATGATGAAACAAGATGTAGGCTTATTCTTCAGTTTCAAGCAGAAGTCAAAGGTTACACGTAATATAAGTTGTAGGGTAGCAGCCCCACAGGGAGCAGCATCCCAGCTGCTCAGCCCACAAATTCCAACTGACATTCACTCAATCAGGCCCCCATGAACGTTCTATGACATCATACACACTATGGCTGAGCAGCAGCACACAGAATACAAAGGAAGAAATACATAGCAAGAAGTGCAAGATACCACACATCCCATTTAAAAGGCAGTAATGTAAAAGTACATGAAGCGAAGCCAATTATGTATGAGTACAAAGACATCAGGCAGTGATAAAGCAACCCCTGGGATTTTATCACAAATTTACACAAACTAAGATTACAAAATGAGGGCTGAGATTTTTTTATAGCACAAGGAAGGGCCCGATAACATAAAACCATAAGGACGCTATACAAACACTCATAGAGTAACAATCAGTGTACTGTAATGCGCATGAAACACTCCTCAGTGATCACTTTGTGGTCTGTTTCTCCATACATCCATATATTTTCAGTAGACGAGAAGATAGCCCATCTGAGCTTGGAGGAATCATCTGACACATTTTACTCACAAGCTCTCTCACACCTCCCTTCCCTCTTTCCCTAACTACAACCACACCAGGTACTCTGCACTACAACAAACCCAATGCGTCCATGCTCCACTCTTTAAAAAAAATACAAATTAGAAAAGTGCACTAGTTCCAGCTTGAGAGGCAGAGAGCGGCAGTGCTGCTTCAGTCCCCCCAGGTGAAGGAGAGCATGCTGGCTGTGAAAAATAAACTTACAGATCAGTCACCATGCTTAAAGTAGTATCACAAGCTGACCACTGATGTTTGCAACAAGTCAAACAGATATAAGAGACAGGATCGAACGGTGAAAGAAAACGTTTCACTCACCAATTAAGCCTCCTACCAGAAATGCCAGCACTTGAAAAACAAGTTGTACCATCTTTTGATGTGCAGTTTGTCAATGTTGTCGAGCATAAGGAGAGCATTTCCTGGAGTGGAAGCCTGGCTGGGTGATGAGTCAACTCAAAGGACTTTGTAAAACATCTCTAGCTAATGAAAAAGTAAACAAATGGCAGAGTCCATCTGGCGCACGACTTCACTCCAGCTTTATCCCATATCGTAAAAACCTCGGGAGAACAAGAAATGGGGATGAACGGATGGAGGGGGGAGATGGGACAGGCTGGGTGGGGGCTAAGATCAAACAGGGACAGGGTGAAGGGAAAGAAGTAATGAACGGGGAAGGTGGTTGAAAGGGAAAATGAACGGGATATTGGAGTTTCTGAAAGCACAAGCACTCATGTGGAGTGCTTTAAACAAATAAAAAAGTAGCTCCAGAAACAGGAGCAGAGGAAGGACACAGTACTTAGTCTATGCTACAGGGGAGGGAAATTGATATGACACACACGTCATGTGAAATAGAAAACAAGCAAATTTGAGCCACGCAGAAGCTAAACAGTGGTAAGCCTATAGGCAGGATGTAGCCCACTAGCTGTAAACAAAATGTCTCAAAGAGACAGAGTATGAGCTCTCTACGTGAGACCTAAAAGTTAAAGGGAACTACAAGCCTCTTCTGATCAACAGAAGACTCAACTTAAAAGCCCACTTCCAACAAACCAAGTTAAAAGCACCCATAAACTCACAAGTCATATTCCTAAAGAGATGCCTTTGCTTCACACATGAAGAACATACCATGCATTATCCCTATGAATCACACTAGACACACGCTCACTCAAACACAAAACAAAAATCAGGTGAGCCACACAGCCACTTTAGCATAGTGCACTCTCCACCCAAAGCGAAAAGTACTTCAACACACAGAAGAGCTCCCTGAAAATCTACTCAAACTATGCATTGTGCTTTAGGTATAGTTACATCAATACATACAATATGAACTTCTCAGCTGTGGAATAAGAAAAACCTATCAATAGTAACAGAGTAGAAAAGATTCCACCAATGTACTCACCCCTGCCTACAAATGCCTACAAAACACCGGACCCCAATACCTCAACGATAGAATCACCATCCACGTACCCAAAAGAAACCTCCGATCAGCGAACCTCACCAAGACCCCACACATCCGCAAAACCAAAGCAGGGGGAAGAGCCTTCTCCTACATCGCAGCCAAGACCTTGAACGAGCTCCCTATCAACATCAGACGCGCCCCCTCCCTGAACTCCTTCGGTAAGGCCCTCAAGTCCGGGCTCTTCGGCTAAACGTATCTGCTAACCCCCCACCCCCCCAGCGCCTTGAGACCCCCACGGGTGAGTAGCAGGCTTATAATTCCCTGATTTATTGAATGTCAGATTTGATGTTCGACCTGCCAGTAAAGGGGGAAAATGAAGAATCTGCACACGCAGCAATGCATCATAACACTACATTTTTGCAGTCTAAAAATACAAAACAGAACATATTGTGGATACATCCACTGAAGTACTTTGAGTACCGTGACACCCTCAATTAACTGCTAATATTTCTCTAGGTAAACACTTAAATACCAAACTAAACAACAATAATAACAGAGCATATCCACAAGATATAGAGCCCATGATATGCCCACACGATATACAGCGGTATCATAATACGCTCAAAACCCGAGAATGACGCTGTCTGGTAACAATATTCCAGGCCGGACATGTCAGTAACCCCACTGATTTAATCAGAGGTTACAAATGCTATTAAGGGTCCAAAATCCAGCATCATTCGTCGCCAAATTGTAGTATACTCTCCCCAACGAAGGTTCCTTCAATAAGTGTATGTATAAATGTAGGTGCAAGCTTAAGTTCCATATCTACGAAAGCCCACCAGGAGCTAGATGTTACTTTAAGCGCAGCCCTTTTCTTTACGAATTACCGCTCACGCTCTGCAAACACCTCGTACCAAGATGTGACTCGGTGGTCGTCATGAACTGTAGTTTGAGAGAAGGTTGTACTGGGAAAGGAAAGTTGATACAAGTTGTAGAGTTGGTGGGGGAGATCAGATATATCTAAGGAGGTATGAGAAGAGGGACGGCGTAGAAGCTGCAATGAAAGCACAAAAAACTCACCTAGACTGCCTGGCTGTGTAACACACCTGTGCGAGCGGATCTATATAAGAGCCCACTGTACGCACTCTTCCACTTCAGCACCTGGACAGAGCCGCCCAATAGAGGACACAGCCCTCTCTGATGGTGGAGCGTTCTCCTCCAGGCACGCGCTCATTGGATATCAGGCCGCAAGATACGTAACGTCACAGAGTCATACCAAGGCGTCGATTGGCCGGGCGAATGGAGTGAGGATCGTCAGACAGACCATCCCCGGCCAATCACGAGTGGGAACTGACTGAATGACTAACAGTATCAATATGAAAAGGAAAGAGAGAGATCCTTTGGTCAACGTTACGTTTGTGTTCGATATTTCCTACATCTAAGATGGCGTCCGTGTGGACTCTGTCTAGTGTTAAACAAGCATTTGCAAGGCAATAGGTCTCGCATTTATGTGAATTTGAGCTATTGGCATTGTAAATGACAACGCCTTTTTTATGTTTTGGGTTTTAAAACATAAATAAAAGGCATTGCCATTTACAATACTAATAGCTTAAACTCTCGCAAACGCGAGAACTATTGCATTGCAAATGCTTGTTTATCTTATCAGTGAGACTGTGCATGGGCATCCGCAGAAATTTTTCCAGGGGGGGGCGAACCTGGCAAATGAAGGGGCGTGGCTAATGTTAATCAATGGGGGCGGGGCTAAAATGGCAATCAGGATCGGGTAATGTTCAGGCCAACCTGAGAAAAACAAGCATTGGCATAGCCAATAGGTCTCGCCTTTGGGACCTTATGACTGACTCACTGACTGAAGAACTTATATAGCTCACTTTTGCCGAGGCGTCTTGGCGCTGGGTAAGTATGATGCCGGCAGTATAAGTATTTAGTTCTGCAGCAGGTCCCAAAGGCGAGACCAATTGGCTATGCCAATGCTTGTTGTTATATCTGGGCATGTTGAGAGGCTAGGGGACTGGGTCTCGATGTCTGGTTGGGAGCACAGCAATGACCTACTCAATTTGAATGCATAGGTAATACAACCGGAGGGGTGAAATGAAAGGTTCGCTACCAGGAATAACAGGAAGGTAGAAAGTTAGGCTGGTTAGAAAGATAAGGAGGGGTAGAGACAGGCATGGTGGTGAGGGGAGAAACAGATGCATGCTAGGAGAGCGCTGTGAGGGAGTGAGGCGAAATGGGAAGAGGTACTGAAAGGTGGGTTGGGTAAAGACCGTAGTAAGGCAAACAGAAGGGTAGCGAGGGGTGAAGGGTAGACAAAGAAGTGAGGTGTAGAAGAAAAAGATTCAGGAGCAGCGACAGGTAAATCAAAGCTGGAGAGGGGAGAATAACGCAGTCGTAGAACGTGAGGGGGCCAGGTAGAGAGAGGGAGAGGTGTGTCATAGACATGTAGAGACAGCTGATGAAGAGGGAATAATAAAGACTGAGGTAGACAGGTGAGGTAGAGGGGTGCGTTGATATAATGGAAGTGCAGAGATGTGCCACAGATGTTACTGAAGAGGAAAAGAAGTAGAGATATTGAGAAAGATGTAAGGCACTAAAAGAAGTAAGGGGGTGAACAGAGGTAGAACGAGTGGAAGGGGAGAGAACACGTAGAAGATGAATGGCAGGGTAAAATGAGCGATCAGGCAGTGAGTGTGAGGAGTGGGATACAGAGGCATATGTGGCAGTGAGCGTGATGTGCGGGGTACAGAGGGATATGTTGTGGCAGTGTGCACAAGGTGCGGGGTACAGAGGGATATGTTGTGGCAGTGCGCACAAGGTGCGGGGTACAGAGGGATATGTTGTGGCAGTTAGCGCAAGGTGTGGGGTACAGAGGGATATGTTGTGGCAGTTAGCGCAAGTTGTGGGGTACAGAGGGATATAAGGCAGTAAGCGCGGGCAGGGCCGGCTTAAGCGCTCGTGGCGCCCAGTGCGACAATGCTTTTTGGCACCCCCAATGACCACCTCCACTACAGGTTCTTCATAACCATCCTTTCACAGCGCCCCTCAAGCCTCCGTAACCATTCAGTCTCAGGTGCATTTAATTCATTTTATAGCGCCGCTCCTATCCGTGTAAGGTGTCAGAACACTTTACATTACACAGATTACATAGAGACAAACAATCATAAGTGTGTAAACAGTGCATAGGAAATGTTACATAAGTGAGAGGACAAGAAGGTGTAGGAGTCACAGGTCATCCGTACAGGTAGGCAGGATAGTTTAAGAGGGCTTGGCCAGGAGAATCAGAAACCTAGAATTTAAAACCTAGCACCATGGATGGGGGGTTCCCTTTATTAATAAGAATTGATTTCTACCCAAATTAACCCATTTTGCCACATTAGGATAATGAAAAGCTGGGGGGAAATCATAACGCTCTAGCCCATACCCTACAGTTTGCATGCATCTTTCATAACAGTTACTTGCTCACTGTTCCACATTAGGATTTTAACTCATAAAGAGTTATCAACAATATGGTCTCTCTGACAAAAGTGTGACCCACTAACCTATTTACATTACATTATACGCACTTTGTGAGCTGCACGTTCTTTGCAGCAAGCATAGTAACCCTCTGCGCTACCTTAGGATGAGTAGAAACTTCCATTACACAAAACTTCGATCTCTCCCTCTCTAAGAAGTGCATTAATCACTGCAGTCATTTAGACATTTTTATTGGTGGCTGAAAATTTCTAGGAGTCCAGGAAAGAAGCAGGTGCCTTTAAAATCATATTAGCGCCCCCTACACAAAGTCAGCACCCGGGGCGGTGGCACCGGTCGCACCGCCCTAGAGCCGGCCCTGAGCGCGGGGAGTGGGGTACAGGGGGATATGAGGCAGTGGGGAGTGGGGTGCAGGGGGATAGGAGGCAGTGAAACACAGGGTCAGCATGTCCTGCCAGACATGATAGGGTGCATACTGGCAGATAGATATGTTATTGACACGAGTCTGTGTACGTTTTGGTGGGATCTGAAATCTGGGCTATGGCGCAACCTCTTGCTCTCAAGCTACACTGTGTTAAAAGCAGTGCTTAATTTGAGCCGGTGCTTTCCGGTGCTCAGCACCGGAACTTATTTCACAGGGCCGGGGCTATGATTTCTGAACCTGCAGGTGGTCGTCTCAATATTAATTATTCCATTCCAAAATATAAAGTATAACATACCTTGCCATGGTGACTGGCTGGTATGTGTTCACAGGCAGGCATACACCGGTTCAGGCAGGCATGATTGTGTATCACCACGTTAGTGATGATGTCATCACACCTGTCACGAATTCAAGAAGTCATCGTCAAAAAATGGCTTGCGTTCGATTCCCCGAGTCTGTTGCACCCTGCCATTGCCTGAGCCTCCCATTGGCTAATTGTAGGTGGGGGCTAGCTCATGACGGATTTCAGGCAAGGAAGCTCCGAGAGCTCATTTGGAACTTGGGAGTGAGGTCGCGAGGAAGAATAAACTAAATTAAGTGTGCATTTTCAAATTGCTTCGTGACCAGAGTGGTATAGATGGCAGCCCTACATTGCTGCTATCCGCAACGTGCTCAATACGGCTGTGGCCGAGTACAACTTTTGTGCGCCATGGAGTCACCTGTTTGTGCGCTGCCCCCCAGCATGCTAATTGTTCAGCGCGTGAGTCCAGCAGGCGCCACAGCCATACACACCGGCATTGGCGGCATTACGGTCGGGGACAATGCTTGTGCTGTAGCAGTCAGGGTCACAGCAAGCTCAGCATTGGATGCCGATGCCGTTGTCACCCCTGGACCTACTAATTGCAGGAGGCACTAGCAGTGACCTAACCTGCTGTGCTGGAGCAGCCGCCTGCTCCGCAATGCACTGATTAATATGTGCAAAAAAGCATTTTATTTTGGTGTGCATTTCTTTTTTTTGCACTCGTGTCGGTTTAGATAAAGAATTAAAATACATGTCACCATGCCCTTCTTTAGGAATGACAAAATAGCAGGGACATGTACAGGCTAGAGACAGGGCTGAGAGCACTAGTAAAGATGAGAGAGAGCAAGAGCAATGAGGGGAAAGAAACAAGGAGAAGAGAGGGATAAAACACAGCAGAGTAGAAGAAAAGGAGGAGAGAAAATCAGATACAGAGAGAAAGAGAAGGCAGACATGGTGCGCAGCAGACCGTGATAGAAGGGAGAAGATAGATTGAAAGGATGTAGAGGACAGGACATGGCAGAGAGAAAAAAAGAGCAGAGAAAGGATAAAACGGAGATACAGCTAATCACTGCTAGAAGAGTGAAAGTAAAGAGCCAAGATCGAGGGGAGAGAAAGCAGAATATGGATAAAAAGGAAGATGAAAACGGGCATGGGTAGAATGCATAAGGAATAGAGGGCAAATCAGAAATACAGGGAAGTAGGTAACACACCAGGTGTGACAAAGACGATAGAAAATGATTAGAGAGGTGAGAGGATAGACTCTTAGAGAAAAGACCTATGGGACAAACATCAGAGCATGGTTAGAAGATAGACTGAGGCAGTGCTAGTGTTGAAGGTGGGGCACACCAGAGATAGAAGTGGGCTATGGCCTCCTTTGAAACATTTTCGGCACCGGCACTTCTGCTTTTGCAAATTAAGCACTGGTTAAAAGGAGGTCTTTGTGTCCAGACCTAACCACTCGTGCTTGTGGCGTGCAGCTCAAACTGGCCATTGTCATTCTGTTTGTGATAATCAGCCACAGACAGCATGACAATGGGCGGGAGGGGCTGCGTGGAGGAGTGCGAGGCGCCCGATCAGGGAGTTGAGGCCTCTGGCAGGGAACAGCTCTGCTCCCTGCAGGGCCCGTAATTACGGACAAAAGGCGTCCGTAAAAGCATGGATGGCCGCAAGGGGGGCAAGGAGGAGCACTCCAGGGGGGGGCAAGCGCCCCTCCTTGCCCCCCCCCCCCCTGCGGACGCCCATGAGACTGTGTCAAACTGTCCTCCTGCGGGAATGCTTTTATAAGTTATTATCTATTCAGAGAGGGCGGGGAGGTGCCATGATGGGTTGGGAGATGGTAAACTAGGTGGGCTACAAACCCTGGTAGACCGTACATGATTCACCAAGGTGTCATATGGTTATATGCACCAGGCTGCCAGGGCACTCGAGGGCCCACCCGCATAATACACTGCTTAGCAACTGCATTTTTACCTGACATGCCCGTACAGTACCTGAGAATTGTGCTGAAGGGAGAATCATGGCGTCTCTTTACATTTTACGGAGATTGCAGTAAATGCCAGGATGGCATAGTTATTAAAGCGCTATATGCCACCTTAGTGGGCCTTCACGGTGCTTTAGAACCTTGCTGGAGAATTTACACAGCTTTCAACACAACTGGATTGTACCAGTTGCAATTAAACAAAGAATAAAAGGGATTAAAACGAGAAAGATGAATACATTAAAACAAGTAAATACATTTCAGTACACAGTGGTGCTCTAATAGCTCTCCAGTACCTAGGCTTCCTACGGTGGTTTGAAATAGACCAATGACTTCACATGTTTATGTTTGTCAGACAAGTTAGAGAACAAAACTATGTCTCTGTCTTTAAGTCTAACAAAAGCACAATAATCTTTAAAAATAAAATGGTAGTACGGGGGAGGAGCCTAGCGCTTGACCAAGATGGCCGCGTGAGCTTAGAGCTCCCGAGACCCTCGCGCCCTCCGTCGACTATCCTGACTCTAATCCTGATGGTATGCATGGCACCGTGTTGCTGAGTTGTCAGGGAGGCGATTGATGCTACCCGCGGTCGGATCGCCCATCGGGAACCGGACTTATGACTGGCGAAAGATTGCGGCCTAACTCCCGGAGATGCCAGGGGCTAGAGTTGGCAGGATGCCCGACTCCTAGTTGATCAACAACGGCCTGGTGAGGTGTGAACTACCGGACGGAGGCCCTCGCTCTTTCACTTTCGGTTTCGTTCCCTTTGTCTGCCCGGACACTGTAGTGCTCAGGGTGGCTCTAAAACCCCAGGGACGCTCGGTGGGCTACTTTGGCAGAACAAGGCGGACCTGCTCACTCTTTATACCTCTCTCTGAGAGGGGACGGTCCTCACTGCATTGGACTGCCTGGAGTCCATTATGTCGGGCAAGGCAGAAGGAGATCGGCTGAAGACTAAGTCCACCAGGCGGGGAACGTACTCCCAAGTCAACAGTATGGACCGCTACGCCCTCCTGAAGACATCGCCGAGTGGATCGAGCCAGGCGCCGGATGCCCAGAAGGAGGACTCGCCTGGGACCCCGGAGCTCTCCCTGCAGGATGTCATGGGCGCGCTTGATGGGATGCAGACCTCGATGGGGAGGCAATTCGAGGCCCTGGCGCATAAGGTGGACGCCATCCTGGTGGATGTCAACTTGATCCGCTCGGACCTGGGCAAGACAAACGAGCGCGTTAAGGACCTGGACCACAAGACCACGGGCCTCACTGATGAGGTTGCGGACCTGCAGAATGAGGTCCGGAAGCTGAGGGCCGAGAGTGACCTCGCCGCCCGCCGGCTGGAGGACTTCGAGAGCCGGTCCAGGCGCAACAACGTGCGCGTAATCGGGGTCCCGGAGTCCTCGGATGAGGCTTCGGCGGACCTGCTTGTGGAAGATTTGGTCCTCAATCATCTGAAGCCTAAGGGCCTTGGGAAGTTTTTTGCGGTGGAAAGGGCCCATAGGGTGCCGGGCGGACGGCCCAAGGCGGGTGCCCCGCCGCGGCCGATTTTCGCCCGGCTCTTTCATTTTCGAGATCGGGACGCTATCCTGCAAGCTTCGAGGGTGACGGGCCCAGTCCCCTTCCAGAATGCGTCGGTGAATTTTTACCCGGACTTTACCCAGCAGGTGCAGAGACAGCGACAGAGCTTTCTGGGGGTGAAGCGAAGGCTTCGGGAGCGGGACCTAAAGTATGCCATGCTTTTCCCCGCCAGACTACGGGTGGTGCATGAAGATCGGACATTCTTTTTTGACTCTCCTGTTATGGCCGATGAATGGCTGGACGCTTTGCCCCGGCGCCGGACCGGGGACGACACAGCTGAGCATGGAGACAGTGGCCGGGATGGACAGGGCTGATAACTCAAAGCCGGCCTGACTTGATTTGACCATATTTGAAGATTTGAATAGAGTGCAGTAACAGTAACTGTGGAGGGTTGCGGGAGGACGAGGGGTGCTCTTTTCCTCCCTTGGGGTACTTTTTGTAGATTTTTTTTTTTGTAGGGCGACAGGCACACTGCAAGTTGGGGGGGCTTTTTAAGCTGCAGCAGGGGTGCAGGGTGGGGGGAGTTACGGGGAGTTTGAGTTTGTTGTTGGGGGGTTTATTTCTGCAAGGCATGATGATTATCCTCAGGGCTATTCCACGGCGGCGCCTCGGGTGTGGGGTGGGCCTCTTTCCGTTTGAGGATGGGGGGTAGAGGCCTAAGTGTTATAAGCTGGAATGTTAATGGTTTGGGGGATCGCATTAAGAGGGGGATTGTTTTGCAATTTCTGAAACGCTCAATGCCAGACGTTGTACTGCTGCAGGAGACGCACCTCATAGGCAATACGTGCTATGCCCTGAATAGGAAGGGGTATAAATTCATTGCACACTCGGGATTCTCTTCTGGGTCCAGGGGGGTGGGCATCCTCGTTAGAGTATCGCTGCCTTTTGAGGTGGACTCCACCATTGTTGACGATAGGGGGAGGTTTGTGGCGGTGGCGGGGCGGTGGGAAGGAAGGACCTTGGTTTTGGTTTCGGTTTATATCCCGCCGGCCCTGCAGGCCTCCACATTTGCTGAATTGGGCAGGGCTTTGCTGACTCTCCCGGGGGGCATGCTGGTAGTGGGGGGGGATTTCAACGCTGTGGGTTCCGGACTGCTGGATAGATACCCGCCCAGGGACACAGGGGGGGCTCAGAAATGGCTTCCAGACCTCCTAGACACGTTTGGCCTGATAGACTGCTGGAGGCTCCGGCACCCCACACAGAGTCAATACACGTTTCACTCCGGGGCGCATGGTAGCCTCTCCAGGATTGACTACCTGCTCACTCTGGCCGCACATGCCTCGTTGATATCCGAGGCGAGGCACATGGCACGTGGTATCTCTGATCACTCGCCAGTGTGGATCCGGCTGGATCTAGGTCGGGAGGGAGGAGGGAGGGTGGCCCCCATTAACCCTTGGTATTTCCGAGACCCCAAGATGCGCAGCGCCCTGGTAAAGAAGGTAGATAATTACTTTAAGGACAATCTGGGATCCGTGGACTCGGCGATCTCGCTGTGGGAAGCTTTTAAGACCGTGCTTCGGGGGGAGGCCCTCTCCCTGGTGGTGACCGCCAAGAATCGGAGGGATTGCGAAGTGCGGCGAGTAGAGGAGGAGATTGCGGCCCTTGAAGGGGATATGGAGGAGGAGGTCACAGAGTCCTCATTGCATGAGCTTTGCTTGAAGCAGGCGGAGTATAGGGACCTGGTGACGGACGCCGCCAAGACCCTCAGCAGGGAACAACAGGGCCGTCTGTATGATGTTGGAGATAAGGCAGGGAAACTCCTGGCGTGGCTGGACAGGAAGGAACGGGTCAATAGAGTGGTGCCAGAGTTGATTGGAGAGGGGGGAGAGGCGATTGTGGAACCTGAAGGGATTGTGGAGTGTTTCGCGGAGTATTTTCATAGGGTTTATTCCTCTGTGTCGGACAGGCCGCCCGAGGACTCGTCTGATCTCCTCCGTGATATCGAGTTGCCCTGCCTCTCGGACATAGATAGGGACGATTTGGATGGCGACATCACGGTTGACGAGGTGACGGGGGCGATTCGCGCGTTGAATTCGGGTAAGGCCTCTGGACCGAACGGACTGCCGATCGATCTGTACAAACTGTTCCCGGATAGGGTCGCCCCTCACCTGCGCGCCATGTTTTTGGAGGCGCGGGGAGATGGGATCCTTCCGTTGGATCAGCGGCTGGCGTCGATCGTGGTCATACACAAAGAGGGTAAACCCCGAGATAGATGCGCCTCCTATCGGCCCATTTCACTCCTCAACGCTGAGCCGAAAATTCTGGCCAAACTCCTGGCTACCCGTCTGATTAGGGTACTTGGCGATCTGGTCCACCCGGATCAATCTGGCTTTATCCCGCACCGAAACACAGAATTGAACCTTAGGCGTCTTCATGGCGTCATCGCCAGGGCGGGCACGCTGCGTGAACCGGCTGTTGTGGCATCTCTCGATGCCACGATGGCCTTTGACACGGTGGAGTGGGCATATTTATGGGCCGTGCTGGCCAAGTTTGGTTTCGGTCGCGGGTTTGTGAGTTGGGTCCGGTTGCTGTACGAGGGGCCACTAGCGAATGTTGTGGTGAATGGTCGGGCATCTGCTCCGTTTCAGCTTGGAAGGGGTACTCGGCAGGGCTGCCCCCTGTCGCCTCTGTTGTTCGCCCTCGCCCTTGAACCGTTGGCTGCGTGGATACGTTGGCACCCGGATATACGGGGCCTTCGGTGGTCGCCTGATCACGAGGACCGTATTTCGCTTTATGCCGACGATATCCTGCTGTATCTTGCCTCACCAAAGAAGTCACTTATAGTGGTCTGTGACGTACTCGCATCGTTCGGTAGGAACTCGGGGCTTGTGATTAATTGGGGCAAATCGTACTTGTACGTTCTTAGTGGCGAGGTCCCACCGATCCCTAGAACATGTTCGATACAGGTTGCCCAGCAAGGTTTTGTGTATTTGGGGATTTTCATATCCATGGATCCTGTTGTGCGCTATGAGAGGAACCTGCTCCCCCCCTTGGCACGCTTGAGGCGAGATGTTGAAGGTTGGCGGAGGCTGCCGCTCTCCCTTGTTGGGCGTGCGGCCCTGTTCAAAATGATGTCTCTTCCCCGCTTCCTCTACGCCCTCCAGAACACCTTGGACTGGGTACCGGCTAAATACTTTCGGGAGGTCGAAGGCCTCCAAAGGACGTTGCTGTGGGATGGGCGGCCGCGAATAGCTATTTCAAAGTTGACGCTCCCATGGTACGATGGGGGCATTGCGCTCCCAGACATCCGACGGTACTACTGGGCCACGCAGTTGAGCGCGATCAACCATGGGTTTTACGGCCCTGCCCTCAGCCCTGGGTATGCCATGGATAGGTGGCTGCTGCGCGGCGGCAACTACTACAGGGCGTTGTATTCGCGGTCCCTAGACTCGTCCCTCACGGGGCCCACAGGTGTGGCGGTGCGCGTATGGAAGATGGCGACCGACTCGCTGGGCTGGAAGGACAGGCTAACCCTCGCTACCCCATTGTTTGAATCGGAAAGGTTGGGAAGACTCTGGCATACGAAGGGCTTTGATAAGTGGGATCTGATAGGGATATCCAAGGTGGGGGATGTGCTGCATAAGGGGAGGGTGAAGTCTTTCGAGGAGTTGCAGACTGAGTTTGAGCTAGGGCCTTCAGAGTATTTTAGGTATATCCAGCTGCGTCACGCCCTTCGATCAGTCCTAGTGGAGGGTGAGAAGGTGCCGGAGTCCTCTCCCCTTGAGGACCGAGTCCTTGATGGTCATATGCCCGAGAGCACGATTTCGCTCATATATAAGAAGTTGATAAACGTCCGGGCAGACTTGCTATTGGGGCTGAGAGAACAGTGGACCAGGGATGGACTCGAGTTGGATAATGAGGACTGGCAGTCAGCGGTTTCTTCGCCTAAGGAGGTTGCGATCCCGTCGCGTCTGAGGCTGGTGCAGCTTAAAATACTGCACCGGGTGTATGTTACGGGGCCAAGGCTGGTCCACATGGGATTCTCGGAGGATGGCCTGTGCAGAAGGGGATGTGGTATGGTGGGTACTTTCCTGCATATCATTTGGGAATGTGGGGTCATTGTGGAGTTCTGGAGGAGAGTCCATGCAGTTATGGGGGAGGTGACGGGCATTGTGGTACAGCCGGAGGCGCGGTGTTGCCTCCTGAACGTTTGGGGGCCCACTGATCTCGATGAGGCACAGACCCAATGGGTGACTCTGGGTAACATGGTGGCTAAGAGGGATATCGCGCGATTATGGGGCTCCTCGGGTCCCCCTACACTGACCGCGTGGAAGGAGAACATGGATTGGAGCATGTTCAGGGAGAAGACGGTCTACTGCTCTAGAGGTCGCCCCCGGAAGTGGCATGCCATCTGGGGGCGGTGGAACCAATACAGGGGGGGAATATGTCTTGCCCCGGATCTGGAACCTCCCGAGGAACAGCTTTCCCCCTGACCTACCTTCCAGCACAGTTTGGTTTTGGTACCTGTTCTGGGCCTCTGCTGTTCCCCTTCTTCCTCCACACACAGTCTTATACTTAGTAGATGAGTGGGGTCCTGCCTCCCCTGGGGGCTTTCGCCATGGGATTTCAATGTTCTGCCTTGCTGGGGTTTGTTGTGTGTTTTTTCTGTGTTTATTTAAAATTGGACCTTTGCATTACTCTTCGTACTGTATCAGGGACGCATTACTGTATCTAACTTGCAATGCTGCTGAACCTTCGGGCTGTCGGCTGAATAGCTGTGTCCTGAATTTCGAAATAAAGCTTTTCAAAAAAAAAAAAAAAAAAAAAAAAATAAAATAAAATGGTGCTGTTTCCCATTTCGAAGCACTGGCTATTCTGACTGGAATGAAAGTGGGACCACAGGGATTCGGTGGCACCATGTTAATTGGCTTTCGCACAGCTGTGAAGCTGCCAGCTGTGACTTTAAGACTACCTCTCAGACAGCTGATGCTCCACACGAAGCAGAAAACAGGAGATTTTACCCAATATTAAAAGGAGTAAGTTCTCGAGGCAGCTTTTGCTGTTTTTACCCCAGCCTTTGAGTCAGCCTAAAAGCGGATGAATATAGTGTGTTTTCATTAGGCGAGACTGTGCTTTAAATAACCATCAGTGAGTGCGCTTCATCCATCCAGAAACCAGTGTACAATTCACAGCGCCTGCAATAAAGGGCCGACTGCTTTCCAGATGGGAACTCGTCAACTAATCTAACGCAACACCCTCACAACACCCTCTCTCTGGAGGTGCCGACGGAACCATGATCGCATATCCCAACAGCATTAAACACTACAAAGGACAAAAGCAATAAGAAAAGTTTTGGGTTACAACTCCCGGCTAAAACGGCATCTGCAAAATACATTAACAAGCAATCACAAATCTGTAACCAAAACAAAAAGTGGGTCTTCCATGATAAACACAGCCAGAAAATCTAACAAAATTGAGGGGGGCTTGGTGTGCTATCAGCGAACGTGGGCTGCAGTTCTTCAGTATCGATTTCTGTGCATAGCCATATTCTCCTGGCCCGGTCACCTTCCTCCATGAAAATACGATACATGTCAACAGGTGGCCCAGTGTTGTGGGGAGACTTTAAGCCTGTCTGGTGTTGTAGCCTTCGGCACCAAGCATGGTGGGACTTTTAGTTTCACTCCATCCACTGCACGTGTGGCCTACAAGTCTCAGGTTGCACATGTAGTTGGTTCAAAAGCCCGGTCAGGCTCAAAGTCAGAGGTCCGTTATTACCTTTAATACCTTTATTACCTTTAATAGCCTGTTAATGGTCTGACACTGGGGGGTGGGGGTAGGGGGTCTTTTCTCCCACCTAGAGGTAGCCAGAAAGTGGATCGCACTCACCAATAAAGTGTAAAAAAAAAATGAAACAAAGCACAGTGTCCCTGAACCGGGCGCCACGCTAAACATTCTAGTTAAAAAAATGTATATAAAAATGTGCCTACCGACTAATGAAGGAGACAATGTAACGTCTCAAGAAAAAGATCCAGCCCTGATGGGTGGGCACAAAAGGAGACAGGGCGGTAACAAGGAGGGACTAAGAAGCCTCATTATCATTCGAAAGCCAGCATTTACCAAAGACAATGCCACCAGCCAATGAAAAGTATGGACGGGGCTTCCAAGGCACTTCCACAACTAACCCTACTACAATATGCCTTGCAGAGCGAGCAGCGCATGCGCTGCAACGCTAGGCTCGACCTAAAAATGTCTCTGCTTCCGTGTCTCTCGTTATATATGGGGTGTGCCGAGGATAACGCTTGGAGAATGTGCACGCATCCTGTGTTTTGACAACTTGATTGATGTTTGGTCGTTCAATGGGCATTGGGAGAGGCAGGCGGTAACACTTTGATAAATTGATGTTAACGGAGATTCAATATCAGGATTCTGTCAGCACGTTTTAATTTAATCTCAGGCATTTCGTCTTCCGAAAATCATGTACAAGAGAGTACACATAATGTAAAGTAATCTCGAAGCAAGGTAGATCCGCACTATAAGGATGTTGGATTAAATAAAGACACCCTTCATAGGTTGCTTCTCAAAAGTTATCAGAGTAAATAGGCCTGGTTTTAAAAAAAATAATAATAAACGGCGTCTTTTTGATTATATGAGTCATAGCTGTCAAGGTTTCAGATGGCTTATGTGTGACATTTGCATAATTTCAGTGTAATAAGTGACATTCAACAACTATGACTGACACTTTCTAGCGAGCAAACTCAAGCAATGTAGACAAGGGAAACATAAATATCAGAGATTACACCAATTTAAGCAACGAGAAGCTCTAAGAAAGCCTTAAAACTGTTGCAAAGCACCAGAAATGGAAGGGCAGTGTGACCCGACTATACAAAACAGGAATGTGAGAGGCCATACTGCATGAAAATGAGTCTCATCGTCCATTACCCCCGCTCACCCTACCTCCCCACAAAAACATGATAGATCTTCCATGGTGGACTTAAGCAGAAGCTATTCCTCCCTCTGCATGAACTGTTCATACTGTGCTGAGAAGCCCCTGCACCAACCGAGGCAAACCACAATAACAAATGCTACTCTGGAGCTCTGCTGTCTCATGCAGGCCTCTGTGCCAGCAAGCATTGCTTATCACAATACAATATGATTGCTTCCTGGATAATGTTTTTGCGGTGGGCGGGTTGTGTAGCTTTTAGCACAACTTATCCCACAACAAGAGACTGTTCACACATCATGCAAACATTGTACATCAGGCCCAACCTCTCTCCTGCAAAGCTTATCTTAGACAGATCAATTTGTTAACAGTTAATGAGGAAATGTGCCACATAAATTGTCCGAAAAGTAATAATTTTCCAAAAGAAGTAGCAAAGTGGAAATATTTGCAATTCTTGGCAAGACGTTAGATTTTCAACAGCCCTACACAAAGGCTCTGAAAAATCCCTTTACAACTGCACGCATAGCTGCTTGGAACATTAGTATCACACAAAAACCTTGTTGTAAAGGCTGTTTCCCATGAGAGAAGTGTGTGCTGTTCCTCTTCTAAAGCCACCGCCCCGTTTCTTATTTTTTGCAGTAGGGAAAGCTGTACTACTACTGTCCATGTTGCACCTTTGTTGTGTTGTAAAGCTCAATTTGAAACTTTCCTCTACCCAAAAGGCAAAACCATTCATATTGCCAATTCTCATTTTAATGCATAATGAGAATGAAAGAGTGAACCCTCACAAAGTATGTAAGCAGAGTTTACTTTTAGTTTTATGTGTGAAACAAGCACTTACATTATGAAATGGCCTAGATGACTTTGTAGCATTTTTAAACATACCTGACAGGTGGTTATGCATCATATGTAACACCTTCAGCAAGTTCAGGCATTTGACCAAACATCACTTTTCATTCTGGAACTTTGATTCCATACAAAAAAGTGTCAAGGCAAAATTACAAGCCCCACAATGCAATATGCTGAATGCAGATATATCTTAGTTCAAATGACACAGTGGTGAAATGTAAAATTCCATTTTATTCCTGACTTTCTGTCTTTTTTCTTGTGAGTTAAACAGCTCAGTGAGTGAGAGGGCAGACATAGCCTTTCAAATAAAAATAGG
This sequence comes from Triturus cristatus, assembly GCF_964204655.1. NCBI lineage: Eukaryota > Metazoa > Chordata > Amphibia > Caudata > Salamandridae > Triturus > Triturus cristatus. The sequence continues at coordinate 608,815,284 of NC_140582.1, read as the reverse complement.
CACAGTTCACTGCTAATGGGCTAGCATTAACACTCCTTTGGGGAAAACGAGCAGACAAAAAGACATTGTTTACCAGAACAATGCAAGCAACAGAGACACTATGAAATGAAACATAATGTGCTGACATTCTGCAGGTGCTGCCTCGCGAGGTCCGACAGTGATGCGTGACCCTATACTAAAATGCATTCTCACACATTTTTGGCTCCTCTGAAAATTGCTCAAGGTTCTTTGACTTCAGCATGCCTCATTTGGTTTAATCATTCTGCACTGCCACAGGCAGAGAGAGCTGGACTCAGAGCAGAAGTGAAACCTGCTCTGGACCAGTCCTTGTTACAATTGTTGTGTCCTGCTGGACACGTTCTAGTGTCTCAGCAGACACAGAGTTTGTTAACCACTCACTTGGGGGAGTGGGCACACATGCACCCCACACCCATCCATCACAGGCGTCATGAGTGACGTGAGCCTGTTAATAATAGGGCCCGGGTGCACGTGCTCATGGCCAGTTAAGCAACTACCACCCAGTGACTGTGTGCATTATTTAGTAGCATGTGGGCCTCGGGCCCACAACACAACATTGGCGACGAGAGGGTCTGACCCTGCGTGCCAGCTGGCCGTCGCGCTGTTGTGCCCAGTGCAGGAATCCTAGCCCGAGCTACCCCTACTGCCAGCATGACTACGAATATGGCAGACCTCCAGCGAGGCCTAGGCAAGAGTGGCTGCCTTCTGCCGTACGGACCAACTCTAGACAAGAGTGAACCGTACGAAAATAAGGTGGTACTGCAACCAGCACCGAGCGCCCTGAACGCTACGAGTTCCTACATGCTGCTAACCCACAACTTGCCATAGCACCCCTCAAAATGTGGTGTTCATAATGTTGACTCTCCTGCGACTCCAGCTACATACAGAGGGCTGCTGACAATAAACGCCCAAGTAAGCGATTAGGGCCATTGGTGTGTAAAAGTTAAGCTGCCCTGCTGCCCAGCGTGATGGCCGCAGGGCCCCCATTTACCTCGTCGGAGTGCTGGCGGCAGCGAGGGTAGCCTCTCCACTACACTGCATGTGAGTGCTGCATGCCCGCAGTTCTAAGACAGACAGCCGGGGCAGGAAAAGAACAGTGCTGCAGTGCCACATAGTGGCCATTCAAGTTACCGCACCTGAACACAGCACACAGCCTTAAATATAGAGACCCCCAAATGAACACTACAGTGGTGCACAAAGGTGTCCTGCTGCCCAGTGTGACATAGCAGAAAGTGCCTGTGACCTTATCTCACACAACGGTCCCATGACAAGATTAGAGATGCCCCTCAGTACCATCACACAAACAGCCTTGCAGTTGCTGCATTAAACAGAAAGCTGTTGGGCAGACACATGTACCTGCAGGTAGAAAACTGCTCTCCATCTCCCATACTGCAGCAACAGACTGTACACCCCAGTGAGAGAGCACCACACGCTGCCTGTATTTCTAGAGAGGCACCTCGGAAAGAGACTGTACACTACCGCACCGAAGCCCCAAGCAGCAAGAGAGTGCTGACCCCCAGCAGGGAACTGCAAAGAGCACAAAGCTAATCTATCCAAGAACACCGTCAAGTGGCCAAGCTTAGCCCAGCACACCAAATGGGACCAATGGCACCAAGCATGGAAAGAAGAGCGAGCCTACAGGGAACCAGCCATGGGCACCCTCAAAGAGACAATGCATGCCAGAGGCACTGCGCACCGCCAGAGCTCCACAGAGCTAAGAGGACGGAAAGACCTAGCGTGGCCCAAATGCAATGAGGAGAGCCTCTACATCTCCACTGCACCAGTGAAACCCCACAGTGGGCCAGAGATAAGCAGGGGAGTGCCCCAACACTGCCGTAAGACTACGACATACATCTGCCCATTACTGCACGTCCATAAGTGTCAAGCTGCCACCACTGTAACATGGACAAGAGAATGTGGCACGACGCCACATCATGGAAGAAGAGAAGTGTCCTCCCCCACACTGCCTCAAGACGGAGTCACTGGCGACCCAAGACAGGCAAGAAAAGAGTCTCACACTCCATGTACTAATCTGCCACCACCCCATGTTCCTTCAAAGACACGCACCACATGGCTGGATGCCACTTCGCACCTGAAGCAAGCAGCACGTCACGCAAAGTGACCAAGCATGGCTGAAAGGAGGCAGAATTGAATGCCATGACTGCGCAGCCTCGAGGCACAAGCATGACGCCCTTGAGCAAAGAAAGTAACTGCCACCCTGGCACCGGGAGGCTCCCTGGAGAAGAAACACAGAAGTCAAGTGACTGTGCGTCACTCAGCACCCAGGAAGAAGAAGAGAGAATGGCAACTGGACGTCCCACCCGCATGGTTCAAAGACCGCTAAAGTTGATAGGCCCAGTTGGCCTGATTGGAGAAGGTGCATGCGACTGCACCAGGAAGAAGAGTCGACAAAAAGAGTGACAATCCTGTCACCATGAAGAGCTGGACAAACACAGGTGTGCTAAGGAAAACAAGAGGAGAAGCACGAGGTCTCATAGCACCACAAGCCAAGAGCACACCCAGAGACACCAGACAGCCACCAAGGCGGAACAACATCTCTGGAGACAGGCCTCTGGGAGATCCAAACGTAAGCCGCAGCAAGCACGAACTTCGTCTCTCCCCAACGCTTCCCAGTGGGACCGTCCATCCCCAAGTGTCGGCAGTCGAAGTCGGACCGCAGATGCCAGAGGTAAAAGAACAGCTGCAGCAAGGCAGAGACATGTAGCTGCGACGTCCCTCCAGAAACCTCCTCTCCGAGAAGATCGTCACCATCTGTCGTCCTGGCCCAATGGCAACTACATCATTATTGCCACGTGCATGTCACCGCACTCAGCAGGAAAGGTGGAAGTGTGACTGGATGGTCTACCCTACGAATAAGACAACCGACCAAGTTCCGGAGGGGAAGTCGTGAGTGGCCGGGCTGGACGCTGAAGAGAACCCGAGCTGCTAAAGGAGCGCATCACGACACACCAACAGCCAGTGGAAGGGGTGACAACCAGAGAATGAACTGGGGACCGCCCAGCGGGAGACCAGGAGTAAGCTTCAAGCCTGCGCAAACAGAGTCTCATGCCTCACGTTTCTCAGCGTGTTCATCACTCCACTGTCACCAACGTCTGTAGCCCAAGAAGTCCAAGTGCACGGGTGTTACTGCCTCCCCAAAGAAAATGGAGGCGCCTGGCCACCCCCTACCTCAGGTGAACGACTCAAGACTGAAGGCCAGCAACCATCAAGGCAAGCCATCACCAACTGTTGTCCTGATTCACCACCGACTAGCAATGCCATCACGCCAGTCCTCGTCAAATGTGTCAAAGACTTCCATCTCGAGTACCAATAGACTGGAGTCCTACACTGTTGCTTAACCAGCTGACAAGAAGATCACCTGCTAACCTGTCTCACACCTGAACTGAGGCAGTGAGAGCATATCCTGACCAAGACTCATCCACCCCTGAGGTTTGTGCGAGCGACTGGGTACTGGCTCCTTGGTGGTCTTGCAGCTGCCCCCAGTCGGCACACACGCAGCCCCAGCACAGCTCACAAGCAGTCCTGTGGCAAACCCGACAAAGGGCCTCCCCAGGCGGGAGAATTGGACTTGATATTGCCCCACCAACAGGTTACCGGATACAGCAAGGTAGTCTAACAGGGGCGTCAGTCCATCCCGCAACACTTTCGTGAACTTTCACCATGGACTCCATCCATGCTTTTGACGCATCCAGTTTAATGAACTGTTAGTACCCACCACTTACCATCCTCAATGTCAGTGAAGTCAGCCACCTCAGACCAAAACACATGGTTCCACTAGCACGGTATGAGAGTGCAGCTGACATCTCCAAGCCAGCGTTCGTGTCCTGAACCACTCAGGTTAAATTATGAGTGCCCGCCAAGATCGTCCTGCTGCATTCAGAGTCACCGGTCCCTGTCTGCTGTCTTCCTGCTGCCTTACATGAGAAGCTGATGGACCCTGTGGTGTATAGTCAATTGCTTTTTACCCCTACAGGTTGGACTAGTGATTGCTTTGTTTTCATTAAAATTTGGTAGGAATGTTGTGTCCTGCTGGACACGTTCTAGTGTCTCAGCAGACACAGAGTTTGTTAACCACTCCCTTGGGGAGTGGGCACACATGCACCCCACACCCGTCCATCACAGGCATCTGGAGTGACGTGAGCCTGTTAATAAAAGGGCCCGGGTGCACGTGCTCGTGGCCAGTTAAGCAACTACCACCCAGTGACTGTGTGCATTATTTAGTAGCATGTGCGCCTCGGACCCACAACACAACAACAATGAATGGCTTGTTAAAATGTATGTGCCTGGCACGTCTGGAATCAACATCACAGTGTCTTGTGAGAGGCACAAAGATTGAGGAACAGCCTCTAAGAGCAACTTTTTTCCAGTCAACTTGTCATTCTTGCACAGTGCATGAACTGTGTACTGAGTCTCCTATATGTGTCTGGTAAGTTCAGTGTTTGAGTGGGTGCGCTTAAAGGAGCACGATTAACAGCTCTGGTGTAGAGGATTATGGAAGGGAGAGCTCTGCACAGTGACTGTTGGTGGGTAATAAATATGTTCAGACCACATGCTCATCCAAACACTCCTCTAATCATTGTCCTTTCTGCAGAGAACACGAACAAATGGTAAATCCTTCCCTTATGGTATTCCATGTCAGTGAGGCAGTCCCTATTTACACTTCACTTTTTATTTCATTTACGTTCTTTAAGATGCTTCTTCCAGATTGTGTGTTTCTATATTTTTTTATGCACTGTGTGATTTTTGTGTAGTGCATACTGTGAATGGAGTCCTTTCTAGATGTCTAGGTAGTTCAGGTATGTATGACGGGCACGACTGAGAAAGCTAGGGTTGAGACTGAAGTCTATAAACGTTTCTCACAGTGCTTGTCAATGGGTCAAAGTTGTTTCAACCAAATGCTCATCCAATCTATAGCCTCTCTGCAAAGCTCACAGTCACATATGTGACAATTGTAATTAATATTGTATGTGAAGGAGTGTAAAGGTGGTACACAACTGTTGAAATACTTACAGTGGGGTAAAACCCCTCTTATGCAGCAACCACAGTTCTACTCAAGCTGAAGCCACAAGAAAACTCTAAATTATCCTGTGTTCACCCCTCGGGTAGCTTGGCACAGATCAGTCAGGCTTAACTCAGAGGCAATGTGTAAAATATTTGTGCAACACTTCAAACAGTAACACAGTGACAATAAACCACAAAAGGTTTACAGTCCACAACAGAATTAGAAAAATAGAACAATTTTGTTTTATAAATGAAACAAGACCAAAATGACAAAAAACGAATTAGTACAAATGGAGATATTGAATTGAAAGTTTTTAGAGAAAATAGCCCCAAAAATCACAAAGCGCCATTTGCGGTTATCTGATCGCTCTGGACCTGGACAAACTCACAAGTTCAAGCCAATTGCGATAGAACGCAGGTCATCTGCAGGGACCCAGTTAGTACTGCCGAAAAAAGTACCTCCAATTCTGCTTTAAAGGAGCATTGCGTGGATCCGCGTCAGAGATGTGTCGCACAGCCAAAGTGATCCTTTGGTTCCAAGATGCAGTGAGGCTGCGTTGCAGGAGTCTGCTTCATCGAGAATCTGGGATAGGGCAAGCAGTCAAGGAGATGTGTTCTGAAGAGTTACGGAGTTCGTCATCGTCCTCGAGGCTGCCTTAGAAGAGAGATGTGAGGGCCTGCGGCGATGATGCATTGTGCAGTTGGGGCGATGCAGCAGTTACGGAGAGGTGCAATGCAAAGCAAGTCTTTGCGATGGGTCTAATCCACTCAGCAGCAGCAATGCGTCGTTTCTGCTCTGGTTTGCGCCGCACAGCAGAGGAGATGCTTCAGTTCTGCTGGATCCAGAGAGACTGGTAGAGCACCTTAAACCCACTTCCAAGGGTCCAGGAACGTGGTGACACCACTTTGCAAGATAGACTTGCAGATGGCAGAGTCCAGGTGCAGAGGCAAGGTTATTGGAAGACGGTTATGCCCCTAAGGCTTCAGATCAGGAGGCCAGCCAACTAGCCCTTAGACTCACTCCGGTTTCTGGGTTAAAGAGATACAGGTCCAGTCCTTCTCACCAAGAGGAAGGCTGCAGGTTATCACAACAGGGCAGCTTTTCCTCCAGAACAGCAATCCAGCAGAGTGGCAGTCTTTTCGGTAGTACACCAGTCCTTTTTCATTGCAGAGTATCCACAGGTCCAGACGTTTAGTGAAGTGGCTGTGTCTGCGGTCCAGTGTATATACCCAGTTGTGTCTTTGAATTGGGGAAGACGCTTCTAGAGGTTTTCCTTTGAAGTCCCTAGCCATCCTGCCATCCCTGCCCTGGCTCCAGACTAACAACAGGGAGTATGCAGCCCTTTGTGTGGAGGCAGAACCCAGCCCATTTAGGTGTAAGTGTGTTTGCGCCCAGCTTCCCAATCCTGCCAGTGATGGCCCATCCAGGCACACCTAAGTTCCTTATTGTCTGTGGCTGTTTAGGAGGAATACAAAAATCCAAACTGTCAGTTGCACCCAGTCATGTGACCAGAGACAGGCTACAGGCACTAAATGTAAATGGCTGAGGCAAGAAAATGCCAACTTTCTAAAAGTGGCGTTTTCAGAATTGTATTTTAAAATCTGACTACACCATAAGTTAGGAATTTAAAGTGTGATTCCAGAGACACCAAACATGAACTGGTTGTCTCTTCCCATTTGGAAATTACACTTACAAATTGTAATAAGGCAACTCCAATGTTATCCTATGGGAGGTCTTGCAGTAGTGAAAAACAAATGTAGGAGTTTTTCACTGCCAGAACATGAAAAAATTGAAAGCACATGTCCTACGTTTTAATACATTGCACCATGCCCTCTGGGCTGTCCAGGGTCTACCATAGGGGTGACTTATATGTATTAAAAAGGAAGCTTTGGGCCTGGCAAGAGGTTTATTTTGCCAGGTTGAAATGGCAGTTTAACCTGCACACATAGACTCTGTTTAACTGACAGCTGAGCTTTGTGTATTACTCCTAGACAGTCACATGCAATAGGGAGCTTAAATGTGTCTGGATCGGCAACCACGGCAGGGTGGGAGGAATGAGCTGGGCACAGCCCTACTTACACCTGAATAGGCTGTGTCCTGCCTCCATGCAAAGGGCTGCATACCACCAGTAGTTAGTCTGCGCCAGGACATGGAAGGCAGGATGCCAGGGAACTTCCAAGGGAAACATCTAGAACCTTCTTCCCCACTTCAAAGGCACAACTGCATATAAATACTGGAACTCAAACACCACCACTTCAGTACACTTCTAGACCTGTGGATACTCTGCCAGGAAGAAGGGCTGCTGTGCTGCTGAAGCACTGCTGCTCTGCTGGACTGCAATCTGCTGGACTCCTGCTTTGCTGTGCTGATGTCATAAGCCATCGGGAAGAGGTCTGAGAATACATAGTAGGTGATTCAGCGAGGGTGACCTTTGACGAAAGTGTGACTATAAGGCTCTCGCTCCACTCCTACGTAAAGTTAACATCCCATAATTAGGAAATTTATGTTAAGATGGGAGAATCTTGACTGAGCAGACTAGAAAAATTAGTGATCTGGTATTGTATGCGTGAAGAAAGTGCGCATGTGTAGAGATTAGATAAACATAACAGGATCACATAGGGTCCAATTTGGTCCTGAAGAAAGCCCCGGACCTCGCAGAGGGCCAGCTAAGGGCTGAAACATGTCGACCTGACCTGATATGGACATGAGAACCATAACAGGGCCTCAACTGTCCCATTTTGCTTTTCAATCATCCCTCCTCCACCAAATAATAAAGTCTAGAAAGGTATGGATAGTAGGTGGTAGGGCTCTTTATTGGACACTCGCTTCCCTTGCTTCCCTTACAACAAATCCCCCTCAGCCCTTAAAGAGGGGCTCGCTCGCCATTAGAGAATGCTTTGGCGAACGCGAAATGGCCAATGATGAAGAATGACACCCAGGGGATGTATGAGGCCATACCATTAATTTTTATGAATGCCCATAGAACTAGAAAAGTGTTATGCCAGTAAGTTAAGGTTCACCCACATTAGACGGAATGCCTATATAGCAGGGTGATTCAGTCCATAATTAGGGCTTGAATAATAAGGGCACGTTTTCATTGAGTTCGATGTCACAAGCCACCTACCTGGATCCCAGATGATTCCAGCAGGGCGGCAACACTATTTCCCAAATCCTCCGAGGCTTGCCCTTGGTTTACAGGAGGAGATACTTCTCCGGTGGCAAATCCCAGGAGGAAGGAAGGGTGTTGAGATGGAGAGAGCATGTAGAGTCAAAGATGCTGTGGCTCGAATTCTCAACAGCAATACTGCAGCAGGCATTCACACTAGTCTGATGAATGGTACCGGCAGATATGGTACCTATAAACAAACAAATAATAAGGCCTTAGTCTAGTATTAACTCTATCTTTTAAGGTGTCACCCCACAAAAGCTTTTTAAATCTCAAGCAACCTTTAGTTTTGATGTTTTATTTTCATTTAGATTGCTCCTTTATCAAAACGTTTGTAACTGTAGTGAGTATGATTTCAGCATCAAACCCACAAGCAAATTTGGATGGGGTTAGCTTCACCCAAGTCCTCTCTGGCAGAGCCCTACCAACAGTATGTATAAGTTGAACAAAGACACTGGTTGCCTTTGTTTTGCAGCACAATGTTATGACTCAGCTCAGGGTGTGGTAAAATCAAGTCTGTTAATGTGTCTCTCCTTTTCTTCTTGTTCTTTTTTCAATCTAGCTGCAAGACTAATGCAGGACGTTCTTTGAGCTGAGGTCGCAGCAATAGTATCAACGGAGCTGGAAAGACAGAGTCCTGGAAGCCAGGAAATGGGTAAGTGGCAGGCGAAGAGGCTGAGCTAAGGGGCATTCTAATTGTTTGTAACAAGTAACAGGTGCAGATACTTAACTTGATGAGGCTGCCTTCTAGAAGGTTCTTTAGAATGTACACAAAGGTCACATTCTAATTGCTTATAGCAGGGAACAGGTGCAGGGGATTAATTTGATAAGGGCTGTCTTCCGGAAGGTTCACGTTGTGGTCATCTATGCCAGTTGCTTGATGCTTATTCTGGTGGATTTTCTGGATGCTTCCGTGGTGCCTGAAACCTGACCTTGCATATGCATGGTAAAACGTCTGTAAAAGCCTTTTTAAGTAAACCATGGAACATCAGCTGTAAGTCGCCAGTAGTTAGTTCTAGTTATGACCATGTTTCAATAAGAAATGCATTTTTTGCTGTGCCTATAACTTTGGCGCCATTTGTTGAATCTTCATGAAATTTTCTCCAAAAAGTGCTCCTGTGATTCTTGTTGCACATGGAAAGTTTGGGGGGATTCGTGAATCAGGGGTTGAGAAAAATGGGGTTGAAAAAAAGAGTGCATTTGCAACCTTAATTTCCATAGAAACCTGTCAACACGACTATAGCCCGAACCACTGAATGGAATTACACCACATTTCGCAGAAAGGTAGGTGGTGTTATGCAGATTGTTCCTTTTGTTATTTGGTGCAAATCTGTTTAGTAGTTGTTCAGAAATGTAAGAAGAAAATTATGGTGATATCTCTGGCCGCAGATATTTCGTGAAAAAAGACGAGCTCATGCAGGGGAATGCACAGCTCTAATTGGCTGCCAACACTTCAACCACAAAGTGTTGGCAGCCATCTTAGGACTCGGCTTCACCGAGTCCAAAGAAAAAAAAAGTGAAAATAAAGAAAAGGGGGTAGGGTAGGAATACCCTGACCCCAAGCCATGGGCTCGGGGCCCACTAGGACCCCGCTATGGCATAAAAGAATAACAAAACAATATGCAGCAAAATCGCAATAAACGCGTATTTGTGGCACATTACTTTTTTTTTTTAAGTGTGGGCTCTGGTTCTTGCTTTTAAATAACCCCTGGGTGGGCCAGGCCCTCCCTACCCTGGAGACCACAACCTCCCCGGGGCTTTTTATATTTGGCTTGTGGAGACTCATGGACCCCTCCGTGCCCTATTGACCACCACCCCCCGGGGCAGGCCCTAAATTAAGAAAGGAGGGGGGCCACAAGGCCTCTCCTCCTGGAGCCATATGTGGCCCTAGGGACTGCCAGCCCCCAGGGCTGGCTCTAGCAATGTCACGGAGTGCCCACCCCCGGGACATTGCAGTTTACTATGGCTAAGCCATAGCAAACAGTGCTCCGCTTTCAGCAAGCGAGGGCAGAAAATGCTCTCGCTTGCTGGAAGCGTAGCAGTTCTGTTTCCCTGCCAATTGTAAAGCAGGCAAAGAAACAGACAAATTGTTTTGGGCACCCACACTACAGGTAGGGCCCCGGGGGTTAGGGCCCCGGGCCAATATTGGACCAGGAGGGGAGCCACACAGCCCCCCTTCCTTGTTTTAAGAAAAAAAAACATTTGATAAAGGGGCGGGCCCTTAGGGATGGAGTCCTGGGGCCGAAAAGAGCCCGGGAGGGAGACGGAACAGCCCCCCTCCATGTTTAAAAAAAAAGGGGCAGACCCTGGGGGATGGGGTCTCCGTGGCTGAAAATGGCCTGAGAGGGAGGCCGCTCAGCCCCCCTCCCTTTCAATTATATAAAAAAAAAATAGTTGGGACTCAGGGAAAGGGGTTCCTGGGGCCAAAATCGGCCTGGGGGGGGGGGGGGGGGCATGCGGCTCCCCTCCCTTTTTTTAGTAAAGATTTTTTTAAAAGGGGGCAGGCCCCAGGGGATGAGGTCCCCGGGGCCCAAAATGGTCTAGGGAAGGAGGGCCACGCAGCCACCCTTGCTAAAAAATATAGAGAAAAAAAGCCGGCACCTTGCTGGATGATGTCATCAGCGATGTCACTGACCATGTCATGAATGATGTAATATGTGATGTCATCAGCAGTGCATTGCGGGGGCGCGACTTATAGTTAGCTGAACTAACTATAACAGCAGAATTTCTCTGGTTTTGTACAAGTGCAATGTCCAACTAACTATAATGTCCCTGAAACCTGTGGTTTTTCAGTGAATTTCTAAGATCTTTTTAAATGCTAATTTCTAAATATAACGTCTCTTAAACCTATTTTTTTTTCGGTGAATTTCAAAGGTTTTTTAAATGCTAATTTCTAACTATAACGTCCCTAAAACCTGTGGTTTTTTCAGTGAATTTCAAAGGTTTTTTAAATGCTAATTTCTAACTATGCCTACAAAGGTTGGACATGGGCAGAAAGAGGAAGAAAGGCGCAGAAAGAAGCAAGAGAAATGTAGAAAGAGGCAACAGACATCCAGAAAGATGAAGAAAGGTGCAGAAAGAAGCAAGAGATGTGCACAAAGAACCGACAGAGGAGCAGAAAGAGGCCTTGTTGCAAAGTCATCCTGTGCCCCCAACTTTTTGCTGATGGGTACTGGTGGTAACAGACTCTGACTAACCAGGCCTGGAGCCAGTGCTATTCTGAAAGACACTTAGAATACAGTGAAAACTCCTACTTACACTAAGGTACACTATGGGTTGGGGTACCCCTGTGATTGGGATGACCTCCCCTGTAGGGCCTTAGTACATAATAGGGCAGGGGGATTAAAACTGCCTCTAAGTCAGAGGTACAGAAAGATGCTTCTTTAAGTAGTAGTCACGTTTGCAGAGTGGAGGAGAAAGGTTGCTGGGCCTCCAACCAGCGTTCAGAAATTCCACTGCATAGGACTTAGAGGAGGTACCAAGAGGGCTTCTTGGCCCCCAAAGTCCCTCAGGAGTAAATTGGACTTCATCCCCCATCCCATTGCCTGCCAGGAGGCCCATTTGCAGAGTGGTGGAGAAACGGGGGCATGTCCTCCTTAGACGTCTTAGCAATCCTACTGTGTGGGACTTACTATAGGTAACAAGAGGGGTAGTTGGCCCCCAAGGACAACCTTGGGGTTCTACTACCCCTCCTATTACCTCCAGTAAGTCCCACACAGCAGGATAGCTAAGTTGTCATAGCAGGCCACACCCCCTTTCCCCACCACATTGCAAACACACTTCCTGGCACGCTCTTTGATGGGGATTGAAATCCCCTTCGCTGCTGGGGGTCCTTAGGGGCAAACTAGCCAACCTGATACCTCAAGTATGTCCCAGATAGTGGGATTGCTAAAAGCTGGACACAGGCTATGAGCCCTTTCTCCACCACTCTGCAAACACCCCTCCTGGCAAGTTCTAAGTTGGGGGATTAAGTCACCTTGAATCCTGAGGGTCCCTGGGGGCCAACTAGCCCACCAGGTACCTCCAGTAAGCACCACACAGCTGTATAGCAGAGAGGTGGTCCGAGGCCACGCTGCAAACGCGGCTTCTTGCGTATTGCTGCTCGGAGGATGAAGTCCACTTGTGTCCTGACATCCGCAGTACACAAGAGGACCTCATCGCCTCACCAGCAGTGTACCAGAAACCGTGCTTGCAGAGTGGTGTAAAAAGGGGCGTGGCCTCGGACCACCTCTCTGCAACGCAGCTCTGTGGCGCTTACTGGAGGTACCTGGTGGGCTACTTGGCCCCCAGGCACACCCAGGATTGAACGGGACGTAATCCCCAAATTTACAACGCGCCAGGCGGCGGTTTGCACACTTGTTATATCAGGCCCCTCCCCCTCCCTGCACCACTGTGCAAACGCGCCCCCTGGCACATTGTAACTTGGGGGATTAAATCCCCTTGGATCTTGAGGGTCCCTGGGTGCCAACTAGCCCACCAGATACACCCAGTAAGAACCACAGAGCTGCCTTGAGAGAGGTGTAAAAAGGGGTGTGGCCTCAAACCACCTCTCTGCAACGCAGCTCTGTGGCACTTACTGGAGGTACCTGGTGGGCTAGTGTGCCCCCAGGGACCCTCAGGATTGAAGGGCACTTAATCGCCCAACTTAAAATGCGTTAATGTGCCCGTTTCCACAGTGGTGAGGGGGGCGGGGCCTGATGTGACAAGTGTGAAAATGCGCCCCATGGTGCATTGTAAGTTAGGGGATTAGGTTCCCTTGAATCCTGAGGGTCCCTGGGGGCCAACTAGCCCACCAGGTACTTCCAGTAAGCGCCACAGAGCTGCATTGCAGAGAGGTGGTCCGAGGCCACGCCCCTTACTACACCTCTCTGCAATGCAGCTCTGTGGTGCTTACTGGAGGTACCTGGTGGGCTAGTTGGACCCCAGGGACCCTCAGGATTCAAGGGGACTTAATACCCCAACTTAAAATGCGCCACGGTGCGCGTTTGGACAGTGGTGAAAGGAGGGGGCGGGGCCTGATGTGACAAGTGTGCAAATGCGACCCGTGGTGCGTTTTAAATTGGGGGATTAAGTTCAAGGGCTCCAGAGGGGAAATCCAAACAATGGTATTATGTTTAGGGTAAAAGGCGCTACTAAGGAGAATAGCACAACAAAATATCAAGATGTGACATTCAGATGATGGTGCTTAAAGGTGAGGAGAACCACCAACCTCCCCAAAATCAGGCCTAAGCCAACAAAATGCAATGACACTCTCCAGCACACGTTGCTTGTAAATAATGCTTTTCTTTTAACAGTGCATCAAGTCAGCACAATTTATACAAAATAATCAAAATCCATTTTTCTCTTATTTTGGTTCTTTTAATGTGTAGATCTTCAAAAAGCCTCCAACAGCCGAAAACTGTTGCGTCGCATACAGAGAGGTTATCCCACGACTTTCTCAAGGCTGTATAAGTATAAACACATAAAATAGACCAATGTACTTTTTACAAGACAGTTGTTACGTCAAGCCATTCACCTGTGTTTCCGAATGCTCTTCCTTGATGACGTATATTCCCCAAATCCTCTGGGAACTGACAGAAAGGCAGTATTCTATGATAACACACTGCCGTCTCTAAGTGCCCGGGGGAAAGGGGGATTGGGGAAAGAGAGAGAGAGAAAACACGAGACTGGCACAGGTACCACGTCTTCGATAACTCTGAAGGCTCCTCTAGGAATGTTGGGATGGGTTTTGGGACTTGGATTACCAAATAGGAATGCCTTAAACTTCTGATAAGGACCGATGTTCTTGGTGCACTAATTATGTGCAAATTATATTCACATGAGGGAGAATCTCTGTGTGTAACACTTTGTAGTCACCATTTCCTTATTTGCGACTCTTTGCCTGTGCTTTTCTCTTTAAAAGGCCACATTACTTTGGCTCTGTAATACACATTAAATAAATAAAAGCATAAAATAAAACCCACAAAACAATTAGGCAATAATAGTGAGCTGCAATCTCTGAGTTTTCTTTCATGACAAAACTAAGCTCCAATGACACTAGTTTCCTGTGTCCAGTTTTAGAGTCTACAGTTTACAAGCACCGCAAACTTCTTAGATGAGCCCAAAATGTTTTTGTTCCAAAAGATGTCTTGCATTTAGCCACAAGATGGCGCCTTGCTCTGTAATACACATTAAATAAGTAAAAGCATCAAATAAAACCCACAAAACAATTAGGCAATAATAATGAGCTGTAATCTCTGAGCTTTCTTTCATGACAAAACTAAGCTCCAATGACAATAGTTTCTTGTGTCCAGTTTTAGAGTCTTTATGGTTTACAAGCACCGCAAACTTCTTAGATGAGCCCAAAATGTTTTTGTTCCAAAAGATGTCTTGTGTTCAGCCACAAGACGGCGCCTTGCTCACATTCTTTGTCAATAAGAAACGGTTTAACTCACCGATTACACGAAGATGATTCAGGTTACCTGGGTTTTTGAGTTTGTTCAGTTTTTCTCACTATTTTCTCCTGTGCTTTCTTTCTAGGATTCTCTGTACTGGAGCTCCAAAGACCGGAAGGAATTCTCTGGAACTGGAGAGGAGTCAAGGGACGCAGATCCAGCTGACAAGGGCAGAGACTGGAACCAGGAAAAGACCTCTTGCCGGCTAACGGGAAGACAGGTGAGTGCAGAATAGCAACGACGCTAAGCAGGGAGAAAATGCTGGAGTGAATTTAAATACTCTTGATGCACGTCACGTGTATGCATTAGCATACTCGTGTCCTCATGTTTGACAGATCACACGTGCAAGAGACTGCCAGTGAGCAGATTCATCATCATACTCATTATTTACACGTTTTCTGAGCTAATACCATGTGCAGGAAGATTACTAATGATTTTGCATACTCATAACTGTTTGTTCTGATCTTGGCACGTGTCTCTTTGGGTTTTTTAACCATTTGTGTAACATTGTAATACACCAAATAAAACATGCTGTTACTATCTTGGGAAAGTACTAACAATGCTTCTTATTATTGTATTTAATATTCTGCGATACTCAGAACTACCAATATCATGGCACTTACTACTGGGGTGGGCGGGCATAAGGAATTGCAATCATACCCATAACAGTTCTCCCCCCAAAGGTTGTCTTACTGGACGGGGTTTGTCATGATGGAGGGCATGAAAACGGCGAACAAACTAGGGGGCATTCAAATTAGAGGCAGGTTCCCAGGATCTATCAGAGGCATCGTAACCTTTCCAATCAAGTAAACAATACAATTTGCCTTGTATTCTCTTTGCATCTAGGATACGTTGTATTTTGTATTCAGGATGATCATTCACTATAACTGGAGGGGGGGGGGGAATGTCCTTACGAGTTAGTGGATGATATGGTTTTACTAGGGACACATGGACGACAGGGTGTATAGTGTACTCATCTGGTAATTGCAATTGAATAGAAACTGAATTCAAGACTTGTTTAATAGGGAATGGGCCAATGTATCGTGGTAGTCATTTTTTAGGGCCGTCCAAACGGATATTTCGGGTGGATAGCCAAACTAAATCACCTGTTTTATATGTGGGTTCGGGAGATCTGTGTTTATCAGCTTGTAATTTTGCAGAAATCGTATGTTTTGCCAGACTATTTCGTGCCTTTTCATGGATATTTTGTAGCTGCTTTAATCTTTCTGAAACGGAAGGCATGGGATTAGTATCTAATGGAGGTAGTATTGGAATTGAACGTGGATGGAAACCGGTAAGGAAATAAAACGGCGAACATCCCAAGGCTGCATGAATGCTGTTGTTGTATACGAATTCCGCTAAGGGAAGTGCCTGATCCCATTGGGAAGTTAACGTGGAGGTTAAACAGCGTAGAATTTGTTCCAAATACTGATTAACTTTTTCAGTTTGGCCATCTGATTGTGGATGGAAGGCAGAGGACAGCGCCACTTCAATTCCTAGTTGTGAACATGTTTTCCAAAATTTTGAGGTGAATTGGGGGCCTCGGTCAGAAATGATTTTACTCGGAAGGCCATGTAATTTACCTATGTGCTGGAGAAAGATGTCACTGAAATTCCATTGCTGTGGGCAATTTCTTTAAAGGAATGAAATGACTCATTTTTTAGAGCAAGTCTACAACTATTACTATGGTGGTATAGTTATGTGATTTTGGCAAGTTAGTAATAAAATCGACGCTAATGGTATGCCAAGGTATTGTTGGAACCGGTAAAGGGTGTAATAGTCCTGCTGGGGCTATGTGTTGTGATTTATTGCGAGCATAAGTAGGACATGTTTTAACATAGTCTAGCACATCTTTTTGGATGTTTTACCACCAGAAATTTCGCTTACATAATTCCTGGGTTTTTTGTGTACCTAGATGCCCAGCCATAGCTGAATCGTGGTGCCAGGTTAGAATTTGTTGTCTTTGTGAATTCAGTGGTATGAATAATTTGTTATTATGAAAAAGATATCCATCCTTTTTTGAGTTCTGTGGGTTTTGTAACCATTTTGTACTGTCCATAGCTTGAGATGCCTTTTTAACGTCCTCCAGAAAGGCATCGATTGTGTTAAAGCTATGATTTTGCTAGCGGGTATAATACTTTGTGAAGAAATTCATCTATCTTTATTTTCTCCTTCATTTAATCGGGGCAAAGTGTTGGATAGTATCTGTTTCTGTCCTGGGCGGTAAGTTATAAAAAATTCAAATTCACTAAAAAAGTGTAACCATCTCATTTGACGGGGAGTGAGAGCCGTTACTGAAGTAAAAAACTGTAGATTTTTATGATCTGAAAATATTGTCATGGTGTGTTTGGCTCCTAGGAGGTGATGTCTCCATTCAGTGAGCACAGCTTTTATGGCGAGGAGTTCACGTTCTGCAATGGTATAATTTTGGTCTGCTGGAAGCAGTTTGCGAGAATGATAAGCTAATGGATGTAGATGACCTGTGTTAGGCATCTTTTGTAACAAGACTCCTCCTAGTGCTGTTTGGGTAGCATCGGCCTCCACAAAAAATATTGGTCAGGATCTGGGTGAGAGAGGATTGGTGCTGTTGTAAAAGCAGATTTTAATTCCTGAAAGGCTTTCTCTGCATTTTCTGTCCATTGGAATGACTGGCCTTTTTTTAATAATTGCGTGATGGGTGAAACAATCCTAGAAAAATTTGCAATGAATCGTCTATAAAAATTTGCAAATCCAAGGACTCGCTGAACCTCTTTTACAGACGTCGGGAATGGCCAATTTATAATTGCTTCCACCTTTTTTGGATCCATCTTAATTCCTTCTGGGGATAGTAAATATCCAAGAAACTCTACTGATCTTGCGTGGAAGACACATTTTTCCATTTTGGCATATAGTGAATGTTCTCTGAGTCTCTGTAGAATGGATTGCACATGATAGATGTGTTCTTCCTCTGTTTTTGAAAAGATTAATATATCATCTATGTAAACTATCACACAGATGTCCAAGAAATCATGAAGAACATCATTTATGAAATACTGGAATGCCGCCGGAGCATTGCATAATCCAAAACGGCATGACAGTATATTCGAAAAGACCGAATTTGGTGCGGAAGGCGGTCTTCCATTCATCGCCTTCCTTAACACGTATCAAGTGATATGCTCCTCTAAGGTCCAATTTAGTATATATAATGGACCCTTTCACTTGATATAACAGGACTGGGATCAATGGCAAAGGGTAACGATTTTTAATTATAGCTTTATTGATTGCGCGATAATCTTTGCAAGCCCTGAGATCGCCAGATTTTTTTGCTACGAAGAAAAGAGGAGTAGAGATAGGAGAAGTTGAAGGTCTAATGAAGCCAATCTCTAATAATTCTTCCAGATATTTCTTTAAATATTCTGTCTCAGGTTCCGTGAGTGCGTAGATTCTACTACATGCTAATGCAACTATGGGAATTAGGTCAATTCTACAATCATACACCCTATGGGGTGATAACTGTGTGGCTTGCACAGGGTCAAAGACATCTGCAAAGTCTAGGTATTCTTTTGGTAATGAGGACGGGCCTGTCCCTAGTGTGCTTGCACATTGTAAAGGAAAAATGGGGTCTTGTGCTTCCTGATAACAATGTGTTTTACAAAATGCGGAATCTAAACTAACAGTCCTTTTGAGCCAATCAATCTTTGGGTTGTGTAATTCCAACCAGCGTATACCAAGTATTACTCCAAATGTTGGAGTATCAATGAGATCGAAAACAGTCTGTTCAGTGTGACCGTTTTCACACACCAAGTTTAAAGGTGCAGTGTGAAAACTAATGAGTCCTGATGAGAGAGCAGAACCATCTACAGCTCTTACAGGTTCAGGTTCTGCTTTGGTTATTCGTGAAATTCCTAACTTATGGGCTACGCTTAAATCAAAAAAATTGCCTGTGGCACTTGAGTCTAATAACATTGACAGACAATGTCTTTGTTGAGAAGAAATGATGATAGTAACTCTAATAGTCATATGTTGTGGCATGTGATTTACAACGTTCGTGGCATATTGTGAGACCTCTAGCTCTCTTTTTTTTGAAAGGACGATCTCGCCACCCTTCAAGAACCTCAGTTTTCCGGCTCTGATTGCGCTGTGGTTAGGTTGGCTACTACTTTTTTCTTTTTTGGCTTGACCATGCATTCTCTAGCAAAGTGCCCTGCTTTACCACAATACAGAGATTTTCCTTACAACGTTGTTCTTTCTCTTCAAAAGATAAAGGACCGTTTACCCCTCCTATCTGCATAGGTTCTTTTCAGTTTTTAGCATGATCACTCTAGTCTCCTCACGAGGTCTTTCACTTTTGTGCTCTCCTAATCTATGATCAAGTTTTACCACTAGGTCTAAGAATTCTGCGTAATCCACGGGAAGATCTACAATCTTGGCTAATTAATCTTTTAAATCATCCCTAAGCCCTATATAAAACAAAGATGTACGTTTTTCTTCAGGCCAGTGTGTCTCAGACAAGAGACGATTGAAGGTGGTTATATAAGTAAGGAGATCCTTGGACCCTGACGCTAATTTAGAAGCTCATTGTCACTTGATTGGATAAAAACATGACGTGCGAACAGTCGTGTCATAGCCTGTTTAAATGCATTAAAATTATGTAAAAGAGGGTCATTAGTTTCAATGACGGGTATGGGCCAGTCTGCAGCTACACCACCCAAATATGAAATCACAAAGGCTGTTTTTGCGTTTTCAGTATTAAAGATTTGGGGTTTACAAAGAAAATGCAGAACTGTCCCCTGTGAAACGCTCAGGATTGGCTAAAGGAACTGGGTTTGGAGTTACAACTGTTACTTGTAGATTTTGTTCAGGACGTTGGGAAGGTGTTGAGTGAGGGGCGAAGGTGGTTGGACCAAATTTGGGAGGAGCTAATACCGGACAAGACTCCAATGGCTTTGTTTCTCTCCATTGAGTGACATCAGATTTACTCTTGTCTAGTTCCTCTCTCAGGGTTTGATTTTCATGTTTTAAATTTTGCATTTCTAAATTTAGGTTCCGAATTATCTTGGTTAACAATGTGGCATCTTCAGAGAGATCCATGCTGACTGGTCGTCAAAGAGAGCAGAGGAAATTGTGTGGCTTAGCATTCTGTTACGTCAAGCCACTCACCTCTGTTCCCAAATGCTCTTCCTTGACGACGTATATTCCCCAAATCCTCTGGGAACTGACAGAAAGGCAGAATACTATGATAACACACTGGAAGTGCCCAGGGGGAAAGGGGGATTGGGGAAAGAGAGAGAGAGAAAGCACAAGACTGGCACAGGTACCATGTCTTCGATAACTCTGAATGCTCCTCTAGGAATGTTGGGATGGGTCTTGGGACTTGGAGTACCAAATATGGATGCCTTAAACTTCTGATAAGGACCGATGTTCTTGGTGCATTAATTATGTGCAAATTATATTCAAATGAGGGAGAATCTCTGTGTGTAACACTTTGTATTCACCATTTCCTTATTTGCGACTCTTTGCCTGTGCTTTTCTCTTTAAAAGGCCACATTACTTTGTCTCTGTAATACACATTAAATAAGTAAAAGCATAAAATAAAACCCACAAAACAATTAGGCAATAATAGTGAGCTGCAATCTCTGAGTTTTCTTTCATGACAAAACTAAGCTCCAATGACAATAGTTTCCTGTGTCCAGTTTTAGAGTCTTTACAGTTTACAAGCACCGCAAACTTCTTAGATGAGCCCAAAATGTTTTTGTTCCAAAAGATGTCTTGTATTTAGCCACAAGATGGCGCCTTGCTCACATTCTTTGTCAATAAGAAACGGTTTAACTCACCGACTACATGAAGATGATTCAGGTTACCTGGGTTTTTGAGTTTGTTCAGTTTTTCTCACTATTTTCTCCTGTGCTTTCTTTCTAGGATTCTCGGTACTGGAGCTCCAAAGACCGGAAGGAATTCTCTGGAACTGGAGAGGAGTCAAGGGACGCAGATCAAGCTGACAAGGGCAGAGACTGGAACCAGGAAAACGCCTCTTGCCGGCTAACGGGAAGACAGGTGAGTGCAGAATAGCAACGACGCTAAGCAGGGAGAACATGCTGGAGTGGATTTAAATACTCTTGATGCACGTCACGTGTATGCATTAGCATACTCGTGTCCTCATGTTTGACAGATCACACGTGCAAGAGACTGCCAGTGAGCAGATTTATCATCATACTCATTATTTACACGTTTTCTGAGCTAATACCATGTGCAGGAAGATTACTAATGATTTTGAATACTCATAACTGTTTGTTCTGATCTTGTCACGTGTCTCTTTGGGTTTTTTAACCATTTGTGTAACATTGTAATACACCAAATAAAACATGCTGTTTCTATCTTGGTAAAGTGCTAACAATGCTTCTTATTATTGTATTTAATAGTCTGCGATACTCAGAACTACCAATATCATGGCACTTACTACTGGGAAGGGCGGGCATAAGGAATTGTCATCATACCCATAACAACAGTAGTCCCTTGACTGAGTGTAGTAGGCGAGTATTGTAGGTCTTGCTGCTCAGCCAGAGTGGAATGTTGGTGCATGGTTCGAATGCAGTGTTGGAATGCCTGAGTGGGAGAATCAGTTGAGGACGCGCTGAGCAGCAAGTGGGCTGCTCCTGGTGGGGCCCCCCTTGATATTTATCATCTGATCAATAAAGCATTCATCATATGCTACACCTCGGCTACTTCCAATTATTCCATCTTATTTCATCTGGCGACGATCCGGAAGAACCTGCCTGTGCTGCCTTAACAGACGGAAACAGAAAACTGAAATTACCTAAGGTAAAGCACCTATCTTGAAACGGTAATCTACATTCTTAAAAACCTGACACCAGGGGCCCCACCAGTGACCAACATCGGTCGCCCGCTGAAATGTGTCAGGACTCGTGACTCTTCCTGCTACCTTCCTCACCTGCAGTTTGCCAGTTCCTGGGTTATCAGTCACTCTCCCGTCAAACCAGGATCGGTATGAGAGCTATCTGAGGAGAATTCAACAGATATCGAAAACCGGAGCTCTAGGAGAGTTCAACTGGTAGAGAGAACTGGCAGGCATGAAAACGATCTCTACGTTTTGACAGGTCAGAGGGCTTTGTAATTTATTTGTCACTTGCAGGAGTGAATAGATGGACGCTGCCACCTACTGGAAGTAAAAAGAACTTTAATTCGCCTGAAAATGTATCCCCCTACTCCTTGTACAAGTACTGTTTGATCGATTCGAGGAGTGTGACTGCCTAATTTAGTTTGCTGTGGTTTAACACCCGGGTGAGCAGTTCGTCTGTGTATGCAGTTTGAGCACTTTTGAAGTTGTTTTTTTGGGTTTTCCCAGCGTTGACCGTGAGTACTTTAGTTAGCTGTTTTATTTTTACTGATCGCTGTGGAGCTCCCTAAGGCTGTTCAACCGCCGTCTCAGTTTAAATTTAGCACGAGCTATACTTCGTGCGCTCGAGCTCACCTGCGTCTCCTCGCAAGGCGTTTCTTTTTCTATTATGATCAGAGCTGCTCCTGGACGCCTGTGTGCACTGTCTCACCGTGAGCCACCCGGGCCAGCGTCAAGAAGCGTGCCGCCATATTGTGTTTCCACCGGAGCTCTACATTTTAGCCACGTTTTCTTCCAGTGTTCACCCAGTAGCGCTGTTTCTGCCACGATTGTTTTCCGTTTTGGGGGACAATAAAGTTTTTTTCGGTGCAGCACTAGGACATTCAAAGACCTGCCTGCTCAAATGCTCTGGTGAGTGACGCCTTTTTGTTGCCAAGATCTAGTTGTGTCACAGCATGGAGGTGAAATGATTTCATAAATCACCTAGGATACCCAATGCAAATTTCAGGATATGGCCAGTCTCGCTTATTTTCTGCAAGCAACTATATCCATCTGGAGCAACGTTTCGTCCCTTCAGAAGAACGCCTAATTCGTACTTCTGTAATGAATTAATATTCATCATTACATTGATGTACTGGTCATCGGCTAATCCTCTAAGGAAAAATGTTATTCTTTCTAGTATTGGTGTTGTTATTATCATTAGCTCCCAGGCCATCTAAAAAAGTTCATTCAACCATTCATTCATTCGTGTGACATATTTATTTTATTTAAAAAAAAAAAAAAGAATAGAAGAGTTATTTATGTTAAAATTGCTGCAATATGTTTTTCCATTTCGTTGACATAGCAGCCTTTATGGACAAGGGTTTCGTATATCTTTCTTCTTATTGATCTGTTACATGTTTCCTGAAGGAATTTTTTTGTATTAGTTTAGGTATACGAGTGAATAACCTGCAGTCTGTGACAAAATGTTTCATTATTTGAGGTATGCATTGCCAACAAAGTTTGTTGGTTCACAACGTGTAATTTTCCTCTTAGGTAATTTATCTGTTACAAGTTCCAGATTGGAATGTTCATTAGTTTAGGTTTATATATAGCCTACTACAGCCAGTAACAGAATTTCTATGGTATGCATATATTGCTGTGTCATTTCACTTGTACGTGGATATGTCACATACGTTATTACTGTATAGTGTTTTAGTCATCTGCATAGAAATAATTTTCATTATTGAAGTATGCACTGGTTCATAACGTGGAATTTTTCCCTTAGCTAATTAATCTGTTACAAGTTTCCTAATGGGAATTTTCATTAGTTTACGTTTATGTATAGATTGCCTTCTAAATTCAGCCAGTAACAGAATTAATTATTTAAAAAAAAAAAAAGAATAGAAGAGTTATTTATGTTAAAATTGCTGCAATATGTTTTTCCATTTCGTTGACATAGCAGCCTTTATGGACAAGGGTTTCGTATATCTTTCTTCTTATTGATCTGTTACATGTTTCCTGAAGGAATTTTTTTGTATTAGTTTAGGTATACGAGTGAATAACCTGCAGTCTGTGACAAAATGTTTCATTATTTGAGGTATGCATTGCCAACAAAGTTTGTTGGTTCACAACGTGTAATTTTCCTCTTAGGTAATTTATCTGTTACAAGTTCCAGATGGGAATGTTCATTAGTTTAGGTTTATATATAGCCTACTACAGCCAGTAACAGAATTTCTATGGTATGCATATATTGCTGTGTCATTTCACTTGTACGTGGATATGTCACATACGTTATTACTGTATAGTGTTTTAGTCATCTGCATAGAAATAATTTTCATTATTGAAGTATGCACTGGTTCATAACGTGGAATTTTTCCCTTAGCTAATTAATCTGTTACAAGTTTCCTAATGGGAATTTTCATTAGTTTACGTTTATGTATAGATTGCCTTCTAAATTCAGCCAGTAACAGAATTTTCATGGTACGCATGCATTGCCAGTGTCATTTCACTTGTACTTGGAAATGTCACATAAATTATTACTGTATGTTATTTAATTTAACTGCATGATTATAATTTAATTTATTAAGGTACACACTGTAATAGCCTTCGGCTATGTGGTTTTCCACCGCTACGTGGATTTCTCACCTATTATTGTGTATCGCTCACAGTGTTTTCTTCGCATGTTTAGTTAAGGGGTTGCCATTTAGTCATGTATACGGTGATTTCAGGTATACAGTTTGTAAGCCTACTGGCTTTGTGATACTCACTTGTAGAGCAGATATCACCTGCTGTGTTTCTACTTCTTTTCCTTTACTTTACTGGATTTATTCATCCACTGTGTGTAGAATCTACGGCTTCTTTAATTGTGTGGCTGTGTGTGGGTTTCACTTCTTTTGTTGGTTCTGGTACATGTTTCCACACCTTTTTCTGTCACGTTGGACTTATTTTATAGTTCAACAGGGTGCTGTTTTCATCCTTCTTAATATATTTTTTCTTCACAGTCTTTCCTTATATTCTTATGGATTGCTTGATCTGTCCTACCTTTGTTCTACCATTTGCTATTTCTATCCTGCATTTGCTCCGTTAATGGGGATGAGGCATGCTATGTCTTTTGCTCTTGATTAATGCAATGTATTTTTTTTTATGAATTATTGCATGTCTTTTTCATTTAGATGGATTGTTAGCAATTTTACCCCATGTTGATTAATATTGTAGTGTACTTATAAAATTCTTTTGTTTTTGTTAAAAGGGGGAAGGTGATGTAGTAGGCGAGTATTGTAGGTCTTGCTGCTCAGCCAGAGTGGAAAGTTGGTGCATGGTTAGAATGCAGTGTTGGAATGCCTGAGTGGGAGAATCAGTTGAGGACGGGCTGAGCAGCAAGTGGGCTGCTCCTGGTGGGGCCCCCCTTGATACTTATCATCTGATCAATAAAGCATTCATCATATGCTACACCTCGGCTACTTCCAATTATTCCATCTTATTTCACTGAGTCAATCACTATCCAAAGAGTCACTACAGAAAACTCAATTAACATGCACAAGATGGAATTACAAAGCAAGCTACAGGGATATCACAAAGCCAATAAGCAAAAAGGAGGGGGGGGGGGGCAAAAGAATTAATCTATTGCCAAAAGAAAGATGGAGAAAAGAAAACCATCTGACACTGTGAATTCAAGTGCGCATAACAAACCACCAAATGTGATTAATAAAAGATCATGTAGGTCAGTGGACATGGTGAAAGTAAATCTAAACAAACGAATGAAGTATATACGACTAACGAAAGATATTCACTGACGTGTCGGTGAAAAGATTATTGGGTAACCCATATCTAGCCCAGGATATGTGAAGGCGCCATAAATACCTATGTCTTCTCTGTAGTAAAACCTCTGTAAATAATGAAATATATGTCGCAACTCAGCATTACTACTACCAAAACATTGCACTTTAAAAAAAAAATTCTTAGTGAAAATCCACAAGATACCTACTCGATTTGTGGTGATACTTCCAACCCACAAAGGGTTTCTGTCGTAGCAGCGTCCTCAAATACTTTTTCTAAATATCAAGGGATCCTGATATGTCCCGTTAGCAAAGGCTGTAAGAAAATCAAAATCCGGGATAACTCAATGACTGTCTCCGTGACACTACCATTATATGTCAATTTATTCACAAACACTATCTCAGGCATATATTGTGCCAATCCTAATCCATTCATTATTCATATGTCCCATTTACGAGATCCTAACTTAACGCATCCTCTTAACTTTTTTCAGAAATTGTTAAATGTCCACAACCCATACTAGTGAAAGAAACAACTAAAAGCCAAAATTGCCAGAATTCTCACTGTGATATTGTCCATGAGAAAATAATATCGCCACCCTCTCAAATCACATAAACGAGTGTGGTGCATGAAGATGAGGTGCCTATAAGCCCTCTTTAGGAAGCAGCCCGTACAAACTCCACTGACCATAGGCTACCCTCTGCTATTGAACTCACATAAGTATATCAGGACACACAGCATCCAAATACCACATAGCCAATACGTAATAAACTCATTCTCATTACATTACCTTAAAATCCAAATCAAACGCACAGGACCCCGCCACTCATGTGATGCCGAGTACAGTAACACGAGTTTTCAAGAAACCAACCCGCTTATATGCAAAAAGCCCCTCCTCACTGACGTCACCATAACCACTACACCACATAGTAAACACAGTCGTAGGACTACAGTCTAATCCCTCAAACGCGGCAGCCATCTTAGACTACGAATGGCTCCAATGTGCAAATGTACTATTAAGATCTCGCAACTGCTAGGTAATACGCAATGGGCCATGTTTACAATATCATGGGTTCGTGGAGCTTTGTGAGGATAATAAGTTAACATGTGATATCTCATGATTAAGGTAATAGTTGTGGCACTAATGAAATACATAATTCTAGAAGTGAGTGCACTATAAGTGAGGGCTTAATTATTATAAGAAATCTCTCTCCATCCCCTTAGGTCGATCAAAAGTTAGTCTATAAAATTAATTAACATCATATCTAACATCAAAAATTGTATACATGTTGTACGATGAGTTACAACTTCCAAAAACCAGGAAGGATAATTAATATCTGATGTACAGGCAAATTAAACCACTCACATCATTGCCCTTATGTCAGATCAACATTAGAGGTTCATTGAATCATGTGGCAAACCTCAGCATCTTATTTCCCCAGGAAATAATGAAGTTCCTGGTCAAGATTTAATCCAGTCTCAGTACTCTGCAATCTTTTGATCCACAGGGCCTCCCTCCTACGTAGGGTCAA
Source organism: Triturus cristatus (assembly GCF_964204655.1). Lineage (NCBI taxonomy): Eukaryota > Metazoa > Chordata > Amphibia > Caudata > Salamandridae > Triturus > Triturus cristatus. The sequence continues at coordinate 608,788,520 of NC_140582.1, read as the reverse complement.
TTCCCTGTTCCCACCTCTAGGATTACGGGGTACATGTTCAATCCCATAGAACTCAAAACATTTGTTCATGGTTTGAGTGGAACACAGTGCCATGTGTGCGGCAAGATGATATCTCATGTCACCTTGCTTCACTGCTTGCATGTGTTCACCAATTTTCCCGCGTAACGTCCTTATCGTGCTGCCAATATATCTCTTGTTGCAATTACATTCTACGTCCTAAACAACGAATTTGGTATGGCAGTTAATGTTGGCCAGAATCTTGTAAGTCCTATTCCCCTGGTCCCAAAATGTGAGTCTTCTTGCTACAAGCCCATTTGCAAGCACTACAGTGTCCACAACCAAAGAAGCCCTTTGTGTGTCTGCTCATCCAATTATCTCGGATCTCTACTCTGGGGTAACTCGGGCTAAGTATGTTCCTGAGAGACACCCCCTGTCTATAAGTGATGTTGGGTCTGTCAGTGACAAAATTGCTAAGGGATTTGTCAGCTCTTAGCAGGTGCCAATGTCTGTTCAGGCTTCGCATCAGCACCCCAGGCCAGTTATTAAATCCCGTGAGAATCCTTATTTTGTCATCAGTCCTGACAGGTCCTGTCCGTTCCCTCAATGTGTCTTTCCGTTTGATTTTTTCAATTCGTTGTTCAGCTTTCATCATTGTCTTCTTGTTATAACCCCTACTCTCAAACCCACCCTTCTTGCATTCTTCAAACTGGGTCAAAGCTACAATTCTGTCTCAGTTCGCCATAAGGAATTGAGCGAATTTGGTGGGAGTAATGTGCACTAAAAGCATGCAGTAGAGAGTTGCACACTATCTTTTTGCGGTAGAGTCTACTCTGAATGTGGTTCTCTCTTATATAAAATTCGACATCCAAGAAGGAAATGTTATTCTTGCTATGTTCAAACGTGAACTGAATGTTAGGCTCATTACTATTTAGGTATTCAAAAAACTCTGTCAGCTTGATCATAATTTCTATGGCAAAATGAACCCCCTCATTTTGTTCCTTTGTAAATTAAATGTTTTAAGTGTTACCACTTTATTCCAATCAAGATGGCTTTAGGTGTGCCATACTTTTGTCATAAGTAAGACTGTTAGCGCTCTAGTTGTTCGTTAGAACACTCTGGGACATTCTGTCATTGGGCTATACTTGGGCTACATCTGGGTGATATTTGGGCTACATTTGGGCTCTTTTGTCTCTGGTGGCCATCTTGGGAGATTTATTTGTTATGAAGTTTCCTAATTTCCTGCAGTCTCCTCAGTAGGAAAAACTTTCAGTTTTTTACTTTGGTTCCATCAAGAAGGCATTCAGATGTGTCACACATTTGCCATAAATTCTGAATGTTAGCACTCTAGTTGCTCATTAGATCACTGTAGTAAATCTACTGCTCACCAGGGAAGTCTGCTGCTGGTATTCAAAGTGCATGTTTCAGTCTGCATGTCAGAATTTTTTTTATGAAATAGAAGAGGATTTGAGAAGTCAAAATGTGCCCTAATTTTTCTTTCTGCAGCACTAATCATAATTTCTATGGCAAAATGAACCCCCTCATTTTGTTCCTTTGTAAATTAAATGTTTTAAGTGTTACCACTTTTTTCCAATCAAGATGGCTTCAGGTGTGCCATACTTTTGTCATAAGTAAGACTGTTAGTGCTCTAGTTGTTCGTTAGAACACTCTGGGGCCTTCTGTCATTGGGCTATACTTGGGCTACATCTGGGTGATATCTGGGCTACATTTGGGCTCTTTTGTCTCTGGTGGCCATCTTGGGAGACTTATTTGTTATGAAGTTTCCTAATTTCCTGCAGTCTCCTCAGTAGGAAATACTTTCAGTTTTTTACTTTGGTTCCATCAAGAAGGCATTCAGATGTGTCACACATTTGCCATAAATTCTGAATGTTAGCACTCTAGTTGCTCATTAGATCACTGTAGTAAAGCTACTGCTCACCAGGGAAGTCTGCTGCTGGTATTCAAAGTGCATGTTTCAGTCTGCATGTCAGAATTTTTTTATGAAATAGAAGAGGATTTGAGAAGTCAAAATGTGCCCTAATTTTTCTTTCTGCAGCACTAATCATAATTTCTATATCAAAATGAACCCCCTCATTTTGTTCCTTTGTAAATTAAATGTTTTAAGTGTTACCACTTTATTCCAATCAAGATGGCTTCAGGTGTGCCATACTTTTGTCATAAGTAAGACTGTTAGCGCTCTAGTTGTTCGTTAGAACACTCTGGGACATTCTGTAATTTGGCTATACTTGGGCTACATCTGGGTGATATCTGGGCTACATTTGGGCTCTTTTGTCTCTGGTGGCCATTTTGGGAGACTTATTTGTTATGATGTTTCCTAATTTCCTCATTTACTACAGTCTCCTCAGTAGGAAATACTTTCAGTTTTTTACTTTGATTCCATCAAGAAGGCATTCAGATGTGTCACACATTTGCCATAAATTCAGAATGTTAGCACTTTTGTCATAAGTAGGACTGTTAGCGCTCTAGTTGTTCTTTAGAACACTCTGGGAAGCTGCAGTAGAACACAAAGGAATCAACTGACAGTCTCTGCCCTTGTTGGATGTACATGTTTTACTGAGAATGTCAGACTTCATTCTCACATGACTGAGAAAGATAATGTGAATTTACAGAAAATATGCTCTCAGTTTAGCTTATAGATCACCTTCCAAACCTCTGTGGGAAAAGCATGAGAAAATAGTTTTCTCTCAAATATGATTCATGATATCACAGCAGAAGGCTTTTTCACATGGTAAAATCACCTTAATACACACCACAATTCCTAAAATGAGTATGGTACCATCAACAAATGATTTATAATGTAACTAAAGTCTTAAAACCTTCTATTAACTGCAATGCTTTTTAATGAGGTGCTATCATGTATATTGGTCCCAAGATGGCTGCCAACACTTCTTGGATGAAGTGCTGACAGCCAATCAGATCTCACGATGAGATGTGTGGTTAGGCTCCGCCCAGATATATATGTGATTTTACTTTAGATTCCCTCAGGAACTGCTGAACGGATTTACACAATTTAAGCAAAAGGCACGAGTCTGAACTAAGGACTACCACTTTGCCAAATTTGGTGTAATTCCGTTCAGCACTTCGGGCTGTAGCTGCGTCAACAGGTCCTATGGGAAAATGCATGGGGAAAACGCGTTTTGGGACCCCCCTTTTTTCTCGGCCCCCGCTTGACGCATCTCCGTGAAATTTTCAGGATAGGAGCGGAGCGGAGCTGGCCAAAAGTTTGGAAAATTTCGCGAAGATTCATCAATCGACGCCAACGTTATTACAAATAGAATGTTGCGGATTTCCTATGGAAAATAGGTCCTAACTATAACTACCTACTGGCGACTACCAGTAGGTAATATATATTATCTACTGGCGGTCGCCAGTAGATAGTTATAGTTACAACCTAGTTTCCATAGGAAATCTCAAAATTCTATTTTGAATAACTTTGGCGCCGGTTGACGAATCCTTGCGAAATTTACAAAACTAATGGGGCGCTCCGTTCAGCTCCTACCCTGAAAGTCTCGGGGTGATTCGTCAAGCAGGGCCCAGAAAAAAGGGGGGTCCCAAAACGCGTTTTCCCCATGCATTTTTCCATAGGACCTTTAGACACAGCTACAGCCCGAACGGCTGAACAGAATTACTTGAAATTTAGCAAAGAGGTAGCCATAAGGTCAAGGAAGTGCCTTTTGCAGGTCTGGTGTAAATCTGTTCAGTATTTCTTGAGAAAATAGCATTTAAAAGCATATATATGTGGGCGGAGCCTAACCACACATCTCATCCTGAGATCTGATTGGCTGTCAGCACTTCATCCAAGAAGTGTTGGCAGCCATCTTGGGACCAATATACATGATAGCACCTCATTAAAAAGCATTGCAGTTAATAGAAGGTTTTAAGACTTTAGTTACATTATAAATCATTTGTTGATGGTACCATACTCATTTTAGGAATTGTGGTATGTTCTAAGGTGATTTCACCATGTGAAAAAGCCTTCTGCTGGGATATCATGATTGAGAGAAAAATATTTTCTCATGCTTTTACCACAGAGGTTTGGAAGGTGATCTATAAGCTAAACTGAGAGCTTATTTTCTGTAAATTCACAGTATCTTTCTCAGTCATGTGAGAATGAAGTCTGACATTCTCAGTAAAACATGTACATCCAACAAGGGCAGAGACTGTCAGCTGATTCCTTTGTGTTCTACTGCAGCTTCCCAGAGTGTTCCAAAGAACTACTAGAGCGCTAACAGTCCTACTTATGATAAACGTATGGCACACCTGAAGCCATCTTGCTTGGATTAAAGTGGTAACTCTTAAAACATTTAATTTAAAAAGGAAAAAAATGAGGGGGTTCATTTTTCCATAAAAAGTATGATTAGGGCTGCAGAAAGAAAAATTAGGGCACATTTTGAGTGACTTCTCAAATCCTCTTCTATTTCATTAAAAAATTCTGACATGCAGACTGAAACATTCACTTTCAATACCAGCAGCAGTTTTCCCTGGTGAGCAGTAGCTTTACTACAGTGATCTAATGAGCAAAAAGAGTGCTAACATTCTGAATTTATGGCAAATGTGTGACACCTCTGAATGCCTTCTTGATGGAATCAAAGTAAAAAACTGAAAGTATTTCCTACTGAGGAGACTGCAGTAAATGAGGAAATTAGGAAACTTCATAACAAATAAGTCTCTCAAGATGGCCACCAGAGACAAAAGAGCCCAAATATCACCCAGATGTAGCCCAAGTATAGCCCAATGACAGAATGTCCCAGAATGTTCTTAAAAACAGCTAGAGCGCTTACTGTCTTCATTATGACAAAAGTATGGCACACCTGAAGCCATCTTGATTGGAATAAACTGGTAACACTTAAAACATTTAATTTAAAAAGGAACACAATTTTGCCATACAAATTATGATTAATGCTGAAGAAAGAAAATGAGGGCACATTTTGAGTGACTTCTCAAATCCTCTTCTATTTCATTAAAATATTCTGACATGCACACTGAAACATGCACTTTTAATACCAGAAGCAGACTTCCATGGTGAACAGTAGTTTTACTACAGTGATCTAATGAGCAACTAGAGTGCTAACATTCAGAATTTATGGCAAATGTGTGACATATCTGAATACCTTCATGATGGAATCAAAGTAAAAAACTGAAAAGCATTTCCTACTGAGGAGACTGCAGTACATGAGGAAATTAGGAAACTTCATAACAAATAAATCTCCCAAGATGGCCACCGGAGACAAAAGAGCCCAAATGTAGCCCAAAATCACCCAGATGTCGCCCAAATATAGCCCAATGACAGAAGTGTGCAAAACACTTATTATTTTGTGTTTTTGCAGTGTTATATAGTGCAGACTTGTCAGGTATTGGAGTGCTTTACATGAGCATTGGTTACATCACACAAGAACAAATTCATTTTGGTTGTAGACATGGGGAGACTAAGTGATTTGACCAGAATCACAGAATGTCGAGCTGAAGCAGAAACTTCAACCTGGTTCCCCAGTTGCATAGTCTGCAGTTCTGGAAGTAACACCACGTCCTCTCCCCTAAGTGCAACATTTAATCAAGTGGTCAACTGGATAAAAAAACGTAAAGATAACAAATAATTTAAAAGTGCTTTGTCGCTATTTGAAAACTCAGAAAATATGTCCTTATTTTAGTCTTTTAGAGCACTAACCATAATTTTGATGCCAATAAGACCCTCTCATATATGTAATTTCTAAAGGAAATGCTCAAGGTATTACAGTTTTGATTACATCAAGATGATGTCAGGCGTTCCACACTTTTGTAATAAATATAGAATGTTAGCAATCTAGTTGTTCATTAGGATACTGTTGAGAGGCAGAGGCCAGGGGCACGGACTCTGAAAATTGAAGGCATGTAGGAGGGTGCAAAGGCAACAATTTAACCACACTGAGCAGGCAGGAAGGGCCGTGGAAGCACAACAGACTATGGAGGGCAGTGGAAAGGGGGGCAGGGGCAACAAACCAACAATACAGGACTTGCAAGAGAGGCTGTGGCAATGTAATAGACCATTGTGGGCAGAAGGAAGAGGCAATGGTAGTACAACCATACATGCCAACAGACCCGATTCAGCCAGGAAACGTCCAATGTTTTTAAGCTCAAATGGGCTTTATTTGATCTGTCTCCTGTCTACAATCTCCTCTTTTTCAATGTAACTCAAAGGGGAAAATCAATACCCCAGTTTTTTTTCAAAATCTCCCTCTTACCAAGTTCAAAATGTTCGCAAGTATGGTACATTGGATCATGGAAGGAAATGGGATAGGAACATGGACTTGGATAACAGAGGACAGGAGGGACATGGAGAGGTGCACCAAACTGACCCTGCAGGGCAGGCATCAGGGTTTGCAGCAGCACAATACACCACACAGGGCATGCAGGACGGGAGTGCAGCACAACAATCCATAGAAGGCAAGAGGGAGGGGACAGGACCATGCACATGGACAACAGAGAACAGAGGGGCAAGAGGCAATGGTAGCTGGCTGACCATTATGGACAGACAGGAGAGAAAGCTGCAGCATAACAGACCATAAAGGGCAGGAGGGACGGATCAGGGGCATTACAATGGAACAGACAAGCCAGGAGGGAGGGAGTAGGGGTCTGCACATGTAAACAGAGGGCTGGGGGCAAGGGGGCAGGGCGGGAGCAGCAAGATAGCCATGGAGGTCAGGCAGGATGGGCACTAGAAGCAAGACACACCATGAAGAGCAACAACGAGACTGTGATGGCATACACACAGACCATGGAGGGAAGGTGGGAGGGGGTCAGGGGCAGCTAACTGACCACACAGGGAAGGTGGGAGGGGGCATGGCAGCACAGAAGACCATGCATGGCAAGTGGGAGGGTTAGTGGCAGCACAATGGCTATGATGGGCAAGAAGGAGGGTGCAGGGGCATGCACAAAGGACGATGGAGGATAGAAGGGAGGGTCAGGACCTGTGCACAGACAAGAAAGTTCAGGGGAAGGGGCCTCACAACAGACCACACGGGGCAGGCAGGAGGAGCAGTTGCAGCACAACAGACCAGGGAGGGCAGAAGGGTGTGGCAGTACAATGGACCATGTAGGACAGGAGGAAGAGGATAGGGGCATGGCATGTGGACAGGCAGGGTGGAGGTGGCAGGGACAGGTTACAGTCATCTGACAATGCTAGGCAGGTGGGAGGGGAGTGGCAGCTCAACAGAACACTCAGAGTAGATAGGAGTGGCAGGTCCATGGGACATGGTGGGCAAAAAGGATGGAGCAGGGGCATGCACAAAGACATCGGAGGGCAGGGGGAAGGAGAATAGGGGCAGCAAGCTAAGCACAGAGTTTAAGCAGGAGGTCAATGATGGGGCATAGAATTGGGCAATGGAGGGCAGGAGGAGTGGACTGGTACATCATACTAAATTGAGGGCAGTGGCAGCACATCAGACCATGCATAGCAGGAGGGAGGAGGCTAGTCCATGGATTCACACAACAGAGGATAGGGAGGAGGGGGATGGGGCAGCAAGCTAACTGTTCAGGGAAGGCGGGTATTAGGAACTTTATTGTTTTTAAAACATTGTGTCTGTGTGAACTACTTAAAATATGAACAAGTATGCAGCATAATCTCACTTTTATTCAGGAAGAAGAGGACGTTTGTGACTGTGACTCCGGGCTCACTTGGCAGAAACACCCCCTGACCCTCCACCCCCTATCGCAAAATGTAATGCCCGTGAAAAGGGTAAGTGAACACAGTGTTATATAGAACATAGTCCTGAGAGCACGATTAAAAATGAAAACTAGATATAGTGTATGGTATAAACTATGCACCAAAAAGTGTGATATAAGATGAACCGGGCGTGAAATATAATATGCAATACATTGTGCGCAATGACAGATTCATTGGAGAGCGCAAGATAGCACAGGCACTAGCGCGTGCTATGCGATATGCGCCTTGGAGTGTAATATGCACAGGGCAGTGTTGTGTAACCTAACTAGTCTCTAAAGTTGTAATATAAAATATGTGCTGGGGAGTGTAACGTTGCATATGCACTGTGACAAAGATATGGATCCCAGATTTTAATATGTATGGCATAGCACTGTGCGTTATAACATAGGCATCGAGGAAGGCACGTTAGATGGGGCAATATAACCCGTGCGAAGACAAGTGTGGCATGACATATTCACGGGGTGGTGTTACAGTGCACATGGGCTAGAGAGTGTCATAGCATATGCACTAGCTAGTGGAATACAACACAGAGGTGTGTGGCACTCAGCAGGCAATGGTGGGTGTAACACAGCATTGGGCTCTGTCAGGAGCGCGCTGTGACTCTCAAGTGATGTTCGTCCCCTTTCCAGAGAGTAAAATAAAAAGTATTACACATCCGGCAGTGGATGTGTGTTTTATTAACCGTGAGGGGGGTTTCTTGCATAGTTTTGTTCGAATTTTTGTCGAATCCCCTTTGAATGGCTTGGTGTGCATGTGTATTAAATGTGCCCGTCAATAGCTACCCATGTTTGTATAAATAAACGACAAGGGTGTCTACCGGGATTAGGCACGGTAGGGCATCAGACATGTCAGAGCTTCACTAGTGGTGTAAATACATTCCACGTGGATTCATTGCATGCATAGTCGCCTTTTAATGAATATCACGCAAATCGTCATGGTGATAGGTACATACGTTTTGTCCAGCATGTCCTAGGTGTGTCTATAAATATATATTTTTTAAAAATAATAAAAAACAGTGGCCGGCCCTGGGGATTGGGGTCAAAAAAATATAATTAGGAGACAGGCCCTGGGGGATGGGGTCATCAGGGCCAATAAATTAGAATAAGAAGGGGAACCACACAGCCCCCTTTCTTAAAAAATTAAAATAAATAAAAGACTGGCATCGTGCCGGAGGCCATGCCCCCTCCGTGCAGCACTCTGCAAACGCGCCCCCAACAGGCATCTCCAGTATGCACCAGGTAGCTGCGCTGCAGACAGGTGTTCTGAGGCCAAGCCCCTTTTTACACCTCTCTGCAACGCAGCTCTGTGGCGCTTACTGAAGGTACCTAGTGGTCTAGTTTGACCCTAGGGACCCTTAGGATTCAAGGGGACTTAATCTCTCAACTTAGAACAGCCACAGGGCGCGTTTACACAGTGGTGAAGGGAGGGGACGGGGCCTGAGGTGACGTGTGCAAACACGCACTATGGCACGTTTTAAATTGGGGATATAATTTCCCTTCAATACTGAGGGCCCCTGGGGGCTAACTAGCCCACCAAGTGCTTCCAGTAAGCGCCACTGAGCTGCATTGCAGAGAGGTGGTCCAGGCCGTGCCACTTTTTACACCTCTCTGCAACGCAGCTCTGTGGCACTTACTGGAGGTACCTAGTGGGCTAGTTGGACCCTAGGGACCCTCAGGATTCAAATGAACTTAATCTCCCAACTAAAAACGGACACAGGGCGTGTTTACACAGTGGTGAAGGGAGGGGACGGGGCCTGAGTTAACGTGTGCAAAAACGCCCTGTGGCCTGTTTTAAGAGGTAGTTTTAATCCCCATGCCCTATTATATACTAGGGGCTTACAGAGGAGGTCATGCTAATCACAGGGGGGCCCCAACGCATAATGTTCCCTAGTGTATGTAGGTGTTTTCACTGTATTCTAAGTGTCTTTTAACATAGCACTGGCTCTAGGACTGGTTAGTCAGACTCAGTTACCACCAGTATCCGTCTGAAAAAGTTGAGGGTACAGGATGATTTTGCAACAAGGCTTCTTTCTGCTCTTCTTTTTGTTCTTTCTGCACGTTATCCTTCTTCCTGCACTTATCTTCGTATTTGAGGACTTCTGTTGCTTCTTTCTGCACTTCTTTTGTTTCTTTCTGTGCATTGTTTCTTCTTTCTTCACATGTCTTATCTCTGTAGGCATAGTTAGAAATTAGCATTTAAAAAACCTTTGAAATTCACAGAAAAAACCATAGGTTTCAGGCACGTTATAGTTAGGAATTAGCATTTAAAAAACCTCAGAAATTCACTGAAAAAACCATAGGTTTCAGGGGTGTTACAGTTAGCTGGACTTTTCACTTGTACAAAACCATTGAAATTCCCCCGTTATAGTTAGTTCAGCTAACTATAACTCGCGCGCCCGCAATGCACTGCTGATGACGTCACATATTACATCACTCATGACATGGTCAGTGACATCACTCATGAAATCACTGATGACATCTCAAATGACATCACTGATGACATCATCCTTGTGATAGAGTGGCAGACCTCCTCTCACCCTAATATAACCTTTGATACACACATTCAAAAATAGAGACTAAAATGTTCAAAACAACGGACATACCAATACCAGTTACAACAACCTCTTCAGTAAGTCTAAGATCCACATACACATCCACTCATTCACCAACAGTCCTATACAGTCACTAATACATGTACTCACTCATCATATGTACTCATACACCTATACATCCTGTTACACAATGCCACTCATCCATAGAGTTACTCACACACATAGTCACTCATGCTAATAAAGAATCAAACATACATTTACTTGCATATACAGTTATACACACACCACCACACTTACTTCTACGGAAACTTACACATACTTAGTCTTTTAAACAATCACTTATAGAAACACATACTTATTCATACAGGAACTCTTTCAATCTCTCACTCTCACATATACTCACATATATACACCAATAGTCACATATACTAGTTTAAAACATATGTAGTTACTCATAAAGACACTATTGAGACAGTCATTCACTCACTAACACACCCATACACACACTCATCCACCCATACAGTCCTGCACACATGCTGTGTTCAACACATACAAACAGTGAGTCACTCATTCATGCACCTATGCACTACGTAATACCCCCCACCGAACCATGCAGACACTCAGACTGATACTCAAAAAACCAACTAATAACCTATATAGACACCCATGTAGCTACTCACCAACCTATGCAGCAACTTATACACAAAGTGAGACACTGATACAGATATTTACATATTTAAACATTACTCACTAAGCCATGTATTCACTATGATACACTTAATCAGTCAGTTACACAATCAATTTTTCAAAAACAAATCATCCATTTAGACACTTATATACCCATTTATTCTTCCATCGACCTTGAGATATACATATATAAAACATATTTAATTTTCAGAAAAACACACATTCACTGGATGATGTCATCAGTGATGTCATCAGTGATGTCATTTGAGATGTCATCAGTGATGTCATGAGTGATGTCACTGACCATGTCATGAGTGATGTAATATGTGACGTCATCAGCAGTGCATTGCGGGCGCCCAAGTTATAGTTAGCTGAACTAACTATAACGGGGGAATTTCAATGGTTTTGTACAAGTGAAAAGTCCAGCTAACTATAACACCCCTGAAACCTATGGTTTTTTCAGTGAATATATATATATATATATCCAGTAGATAGTTATAGTTAGGACCGTGCTTCCATAGGAAATCTGAAAGTGCTATTTTGAATAACTTTGGCGCCGGTTGACGAATCCTCGCGAAATTTTCAAAACTAATGGGGTGCTCCGCTCAGCTCCTACCCTGAAAGTCTCGGGGCGATTCGTCAAGTGGGGGCCGAGAAAAAAGGGGGGTCCCAAAACGCATTTTCCCCATGCATTTTCCCATAGGACCTTTAGTCGAAGGTACAGCCCGAACGGCTGAACAGAATTACTTGAAATTTGGCAGAGAGGTAGTCCTCAGGTCAGGGAAGTGCCTTTTGCAGGTCTGGTGTCAATCTGTTCAGTAGTTCCTGTGACAATAGCATTTAAAAGCATATAAATATCTATAAGCGCGTACCGTGCGCGCACCGTGCGAGTACCGTGCGCGCACCGTGCGAGCACCGTGCGAGCACCCGAACGTGCGCGAGCGTAATTCTGATTGGTGGTTACATGTTAGTCAACTTTCGAATCGGTCGAAATCAGGAAGTGTCGGCCGCCATTTTGTTTGTTTTCAGCACGAGAGTGAAAAAGGAAGGTGGCGAACGTGAAAAGGGAGCAGGGTAGAGAGTTCCTGACCCCCTAGCCTTTGTCAGGGGGTCCCTGAAGGACCCCGAAGGCAGAATTTTTATTTATTTTTTTTTTTTTTAAATCGCGGGGGTGCGCGCACCGGGCACGCACGGTGTAAAGCCCAAAAAAAAATTAATACGTAGTTTATTGTAAAATAAATATATAAATAAAATAATAATACATACATAACTTAGCATTTAAAAAAACGTACAAATTCACTGAAAAAACCATAGGTTTCATACACGTTATAGTTAGGAATTAGCATTTAAAAAACCTTGCAAATTCACTTAAAAAACCATAGGTTTCACACATGTTATAGTTAGGTGGATATTTCACTCGTAAAAAACCAATGAAATTCCCCCGTTATAGTTAGTTCAGATAACTATAACTCGCGCGACGGCCACTCTATCACAAGGATGATGTCATCAGTGATGTCATGAGTGATGTCACTGACCATGTCATGAGTGATGTGATATGTGATGTCATCAGTAGTGCATTGCGGGCGCGCGAGTTATAGTTATCTGAACTAACTATAACGGGGGAATTTCATTGGTTTTTTACGAGTGAAATATCCACCTAACTATAACATGTGTGAAACCTATGGTTTTTTAAGTGAATATATATATATATATATATATATATATATATATATATATATATATATATATTATCTACTGGCGGTCGCCAGTAGATAGTTATAGTTAGGACCGAGTTTCCATAGGAAATCTCTAAATTCTATTTTGAATAACTTTGGCGCCGGTTGATGAATTATCGCGAAATTGTCAAAGCTAGTGGTCCGCTCCAGTCAGCTCCTGTCTTGAAAGTATCGGGGTGATTCGTCAAGCGGGTGCTGAGAAAAAAGGGGGGTCCCAAAACATGTTTTCACCATGTATTTTTCCATAGGAAACTTTAGACAAAGCAACAGCCCGAACTGCTGAACGGATTTACACCAAATTTGGCAAAGAGGTAGGTCTTGGTTCAGAAAGAGTCCTTTTTAGGTCTCACATGCGTTGCAGGGCAGAGCCCTGCTCCGCCTCCGCGAGAGATTTTGTAGGAGAGGATTTTCAGAAGAGGCCTTTAAGCCCCGCTCCTCATTTCCATTGGCTGGCGTCACCGTTTATTTTAAACGGTGGCCTGCCATTGGAAATTAGGTGTTTGGGTTGACTCCCTTTGGCTTTCTGTGCCGGCCCACCCGTACTGGCTTGCCTGATTTGCGTCTGTCGCAAAGCACTTTCTTATCTTTATGGGGCCATGTGTTTCTAACACATGGCCCCATAACGACAAGAGATCGGCTGCAGCGCGGTCCTCTTTCACTTTCGGGACCGCGCTTGTTTTTGCTAGGCATGGGTAGATTACGTAATTTGCCTAGAATCACAGTATGTTGGAGCCGACACCGAGATTCGAATCCCCACATCTACTCACCCCCATCTCACCTAGAACGCAGTGCTCCACCACAGAGCACTTGTTTTATTAGCACATGCATTTTATTAAATGTAGTCATTTCCATGTGTGAATGAAGTTTTAATTAAATTGCAAGCTAAAGGGTTTGAGTTAAAAAAACTAAATCGACCAGGGTTGGGTACCTGTGCACGTGGTGACTCGGAGACGCCTGCCCTTCATAGCACAGGCGTCCTTCCAACTTTGCCCCGTTATTCTTTGGCACTGGCACTGCCTGCCACGGGCTGCGTCCTCACTCGGCGTTAGCAAAGCAATCCGCCCAGGCAGGGACTCGGAGAACGGCGGTGCGAGCGAGTGCTGCAGTTCTGGGGATTAAGTTGTGGGAGGCTGCAGCCAGTGGCACCTCGGTAAATTTTACATGAAAAATGACCCAACCCATCAACCTTGGTGGCTCAGAGCACACCATTGTGCAGCTGCTGCTGAGCCTGAGAGTCTTAATTGCGCCCGGGCAGTCGGCGTTTCTGAAATAAGTAAAGTGAGTCAGTGGCTGCAGTGAGCTAGCTGTCACTCTGCTACTTCTAATAATAAACAAGCATTGGCATAGCCAATAGGTCGCGCCTTTGGAACCTTATAAGTATTTAGTTTTGCAGTACAATATCCTTGGTGCAACAACATCAATTGTTGCATGGCTAAACACTTATAAGGTCCAAAATGTGAGACCTATTGGCTATGCCAATGCTTGTTTCTTCTTGCATCCTTTTTGTCCGGACTCGGGCTCTTGCATGTGGGATGCAGATGCTGAACTGAATAACCCCTTCACCTTTTGTTATTTAATGAACCCTTAACAGCGCTGTGTGTGCCATCGATAAGTGGTGAGAAAGGTTTCTTAAATTAGATCATGGGTGAAAACACAGAGACCAAAGGGGAAGGACCCATTTTGTTGAGACATGTAGGGACAATAAAGCTGTCTCCGAGTCTAATTCAGCCCGTGGATGAGATACATCTGCGTACGTGAAGGGAGGGGGGAGTGCATGGGCAGGAAACAAATGCTGTGTGTGTTAGCTGTGAAGTGAAAACCCTGCCTGCAACTACAGATCGGAGAAAGTAAATTGACAAAATAGTGCAATGTCAACCATTTACTATGAAAGCGAGTTCCACTGAGACTCGTTGGATAGCGAGCACATAATACAAAATGGATTCTAAATGCTTTGTGGAACGTTTCATTCATGTCTAACTCTGTGCAGTCTCCATTGGCCATTATGAACACAATGCAAAAAGACAACTTTAAAAGGTAACTCAAGCACTGTCCTAACTTAACTTATAACAAGCTACATATGCAGGAGTGGGGCAGAGTAAGCAAGGACGCGGAATGGCATTAGCGATTGGGAGGTGTAAGCAAGACCGTGTGGGGTTCAGTGCAAGCAATGTGGGAGGAAGGCGCATGTTAAGTTGCAGGTTCCATCGCCTGAGGGGGGTGGAAGGGGCAAACAACATCTGGGCAGTTAATGACGACGCAAGCAATGACAAAGCTACAACGACGAGGCAAACAACAACAATAGAGAAACAACGGGGGAAAAAGCAACGAGCCCCATGGGTGAAAACACAGAGACCAAAGCGGAAGGACCCATTTTGTTGAAACATGTAGGGACAATAAAGCTGTCTCCGAGTCTAATTCAGCCCGTGGATGAGATACATCTGCGAACGTGAAGGGAGGGGGGAGTGCATGGGCAGGAAACAAATGCTGTGTGTTTTAGCTGTGAAGTGAAAACCCTGCCTGCAACTACAGATCGGAGAAAGTAAATTAACAAAATAGTGCATGTCAACCATTTACTATGAAAGCGAGTTCCACTGAGACTCGTTGGATAGCGAGCGCATAATACAAAATGGCGCTCGCTGTATCTGCGTGATTGCTGAGACCCTCGGAGGCCAAACCCGCCCAAACTGTGTTCCTACAGACCTGTGGACTCTTTGCTGCTGAATCTACTTGGCGGCGGGACTGCGAGGACCAGCCTGCACAGCGCTCCCATCACCGCTGCAGCTGGGGCCTCTTTCCGCCCACTCCTCCTCCTGCCCTCTTTCTCATTAACAAGGCCCCGCCCATACGCGCTAGCGGAACGCGCGCGGGACACAGCACGGGGCAAAGAGCGGGCCGTTTGAGGCCGTTCGAGAACGGGCGACCAAGGGCTTGGGCCACCGTTCTTGCCTCTGGACTCCCCAAATGAACTGTGATTCCGAGCCTGGGAAGATGACCACAAGAGAAACGAGGAGCAAAACATCGATGGCCACTGGGATGCCTAAAGGTACTTTGGACACGTATTTTGCCAAGGCGGGCTCACTTCTTATTGAGGAAATCACCACACTAGAAAGGCGTATCTCGCAAGAAATCGATTGGGTCAGGAGGTCCTCCTTGGGACCCCTTAGTCATGGGATGGCACACGCCACGCATACTTGCATTCACACTCGAGCATAGGTGTATCCGCCGACGCTGACCTTCAGGGACCATTTTCATTGGGGGAACACGCCTGGTAGGTGTAGCAGTGTGCGACCAATCTGGTTTAACTTTATATTCAGGCTCCCTTGAGCCGGTGGAGTCGACGGACTCATGGTTACGCACCTGCGCGCTACGAGAGGTACTAGACCTGATACGATTTTAGCAGCTTACACAGCAACCCCACACATTTTCCTACTCCCTGCTGACGAGAGGCAACT
Source organism: Triturus cristatus (assembly GCF_964204655.1). Taxonomy (NCBI): domain Eukaryota; kingdom Metazoa; phylum Chordata; class Amphibia; order Caudata; family Salamandridae; genus Triturus; species Triturus cristatus. Next base: position 608,772,377 of record NC_140582.1, on the reverse strand, counting down.
ACCTCGAAACACGTGTCCAGGGATGGCACACGCCACGCATACTTGCATTCACACTCGAGCATAGGTGTATCCGCCGACGCTGACCTTCAGGGACCATTTTCATTGGGGGAACACGCCTGGTAGGTGTAGCAGTGTGCGACCAATCTGGTTTAACTTTATATTCAGGCTCCCTTGAGCCGGTGGAGTCGACGGACTCATGGTTACGCACCTGCGCGCTACGAGAGGTACTAGACCTGATACGATTTTAGCAGCTTACACAGCAACCCCACACATTTTCCTACTCCCTGCTGACGAGAGGCAACTACCTCGAAACACGTGTCCAGGGATGGCACACGCCACGCATACTTGCATTCACACTCGAGCATAGGTGTATCCGCCGACGCTGACCTTCAGGGACCATTTTCATTGGGGGAACACGCCTGGTAGGTGTAGCAGTGTGCGACCAATCTGGTTTAACCCCTTAGTCATGCCACTACTCCAGAACCCATGCGTGGCTGCACAACAATAGATGATGGGGGAACAAATGCTATGCCTGATTATTCTGTCCAATGTAATCTCAGTACTCCCGTTATTGACTGTGATATTTCTGCTCCTGTAGATTTTAGCATCTTACCTCTCCCACCATCCAAGCCCCCATTACCCGCTAATACTGCTAAACCTAGTGTGCCTATCAGGGATGTAACTACCTCAAGGGCCCGCGAGTCTGTTCAGTCACTACAGTGCGAGCGGGAAGGAGCCATCCCGAAAAGGAAAAGAAGGGCCCATATAACAGGAGGACGAAAGCCTAAGATCCCAAAACATAATCCCACGTCTGAGGGCAAATCATATGGCACATTCAAAAAGGGCTCAAACCGATCACCACAATCAGGGGCACTATCCTCTAACACTCTGCCCCAGATAAATCCCAGTTCAAGCGTTACAACAAGGGAGGAGGGCTTCACCCTCTTGGATATTGGCACCCTTTTGAGAGAAATGCTTATTCCCCTAGAAAACCGGCTAGTAAAGATGGAAACATCCTTAGTGCACCTTCAGAAGGGTATCGCACAACTAGTCGAAGCTCCAAATAAAGTTACTCAACTCCCAAGTGGAAGTTCGACTTGCAGTGGCAAGATCGTTCAATCTGTGCCTCCTACGGAGGAAGGTTATCCGCCATCCAGGCCTATACAAATACAACAGCTCATGCCATTAACCCCACAAGCTATAAACTCCGAACCCCCAATGCCCGTACCAAGTACAAGTCTGCAAGAGAACCTAGCTGCACCTGTATTGGGGGCCCATGGCAATGTTCCAAATTTTAGATCAATTGACTTGCCACCGGAGGCCATACCATACACAGTCATTAACTGGCATTCCTGAATTAAATCCTTCTACACGAGAACCAGTGGAGGCCTTGAAGAACAAGGTAATCCATTGGCTCTCTATTCATAGGCCTCTTCCGGCAGGAATTCATAGTGAGGTGCTTATGGTGAGGAGAGTCCCATGGATAGGCAATACCAGGAAATCAATCCATGGTGACTGCGTCGTGATCAATTTCAGAGACCCCCCCCCATAGTTTCTCACATATGTAGTTGGTCACATCACGTACAGGGGACGTCCATACAATCGCTTCCTCTGTCCTTTTTTTATCCACTTTCTAGTTGCGAACAGACAGAGGAGGGGTGGGAAATAGTACCCAGGCGGGGAGGTAAATGGGCCCCTAATGATAGAAGCGCCTACCCTCACCCTAGATTACCACGACACCACTATTTCCCTACCCACAACAGGTTTAGCAGCCTTGATATGGTGGATTGACCAAGCAAGATGGTGGGTGGGGAGGTTATCGCCCAAAACAGGATTCCTATAACCACTGTACGACAAATAATTGCTATAGAGAAGGTTAAATCCGGCCAGGAATACCTAAATGGAGTGTTGGGTTCCATGAGCCTTTCCCCCCTGTGTATCACAAATGAGGCGACTACTGACCAAGTTGATAGTTTAGCCAATATCTCATCTGAAGGGATGGACCCCCAAATGGTTGCGATCCAAAATCCAGCAACAGATAGAACCAACTGTTCCTCTATCAAGATTTTATCTTGGAACGTGGTGGGCCTGGGCAATAAAGTGAATTGTCCGGATTGGAGTTCCCTCATCCAGGACCAGTATATTTGCCTGTTTCAAGAAACCTGGGCGAGGGAAGAACTCGCCTATACAGGCTTTGCCACATTTATCACACAAGCAAAATGGGGGGGTAGAGGGCGCCCCTCGGGAGGTCTCGCAATCTGGGTGGCTAGTGATTTGGGTTGTAGAGCCGCCGTCCTCCCATTAAAAACGGAGGACATTCTAGCTGTATTGTTGGAGTGGCCAAACGCAAACAGCCTTCTGCTAGTTAATGTATATTCTAGGCCAACCAACATCACACAGGAGTCCCGAACGATCGAGGAGCTGGCACTCGCCCTAGATGAAATTCCCCAGGGCATCCCCCTTCTAATTGGGGGAGTTTTAAACTGTCATTTTGAACCCCTGTCGGGCTTTTTGGAGGGCTTGCTCCTCGAAGAGGACCTAGTGTGGTCTGTGCCTCCCTTACAAGCCCTGGCCCCAAGAGCATGGACACCTCTGGCTTTGCAAATTACATCTTTAACACTGAAACATGGGCTTCGGGCCTGTAATGGGAGGATTAATTCTGACATCCCCCCAAGATGCACCTACAATAGAGTGGGCAGGGAGTCAAGACTTGACTACATTCTCGTCCCTTTAGCCCAGTGGCCGCATATTAAAGACTTCCGGGTTACATCTAGGGAAGATAGCGACCATAATGCATTGGAACTGGAATATGACCACCCTGGTGTCGCGCACACTGCGAAACAGAGAGGGACAGCTGAAGTAGGGCTTTGTCTTATGAATAACAGACGCAGAGTGAAATGGGAGAAACTAGTTTCTCATCCAGAGAGGATACCCAAGCTGTATGCTCGGGTAATTCCCACATTCGAAAAGGTACAATCACTCATGGTGCATGGCACAACCCAGAGTGTACAAAAACAACTAGGGCAGCTTCACAAAGACCTCACCAAATCGGTGTCCGAAATCCTTACTAGCAATCCAAAAAGGGCCAACGGATGCGTCGCTGGTCCCATCTGGTATAACACGGCATGCCGTAAGGCAAAAACAGATCTAGTGACATCTATTAAGGCAGGCAAGGGAAGCGCGGAAATTAGGGCTATGAGAACTGCTTATAAGTCCCTAATTACTAACGCCAAAAGCGAATGGGAACACCAAAAATGGGAATCACTCACCATTTCACTTGCACGGGGGGATTCATGCAAATTTTGGCGTTGTGTGAACACAGGTTCCGAGGAGCTGGCCTCAGCACTGGAGCCTAACATTTCAGCTAGGGTATGGTCAGACCATTTCCAATCCTTATATAAATCACCAGTGGGGGAAATACCAACTCCCCCCCAGATCGCCAACAACACTTTGGAAACGGCGTGGTTCACAATAAAGGAGGTTCGAGTAGCTATTGATGGGCAGGCATCAGGCAAGGCACCAGGCCTGGATGGCTTGCCGGGTGATCTTTTCAAGCAAGAACCGGATGTTTGGGCACCCTACTTAACATTTTTATTTAATTCTATTTTAGGGGTATGGAGGTGCCGGATACTTGGCTGGGCGCAGAGATCGTCCCCATATATAAGAAGGGTTCGCCTCTGCTCCTGGCCAATTATAGACCCATCAGTCTTATCGATGTTTCACAAAAGATTTTCGGTAGACTGATGCTCAATCGTCTCCAGGATTGGATTGATGACTGCGAAATTATGAGCCCCTACCAAGCAGGGTTTAGGAGAGGAGTCTCAACTATCGATCAGATTTTTCGTTTGAACTTCCTATACTGGAAGTCTGTCCTAGTCGAGGGCGGCAGCCTGTACACGGTGTTCGTGGACCTGCGAGCGGCCTTCGACCTAGTGCCCAGGGATAAACTATGGGCCGTGCTCACAGACCTAGGGGTTCCCGCTGATATTATGATAATCCTGAAGAAACTACATCAGGGAAATTTTGCAAGGGTAAGGTGTGGTAGAGGAGGAAATCTCTCGGATGGCTTCCCCGTTGACAGGGGGGTCAGACAGGGCTGTGTGCTCGCACCGACCCTTTTCTGCCTCTTTGTCAACGGGGTCATTAGTCACCTTAATGGGCTAAGTAACATTGATGCCCCTAGGTTGGCCGGCAGCAGGGTCCCAGCCATCATGTTTGCAGATGACACCCTGCTGCTCTCCAAAACTCCTATGGGCATACAAAAGGTGCTGGATGGATTCACGGATTTCTGTATGAGCCGCGGACTGGAGATCAATGCCTCAAAAACCAAGTATATGATCTTTAACCCGCCCTCCCAAACCCGACTGAGTCCCTTGATAGGGGCGTCCAGATTGGAGAGGGTATATACGTTCGAGTACTTGGGGGTCACATGCAATCAGTTCATGACTTGGGATTCCCACCAAATAAAGGCAAATTTAAAACTGACCCAGATGACGGGCGGCATCTGTAGGATGGCAAAAGGATTGTCCTATAAACCACTTGGCCCACGCCTACACATTTATAAAACCCAGGCTAGGGCGGCTGTGTTATATGGGAGTGAAATTTGGGGGCACACATCTACCCAGAAATTGCACGTCACGGAGAATAACTTCCTAAGGCAGTTGACAGCCTTACCAGCTAGCACTCCGCTACTACCACTAAGATTTGACTTGGGCTTAAGACCTATTGCAGAGGAGCTTGGTCTTAAACCCATAACTTTTTGGCGCAGAGTTTGGAGCACCCCAGAGCTCCTTAACTACAGAATGGAGCTCCAAGAGATTCTGCGCCTTGTAAAAGTTGCCCAAATTCCATGGCTAAGGTATGTTAAACAATTATGTGAGTCATTAGGAATACCAGATCTGTGGTTAGACCCAGTAAATGCATGCAGCAGGATCTCCCGCGAATCCATCTCCAAAGCCTACTACGAGCACAATTTATGCGCCTTAATTAAGAATGTTCGGGCAGGGTCTTTATCCGATCATTTCCTGGGGTTCAAAGATTCATACCATCTGGAGCTTGCTCTTGATGATATTGCCTTAACATTAACAAGGAAATTGTACATGCAATGGCGCCATAGCCCTCTCCCCCTTAGGGCATACACGGACTGCTGGAAACATGCACAGCCCGCAACACAATGCCCAGCCTGTGCTCATTGGTGCGAGACTGACTTGTACATTATATTCTTCTGTCCAGCCTACAAAAGAGCTAGGAAATACTGGCTCGTCCCATTGCTTAAACATTTGGGTTTCAGGCACCATCTCCCTGCCTTTAGAATTTTAAAAACAGATTTATCGGCTCCCATAGTATTTGCAGTTGCAAAATTTTTAACAGCAGTGTGGTACAGTCGCAATCGCTGTATAAAGTCCAATATTGGTAACTGAACCTTTCTTTTTGTCAATCATGGATTATTGTATATGATGGATTTTTATTTTTGCTTTTGATTGTACCTTATTTTTTCTCTTTTCTCTTTGCATATTTGTGTTATTCTTTTATGGTCCTAGTGACCGAAATAAAGCTGATAAATGAAATACAAAATGGATTCTAAATACTTTGTGGAACGTTTCATTCATGTCTAACTCCGTGCAGTCTCCATTGGCCATTATGAACACAATGCAAAAAGATAACTTTAAAAGGTAACTCAAGCACTGTCCTAACTTAACTTATAACAAGCGACAAATGCAGGAGTGGGGCAGAGTAAGCAAGGACGTGGAATGGCATTAGAGATTGGGAGGTGTAAGCAAGAGCGTGTGGGGTTCAGTGCAAGCAATGTGGGAAGAATGTGCATGTTAAGTTGCAGGTTCCATCGCCTGAGGGGGATGGAAGGGGCAAACAACATCGGGGCAGTTAATGACGACGCAAGCAATGCCAAAGCTACAACGATAGGGCAAACAACAACAATAGAGAAACAACGGGGAAAAAAGCAACAAGCTCCATGGGTGAAAACACAGAGCCCAAAGGGGAAGGACCCATTTTGTTGAAACATGTAGGGACAATAAAGCTGTCTCTGAGTATAATTCAGCCCGTGGACGAGATACATCTGCGAACGTGAAGGGAGGGGGGAGTGCATGGGCAGGAAACAAATGCTGTGTGTGTTAGCTGTGAAGTGAAAACCCTGCCTGCAACTACAGATCGGAGAAAGTAAATTAACAAAATAGTGCAATGTCAACCATTTACTATGAAAGCGAGTTCCACTGAGACTCGTTGGATAGCGAGCACATAATATAAAATGGATTCTAAATACTTTGTGGAACGTTTCATTCATGTCTAACTCCGTGCAGTCTCCATTGGCCATTATGAACACAATGCAAAAAGACAACTTTAAAAGGTAACTCAAGCACTGTCCTAACTTAACTTATAACAAGCTACATATGCAGGAGTGGGGCAGAGTAAGCAAGGACGCGGAATGGCATTAGCGATTGGGAGGTGTAAGCAAGAGCGTGTGGGGTTCAGTGCAAGCAATGTGGGAAGAAGGCGCATGTTAAGTTGCAGGTTCCATCGCCTGAGGGGGGTGGAAGGGGCAAACAACTTTGGGGCAGTTAATGACGATGCAAGCAATGACAAAGCTACAATGACGGGGCAAACAACAACAATAGAGAAACAACGGGGAAAAAAGCAACAAGCTCCATGGGTGAAAACACAGAGACCAAAGGGGAAGGACCCATGTTGTTGAAACATGTAGGGACAATAAAGCTGACTCCGAGTCTAATTCAGCCCGTGGATCTCCCTTCATCTGCGAGCGTGAAGGGAGGGGGGAGTGCATGGGCAGGAAACAAATGCTGTGTGTGTTAGCTGTGAAGTGAAAACCCTGCCTGCAACTACAGATCGGAGAAAGTAAATTAACAAAATAGTGCAATGTCAACCATTTACTATGAAAGCGAGTTCCACTGAGACTCGTTGGATAGCGAGCACATAATACAAAATGGATTCTAAATACTTTGTGGAACGTTTCATTCATGTCTAACTCTGTGCAGTCTCCATTGGCCATTATGAACACAATGCAAAAAGACAACTTTAAAAGGTAACTCAAGCACTGTCCTAACTTAACTTATAACAAGCTACATATGCAGGAGTGGGGCAGAGTAAGCAAGGACGCGGAATGGCATTAGAGATTGGGAGGTGTAAGCAAGAGCGTGTGGGGTTCAGTGCAAGCAATGTGGGAGGAAGGCGCATGTTAAGTTGCAGGTTCCATCGCCTGAGGGGGGTGAAAGGGGCAAACAACATCGGGGCAGTTAATGACGACGCAAGCAATGACAAAGTTACAACGGCGGGGCAAACAACAGCAATAGAGAAACAACGGGGAAAAAAGCAACAAGCCAACAACAACAAGCATTGGCCGCGTGGCAGTAAAAGTAACGCAGCGCGGCCATAAAAGCGAAAGTCATCGCGATTGCGATCGCTCAGAAAGCAAAAGTGATCGCGATGACACGCTAAAGCACGAGTTTTCAAAGTGCTGCTGAAGGCTAGCGGTTCGCGTGTGCACACTCGCGTGAACGCAAGCGCTAGGCCAGCCAGCAGCACTTTGAAAACTCACCTCCAAAATGTCTCTCTGAATCAGCGCATGCGCTGGTCTCAGCGAGACCTAAAGAAGGAAGGTAAGGAGCCAATACATTAGCGATCATTTCGATGCAGTGAGGAGGCTGGTTTTGTGGCGAGGGCCAACCAATTGGAAAGCAGAGAAGGGAGGGCTGATATAAAGAGGACCAATAGGAAGTAGAACGAGAAGATTCGGCGAACACGCAGAGACTGGCGGTGTATTCTGTTTATCAGTGCTTGTTGTAATGATGAACGTTTCTCTAGATAAATCTTAAGCATGTGACATTAAAGTATATGGACAAGGGAATCAGGATGAGGAGGATTGGGAATACCCTTTTGGAAGGTGTGAGGGAATGCTGGATAGCAGGAAAGAGAATAAGAATGGCAGAAGAGAACTGAAAATAGGGTAGAATATTTTTTTCCAATGGAAGATAAAATGGAATGCAACAGCAAGACAGGGAGTGGTGGGGACGATAAGTGAGGGGACACGGGGAGTCTGAGTGAGATGGATGCAAGGAAAAGATGATCGGAACGCGGAGAGACCCAGTCCAGTTAAATTTGGTCGCGTGCAGGTGCGTAGCTATCAGTGGTACAACAGGTGCAATGGCACCGGGTCCCCAAGGCTTATTGGGGCGCACTGAGGAAAGGGGGAGGGGGCATTTTCCTTGGTTGCACCAGGGTGCATGAGACCCTTGCTGCAGCACGAGTTAAGAGCAAGACATGAAAGTGAGAGGGTGAGAGCCAATGGTGGAGAGGGACACGTGGAGGGAATGAGGGGAAAGCGTTAGTAGGCTGATGGCAGAGAAGAGGTAAGCGAAAACACGAAGGGAAAGGTAGCGAAATAGAAGACAAAAGGCCTTGCGGAGAAATCAAGGAAGAAGTACAGAAAATGGTGAAGACAGACACAAAAATAACGAAAAGGCAGATATAGGCACTACAAAGATACTGGTAGAGGGGCAGTGAGAGGCGGCAAAGTATTAAAATATAATAAGCAAAACAACAGGAGGTAGGGGTACAATCACCTTTGAGTAAAGAAAATGAGAGAATAAGCAAACCATCTATCTGCGAGAGAGCACGAGAAACCGGTGGGTGGAAGATCTCCTTTAAAGAGTATGGAAAATAAGAAAGTAAATGAGACATCGGGATGCATAAGAGAAACAGCAGGGGATAAGATCACCTTCGAGTAAGAAAAATGAAAGAATAAGCCAAACATCTGGTAGGGAGGAGAAACGGCAGTGTGAGTAAGAGAAGCAGAAGAGGGTGAGATTCACAGGCTTGGGAGGGGGCATTAATGGGAGAACCTGGGTAGACACTGGAGACAGGCACTGGGGAGGATGAATAAATAAGGATGAATGTTAAATACGTTTTTCAATTTTAATGTAAACTACTTTTTATAGCGCATAGCGATGGTTTAATTTGCCAAACCTGGTTAAGATTGTACTACGTTGTCACGATCCAGGTTTCTATTGCTTAGGTGAATACACGAGACAGTCAATAAATATGACTACGTGTTTGACAAATGAATACTGTACTCGGTATCAGGAGCGACACACGAAACGTGGAAGTAATTACGTGATCGTAGTGTGTTTTAGAGGAAACTCACTTCTGACAGAGCACGCTGATACGAATGAAGTGGGTATGAGCACTTTGTCAAATTCAAAATTATAGCTTTTCAGCCCTTCTTAAAAATACTTGAGGAATTTATAACTTTCCCCAACCTATTCCACAGCTGGAGTAAGAATAGTAAATAAACCTCCTCGAATAGGTTGGGAAAAGTTGCTCTTTTCCCAAAAATTCTAGGACTGGAGTTAGAATAGGAAATGTAAACATTCCAGTTTCACGCCCACTGCTGCCCTGAGGACACACTGCAAAATACTTTCTTTAAGTCAAAACATCTAAAATGTCTTGTGTGTTCTCTTTACTATCAGATAGTTAGTGTAATTTATTTACACAAATTAATTCAGATGAGTCCTAAGTTAAGGCGCATAGCTGCCAAGTTTTACCCAATGTTATGAATGACCAGGGGCGACTGGTAACATGAAAGCGGTGGAGCGAGTGAAGTGCCCCTCCGCTTCCCAAAACTGACAATAAACCAAGCATGCAAAAAAAAAAACACTGGCATACATTACAATAAGATTTTAAAATAAATTTACCTACCTGGGCTGTGTCCTCCATGTCCTGTCCAGCTCCGAGCATGATTCAAAGTGCAAAATTCCCTAAGTAATCCTGACGCTGCTCATGAGAGCAGCGCCAGGATTGGATGGAGCGGGTTGGCTAGACACTCTGTCAGGCCGTGGAGGCCGGTGCTTGGTCTCCACCAAGATGTCTACGACAGCTTGGTGGAGATCTGCACAGTGCGCATGTCAGACTGGCCGTCACAAGGCAGCCTGCCAAACTGACATGTATACTTTGCAGTGTCTGGCCAGCCTTCGTCTAGTCCTCCATGCTGCCAATCAGCAGCAGGGGACATGACACACACTCTTTTCTCCAGCTCCATTCCAAGGCAGGCTGAATGACGGCTGCAGCCTGTGTTTTGAAAAATAAGATGGCAATTAAATCATTTAATTGCCATTCATTGTTCACATTTACAGCAGCTCACAGTCGGCAGGGGGGGGCGACACTTCCCTGCCCTCAAGAAGAAACCGCTTCTGTGAATGACCTATTCAGTTAGGTACTGGAGGCTCCTAAAAATTTGGTTTCAATCTCGACATTGAAGTTTGAACAAACTGTGTAATCTTGAGCAATTTCTTTTCTTTACACTTCCTCCTTTTCCACAAGCAAGACATTTTTGGAAAATTCTGGACAGTTACTTTAAAAATTCAGTCAAGGTTTAGGGGCGTGGCTTGATCAGCCTAGATGGCGGATGCACTCTAGCAAGGCTCCGCTGACTCCCCCCATAAATCAGTCCACTATCCTGCCGTCCATCGCCCATCTGCAGCAGTCAGACCACCCCGGCTGATTCCCTGACACTGCAGCATGTTGGGGGTGCTGTTTCTGGCCCTGGAGATAGCCGCCGCGACCTGGGGCTGAATGCGGTCAGCCTAGGACGTCCCATGCATTGGATCCTGTGGCTTGGTTTGGCTGTCCCAGCCCCCGAGCGGAAGAAACTGTGACCTGGTTGCTGACTTGCACGGGGGACCTGCGGAGGGCACTGGTGGCTGTTGCTTCGGGGTCCGCGTTAGTAGTACTGACGTTGGTACGGCGCTGAGGCTGATGAGCTCGAGGGGGGGCTTTGGTGACCCATTGCAATCTAATTTTTACCTGGGTGGAGTAGAGAGAAAGGCAGAGGAACAGAAGTGGGGGAGCAAAAGGAGAGACAACAGGGAAAGACAAACAGAAGGGGGTAGAAACAGCAAGCAGGAGAGCAACGGAAAGGAGAGAGAAAAGCAAAAGCATTGGCCGCGCAGCAGTAAAAGTAACGCCGCGCGGCCGTAAAAGCGAAATTCATCGCGATCGCTCTGAAAGCAAAAGTGATTGCGATGACACGCTAAAGCACGAGTTTTCAAAGTGCTGTTGAAGGCTAGCGGTTCACGCGTGCACGCTCGCATGAATGCAAGTGCTAGGCCAGCCAGCAGCACTTTGAAAACTCACCTCCAAAATGTCTCTCCGAGCCAGCGCATGCGCTGGGCTCAGAGAGACCTAAAAAATGGACTTTGTAAATTGTAAAATCACTTAATGCGTGCTTGTCAGCTACCTCTATTGCAGCTGAAGTTCTGCAGTCAGTCTTTGCGCCTTTTCAGCAACGAAAGAGCTGCGCAACAGATTTACTAGTCGCAGTACTAATCTCGTTTTGGGCCGCTCAGATCATGACCTGAGTCCATGATGCCGGTCCAACAAATTACTTTTAACAGTGACACAGCAGCGTTACAGTCAGCAGAGCCTGGTGTAGCTCTGTGGCATTTAATCAAAGAGGGGGGAACAAAAGAGCTAATTATTTAAAGAGGTCCTATTCCTGTGCTCCTTCGTGTACACATCTAAATCAAAGAAAGGAGTTAGTTCCTCTATGAGGCAGATGTACTACAAGCCACTATCTGCCTACTGTTTGAGTCGCTAGGGGATCTCTTTTTCAGACCGTAATGCCCTCACACACCTGTTACGGTGTCATGCGTCATCATAGGGCGCTCCTCGTCAGATCGGCGCTGCAATGTCTGACGGGCCTGGTGGCATCTTTGGCGGATTTCTTTTGATCTGAGTACGCCATATGTGAAGGGTGTGTGTGGGCTAAAAATAAGTGAGTAATGGTGTGACGCATTGGAATACCGGCACTGCCCACAACCACGACCCGCCGTTGGCCCCTTCCAGTGGTCGGGCCCCTCCCCCACATCTATGAAGTAATACTACTCACTGAGTGAGGTGGAGAGACACTGCTGGTTCCTGAATTGGGACCAGGCATTCACCTTTCAAACTTCCCCATATATAGGGGGGTCAACTCTGGGTCCTCATCCATTCGGGACCACTCACTTTTATAGGTTTTGGTCCTGAAGAAGTGCCTCTCGATTTTGGAGTCCTGATGGCACGAAACATGTTGACCACATACACATAAGAGCTACCCTGGTACCTTAAGACCTTCTGGTAGCCCCACTGCTTTTACTTAGTCCCGGTCCTATCTCTGAATTAAAATGTTCATAGGTCTGGTGCCTATTTTAAATCACTGAGTCACTTTACACACACCATTACTCACTTATTTTTAGTCCACACACACCGTTCACATACGGCGTTCTCAGATCAAAAGAACTCCGCCAATGATGCCACCAGGCCCGTCAGACATTGCAGTGCCGGTCTGACGAGGAGCACCCTATGATGAAGCATGACACCTGTGTGAGGGGATTACGATCTGAAAAAGAGATCCCCCAGCGACTCAAACAGTAGGCAGATAGTGGCTTGTAGTACATCTGCCTCATAGAGGAACTAACTCCTTTCTTTGATATAGATGTACCTCTGTGACAGCCTGCTTGTGTGATCTGTGCCACTGGCTGCGTAGGTGTCGGCGCTCTGACCGGGGCGGACCGCTGGAGACATGTTTTGAAATAATTCAGAGTTCTGGCTAGCTTTGACCTATATGGGTCAGCTGGGGAATTTTCAGACCTGACAGTTTTATTTTTTATGTCTGTTTATTACTGGAGTGTATGAAATATGCTGCAGTCGTTAAGTGTGTGACACAAAAAACGAAGACTGTCAGAGAATTTTATATTTTAGTATTCAGCCTCTCACGACTGAGCTCGCCATTCGGTGGTAATGTACCCACCTGCTTTTGAGCATTTACTGGCCTTGGTGAGGGGGCACTAACCTCATGTCATCCTATGTGTCAGGCACATTCCAATGACATAATTTAGATTTGGCCTTTGTGATCAGTCTGATCCTGTTAAGCTCACAGGCCTATTTCAAACCTGCTTCGACACGCGAGGGCCTAAGCACCACTATTTATAACCCCTAGGCCTGGAACTCCCAGGCTTTTATTAGTAAAAACTCTAATAAAAGTCTCCCTAGGCTGCTGACATCTAGCCTCAACCCACCCTTCACCGTAAAGAACTGAAAAAAAAAGAGACCGGTTTGCCAATGTGCAGACCGTACTGCAAGCTCACTCGAGGTACTTCTAATGGAATTACTAGTACATATCAGTCCAAAAAGTAAACATGAAGCCCCAGGCAGGCACCGCAAAAAATATTCTGAGTTATTTTTATCTCAGTTTCCTGCCTGCCCGGCCCCAAGAGTTAATTACCATTTGTGCCCTTGTGCAGAATTAAATAAACAGGAGGAGCCAGTATTCGACCAGTCACCTCCTGACCTTGACACTTGCTGCTTGCCCAGCCCCAGTCGTGGGGGGTTCCCATGGGCTGTGTCCGGTCGGTGTGAGTCTGAGAGGATGTGCTGAGTGTTTTTAAAAGGCACAAACAGGGCTCTCGCGACTTAGCAGCTCCTCTCACCGTCATCACTACGTGAGAATTTATCCCAGTTCCCAGCAGCTGTATGCAGCCAAGCAGGGTGATGGACTCCAAGAGTCAACGAAGGCCCATGGCTCCATATTCCCAGCTGCAGCACTGTGACTGAGAGACTTGGTAAGTGTAAAAAATTAACATTAGGAATGTTCCTGCTGAAGGTAGAAGTTGAAGTTTTGACGTCATTGTTAGATATTTGTTTTACAGGTCGATTAGGTTACAGAGGTTTCTAGATCTTAAGGAGTATCTCGTTGCGCAAACGAGTGTCATTTCTGATATTTATAGGTTTCCCTGGTCATCATTGCTTGATTCTGCTCGCAAAAAAGTGTCACTCATTGTCGTTGAAATGTCACTCATAAATACACTAAAATTAGGAAAATGTCACACACAGAAATCTGACACCTTGGCAGCTATGAGGGAGTCGCCACGCAGTCGGCATCGGAGACTTCTCAGCGGTGTCACCTGCTCAAGTTAGTTTTGTGACTGAATTGTCTCGTAAAGGCACAGGAGGATTCTACTGAGGGCGTTTCTAGCACAACCTCTGGAAATTACCCGTTGCCCTTCTTTCTGTTTAGTCACTCTAACCCCTTATTTTCTGTCCCTATTTTCTGCCTTTAACTTTCAGTCACCCTACTCCCCCATAACACTCCAAGCCATCTCCTGCTATCACACCCCTGTCACTACCTATCCCTCATCTTCCATCAACCCCGGCTGCCACTACCCCGCACCCTACCTTCACCCCACTGACTGCCCCATCACCCTCACTCTTGGCTGTCAGAGCCGCTTTCGTCACGCCCACTGCCGTCACCTTTGCTTCCCCCTGGTCACCACCCTCTACTTTCTTCACTCCATAGGCCGTTACACCAACACCCCCTGCCAACAGTTCCTGAAAACAGCTTTCCTGGCAGGTTTCATGTTTTACCTATTCATCTGTGGAAGCCCTTGATTGGATCTTCTCCAAAGGAAGCGGATGGGAGTATGGGGTTTCCATTCCAACACTACTCTCCACCCACCCTCATTTGGAGCGGATTCTAGTGCCTCCCTCTGAGAGCCATGCTGCTTGTGAAGCAAGGGATCTACTGGGATGGGGGTAGGGGGGCACGAAGCTGCAGCCAAGGTCTCTCCCACCGCGGTCTGAGAGGCTGAGTCTGCCCGCAGGTGGACAGTGTCGCTACTCACACACTCTGCCCCCCTCACTTCTACATAGACCTTCATTCCTATAAGACGCAGCAATCTTCTATAACCCGCAGCTGGAATAGTGTCACCAAAGGGAACTAGTGCAAAGGCCCATGTGTTATAAAGTGGGCAATCTGGAACCCAAACTGTTCATGCCCAGTGAAGTGCATGACAAACTTGAGGACAAAGACTGGTTTTATTTGTACAGGTTATTGCAGGGAGGTATTGAAAAATCGGCCTGGAGTGCTCGCTGTCTTCCCACTGACTATTTACTCAGGAGGAGTTTTTTTTATATTTATGCAACTTTATATAGTGTAGACATGGCCCGAAGGCATAAGTGCTTTACAACAAGCAGGATACAAGGGTTACCGGGTGTTACACTAATAGTAATTAAAGTCGGACCTTCACTTCGGTGGGTGTGTGCAGAAGTAATCACAAGCTGTTGCAGGGAAAATACAATTAAAGCATTGATTTAGATGTGTGCGCTGCAGACGGGAGGGGGCGGATTTTTTTCACCTGGCATGGAGCTGCCCTTCGGTGGCGGAATTCTGGGTACAGACGTTCGATGGTTTATCGGGTATGATAGGGACCCGGGTGCAGCCCTGCCCTCTACTAGGCCTCCTGGGATTGATTCAAGCAGTTAATACAAAACATAACAAAATTCTTGCGATGGGACTGCTATTGGCAAAACGGCAAGCTGCATGTCGATGGGGGAAGGGTCGGGCCCCCAAGTTTAAAGATTGGATTCACTTGATGACCACCTGGCAAGAGCATATGCACGAGTACGCCGATCTCCTGCCCACTAGGTCGCGCCCGAAGGATATTTGGGGCCCATTAACCTCATACCTGAAAGAGTTGGCGGCGAGGAATGATGAGTTGGACAGGGAGGGTGGCTCAGGTTAGCTCGCGAGGCCGAACCTGACTCCAGATGCTTGACCCTGCAGGAGGGGCACCCTGGGAGATGATTCTTTTCATTGCCAGGATAGCTGCACTGAGATTATGGATTGAGTATGTTGCCTATTATTCTGGGTGTATGTGATGGATGTCCTTGTACGCTGGGAAGGGGGGGGGGGAGGTCTGCGCATGGAAGCCCTGAGTAGTTAAGGTGGTTTTGACCCATGCACGTTCTGTGATAAAGGGAGGCATATGTTAGATGCCAATAGACTGTGCCGATTGATATTGGACTGCAACATGAGACTACCGAGACTGCATCGACGTTAGTGAGGGGGGGGAACGTTTACTACATGTTTATTCTGGTACGGGAAGGTGTTCTATCCAACTGACCTGATGTGTACTATGCATTGGTGTTTGAAATCACACTGATGTACCGTACTGATTTCTCAATAAAGGGTTTTCAAAATTAAAAAAAAAAAAATAATAATAAAAAGAAGCATTGATTTAGATGGTGGGGTCATGACAAGGGCAGGTCAGACTGCAGTGGGGAGAGTACTTAAATCAGATCAAGGGAGAATTGACCAAGATGTCGGTCAAGAGGCGCTTAATGTTTGTTGAAGGTTACTGGGCAGGGGTTTAGTTGGAGGGAGGCAGTTCCAGATTCTAGTGGCACTTCCAGAGACTGGTTCATGTACTTTTCTTGGCTGAAGGTGCAGGGTTTCCAGTAGTACGGATCGGGAATTTCTGGAACCCCTATTTGCTATGGTGATTGAGTTTCTTGTTTAGATATGAGGACGTGCGTAATGCAAGCTATTTTGCATTGGGCCCACGCATCAATGGGGAGCCAGTGGAGGGATAGGAGGGAGACATTACTGTTGCATTTCAATTGTTGTATCTGTACGCTCACCTATTGGGCTCTATAACCCCTACAGAAAGTGATAAATTAAATGTTATTTCAGCTGTCTGCCAAGTGAACTGACATAGGCCATGCTTTTCAGAAACTGCACATTACATTGTGGGGCTTGTAGTTTTGCTCTTTGTTTCTTTATGGGTGCAGAGCCCCGGATTTCAAAGTGATGTTGGCTGCAATGCCAGAGCCTGCAGAGGGTGTTATACATGAAGACACTCCTCAGATGTTACAAAAGCATCTACTGCACTTCAAAAACAAGCATTGAAAATGCAATAGGTCTCTCCTTTGATTAAGTTAAAGCTATTTGCTTTGCTAATGGTATTGTATAGCAAAGCAAATAGATTTAACTTAATGAAAGGCGAGACCTATTGCATTTTTAATGCTTGTTGTTAAATGGTGTAGATCCGTTCAGTAGTTTCTAATAAATTTAAAAATGTAAAAATATCGATATCTGGGCAGAGCCTAACCACACATCTCATCATGAGATCTGATTGGCTGTCAGCACTTCATCCTGGAATTTCTGGCAGCCATCATGGGACCAATATACATGATAGCACTCCATTGAAATGCATTGTAGTGAATAGAAGATTTTGAGGGTCACCAAAAGGAGAACTATAACGGGTGATAACAGACTTTAGTTACATTAGAATTCATTTGTTGATGGTACTATAGTAATTTTAGGAATTGTGGTGTGTTCTAAGGTGATTTTACCCTGTGAAAAACCTTCTGCTGGGATTTCATGAATCATGTTTGAGAGAAAACTATTTTCTCATGCTTGTCCCATAGAGGTTTGAAAGGTGCTCCAGAAGCTAAAATGAGAGCATATTTTCTGTAAATTCACATTATCTTTCTCAGTCATGTGAGAATGAAGTCTGACATTCTCAGTAAAACCTGTACATCCAACCGTGGCAGAGACTGTCAGTTGATTCCTTTGTGTTCTACTGCAGCTTCCCAGAGTGTTCTAAAGAACAACTAGAGCGCTAACAGTCTTATTTATGACAAATTATGGCACACTTGAAGTCATCTTGATTGGAATAAACTGGTAACACTTAAAACATTTAATTTAAAAAGGAACAAAATGAGGGGGGTCATGTTGCCATGGAAATTATGGTTAGTGCTGCATAAAGAACAAGCATTTACAATGCAATGGTCTCGGCAATATTATAGGTAGAGCTATTGGTATTGCGCATTATTTTTTAATCATTTTTGTATCCCTAAATAAATTGCATTTTCATTTCTATTGGCATTAGCTTTTGTTTTGCATATGTGATACCTATTGCTTTAGCAGAGAGAGAGTGAGGTAGTGAGATAGAGAGAGAGAGTGAGGTATTGAAATAGAGAGTGAGGTAGTGAGAGAGTGAGGTAGATAGAGAGTGAGGTAGTGAGATAGAGAGTGAGGTAGATAGAGAGTGAGGTAGTGAGATAGAGAGTGAGGTAGTGAGATAGAGAGAGTGAGGTAGTGAAAGAGTGAGGTAGTGAGGGAGAGGGATGTTGTGAGGTAGTGATATATAAGCATAGAGTGATGTTGTGATGTAGTGAGATAGAGACCTACAAAAAAGCTACCCACACACACAGAGCCACACACACAGAGCCACCCACACACACACACAGACCCTCCCCCACACACACAGAGCCACCCACACACACACACAGAGCCACCCCCCCCACACACACACACACAGACCCACACAGTAACCTCAAAATTTGACACATATTTACTTTTTGCTACTTCAAATGTCACCGCTACCATAGATCCAGTTGTAGAGTGCATGGATTAAACTATGAATACTGTGTTGAAGATGGAAGGACGCAGGCAATACCGCAGTTAGTTATTTATAGCAGCGGCGTTCACCCGGTGAAGCCGTATGCTTGAGGTACCCAGAGTCCAAACCAAACAGCGGCGAATTCAGCAGGCAGCAAATTAACCCAACCATATGGCTGCTGGCTACTCTATGGGTTATGCAATATTTAAAAACCCACTGCAGTGTGTACAGTATATTGAACCATACTGCATTCTACTGTCGTGTTAATTCCTCTTTTAGAGGAATTTTCATCACTTTGTGCATAGGTGCACATGCATTAACAGAAATAAAAGGCAATGTTTTAGATGCATGCTTTTACGATAGAAAGGTCGAAGCAATTTTTAGTAGAAGGGTTATATAAAAAAACGCATTTGAAGGCTTTTGCAAGTGTGTGGTGGTGTTTTGTAGGCTCGTCCAACGCTTGTGAGACTCGAGCGGCGCAGCCAGCAAGGGGAGGAGAACGGTTCGCCTTGTAAACCTCCATTTCACCGGAGCTCCGCATTTGTAATTCATGACGGGCAATAAAGAGTGTGTGGTGCGTCTCAGGGATGGGGGAGCGAATAAGAAACAAGGCTAGACTAGACAGAGGGTGACAGAGATGGGAAAACAACGAACGAGAACTGTAAAAGACTCGGAGTGCTGAGGGTTAGAAGGGCAATGGGACAGAGTGGGGAAGCGGAGGGACAGTTTCGGGAGGGAGTGCAGTGCTGGCCGCAGCACTGAGCACACAGCACGCAGAGGAACTCCTCAAAAGAGGAGACGGGACAGACGGACACCACACTCAGCTGTCCCGGGAGGGGTGTACTCCTGAAGGTGGGACATATGCCTACCGGAGGTCCCGGGGGAAACGCTAACGCGCAGCCTGGTCTGTTTACCAAGGAGAGCATGTCAGCACTGCGGGAATACATCCAGCTGAACTTGGAGTGTGCTGGGGGGGTACTAGGCACCTATGGGAGTCGGAACAAAGAGCCCGCAAAAACCTACCACAAGATCGGGTGCAAATATCACCACACGAGGAGCCAGGCCCGCCCCAAATCTGAAGCCAGTCCTTGGGCCCCAGTTCTAGGCCATGTTTGCCAGCGTCTCCACGCGCTGCAGCCTGTAACATGACCCGCGCACCGCACATCCAATAGGCCCTTCTGGAACTTCCGTCCGAGTGGGGTTAAAAGAAAAGTAAACTAAACAGAAAGCGCGGTGTCTCTGAATCAGGCACCGCGTTTATCTCTAAAGTAAAACAAGCCTTTCAGACCCACTGTTAAAAGCCAACGTAAAACCACTTACAGTGCAATTAGCGTTAGCGCCAGAGCTGGAGATTTTTTTGTTTTTTTTTTTTTGAAAAACCTTTATTAGCATTTCAACCAATAACAAGTATGGGCCTACAACCCCCCGGGGCCGGCCGCTAAGCAGTCAAAGTAACAGAGAACCAATGTTGACACAGGCAGAACCTCGGGGAGCAGAATCTCCATGCTAATATATTCTCGGCCAGTGAATGGCACAAGTAGGACACCAGGATTAAGAAGGCTTTCATTTTATAATAGGGAAAGACAAAAGGATCAGGTGCCAAACAATTTCCCAGCAGCGAAAAATGGCAGGCAGAATAACAAACGTAAACAATAAACGGCAATCTATCGAGTCAATGGCGCTAAAACAGGAAGTGCAGGATGTAGAGAAGTATCATGACCAGTTGCGCCTGCAGTCCCATGCCCTAAAGCCCAGAAAACACCCCGGAAATTGTGGCACACATGAAAAAGCAGTGATTCACAACAAAGGAGTTGTACCACGCTGATCCCAGAAAAGAAAAACAAAGAAGAATCAGAAAAGAAAAAGGAGGCCATGGAAAAAAAAGGGTAAAGACTAAAGAATCCCCTTCCCCAACCCCCCACCCTGCACCTCTGCAGAGGAGTACGGCCCCCCCCCCCAGCAGTGTGCCTGTCGCCCTAGAACCAGACCCGAAATATAGAAGAACAGAGAAAAGGGAGTAAGAAAAGAACCCCACCAGACGGGGGGGTAGAGAGAGTATTAATAGACTGGAGGAGGGCCTTCAAAACATGCCCCCGGCTTCTCCCTCCCGCACGGTAAGTTTTCCCCAAGGCAAACAGTAAGCAGCACAAAATCGACCATGTCAAAGAAAGGTGGGGAGCATTATGCACCAATTATACTAATAGCTATGCCAAGAGAGCACGCAACCCCTGAGCCCGCCCGTCTACTAGATGACCACCCCTGAAGGATCAGCCTTATCCTTGACCACTCTTTGCAAATCTGCCCATGCATACCCCTCGACCCAGCGCCATGTCCAATGTTACAAGGTAAAGGAGTGTCCAAAAACGACCGGGAAGCGACGCACACAGGTGGGGTGGAAGTCTCTGAGTACCAACACAGTCCGCATCATGGAGGGACGTCTTTCCCAGTGTTGCCCCAGGGTCCGCACTGCACACAAGGTCCAGGAAGACGGAATCAGCCAAAGTAGACAACTGTTGCTTGAATTTTCCCTGGGTCGCCGGAGGCCGTGCACGGGACGAGGCCACCACCTCCCACTCAGGTCCAATACCTCCGGAACAGATCAGACCCACAGCCAGCCGATCACACGGAAGCATACTGTCCGGAGTTTCAAGCTGTTCACTAATCTCAGGGGTGGCCGCGACATTGTCCTCCTGTGTGCAGTGTGGGAAGTCCCTGTGTACCTGAGGACAGGCAGGCCGCAACTGTCCCGACGCTGATGCCACACCATCGAGCTTACTCCCCAAGACCCCGATGCCATGAACCAAGGTGGAATGAAGGGCACCGAGAGCCTCGAGGAGGTCGCCGTACCCCAGCACAGCTCTCTGCGATCGCTCCGCCACACTCCCAAAAGTCACACACTCCCAATCCTGCTGTGACCCGGTGGACAGGATGGTAGGCTTCATCATAACAAGATGGCCGCCGGGTAGGCCCGACCCGTGTTGGGACCGGGACCCAGGGACAAGCGCCTCGAGGTCCACGTCGCTGGAAACAGGGTTCCGGGGGCAGGCAAAAATTATCCGTTGTGTGGTCACGGGCAACAGTCGTCCCCACCACGGACCAGCGCCCGCGAAAATCCGGGAGCGGCCCGCAAGAATCAGGGCGAGTTACGGGCGGCGTCCGGGCAGCTCACCGTCAAAGGCAGGGGCAATCACCGGAGAATCTCAGAATTGCCACCCCGGGCATGCACTCGGTCCGCTACGCTTAGCGGTAGGAACGACCACGGCGAAATGTGGGCCGAGGTGTGCACCGCTCCGGTGGTCCGACTCCACCCAGTCACCACAGGCCGCTGTTGTTGAACTGCCACCCGGCCGAGGCGTCCACTCGAGGTCCTGGCTCCAGGGCTGCACGGGCCGCAAATTTCAAAGGCACATTTCTCCGGCGGTACCGCCGCCAGAAACTTCGGAGTCACACGGTCGGTTGCCACTCTCATTCACAAATACGAGCACGTAGCGCAGGCTGAGGATCTCATGCAGGATATCCGTGCGGGATGCGGAGGTTCACGGAGCCGGGAGTCTACGCTGCCGTCCCGGTCGCCATCTTGGCTCCTCGCTATAGCGAGCTGGAGATTTTGGAATAGGAGAATCGGGTTCGAGTCCCAGCGCACGTTCAACATCCTGTGATTCTGAGCAAGTCACGTATTCATCCCGTGCTTAACTTAGACATAAACAAGGGAGAAACAAGTTTTTTTGTTAGTAGCCAGTGCTGTATAAGAACATGCGATCGTGAAACCGAAAGCGATCGCCAAGCCCTGCACTGAGAACATTGTAAACATTGCGTCTTGTCCGCAGGCACACATAAAAGGGCGTGATGCCACCATTACTCATACTGAGCCGCAGAAACATACCAGAGCGGGTACATTTCCAGTCAGATAATATTTCCCCCCTGATCATACCGCACGCGGGTCCTCTTCCTGGCCCACGCTCTTTATGGTATATTGGTTTCACGCTTGTTTCACCGACTTGCTACGGTAACATGTGTACGTGTCATAGCCATTTCGAGTTATCAAAACGAACAAGAAAAACACGCTAGTTACGTTTCTACAAAGTGGCGTTGTTACTGGCACTGTTCTAGTGGAATAGTCCTAATACTATATTTAATCCAACCTTCCCCGTTTACTCACCTTAATTCCTGACTCCATGCTGAAAAGCAAGCACACCACTGCCTTTCTCCGAGGCGAAGCAGAAATGCCTCGGAGAAAGGCAGCGGCATTTTCGGATTCGGGGGCGTGTTTTCGGCTTCGAGGGCGTGTTCCTGCTGTTCTAAAAAGGGCGTGGCTAAAAAGTGGAAAGAACAGCACGGAACACGCCCCCGAATCTGAAAAAGATGGAGCCTATTTGGAGGGACGGCTCTCTCCTCCAATGGCTGGCCTCCGTTTAGGAAGCCAGCCAATGGAGGAGAGCCAAAAAGAGAGGCGGGCTAAATAGCCACTCTAAGAAAAATAAGATCTCCAGACTTCCAGTTCTGCCTTCGGCAGACCGGACGGTCCCTCGACCTAAAAATGAGGGCATATTTTAAGTGAGATCTCAAATCCTTTTCTATTTCATTAGAAAATTCTAGCATGCAGACTGAAACAATCACTTTCAATACCAGCAGTAGACTTCCAGTTAACTCCCTGGTGAGTAGTAGCTTTACTACAGTGATCTAATGAGCAACTAGAGTGCAAACATTATGAATTTATAGCAAATGTGTGACACAGCTGAATGCCTTCTTGATGGAATAAAAGTAAAAAACTGAAAACATTTCCTACTGAAGAGACTGCAGTAAATGAGAAAATTAGGAAACTTCATAACAAATAAGTCTCCCAAGATGGCCACCAGAGAAAAAAGTGCCCAAATATAGCACAAATATCACCCAGATGTAGCCCACATATAGCCCAATTACAAAAGTGTGCAAAACACTTTTTATTTTTTGTTTTTTACAGTTTTATATAGTGCAGACTGGTCAGGTATTGGAGCGTTGCATCTTACTTGGACCCCTTGTTGCATATTTTGCACGAAGTACATGAGATTGATCGTGCGAAACATTGAACTTTACTATTCTGTTAACCTGAAGTTGCTCTGAACCGGGCTTTGTAACACCCGTTTTTACCTACTGGTTTTACTTAATTCTCACTGTATTGTATTAAGAAAGAGGATTTACTGTTTTTATGTACACTTTTATGATCCATGTTTCTAAATCAGATAGAATACATTTTAATGAATTTAATTGAAGTCTCCCAAGATGGCCACCAGAGAAAAAGGAGCCAAAATGGAGCACAAATTTTGTTTTTTGCAGTTTTATATAGTGCAGGCTGGTCAGATATTGGAGTGCTTTACATGAGCATTAGTTACATCATACAAGGACAAACTCATTTTGGTTGTAGGCATGGGGAGATTAAGTGATTTGACCAGAATCACAGAATGTCGAGCTGAAGCAGAAACTCTAACTCGGTTCCCCAGTTGCAAAGTCTGCAGCTCTGGAAGTAACACCACATTCTCTCCCCTAAGCATAACATTTAGTCAAGTGGTCAACTGGATAAAAAAATAAAGATAACAAATCATTTAAAAGTGCTTTGTCTCTATTTGAGAACTCAGAAAATATGTCCTCATTTTAGTTTTTTAGAGCACTAACCATAATTTCTATGCAAATAAGGCCCTCTAATTTCTTATTATTTATTATTTATTTCTATAATTTCTAAGGAAATGCTGTAGGTATTGCAGTTTTGATTACAGCAAGATGACGTCAGGCGTGCCACACTTTTGTAATAAATATAGAATGTTAGCAATCTAGTTGTTTATTAGGATACTGTTGGGAGGCACAGCCTCGGAATATTGAAGGCAGGTAGGAGGGTGCAGAGACAACAATTTGACCACACTGGGTAGGCAGGAAGGGCAGTGGCAGCACAACATGGAGGGCAGTGGAAAGGGGGACATGGGCAACCAACCAACAATGCAGGACAGGCGAGAGAGGCTGTGGCAATATAATAGACCATTGAGGGCAGAAGGAAGAGGCAGTGGTAGTACAACCATACATGCCAACAGAGACGATTCAGGCAGGAAACACCCAATGTTTTTAAGCCTAATAGGGCTTTATTTTATCTGTATCTTATCTACAATCTCTTTGTTTTTCTATGCAAGTCAATGGGAAAAATCAATTCCCCAGCTTTTTTTTTCAAAATCTCCCTCTTTCCAAGTTCAAAATGTTAGCAAGTTTGGTACATTGGATCAAGGAAGGCAAGAGGAATTGGGAAAGGGACATGGACTCGGATAACAAAGGACAGGAGGGACATGTACAGGTGCACCTAACTGACCTTACAGGGCAGGCATCAGGGTTTACAGCAGCACAATACACCACACAGGGCATGCAGGACGGCAGTGCAGCACAACAAACCATGGAAAGCAATAGGGAGGGGACAGAACCATGCACATGGACAACAGAGAACAGAGGAGGAAGAGGCAATGGCAGCAAGCTGACCATACTGGACAGACAGGAGAGAAATCTGCAGAATAAGGGACTATAAAGGGCAGGAGGGAGGGATCAGGGGCATGACAATGGAACAGACAAGCCAGGAGGGAGGGAATAGGGGTCTGCACATGAAAAGGGAGGGCAGGGGGCAAGGAGGCAGGGCAGGAGCAGCAAGCTGACCATGGAGGTCAGGCAGAATGGACACTAGAAGCACAACGCACCATGGAGGGCAACAGTGAGACTATAATGGCATACACACAGACCATGGAAGGAAGGTGGGACGAGGTCAGGGGCAGTTAGCTGACCACACAGGGAAGGTGGCAGGCGCAGTGGCAGCACAGAAGACCATGCATGGCAAGCAAGAGGGTTAGTGGCAGCACAATTTGGCCATGATAGGCAAGAAGGAGGGTGTGGGGCATGCACAAAGGATCATGGAGGTTAGAAGGGAGGGGTAGGAGCTGGGCACAGACCACGCGGGGCAGGCAGGAGGAGCAGATGCAGCACAACAGACCAGGGAGGGCAAAATGATGTGGCAGTAAAATGGACCATGGAGGACAAGAGGAAGGGGATAGGGGCATGGAACGTGGACAGGCAGGGTGGAGGTGGCAGGGAGAGGTTACAGTCATCTGATAATGCTAGGCAGGTGGGAGGGGAGTGGCAGCTCAACAGAAAACTCAGAGCAGATAGGAGGGGCAGGTCCATGGAACATGGTGGGCAAAAAGGATGGATCCATCAGAGGGCAGGGGGAAGGAGAGTAAGGGCAGCAAGCTAAGCACAGAGGCTAAGCAGGAGAGCAATGATGGGCAGGAGGAGTGGACTGGGACATCATGCTAAATGGAGGGCAGTGGTAGCACATCAGACAATGCATGACAGGAGGGAAGAGGCTAGAGCATGGATTCAGACAACAGAGGATAGTAGAAAGTGGATGGGACAGCAAGCTAACTGTTCAGAGAAGACGGGAAGGCCAGTGGCAGAACAATGGCAACACAGGGTTGTAATGAGGGAGCAGGGGCATGGACTTGGATAATGGATGGCAAGGAGGAGGGGAGGCAGGAGCAGCTAGCTTGGGTGGGGGGCAGCACAATGCCAGGCCAGGCCCTGCTTCAGGCATCTTATTTAACATTAAAAAAAACTAGAAATGTGCTGAAAAAAACAAAAATTACAGGGACGTTATAGTTAAACTCAGATTTCACTCATACAAAACCACTGAAATTCAGCAGTTATAGTTACCTGAGCTAACTATAACTTACGCCCCAGCAATGCACTGCTTATGACCAAAGACATTACATAATTCACAACATGGTCAGTGACATGGTCAGTGACATCACTCAAGACATCACTCATGACAGCTTAAATGAGCTGTGAGTGGAATGGAACTGTAATCACTAGAACTTTATTTAGGGATATGTGTGTATATTAACACCCCTTATTTTTTCTTTACTTTTGTGTAAGAACCTCTATAATATGCAAAGTGCCCAGATCAATATGGCCGATAGCCTTTCACTTTAAAGTAAAGTGTAGTCCATTGTTTATGTTTATGTTTGCAATCGTAAGTATGTTTATTATGAACAAGTCACGTTGATGAACATACAGGTACGGCGGTCATGGGGCATGATATGCTGACATTACATAGTGAGTATAAGGGAAAGATGGTCCCAGAATATATAAACTTTTTAGAGTTAACACAGAATCGATATCAAAGGATACAAAAAAATGATGTCAAAGTGTTATTTAATCACACGTTGGCAAGATACACATTTTTATAAATAGATTAGGCATTTGTCAAATAGTGCGGGGTGCCATGGGAAGGAAGGGGGTAGTGAATTCAGGTGAGGTAAAAGGGGGAAGTGACATATAAATTATATCAAACTGTCACAACTTAATTGTAAGGCAAAACAATTTTTAAGCCACAAAATCCAGACGAAGTTCATTAGTTTGAATATAGATTGTTTACAAAAACCATGTACAAAACAGAAGAACACAGTGTAAGTTACACTGTTGAGAGTACTGGCAATGTCATATTGTCGACGTTTCGACCCCAAGACATGGGTAGGTTAGTTGGCTCCTTACTAACGGGGTCTTCTTCAGGACAAGGGTGATGGTGTAACACGGAGGAATGGCACCATATTCAAAGGTGGACATATAGTCAATGTTGACTTGGCGTCAAATGGCGCAGGGGCAGATAGGCTCCAATTGAGGGTGGGGTGAGTGACACTCATTTATGATCAAAGTCGCACCGGAGAAATTAATACCTCCAAAGTCACACGCCGTGGCGCACCATCGGTGGGAAAAGTGAAATTAATCACAACGAAATTAAGCCTCGTGGGCAGCAGCAGCAAAGGCTGTCCTCAGAGTTTGTGAACAAAGACATTACATAGTGTGCATATTAATACTTGTTTTCTTTTCTTTATTGTATGAATTCCTAAATGTTTGCATCATAACCAGGCCAGTCCTTTGTTAATGTTGGCACCTGGAACCATTTCTACATTTAAATAAGGAAGCTACAATGACGTCTTGTATCATGATCATGGTTCGGACTAGCCGAAACCTGTGGATCGTGTCCTTTGTAGATTAAATACTTCCAAACTACAACCCGAGTGCTGATTCCTTCCTTGTAAGAGTGAGAGAAGACTGAATTAATACATATATATATACCTCTCTTGCTTCTTCCTGCACCTCTCTTGCCTCTTTCTGGACCTCGCTTGACTCTTTCTGCAGCTCTCTTCCCTATTTCTGCCGCTCACTCTCATCTTTCTGCACCTCTCTTGCTTATTTCTACACCTTTCTTCCTGTTTCTGCACCTCTCTTGCCTCTTTCTACACCTCTTACCTTTCTGCACCTTTCTTCGTCTTTCTGTACCATTCTCTTGCCTCTTTCTGCACCTCTCTTGCCTCCTTCTGCTCTTCTCTTGCCTCTTTCTGAACCTCACTTGCCTCTTTCTGCACCTTTCTTCCTCTTTCTGCACCTCTCTTGCCTCTTTCTACACCTCTTACCTCTTTTTGCACCTCTCTTGCCTTTCTGCATGTCTCTTGCCTCATTCTGCACCTTTCGTCCCTCTTTCTGCAGCTCACTCCCTTCTATCAGCACCTCTCTTTCCTCTTTCTGTACCTCTCTTGCCTCTTTCTGCACTTCTCTTGCCTCTTTCTGCACATCTCTTTCCTCTTTCTGCATCTCACTCTCTTAGTTCTGCACTTCTCTTCCCTCTTTCTGCAGCTCACTCTTTTCTTTCTGTACCTCTCTTGCCTCTTTCTGCATCTCTTCTGCCTCTTTCTTCTCTTGCCTCTCCCTGCACCTCACTTGCCTCTTTTTGCACCTTTCTTCCTCTTTCTGCACCTCTCTTGCCTCTTTCTAACCTCTTACCTCCTTCTGTGCCTCACTTGCCTCTTTCTGCATGTCTCTTGCCTCTTTCTAAACCTCTCTTGCCTCTTTCTGCAGCTCACTCTCTTCTTTCTGCACCTCTTTTGCCTCTTTCTGCACATCCCTTCCCTCTTTCTGCAGCCCACTCTCTTCTATTATGACATCTCTTGCCTCTTTATGCACCTCTCTTGCCTCTTTCTGTACCTCTCTTGCCTCTTTCTGCACTTCTCTTGCCTCTTTCTGTAGCTCACTCTCTTCTTTCTTTATCTCTATTGCCTCTCCTCTTTATGCACCTTTCTTCTTCTTTCTGCACCTCTCTTGCCTCCTTCCACACCTCTTACCTCTTTCAGCACTTCTCTTGTCTCTTTATGCACTTCTCTTGCCTCTTTCTGTACCTCTCTTGCTTCTTTCTGCACCTCTCTTGCTTCTTTCTGCGCTTCTCTTGCTTCTTTCTGCACCTCTCTTGCCTCTTTCTGCACCTCCTTTGCCTCTTTCTGCACCTTTCTTCCTCTTGCTGCACCTCACTCTCTTCTTTTTGCAACTCTCTTGCTTCTTTCTGTGCCTTTCTTGCTTCTTTCTGCACTTCTCTTGTTTCTTTCTGCCCCTCTCTTGCCTCTTTCATCACTTCTCCTGCTTCTTTCTGCACCTTTCCTCCTCTTTTTTGCACCTCTCTTGCTTTTTTCTGCACTTTTCTTGCCTTTTTCTGTACTTCTCTTGCTTCTCTGTACTTCTCTTGCTTCTTTCTGCACTTCTCTTGCATCTTTCTGCACCTTTCTTTTTCTTTCTGCACATGTCTTACCTATCTAGGTGTAGTTAGAAATTAGCCTTCAAAAAACCTGAGAAATTCACTGAAAAAAACACAGGTTTCAGGTATGTTATAGTTAGAAATTAGCATTTAAAAAACCTTAGAAATTCACTGAAAACAATCACAGGTTTCAGGGAACTTATAGGTAGAAATTAGCATTTAAAAACCTTAGAAATTACCTGTTTGAAGTCTTGAGAAAGATGGGCTTTGGCCTGAAATTTTTGGGATGGGTGCAATTGCTCTTTACAGAAATAAAGGGCCAAGTGGGAGTCAACAACTGTACTTCGCATACATTCACGCTAAGGGGCACTCGACAGGGGTGCCCTCTGTCCCCGCTGATATTCTCCCTTATGTTGGAACCACTGGGAGCTTTGGTGCGGAGAGATGTAATGGTGCGAGGCTTGAAATGGGCAGAGGATCATGACGACCGTATATCGCTCTATGCGGATGATATCCTGTTATACCATGCCTCTCCGTATAAATCTATACATGGGGTGTTGAATATCTTTACAAATTTTGGGAAATATTCTGGATACACCATTATTTGGAGTAAGTCAGTGTTGTTTGTACTCTGGGGTCCGGTCCCACAACTTCCTAAGGGGTGCAGTGTGGGAATAGCCACAGACGGCTTCCGGTATCTGCGAATATATATGACCTCAAATCTCACGCTTTTTTATGACAATAACCTGGCACCATTGGCCAAGTTGCAAGCAGACGTAAAACACTGGAGATCCCTACCTCTTTTGTTAGTTGGCCGAGCAGCCCTTTTTAAAATGTTGGCTCTCCCACGCTTTCTATATCCTGCAAAATTGCCCACACCGGGTTCCTGATGTCTACTTCTCGGGAGTAGAGAGTGAAGTCCGGACCCTGCTATGGGAAGTGAGAGCTCCACCTATAGCAATGAAAAAGTTGACGAAGAGGTGGTATGATGGGGGAATCGCCCTCCCAGACCTTCGGCTGTATTATTGGGCGTCGCAATCAGTAGTAGTAAACCACTGGATATATCACTCCCCTTTAGACCCAGCTTACCTATTGGACAGATATCAGATGGGACGATCGGGATAGTTGGGGACACTATACTCTAAAGTAAAAAGAAAACAATACTTTGGGCCCACCGCACACACTGTCACAATTTGGCATCAGGCAAACTACCGATTGGGATGGTCAAATGTAATAACAAAAGCTAGTCCCCTGTGGTATACCCAGAGACTGGGGCTCCTGTGTCACCAACCTGGCTTCGATAAGTGGGATATAATAGGGATTTTCACGGTCGGGGAATTAATTAAAAAAGGACCAATCCTCAGGTTCGCAGAATTGAGGGAAATATTCCGATATCTACAAGTTAGGCACGCCCTCACTACGGCCCTACCAGGTCTCACAGACATACCAGAATCATCACCACTGGAGGATAGACTGCTTGATGGACTGTTACATTCAAAGGCCATATCACTAACATATAGAAAGCTTTGTAATAATCTACATGACACATTCCACAAAGTTAGAGAGCAATGGCAGGGACGATGAAGACTGGTAAACGGCATTAATGTCCCCCAAAGAAGCAACAATAAACACCTGCTTCAGACTGATACAACTCCGAATTCTACATAGATCTTACATGACAGGAGCCACCTTGGTAAAGATAGGAGCCACACTAGATGCGCTTTGCCTTAAAAGCTGCCAACAACCGGCTACTTTCTATCATATGTATTGGGAGTGCACCAAGTTAAGGCAAATCTGGGAGGGGGCAACGACACATATCCAGAGTGCCCTGGGGAAATCAATACTTCTTACACCGCAATTAGGTCTCCTTAATATATGGGCCCCAACTGACCTTACAGAGGTTGAGCAACAAATGACCACACTAGGTTACTCCCTAGTTATGCGAGAAATTGCAAGGGGCTGGGGGGCAACGGAAACACCTTCTCCCCGAATGTGAATGAAAGAATTTGATAGGTGCATGATTGCAGAGACAGAAGTCTTCATGTCACGTGGGTGTACAAAAAAATGGGATAGGAAACGGGGTTAATGGAATACGTACCGTGGAAATCTATGTATCTCTCCCTCAGTGGAACTGGAAATGCAACGTGATAGAGTAAGAGATACAGGAATATTGTGATTGTGATTATTCTCTCCAATGTAACTGTAATGAGGTATTACATAATATTTGGAAGATCATATGGAACATGTATGTGATTCTATTATTAAAACTAATAAATAGATTTAAAAAAAAAAACCTTAGAAATTCACTGGAAAAAAAACCATAGGTTTCAGGGACATTTAGTTAGAAATTAGCATTTAAAAAACCTTTGAAATTCACTGAGAAAACCATAGGTTTCAGGGACGTTATAGTTAGAAATTAGCATTTAAAAAACCTTTGAAATTCACTGAAAAAAACATAGGTTTCAGGGACGTTATAGTTAGAAATTAGCATTTAAAAAACCATAGAAATACACTGAAAAAAACATAGATTTCAGGGACGTTATAGTTAGTTGGACATTTCACTAGTACAAAACCAGAGAAATTCGCCCGTTGTAGTTAGTTGAGCTAACTATAACTCATGCCCACGCAATGCACTGCTGATGACGTCACATATTACATCATTCATGACATGGTCAGTGACATCACTGATTACATCACTGATGATTTCTCAAATGACATCACTTATGACATCATCCAGTGATTGTGTTCCTGTAAAGTTTAAATAAATAAATATATATATATATATATATATATATATATATATATATTATCTACTGGCGGTCGCCAGTAGATAGTTATAGTTAGGACCCTCTTACCATAGGAAATCCGCAACATTCTATTTTGAATAACTTTGGCGCCGGTCGACGAATCCTCGCAAAATTTTCAAAATAGGTGGGGCGTTGAGCTCCGCTCCTACCCTGAAAGTCTCGGGGGGATTCATCAAGCGGGGGCTGAGATAAAAGGGGGGTCCCAAAACGCGTTTTTCCCATGCATTTTTCCATAGGACCTTTAGACAGAGCTACAGCCCGAACGGCTGAACAGAATTTAATGAAATTTGGCAGAGAGGTAGTCCTCAAGTCAAGGAAGTGCCTTTTGTAGGTTTGGTGTAAATCTGTTCAGTAGATTCTGAGAAAATAGCCTTTAAATCAATATATATATCTGAGCCAGCTTACGGTGCGCTTACCGTACGCGTACGGTGACGTGCGCGAGCGCGATTCTGATTGGCCGTTAGATCTTAGTAAACATTCGAATCGGTCGAAACCAGGAAGCGGCGGCCGCCATTTTCTCTCTCGCACTCTGTCAGGGGGTTTGAAAAACAAAGTGCAAAAACATGTAAAGGGGCTGTTTAGACAGCTCCCAAGCACCTAGCCATGTCGAGGGAGCCCCCAACGATCCCCCAAGTGAAAAAAGGCAATTTTAATTTTTTCGAAAATTTCGCCGATTACGCTTACCGTACGCGTACGGTAATAAATAATAATAAAAAAAAAAAAATATCCACATTCTCCCTACCCCGTATGCAAATGGTGCCCGAAGGGCACCATTTGTGCATGGCTTATTACTGCAGAACAAAACATATATTTTACCTGTCACAACGATGCTCATCATATGTCCTCCATGTGCCCATCTAGCGTAACGTGGGCACGCGGTGCGCGAAGCGCACCGCGTGCTCACTGTGCGCGCACGGTGCGCGAAGCGCACCGTGCGCGCACGGAACGAACTGCGTTAAGTGGGCGCGCACGCCACAAATGGCGTAAAGTAACTTAGCATTTAAAAAACCGTACAAATTCACTGAAAAAACCATAGGTTTCACACACGTTATAGTTAGGAATTAGCATTTAAAAAACCTTGCAAATTCACTGAAAAAACCATAGGTTTCACACATGTTATAGTTAGCTGGACATTTTACTGATAAAAAACCAATGAAATTCCCCCGTTATAGTTACTGTAGGCAACTATAACTCACGCGACCGTAATCCTCTGCTGATGACATATGTGTCTTTATGAAAAAAAAATATTTGTAATATATGTATAGCTAAAATTTAATGGAAGAAGACATGGGCAAATAAGTGTCTAAATACAGTATTAGCATCAGCAGAGGATTGCGGTCGCGTGAGTTATAGTTGCCTACAGTAACTATAACGGGGGAATTTCATTGGTTTTTTATCAGTAAAATGTCCAGCTAACTATAACATGTGTGAAACCTATGGTTTTTTCAGTGAATATATATATATATATATATACACCAAGGTGTATTGAAGAATGAGTGGGTGTATAAGTGTCTGAATGGATGATTTAGTAGGTGCGTGACTGTATAAGTGAGTGATTAATCGTATCTTACTGAATGCATGGGTTAGTGATTAAACTGTGTGAATGTCTGTATTAGTTTGTCAGTTGGTGTGTAAGCGGCTGCATGAGTTGGTGAGTAGCTACATGAGTGTCTATATGGGTTATTGATTGGTTGTCTGAGTGTCTGTATGGGTGCCTGATTGTCTCTGTGGGTGGGTGGGGGTGTGTGTGACTCTGTGCATAGATGTGTGAGTAGGTGATTCACTGGGTGTATGGGTTCACAAGTACATTTGTGAAGGGCTGTATGGGTGGGTGAGTGTGTGCATGGGTGTGTTGGTGAGTGAATGGATGTCTCAGTGGTACATGTGTGAGTAACTACATATGTGAAAGGCAGTATGTGTGAGTGTTGGAGTATATAAATGACTATATGTGAGAGTGAGTGATTATGAGAGTGGCTGTATGGATGAGTGTGTGCTTGTGTCAGTGATTGTATAAGAGAGTAAGTATGTGTTTTTATCTGTATATGTGAAGTGGTGTGTGTATAACTGTGTAGGTGAGTAAATGGGAGTGCGATTGATTTTTTGCATGACTGACTAGGTGTGTGAGTAACTCTATGGGTGAGTAGTGGTGTGTAAGTGTCTGTATAGGTGTATGAGTTCATATGATAGTACTGTATTGATGAGTGACTGCATGTATGAGCAACTGTATGGATGAATGAGTAGATATGTGTGTAGACCTAAGAATCAATGAGTGGGTATGTAGTAACTGGTATTGGTGTGTCTATGGTTTCTAAAATGGTAGTCTGCATTTTAGAGTGGGTGTATCAAAGGTTATATTCGGGTGTGAGGAGGTGCATCAGATTATCATGTGGATGATGTCATCAGTGAAGTCATCAGTGATGTAATTTGAGATGTCATCAGTGATGTCACTGACCATGCCATCAATGATGTAATATGTGATGTCATCAGCAGTCCATTGCGCGGGCGCGAGTTATAGTTAGCTCAACTTACTATAACGGGCGAATTTCTCTGGTTTTGTACTAGTGAAATGTCCAAATAACTATAACGTCCCTGAAACCTATGGTTTTTTCAGTGAATATATATATATAAAACTACTGTTGCAAGGGTGAAGAGTCTAACACAACTGCATGATGCAGAAGAACATCCTTTAAGAGGCAACATTTTCTGATTTGATTAATACATCTTTTTATTATGTTTGCAAACCAATACAGCCATCAAAACTATACTGATTGTAAAGAGGGAAGTTAGTATAGAGCGTCCAGCACAATACAGCCAAGTCCTATATAAGTATTGTGAGAATAAGTATGTACTCTGAATCTATCTGAGTCTCATATGTCTTTTGGTTTGGTGAGCCATGGACCCCACACCTTGTTGTGTTTTGCTGAACACTCTCTCCTTTTGTACACCATCTTCTCTGTAGCAGTGCAGTAGTCCAAGCAATGAATTCAATATGTCAGGGAGAGGTAAACTTCTGTCTACAGGAGGCTAACCTCTGGCCTCTTGGGTTCACTCATCCATCCATCACTCCTAACATTGCTACATTGTGGTCTCACACTGTATGAGTGCTCAGAATTTTTGCCCTGGCATTATATATTCTCTGCCAGTACCCCTCAATGTATTGACAGCTCCAGATCATGTGGTAGAAAGTACCCTCCTCCCATCACCAACGTGTACACTCTGGGCCCTTGGCCCAGCCCAACTTCTACAGCCCACTAAGACTATATTGCACCCTTTGGAAACAGTTGAACATAATATAAGGTGGAGTTTGGAGGGGATAGCCCGAACTTGGGCTGCCATGATGGGTTCTAGCCACATGTCATCATCTATTTCTCCTATATCCCTGATCCAAGCAGCTGTGAGTTTTAGATGTTCTTTGTTTTGTTTTTTAAACTAATTTTATTGAAAGCTTTCACAGTAGTACCACATGCATCCAGTTTTGACAAGATTGCCTAATAGGCCTTATTTTTACAATCAATTGTCATCGCTTTTTCTTAATATTAATAACAACTGTATATTCATTGCAATGTAAGTTTCCCCCTGTCCCCGCAACATGAGTCAAAACCATTTTGCAAAGGAAAAGTAATGATGGTTAGATTATTGTTGTGCATTTACTCTGGTGTTATCAGAATATCTCTCACAGTCAGAGGGAGGTGCATACACAATATGAGTCATCATGCATGTGGGGATAAGCTAGGCACTCAGGACAGAGGAGGGGTCGGAGCCAGGGAGCCTTCAGGAGAGGAGTCCCATGTGTCTGATTCCGGGTGCTTTAAGGAGTCCACTAACACCTCCCAACCTATGGTACGGCAATGAACCGAATGCCCCTACTAGCTTCTCTAAGTGGCACTTCTTCATATCCCACCCATTAATCTAGCTCTTTGTGCTACCCGGCTATCTGGGCCCTCTAGGGGCTTTCCAATTTCTAGTTATCTCGCGCTTTGCATGTAAAAAGGCTAAGTCCTGTAATCTACTTGTGACCTTCGATTTGGCTGTGTGAGGGAACCCGTTCAGTATGCAGTGTCCCATAGTACAGGGGACCTCACTGGAAACAGTGTTTGCTACCACTGTTGTGACCTCCTGCCAGTAATGTACTAAAGGAATTTACCAAATCATGTGCTTTAACTCCGCACCTATGACCCCACATCTCGGGCAGGCTCCTCCCTCCGTGTGAAAGTACTTGGTGATATATCCTGGGATCAGGTATGCTCTATGAAGGGAAGTAGTTAATCAGCTTTAATTGGGTGTTTCTGGAGACTTTTGATACTCTCAGCAAGATATTGCCCAAGTCTTTTCTGGTATGGTGATTCCCAGGTCTGTCTCCCACTGGACCTTCAGCATCTCCCGAGGTTGTATTGTGGCACTGCGTATCACTCTATAGAGTTAGGTGACCGCCTTAACTGTGTCTGCCGCCCTTATCATTTAGTGTTATGGAGGTGTGGTTTGGACATACTTGTTTTCCAATGTGCACGGAACACCGCTGTCACCATTCTATGTAGGAGAAAATGACCCTGGGGGGAGATCAATTTCTTCTCTGATTCTTCAGATGGGGGAGCCTACCCTCCCGAAACATGTCCCCTACTTTTTCCACACCCACTCAATCATGCCCTCCCAATTTCTACTGTGTGGTAAGCTGGTCAACATCTTCAGAGGTATGACCGGGGAGTAGGGGATCCATGTGTGTGTTTTTTTAAAGCAATGGGTCCAGCAGCACTGTGTCACCCTAAATTCTGACATTTCCCATTCCGATGGCTACAGAGTTCTCAGTAATGCTCCCATCAACGTGGGGAGGTTTGGGACAAACAGTCCTATTGCTTGGTTCGGGGTTTGTAGACTCGCTAGCCACTGAGTGTACCACTGGAGTTGGGCTGCAAAATAATAGGATTAAAACTCTGGTACTGCCTGCTCTCCATCATCAAATGGGCGTTGTAGCTTAGCTAGTGTATCCCCTCTGCATTCCAGAGGAACAACGTGACCAAAGATTCAAGCTCCTTTAAGACTGGGATTCTAGATCGGCAATACTGTGAAGAAATAAAGTAGCCTGGGAAGGGCCATCATTTTGAACAGGGCCACTCTGCCTGCCACAAAGAGTGGGAGCGTTCGCTGAAACTCGGTGCAGGCTTGTAGGGCTCTGATAGCCAGAATATGGTAGGCAGTCAGGTTCCCAGCGAAGGACTCCAAGTCTTTCTTGCCGGGGAGCATTGGCCTCTATGGGAAATAGCTGTGATTTCTGTCAATTCATTCTTAAGCCAGACCAAACTCCAAACTCTCATAAAATAGTCCGGGCTCCCATCAGGTACATCTCTATGTCCCTGAAAAATAATATGAGGTCATCAGCATATAGGGCTATTTGGGGTTGGTGGTTGTCATCTTGGATGACCCTGTATCTGCTGCCTTCTCATGCCAGGCAAGCCAGTGGCTCCATTGCCAAGGCAAACAACAGAGGAGACAGTGGGCACCCCTTTCGCGTTCCTCAGCCTACTTTGTAACTCTCCGATACTGTTTGCCCTTTTCAAACTGTGGGTTCCGTGTACAGCATTTTAGTCTATGCTAAAAAGCCCTGACCCAGTTTCACTTTGGTCACTACCCCTTAAATAATTCTCCATTCTAGGCTATCAAAGGCGTTTTTGATAAAAACTGAAAAGGCTGCTCCCCGCCATGGTCATTGGCCTCAGAATCTACTATTGAGAGGAGCCATCTGATGTTCAGCGCTGTGTTTTTGATATCTGGAGGCCAGGATTTTACTTAGAAATTTAAAGTCAAGTTTGATAATCAACAGTGGTCTGTAAGACTTACATTCTTGCTCTGGCTTCCCGACTTCCCAGCAGTGTGATCACGAGTACCTCTCGTGTGGTGTCTGGCAAGCGTCCCGTGTCTCGCGATGCCTGATAAAGTGCATGGTTTTTACGTGTGCCAAGCTTTTTAAGATGTTCCTAGTTTTAGACTACTCTGCCCAAAAACCTCTTCTAAAGACTAAACTGCAGCACCCATATACAAACTGTTGCCTATGTGCCTAAGTAAGGAGGAAAACTTCAGCCTGACAGGCTTACATTATAAGAGATATATAGAAGGCCTCCTGTCCCTTTACGATTCCAGTAGTGACCATTACATTGTGCTGTCAATAGCCCCTAGAGATTCAATTCTGTTTCAAACGAAAAGTGGAGACTACAAATGCACTTCAGATTTTTTTTCCTGGATTCCCAAATAAAGAAGCTGGAAAGGAGGGAAGGTCATTTATGTCCTTAATAAAGATTCCTACAAAGCAGAACCACGACTATGTAAGTTACCATATCTTCTGGATTGTAGAATCTTCATTGAGAGTCTTAAATATTAGAACATAGTTGTGCCTCTTGGGTATAATGAATAACAACTATATTCAATATGAGGAAAACTAGAAAGCACATGTATATATTATTAACCAAAGACCAAGAGTTTCAGAGCAGCTCCACCATCAGTAAGGTCAGCTTTCATATCGGATTCAAGGCAATAATGCCTCATAAGTGTGGACTAATTTCCAAGTAGCCACTTTTCATATGTCGGAAATGGGAATGCTTCTCAGCCAGGCTGTGATGGTTGCTTAACATCTAGTTGAACAGTCTCTGGGTCTCCCTCATGGAGGCATTTTAGCCAAAGGGTCAAATAAGGATATGCAGGCTACAATCTAACGAGAAATGGACTGTTTAGAGTTGACAACAACTTCACAAATGTGAGCATAGTTACTAAAACGTTTGTTAGATTTGCATTATGACTTTTATCGTGGTAGAATCGAAAAGCTCTTCTAACATACAGAGAGTTTCAAGAATGCTCTACTGGAGAGGATGGGTTGGGAAAGAAAGCTGTACGAGTGATCGCTTGGTTAACATGAAGTTTTGATAGAAAAGGGAAGGACCTATTTGCATTAAACACTATATTATGATTCCATCACAGAGAGCGTTTGAATCACAGCAACACTATGGCTGAGGTGATCACTATAAGACAGTCATCCAAGACAGATGTCGCAATTAAACCTAGTAAATTATTTTAATGAGTAGACCCATTAACTAATGGTAAGACCAAATTGAGCTCCCTAGGGGGAGGCAGTATACTAACAGGAGGAAAGACTTTCTTTGGGCCCTCTAATAAGTCTTTAATAACAGCAATTTTGAAGAAAGATGGATGATTTTGAGCCTTTTCAGCAATGTAGCCTTTAATGGAAGACAAGAGAACAGCACCTTTAGGTTTAAATCTTTATATTGAGATTTGTCAACCAACAAAAACCATCACTGCAAAGTATATGCAATATCGTGGGTGTGTGTTATATTTTACTTAGCATAAGCGACAGCCATTTTGGCTGTGGTGTCTATTTCGTTTCCTTCATAATTCTCCCATCCTCTGCTGCTCGTCTTTTCACTCTGCTTGTGTTATCTATTTTAGTTGACTTCCTGATTCAGCTAAAAGCAATGTACGTGCTGAGGGTTTGTAGCTGCCAGTGCACCTGGTCTCAGATGTTAACTGTCGACCATTTACTGCTGCCATAAGCATCCCTGCTCCCCCTCCCACTTTGCTGACCGCATAGTTATTCATCTGCCCTTGTTTGCTGATAACTATTTCTAAAACTTGTTCTTCCTATTTCTGTTCACATGCTCACATTGCAGAAAACTGGTATAAAAGGGATGAGGGTTTGTGAATTCAGTGTACTACCTCCTGCAGCACTTGAGAGTGTTGTGG
This sequence comes from Triturus cristatus, assembly GCF_964204655.1. Lineage (NCBI taxonomy): Eukaryota > Metazoa > Chordata > Amphibia > Caudata > Salamandridae > Triturus > Triturus cristatus. The sequence continues at coordinate 608,732,991 of NC_140582.1, read as the reverse complement.
GGATGTGGTCTCACCCATGAGTGATTAATAAACTTGTTGTTTATTCGAACTCCAGTGCCGATCAATATTTTGTTGGTCTCTGGACCAGTGGACAAGAGGGTGACCCTGCCCCATTGTGCCCACTTTTAGGCACATTTCCACAGTTGGCGCCCGACTCGTGGGGCCCCATCGGAGACGCGGCCGTCTGAAGGAGTGGTCTTGATGGAGGATCGAAATCTTACTGAGGAAGCGCACTGCACGAGGAGACCTTTGTCTTTGCAGGCCGATGTGACTTTTCCGGTTTTCCCGATTTGACCCTCCAGGTGGTGGCTGGTCTCGACTGGGGTTTTCTTTGGCGTAATTTTGCAGTGACCATTAGGTCAACCAGAGATTGGCAGGTGGGAGTCCTTCCTGTGAGAGCGCCCCTGTCTGACTCAAGCGCTGGGCCGACCTATCTAAAGAGTTATCGAGCACTTGATTCAAGTCCCCCCTAGGAGAATCCAGCGCTCCGCCGTCGCAGTGGCCTCAGTGAGCGCTTCATGAAAAAACCTTTCTTGGCCCTCATTCGGTGCGTAAATGGACCCAATAACAAAGGTCTGGTGAGCAACCTCACCCTTATTTCGGCCTCTTTCTGGATCACTTTGCCCCCAAAGGACCGGGAGACTAGAATGGCAATGCCCGCGGATTTGGAGAGGCCAGACGAGAATAATTGCATTGGGAACATACGGGACCTCAGTTGTCGACAGTCGAGCGATAGTAAGGGCGTCTCCTGTATATGGGCTACAAAAGGCCTAAGTGGAATGCCGCGTGGCACCTGTGTGTCTAAAAACAGTGGACGAAGGACCCCCATCGGAAATAAAAAATTCCCGACATGAACAGTCAAAACATTTTCATAACAGAATAACAGGGATCAGAAGACAAATCAGCCATCCAAGGATGACCAATAAGAGTTCACTATGGGGTCCATTGTGTGGCCAAGTACTGTCTCCCCCCTCCCGCCCGCCGCCCACCCGAAATGCAATGTGAGAAACTGGGATGTAACATCCCCAGTGTGTCCCATTATGAGTGCGTCTTCGCCAGGGCATCCAGCAAGGCTTCCTAGACCGCCTGTTGACCTTTTGTCATCTCCGCCAGGTCCGGTCGCTGCGTTCGGCGTCTGCGGCCTTGTCTCTTCCAGCCCGATGGTGAATCGCTGCATCCGGGGGCAGAACTCTGACGGTCTTCATTATCCTGGGGGATTTCAACCCCTAACAGTGACTGGCCTCTGTGAGAGAGCGCAGCTGGATTAGCTTGCCGTTAAGGTGGAAGATGAGTCGGAACGGGTTGCCCCAGGAGTAGGAGATACCTTGCTGACGGAGATGCTCCGTAATTAGTCGAAAGTATCTCCGCTTCTGGAGGGTTATCAGGGCCAGATCTTGATATAAAGTCGGCGTCTGATCTTTGAAGGTGATAGGATGCATTGCCCGTGCTTTACTGAGTATTGCTTCTTTGGTCTTGAAGTCGTGAACACAGACAAGAATGTCCGCAGGTGGAGCGCAGTCTGGCCCGGGCCGGACCAACCCTGTGGGCCCTGTCTAATTTGATTTCCGTGGTGCATGGATTGCCGAGGATATGGTTGAAAAGTCCACTTGTAGAACCGAAGAGAGGCTCCGTGTCCGTCGTGGTCTTCATCCCTCTAATCCGGATGTTATGTCTACGGGAGCGGTTCTCCAAGTCTTCCAAGTGAGCCTGAAGGTCAATATGTTGATCCCGGAGGCGCAGGACTTCCTGTTGCAGGGTCGACAATTCCATGTCCCATGAGCCACTCGCTCCCCGATGTTGTCCACATCCCTCCTTATGTCTTGAATTTTGGACATGAGATCGTGTTTAACTGTTTCTAGATCTTCAGGACGTGTCGTAAACAACGACACAAGGAAGGCTCTCGTCACGGGTTCCTCCCCGGAGCCATCGGCTTTTGTGGTGGCTGCTTCTCCTGCGCCAGGGTGGTCCATCGTGCCACTGCTTTGTGAGCAAGAAAAGAGTTCCTTCAGGGTTTTGTGCTTCTTCCCTCGCATGGAGGACATAATCTCACTTCCACCCGTGTTGTATGTTGCGCGTGGTTCAGGTCGCTGCTAGCGCCAGGCAACCGGGTACTCCACGTGACCGCTTGCGTGGGTGTTGGTTCCATTGCCCCGAGATGCTGGCTCCAAGGGCCAGGTGTGATAGCCCCTAGCGCCGTTGTGGCATCTGTGGCACCTCCCCCTTGGGAGAGCGGGCCCCAGGCAGAGAAAGCAAGGAAATGGGGGGGCGAGCGGTGGACACACGGTACGCCCGCAAGCCGCACCCAGGCCTTGCCAGGTCGCCGCGCTCCACCCTCTGTGGCCACTCGCCACTCACTAAAAGCAGCCGCGCTCACACCCCCGGTGCTGCAGGATTCCTCCCCCGTCGAGGGGCGGCGGCCCGGTCACCCCAATGCAGATACCTCACGGGGCTCACGAGGGGCGCTTCACTGCTCCTCCGCTGCTAGGGGGCTTGGAATGCTGCGGGCCTGCAGGCGTGGAGGTACACCGCTCCCACGATCTCCATTGGCGGCAAAAGGGCGGGGGGCCAACAGCCCAGACCGCTCCCCCGCTGCACGTGGCCCTGTGACTGCAGCCGTGGTCAGGAACGCTGCCCCAAGCGGTGCACCGCGATCTCGGGCTCGGGCGGCTGCCAGCACCAGATGGGCATCGGAGCGGGGGCTGAGATTAGGCCCAAGGCCCACTGAAGCTGCCCGCCCCCCTATCGGCACCTCCGCTTGTCCAGCGGTGCGAAGCGATCACCTCCGGTGCTGCTGGGCGCAGGCTAGGCACATCCGATGCCGGCATCGGATGACTTGCTGGGACTCAGGCCTCTCACTCTGTGCGGCTCGCGGCCACGATGTCGCTCGGCATCCGGCGGGCCTACCTCCCCTCGCAACTCAGCAGACTGTGTCATGGGGTAGAGTGACGGCTCCAGAGGACCTCCGCCTTGCTGCATCCTGGTCCTGCTGTCACCTGACCAGGATGCAGTAATCGGTGGGTCGCCGTGCTGTAGAAGAGCACGGTTAGCGCAGACTCGGGCCGGCGGCAGGCGGGAGCTGAGGGCACAGCGTCCTAACTCGCCGCCATCTTGGCCATGCCCCCGAGAACGGCACCTTTGACTGAAACAGATGCAAGAGTTATGAAAGAAAGATATTTTCCAGGCAGGTAGCAGGGCTGTAGCCTCTCTATTAGTACCATAAACAAAGATTATTCCATTTGAATAAATATCAAGTCCTACTTGAAGGATGCTTGGCCTCCTTTAGAATGTCCATGCTCTTAGTGTATTTAGTTATTGCATGTTTATTACATTGTCCATTTAAATAAGAATTATTTTTGTTGTGAGAGATTGTAAAAACCCCTGAGAGATGGATGCACTGCCCGCAGTTTTAGGTAATTGATGTGTTGAGAGTGCTTCTTCTCTGACCAGTGGCCTTGCAGGGACAGAACTTTCAGATGAGCACCCCATCCTGAATGAGTTGCAAAAGGGACAATTTGCTGTCTTGCACCTTCAAGAGAGTGATTGCTATTCTGACATCGACATGTGGAGTTTGTTGTCCTAGTTGTTATTCTTCTAAAACCACTGATCTTCCAGTCAATGTTGGAGATGTCTCGCATGTAGTCGTTAATTCATAACAATGTAAATGCAGCAAGCAATGGACCCTAGTACGGAGGTGATTTGTCATGCTCTTGAATGGGAAGTCCTCAGTAGAGGATGACATTTCTTCCACATTGATGACAATCTCTCCTCTGATGGAAGCACTTTTCCTTTCACTGTGTCTAGTGTTGCTACCAGATAAGACAGAGCCTGAATGGGAGATGTGATCGATTGTGGAACTTTATTTGTAGACCGTGAATGAGCAAAATAAACTTTCTGTGAGAATGTTCTGTTCCACTTTCTGTGAGCTGGGCACTCTTATCATTCAGTCGTCTTGGTAAGGGTAAATTAAGATTCCTTGACATTGAAAGGGGGTTGGTACTACGGCAATATATTTCAAAGAAGTTCAAGGAGCAGGATTCTGACCAAAGAAGGCACCACATACAGGTTGTGTGTAGTTCCTACTTGAAACTTCCTGAGCATTTTTGATGTAGATTTAGAGCACACATTAAATTTCCTTTTCTGAGGTGAGACAAAATTGATGAAAGGCTAACTCTTGCTGGCTGTGCATAGATCCAATATTGGTCTGAACTAGTTCTTCTGAACTGTTTGTCTGAACCAGAAAATATCTTTAATAGATCCCTTTTCTCCTGTGTTGTGCAGGGACTAATTAGATTAAAAGCTTTTTCAGCAGTATGAAAGTTTCATTTTTAAGGGTGACCAATTGGAATCTCGAGGTTGACTTTGGAGAATTAGGCGATGGTATTGCCTTGAAGAGTAGAGAGTAACCCTGCTTTACAAGAGTGAGAACCCACTTGCCTTTTGTGATTTTTTCACCCACTCTGCCAGGAGGTTATTCAGGCATAACTGGCTGATATTGGAGGGCAGGCTCCCCAAAGTATTGGATGGCACTGATTTAACAGTCTTGCTTTTAGTACCTTTCCATTAATAGGTATATCTCTGGCCCTACTGCTGTGTATGTTCCTGCTGCTGGTAGGGCCAGTGATAGGACAGCACCCTCCAAGGGTAACAATGGTGGTATCTATGTTGCTGTTGGTACTTGAAGAATTTTCTCTTTAAGGACTACCACCTTGACTGTCTCTGCCTCATTCTTCGTTCTGACAGTCTCTTCATCAGTATGCTATCTAAAGAAAGAAAAACCTGAATACGTAGGTTTCCAAATTTTTAGTTGTGCATGAGGATTCGGCATAGAGAGGCCCACCAAGAAGAACACTGCAAAGTGACTCCATAGCAATATCAACAAAATGCCAATGAAGCTGAATCTATAGCCACAACGATCATTCGGTTGGAAACCAATGATCCTTCTTACACCATTTCCTCAAAGATCTCACTACTACGTCTCGGTATGTCTTCAGAAAAAGGCTTCAATCCATCCGAAATTTCTTGACTGGCATCTAAGAAGGGCAGTGGCACTGACAGACTTTAACTGTAGCTGCTGTTCCACACATTCTTCTCATACCACCTTGATCTCCCAGTGTGGAGGTGTGGATGTTTCAGGGACGGAGGCATATCTCCTTGTAACAGATGACACACTAATGAGTCCTTGTTGGTAGTGCAGTTGGAATGCTATGATGTTGAAAACTTACTAGAGTGATGGTGGTGATGGTGTCTTCTAGTCGAGCTGGTTTTTGATAGAAAGCATGTTGGGTGGATGCTTTCAATTGCAGTGCAGTGGTCTTCGATGGCGATGGGGACTGTCAACATTGGGAGTGGCAGTATCAGTTTTTCAGATTTCTCAAATTTTCCTGTCCTTCTGTCCCTGGATATCGCTCTGTTGGGGTTCTTTGGAGTTGTCGGCATCGCCCCAGTGGAAGTAGGCCATTCCCTTGGAGAACTTGTCAGGTCTTTCCTTCGCCTTTGTCCTCCAGCTTGACTCACAGTCAAATTCCTTATTTATACTTTAAGGTCCTTTTAACATTTTCTTACACATTTCACAATCTTTTATTGAATGAGGGAAAGGCAGACCCACTACACACACATGGGGTGGGTCTAGGGCAGCTTTCTGTCTTCCACCTGAGGAGCAGTTAATAAATTGGGAAGGCTTTCTCACAGGAAAAAAACATAAAAAAAGAATAGCCTTCCCACTCTTGCCAGATATAAAAGATGGTCATAGAAAGCAATAAAAATAGAGTTCTGGAAGAAAATGCTCAGAAAAAACACAGCTTTGAGAACACCCTTTGTGTTCCAGGATCCCACCAAAAGAGCCAGAAAAACGAACTGATTCTGCGAGGCAACTGCCAGTACAAGGCATCCAGGGTAGTGGATGGTCTTATAATGTAACTGTTTTCTACATCTTATAAGGTAAGTCAATCAGGCTGCACTTTTCCTCATTACTAAATGATGTAGAGAACAGTTTGTGCATAGGGGCTGTAATGTTGCCTTGAGAAGAAATTTGTTTATTATTACAGACATTATAACATTTGGAAAACCTTGCCCGTTATAGGTTTGGAGAGTGTTCCTCGGCATATTGACATGTTGGACTCTTCACCGTTGCTCAGAAATATGGATATCTATATGTTCAGTGAAAATAAAAGAAAGGGTAAAGTAACATTATAGTTAGGTGAAAATGTCAGTGACGACGTTCTAAACATACAAAACCACTGAAATTCACCAGTTATAGGGGTCCGTGCCCCGGGCCAAAAGATATTTAAGGGGCAGATGCCTTGCCCCCATTCCCTGACCCACAAGGGGCCCTGTGGACTCCATCCTCCAGGGTCTTCAAGGGGAGGGGGCTCACGGCCCTGTCCCCTAGCCAATAGCTGACCCAGAGATCCCCTCCCCATGGGCTAAAACATATTTTAAGGGGAGAGGGCATGTGTTCCCCCTCCCCGAACCTTACTAAGCCTCAGGGACCCCATCCCCTCGTAGGGCCGAATTGCATTGAAAAGGGGAGTAGGCCTTGTGGCCCATTTCGCCAAGCCTCAATAGGCCCCAGGGACCCATTCCCCTGGGGCCAAACTTAACTTGAACAGGAGGGGGGCACGCGGCCCCCCTCCCTGAGCCTATAGTGGCCCCAGGGGCCCCACTCCCTGGGGCCGTGGTGCTTGTGTGTGAAACCTTAAAATCTGAATCTCTCGTTTTCTAATTTAGCTGTGCTTCATTCATGCTCACCTTTGACCTGTTTTCAGCCTGACTCTATCCTTGACACCACACTTGCATAAACATTAGGTCACGAATCTAAGTTGAGACATTGTAGGCTGCGTAAACATGCAAAGTCAGCACAAAAGAACAGCTGATGTCTACACTGTGGCTTTTGTGTGCATTTTAAACAATGATAAAGCCTTAGACAAAGTTTGTTCAGATAAGCCTATCTTGTTATGCAGCTTCAAGACGCGACAGTTACACAAGGCACCAAGGTTGTTGATTCTTACTGATGGTCTCATTTGTGTGTTCTTCCCAAAGCTCTATCTATCTCTGGGCGTTCCTAGTCTGTGATTTTCCCTCTATAAACCCATGTAACTATTTTTCAGTGTGTTCGATCCTTGGGTATCTTGATGGTACTTGTTGGATGGAAACCCATTCATGAATGATTGAATAAATTATCCATGGTTCGACTTTGCTCTCCTGTCGATTCCTACTTACTTGATAAGAACCCGTGGTGAAGTGGTGATCCCTGCACCAGCAGGTTATTAATTAATCTGCTCCACATGTGGGTGGGTGCCTCAGTGCCCACCCCGGGCACCCACCAAAAAAAGTTGGGGCCGGGTGGATAGTCCCAGGGACCAGTGGCTCTAGCCGGCTCCATGCATGCACCCATTCTAGGTTTTGCGGGAGCCAGCATTGCTTCTGCCAGGCTGGAGTAGCTGCTTTTGTGCATTCCTGTGAGCAGGGAAGGCACAACTGCCCTTACCCGGTGGGAGCTTTAAAAATGCTCCTGCAAGAAGGGAGCAGACATACGTTTCCCCGCCCTCACTATTGCAGGTAGCGAATCAACTGTGTCCCAAGGGTGGGCTCCCTGGGATACAGTAATTGAGCCGATCCTAGGAAATGGGGTCCTTGGGGTATTTACAGGGTCAGGGAGGGGGGCTGTTCATCCCCATCCCCCTCCCCCTGAAGTTAAGTTCGACCACAATCCCCTTTTTAATAATGTTGGCCCCGGGGATGGGGTCCCCAGGGCCTGTCATGGGTCAGAGATGGGGGCTACATGCACCCCTCCCCTTAAGTTAAGTTTGGCCTACAGGGGATATGTTTCTGGGCCTGTTAAGGTGCAGGAGGGGGACCTGCGTCCCCTCCCCTTCTTAATGAGATTCATCCCTGGTGGATGGGATCCCCGGGGCCTTTTGAGGCTCGTAGAGGGGGGCTACATGTCCCCCTACCCTTCCTTTACATGAAAGCCCTGGGTGATAGGGTCCCCGGCACCTGCTAAGGCGCAGGGAGGTGGGGCCACGTACCGCTCCCCTTTTAATGATGTTGACTGCGGGGGATGGGGCCCCGGGGCCGTAAAGCGTCTGGGAGAGGGGGCACACAGCAGGAAATTATTCTCATGTTTATAACTATCAATGAAGATTCCATGATGAAGAACAGGACTTATTTACATTTGAGACTAATTTCCAGAATGTATTATATTTCAAATGTAAAGCATCATAACATATTGGAAGATTGAAAAGCAAATGTTAGGTATGTTCTGTCCCACAAACCCCTATTTAGAACAGATCTTCCTTGCATTGAAGCCGCCTCAAGATGGAAGAAATGCTATACAAAAAAACATACAAGCTTCATTCTGTGTTAGATAAGACAACAGGATAAGATGAGATAAAAAGTTTTATTTAGATAAAACAGCTAACAAATGACAGCCATCTCCAAAAGGAGGCTTTTCTTTGCCCACAAAGTCCACAAAAACGTTTTTCGCTTGCAGAAATATGGGAAAATACACAAGATATTTTCATTTTTGTTAAAAGAGCATCTAAACCTTCACATACTGAAATACTTCATAAAACCATGCACGTTGGATGGAAAATGTCTATGCCAAAGAGTAATGCAATGCACAACAACATGTTCAAGATCAAAATTAAGAAAAATTATAAAATTGCTCGTGCAAGGACAACTAATAATTTACATAGGAAAACATTTTGGCATCAGGTCTTCAAATGTCTTGCCTTTTCTCTCCTTCAGAAATGTAATTTTTGTACCATTACGCAATTTTCAAATATCAAAATATACAACTCTAGCACTGGCATAATTCAAAGTACTCTGCTGTTTATAAATAGTATAATAAAATTCCAATTAACTTTTACTTATACAATATATACACAAACATTGGATCACATTCATATCACGAAAGATGCAGTTCTTCCTATAAAAATTCCCATCAGTTGTAGTCAACTGAGGCAAAATTGAACAGTTAACCAAGAGACTAACAGTTCACAGCAGCACGTTCTCCCTGAAAAAGAACAGAGTTACTTCACGTGGGCACGCCATTTTTTTTCTGTCACAAAACTTTCGGAGTTCACCTAGTTTTGGCGTTAAATTGGTCCTTTTGAAAGCAAACTTTCCTTCATTGTCTGAGAACATTGCAAATAAAAAAGTCCCCAAGTCACATTCAACATTCGGAGGCCACTTCTGCGTCCAAGCAGAAAAACCCTAAACATTGCTTCTGTCGAGAATAATCTTCAGTCTGCCCTCCTCCATCGCAGATGCGGACGTCATTTCCGCCCTGCCTCAAAGTGCAGTCACAAGCAGAGAAGTAGAAGCTCAGCTACCTCGTAAATATACTTGTTGAAGCCTGCCGCTGGCGTTTACAGAAATCGGACTCCTTTCCCGGTCTCATAAGGGTTTATCAATAACTGTAACACCTATTACATGGAAAAAAGGAAACAGAGTTAAATATCATGGTTATCCTCAGTGAGCTACATGGCATGTATTGTGGTTCAAGAAAATGAAATTCCTGTAAAGTCTTCAAAGGAAATACAGAATATAACACAATACGTTTAAGCGGAGTCTTTCTCACAATGGAAAGCAAATATCTTTATACAATCCAGTTTATCCTGCACAATAAATAAGAAATTGAGTGGGATTCTTTCTAAAGAGAGAGCAATTAAGAGTCCTTGACTTGTCGGGCTCAGGAAAGCCACTTTCAGGCGCTAAAGGGAGGCCAGTGAGGCAGATGTACAACAGGGATCTGAGGGATGCCTTTGGTGTTCTGGAGTTGAGGGTGGGTGTTAAATTGTGGAAACATAAACGCAGACTAGGGTGTAATTTCTCTTCTCTAATTCATGAAAACACATCCGACAGTACAGGCTGCCTCCCAGATTCTGAATGCCCACAACCGCCAACAGCCACCCTCCCGTCCCACAATCAAAAATCTAGAAGGCATGAGGTGCCCACCAGCCACACACACAACACGCGAGTTTTAAAACTTCATACGCACACAGGGCGCGAGTGCAGAAAACCCTGCCCTCGTGTCACTGTGTGCGCAAGAGCATTAGGGATGTGGTGTCCAGAATCGCCCCCAACACCGTGTTGTTCCTTGAAGGTTGAAGGGATGACTTTTCCGTATTCAGAGTCAGACCCAGCTTAGCCAACAATTCCACGCATGCTGCTGCTGACGACTGAGCTGATGTTTGTGAAGGCACTTTGACTAACCAGTCGACCAGGTACGGAAACACCTGATGTCTTTGTTTCCTTAGGAAAGCCGCCACTGGATCCAGACATTTTGTAAAAAATCTTGGAGCTGATTTGAGGCCAAATGGCAGTACCTTGAACTAGTAATGGTCTCTGGCTACTGCAAACCGAAGATCCTGCCTGTGGGAAGGATGAATGGTGATGAGGAAATATGCATCCTGTAGATCTAAGGTGGTCATATGATCTCCTGGGTTTAAGAGTAGCAGAATGTCTTGGAGGGAAACCATCCGGAAAGATTGCTTCTTGAGATAAGTATTTAGAGATCTCAAGTCCAGAATAGGACTCCATTGGAGAACATTCTTTCGGACTAGGAAAAAAACGGGGAAAAAATCCCATTCCTCTCTGGGAGATCGGCACCGGTTCTATTGCTCCCTTTCGGAGCATTACCCGAATCTCCCGACGCATCGGATGTAGATGCCTGATTTCTTGACGTGTCGGAGGAGTACAAGGGGGAATCTGAAGGAACTCTAGAGTATGTCCGAATTGTATTATATTGAGGACCCATCGGTCCGTAGTTATTTTTTGCCAATGATGAAAGTGAGAAGCAATTTTTCCACCCAGGGGAACTTGTGGAGGGGGAGTAATATATGTAGCCGGATCCTGAAGGTTGTCACTGTCTTCTGGAATTGTCCTTTCCTTGACGACCTCCTCTTCCTCTAGTGGCAGATCTTGTATAGCCCCCTGCCTGTAATTGACCATACTGCTGACGGTATGGCTGAGAAGATGTTGAATAAGAGGGGTACCTGCCCAGTTGGTATCCTCCTCTACATGATGCTTGGCCTCTACCTCTAGCCCCCCAAAAGGGCACCTTACGGTACTGTAGTTTTCCTAGGGCATTTGCGGTATCCGTATCCTTCTTGATACTTTGAAGCGCATCATCCACATGATTCCCAAACAAGTCTTCCCCATCGAAGGGAAGATCCAGAATCTTATTTTGGACCTCTGGTCTAAAAGCTGTAGCTCTTAAGCATCCCTGACGGCGTAGCACAGCTGCTCCCCCAAGTGATCTGAAGGCCGTGGTCGCGATGTCCATCTCGCAATCAATGACTTCAGCCAAAGCCCTTTCCCCTTCTTGAAGGATCTTCTTGACCTCTTGTCTACTATCCTCAGGGATGAGGTCTATGTATGGTGTCAGGTCACACCACATTTGTCTATCGTACCTGCCCAGAATGGCAAGGGCATTAGCAGCTTTAACTAGAAGAGCAGATATGGACGAAAACCTTTTCCCTGTATTATCCAAGCGCCTACCCTCTCTATCGGGAGGCGTTGTAATAGGAGCTGATGGATTTTTTAATTTCTGTTGTGCCGCTTGGGATATAACCGAATCCGGTTTGGGATGGCCCACTAAACAAGCTGGAGCATCTAAAGGAGCTTTAAACCTCTTTTCCAGTCTGGCGAGCACAGGTGTGACCGTCTCCGGTGTCTTCATGACCTTCAGGCCTTCATCCCACACATGGCTAACAATCGGAATAGCCCGAACTGACTTCCGGTATGGTTCTTTAAAATCATACAAGAAACACTCCGTCTGTGTTGTTGACATCGGAAGCTCAAACCTCTTAGCAGCTCTCGCCATCAAATTATGGAACCCGCTGATGTCTTCTGGCGGAGAATCAATAGGTACTGGTGAGGGAGAAGAAGGAGATGGAATAAGGTAATCATCCCATTCCTTGTTAGGGTCTGTTATCTCTCCGTCTTCTTGGTCATCATCAGTGGTGACAGGATCCTGTTGATGCACTGGTTGTGGTGACCTAGGTGAAGGCTCTGGCAGTAACTCCCTGCTTCTAACTGGAGTAGTAGGAATGGAGCGTGGATGCGGAGCAGGTAACGGTATTTCTTGAGAGGCCGGAGTTGGTGGAAACCTCTTTCTATAGTCCGCCAGCATAAACTGCAGATCCATCATTAAGGAAGACGCCATGCCAACCATCTCTTCCAGGTAGCCCTGGCGATAATATTGCTGGGAAGGATATTGATAATCTCCGTATCCCTCCTCAAAGTCATCCTCTTGGCACTTTACATGTAACTGCGAGGGGCTACTGGCAGGTCCTTCATCATCATCTTCTTCTGAGTCCTGCTCTTCCAGCAGGTGTGATGGCACAAGAGGAGTAATCTTGCTCGTGGAGATGATTTCTGGCGTAATCCTCCTCTTCCTGGTAACTTCCAGCTTTTCTGGTGTTTTTTTTCATCATCGACGAGCCCATCAACGAGATCGTCGTCGAGATCACCGATGATACCATTGTCGCCAATGTCGCCGTCGACACCAACTGTAATGCTTTATCTGTCGTCGACGATATAGTTACTGTTGTCGCCGATCCCATCGTCGCCGATCTCGTCGTCGAAACTGTCATCGTTGCTGAAGAAGTCGTCGTCGATGCCGTGGTCGATGTTATCGGCATCAAAACCTTCGTCGACGATGACGCCGTCGACAGAGAGCCAGCTGTAACAGGCAGTGAAGGCTTCTTGGAAGTTAACTTTACCTCAATCTTCGTCGTCGACAATGAAGATAAGATCGTTGACGATGCAGTTTTTGGGGAGTTTACCTCAGGAGGCATAGATGACAGCTTCCTGAAGGGTTGCTTGACTTGAGGGTGTGATTTTGACATCTCTGAACTCATCTTTTTTGTGGGTTTTTCCCCCGAAGCATGTCCCTTACTCTCCTTTTCTCTAGGCTGAGGAGATTTTGAGGGACTGCGCCCAGAAGACCCTTGAGTGGTCTGTTTGAGGGCCTTCTCAGGACGTTTCTCTGAGGAATGAGTATGAGGAGATCTTCTTTTTTTCTGAGATCTCCTAGATGTAGAGGAGGATGCCTCATCACTGTCACTGGACATAACCTCCTTTCTGGCCTTTAGCTTCTGAAGCCATATCAAAAGGCGCTCTTCACGATCCCTCAGGGATTTACTTGAAAATGTACGACATACCTTACAGTCTTTAGCTTGATGGTCCGGATAAAGACAGTAAATACAGTCAGCATGAGGGTCATCAGTGTAGAGCCTCTTCTTGGAACAGGTGGCACAGGCTCTAAATAAACCTTTTTTCTCCTTTCCAGACATTCTCAGATAAAATTCACGGAACAAAGTTCTCAATATCAAGTAGAAAGTGTAGATTTTGAGCAGAGCTCAAAGGAGACTCCCTAGCACAACATACGGTAGAGGGGCAAAAGGTTCTCTCAGGAGTGTTCTAGAGGGTGAGAGGTTCTGATTGGTTCAGGGACAATTTTGGTCTCTTTTACATAACAAAGGTTATGGGTTGCAAAAGGGAAATGAGCCTAGGCCTCTTTTCAGTTTGCTATTTATCTAAGCATTGCTTATTCATATACCGGAGACTCCCGTCTCGACGACGGGGAATGATTCGGGCATGTGAATTTATGAAAGCTCCAATACTGGAGTAACTAGAAAACTCTCAAAATCATCCTACACAAATTCCTCAATGGCCCATGTCTCTTGTAGCATAATAATATCAAATTTGGTGACAAAGTCCAACCAGAGTGGGTCTTGCTGTTTGGAGCGGATGCTAGCGATATGCCAACTAATCAGCTTTATGGCGGGACCATTAATAAAATCCAAAGCAACCTTTGGAGGGTATACAGAAGCAAGAAGGGCCCTATCCAATGAAGTTAGCATCTAAGGTGAGGTGGGGTTCGATCAAGTCAATCATTGGCATCCAGATCTATCAAAGGCAGAAAGCGATTGGAGGTTAGAATTAAAGGACAAGTGTGTTCGCTGGTCATGGAAAGGGGACGCAGAGAACCCGGCCGTGGCCTGGGCTGCAGGAAACTGTAGAAATATCTTAATGCAAAAATTTTGATACAGCCAACGTGTAGGTTATTGCTCCTATTACTAGAAATTAGCTAGTGCGCTAAATATGGGTGTTTACAGTTAATAATTATGCAGGCTCCTTTAAGTTCTTAGGTGTGGGATCAATCCAATCTACCCTCCTTGCAAGGATAATGTCATTATACTCTTTGATGTTAAAGTTCAAACGTTCAAAGTTCAATGGCAAACCTTGTTAAGTTGTGTAAATGAATGCTCAGTGTCTGGAGGCTGGAGTGGCACCAGTCAGGAGGGAGATTAGGACGTGGCAAATTGACCTTATGCAACCAGAGTCTTCATCACCTCGAGCGATGAGGGAGCCTTGACTTTCGGCCAGCCGCAGTGGGCCATTTGCTCCGGACGGAGATCTTACGACTCCCACAGCTGTACAAGAAAGACTGGCTAGCGGGACCATTATAGACAGAGGGGGAGCAGGCTGCACACTGGACACGTCGGCCACTACACACACAGGCCCTGCTTAAACCCCAGAGCTCCTGGGCCCTGTAAAATCGTCAGAGCAAAAGGGGCCAACAGAGCCTGAAACTAAAGGGATCCTTGCCCCATCATGTTGCCTTATTAAAGCTGAGACACAATACTCCAGGCTCTTCATCCTCTCCTTCAAGGGGGTTATAAAGACTACAACAATGGCTCTGAATGTATCTAGCATTCTCCTCCCAGGTAGGATTTTGGTAATTGGCAGTGAGGAGCTAAGTAATTCCAGATTGATGTGCAATACGCTCAGAGTTCGTAGTGGCGCACCACCACTCACGAGGTTTAGAACTACTGGGCCTTTCAGACTGATGTTTCCGCTTACCAGAGGGCCAGTTTTCGCTTCCACCCGAGATAATTGACACATTATGGTCACTATTCGAGACCCTAAGGGCTAAAAGGACCAAGGTCTCTTCAAAGTTAGGATCCTTTGACAAAGTTCCATGGATATACTCGGTTTTGTTCGAACCATTGCACTGTTGATTGTCTAGGTGCACCAAAGAAGATGGTGGGGTATTAAAATGATCTCTCAAATCCAAGGAAAGACACCTCTCTGTGAGGTCAGTCTTCTTAGAGATCACCATGACAGCTCTGACAAGGAAAGAATCCAAGGAGGTATGCTGGGCGGTAATGGCTTTGTTTATAGCTTTTTCGATGGACTTGCCCTCAGGTAACTTTCTCTTCCCGATAATCCACTGTAGAGTAATCTTAGGATGGAATAAGATAAGCAGCACAGCAGCGCAGGACAAAACGGGAAAAGACAGAGCACGTTCAAAAATAGAAGCCCGGCAAAATCTATGAGGTGCTGTTTTCCAGATTAAAAACAAAAGGAGATCCACTCATCACATTAGCAAGCTCCTAAAGCCCAGAAGGGTGGCCAAGCCCAGCCTCTTTCGGACGATGGCCGTGTATGTCCCACAGGAGAAGTGATGGTGCTTTATAGTGCAAAGTTACAGCGTCATTGGGAGCAGAGGTGACGGCCCCTCCTCCTTTGGCCAAATGTCTCTTGGGACTGCGAGTCCCAGCTGGAGAAATTGGCTACAGCAACATTTATTACAGTTGAGCTGTCACATCAGAATGACTGCTTTCTTCAGAAGGAACAAAAAACCAATGAATTAGTAGGGTGTTGAATGAATAGGAGTAGTTCAACCATTTATTAATCATAATAAAATAACCCCAACTGTACACTAAAATGATACTGATCCATGGCCTCATAAATTAACTCATCCTTTGGAGTCATGACACTGTATGGTCACTGAACTCCAACCAGCCTATAATGTCCTTATAATGTAAGGAACTGGGTACTTTATCCCATATTGTAAAAGACTGGGCTTGCCAATCGATGATTTGTAATGAGAATTAATGTACCAGATAGTACATAACAATAACTGCATTCCAAGATAATATATCTTCAGCTGTAAACCATAAGATGTGCACATTGGCAAGATCTAGTATACCCAGAAAATGGCTGAAGTCATATGCCATAATTTTCATAAGCCGGAACCAAACATTTACAAGCATTACATCCTGAATAAGGAAGAGGATTTTCCATCATTGTGAGGAAACAAGTCTTCATACTCTGAGAATGGTCATAGAAAGATGCATAAGTTACTGGAGAAATAGTTCTATGCAATAAGCAATGTGCAAGAAGCGAGAAATTGGGGCATGGCAAAGCTTGAGACCAACGAGACATGTGTAAATGTCAGGTACATATGAGGTAAATTAATCGTGAGCCGGTAGAGTAGATTACGTTTTTTTAAACCCCCTAAAATTGTTTAGGTGTACATACATAAATTGTTTGTTTTATTTTTTCAAAGTGGTAAACGGTTCTGAGTCCTGAGAAGAACCCATAAAGTCACAGGTTTAAAAAAGCATTGACAATTGCGCAACCAACGAGTGCCCAAAAAATTGGCACTGGAAATCAGGGTGGAAGGGATTGTAAAAACGAAGCTAACAATATCACCGGTTTTATCAGTACAGCATTGTTAAGTTGCTAAGCCCATTGAATAAGGAGTGTATAAATTCTTGTTTATTGAGTAAATAACAAAAATCTCCTGTTTGGGCAATCAAAATTCAGAACTGATATATTTGTTTTGTGTATTGTTTGTATAATGTTGTTTGTGTCCAATGTCTTGGTGTAACAGTGATGTTGGGTGGGTATAATGGATTGTAAATATTAGGATACGTTTATACTGTTGTTTTGTGTATGATGATTTTTTCAAAAGTGGTAAATTTATTGATGGAAAAAAATGGTGATCACTGCTATTGAATATAGTGGTCATGAAGACAACTAAGTGTGTGTAAAAAGCAAGTCAGTTTTCTGTGGTGTTTTGAACTCATAGTGGCTCAGCCTTGCTGACGGAAAAGTGTTCAACCCCTGGTGTAGGTGGTATACTTTTAGAAAGTTGGCATTTTCTTACTTTAGTCATTTGGTGAGTGCTGTCTGTCTGATGCATGTCTGGGGAGGATGACAGCTGTGCTTTGTGTATTCCACCTAGTCAGCCACACACAGTGGGAGCTTAGGTGTGACTTGAGAAGGCATTCTGTGAGGATGTAACAGAGGAGCTGCACCCAGGATCACTTACATCTGAATAGGTTGTGCCCTGTCTCCACACAAAGGACTGCCTACAACTCTGTAGTGAGTCAGGCATTAGGAAGAGAAGATCTATCTTCACTTCAAAGGCATGTCTTTGAAGTCCCCCCCACTTCAACGGCACAACTGGGTATAAGTACTGCTCCTCTGACACCACCACGTCACTACACTTCTGGGCCTGTGAAGGCTCTGCCAGAAGTTGGACTGCTGTGCTGCTGAAGGACTGCCACTCTGCTGGACTGCTGCTTTGCTGTACTCCTGCCTTACTGTACTGCCCTGCTGCCTACTGCTCCCCTGCTTGGGTGAGAAGGACTGGACCTGCACCGCTTGAAACCAGAGGGAATCCAAGGGCTAGCTGGCTGACCTCCTCATCTGAAGTCTCAGGGACATGAGACTTCCAACTACCTGCTTAAGCACGTAGACTCTGCCATCTGAGAGTTTGCCCTGCCAAGAGGTACCACCCCCGCCCTGGACCCTTGGAAGTGAGGCCTAAGTTGATTCCTCTAGAAAAACCCACACATCCTCTGTCGAACCAGCGCATCGGCGTCATTGTGTGCATCAGAACCGGTGCATAGACCCTGTTGCGTGGATCGGAACCAGCTCATCACTCGTGTTGTGTGACCTGTACCAGTGCATCGCCTACAGTCTGTGGATCGGCCCCGATGCATCATCTTCGGAACCACAACAGCACAAGGTCGCCGCATCTCTGTCGACGGCATCCTCAACAACAATGCTGAATCTCCACATTACAGCTCTGTGCTCATCAGAGCCAACGCACTGTTGCTGCAGATTGGCACATTCCCCCTGTTGCATGGATCGAGACTGACACATGGGTTCGACTGCACCAGGCATCTTCGAAGTCGACACAGCCAGGATCAAGGCCCTTTTGCCCAGCAGGCCTCACTGGGTCCCTGTATCCGGTCCGCGCTCCATCGCGATCGGCGTGAACGTTTGACTTTGTCCTGGTTTGGCGTGACCAGATATCCCCAGTAAGCGCTTATTTCTTCTAACTGTTATTTTACAGGTTATTCTTTAAAAAATCATGTCTCAAGTTCTCCTAATTCGATTTTTGTCATTTTGGTCTTGTTTTATTTATGAAATTAAGTTCTATTATTACAACCTGGTGTGGAATCTTTTTGTGTGGTGTTTTCACAGTTTTACTGTTTGAAGTGTTGCACAAATACTTTACACATTGCCTCTACGTTAAGCCTGACTGCTCTGTGCCAAACTAGCAGAGGGCAAGCACAGGTTAATTTAGGGTTCACCTGTTTCTTACCCTGACTACAACTGTGGTTGTTGCCTGACTTGGGCTCATACCCTAGTCAACCAACAACTCAATTTCAAACAATGAAGGTGCCCTCTCTATAGCTTCCACTAACTTCATTTTGGGTTTCACTCTTCCATGTGATAAAGTGTGCCCTAGATATTTCACCTCACTCAACTCGGACTTACATTTTCCAGTCCAATTGCCAAGCCAGCCATTTGTGTGAACAATCTAACCCCTTCTCCAAGATCACATCATGTTGTTCCTTGTCAACACCCCTGACCAATACATCATCTTAGAAAAATACCAAACCCCTTGCGTGATTTGCTAGAACATAGCCAATGCCGTAGCCAGCCCAAACGGTATGATCAAATTGATATGTCCTATCAGGAGTCGCAAACGACGTCAAATGTTTGGATTCAGGATGTAAACAAACTTGGTGGTAGACGCTTGATATATCCAATGTAGTAAAACAGTTAGCATTATTTATACTCAAAAACATTTCATCAATGCGTGAAAAGGGATGCCTGTCCACCAAAATGTTATCATTTAGATCTCTCAGGTCTACACACGTGCACAACTTACTATTAGGTTTTCAAGTCAAAACTATGGGACTCGATGGTTTCAATTACACCCTCATCACACGGCCATTTAAGTTCACACCTCAACTGCTCCCATAATGCTAACGGCACATTACGGACTTTACACAGTTTGGGAATGGCTCCATCCCTTACAATTATGCAATGCTGAAACTTGCACAAACACCTCAATCTTTCAACAAACAGATTGGGAAATCTTGCACCCCAATTATTAACCCCAACCTCTCCCAAGTAACACTTGATCGGGGTGATTGGGATCAAGCACCACTCCCAATGAGGTTTGCGCCTTCAATCCCAACAACATCTTTTCTTTCTCTACCACATATACCTTACCCATTGCCCTCCTGCAACGGTACTCTAATTCTGCATTAAAATAACCCAGCATGGGTAATTAGCTCCACAATATCCAACTGGTTTAACATCAGTAGGAATTAAAACATTGTTCTTCACACCTTTCCATTTAACACTATTTTTCAAGGTAAACGATGAACATGAATCAGCGAATCAGCCCACATATCCACCTCTCCGGCATTTATGTTTAACACACATTTAGGAGGATTATCTGTACTTACAGATTCGCACTTCTCATCGGCTCGGATGTGAACTTCACACACCACCAGCACTCCTATGCTTCTCTCATAACTGCCAACATTTGTTTCACACACCATATTGTTTTCTGTTACACAATCATTGTCACACCACGTTTCTTTCTTGCATTATCTTTTACCCTCCACACACATGAAAAATGATCCAGCTTTTACATTTAAAGCATCTGGCTGTAACTGCAGGACATACATTAGACTCACGCTTCCACATCTGAACATTGCATTCTCCTTTGCTCTACATGTGCTCCCATCACATATTTCTTAGTTTTAGTATTTACTACACAAGTTTGATATTGTACCTCTTTCAAATTTCCCTGATCCTTGTTAAGTTTCTTTACATATCAAGAACTATTTTCGATACGTTGAGCAATATTAATAAACTTTTCTAAAGATGGATCCTTCAACCCGAATAATTTTTCTTTTATTTTCATATTGGTAGTTTTATTGGTCATCTGATCTCTGATGGTATCCTCTTGCAGACATTTAAATCTGGATGTAGCTGTCAGTGATCTCAATACCACTACGTACTGTTCTATAGTCTCTACTGGCAACTGGGCACAGGAAATATATTTGTGCCTCTCAACTACCACACTTATTTTCTTCCAAAAGTTTTCCTCCAAAGCCATTAGCACATTCAAGTATTTGTCATCCACAGCCTCATCAGAATCAGAACCAGCTTTATCTTCATTCTCACTCCTAGGTACTGGTAGTGTCTTCAATACCTTGTTCAGTATTTCTAACTTCCGCTTGGCTACAAATACATCTCACCCCAACCGCCTCAAGATATGTTTCAAACACCTCCTTCCAATCTTCCCAAAACATAATGGGAACACCGGGGTCCTGTAAAAACACAGGAGGGGCATTTATGTTCTAGGTAACCATATGGCATCAACAAAACAAGTTAACATAAAAATGTAGTCACCACTGTCTGTATGTTTGTTTTTTGAAAATGTTTTATATTGCGCAAACTCAGC
Organism: Triturus cristatus; assembly: GCF_964204655.1. Taxonomy (NCBI): domain Eukaryota; kingdom Metazoa; phylum Chordata; class Amphibia; order Caudata; family Salamandridae; genus Triturus; species Triturus cristatus. The sequence continues at coordinate 608,712,404 of NC_140582.1, read as the reverse complement.
CCAAAGGTATTGGAGCGCTTTACATGAGCACCAGTTACATTACACAAGGACACATTAATTTTTGGTAGGCACGGGGAGATTAAGTGATCTTCCTTGAATCTCAGGATGTTGAGCCGACACAAAGACTCGAACCCAGTTCCCCAAAACCAAAGTCAACAGATCTGGCAGTTACGCCACATCCTCTCCCTTGGTTGTAGTTTAACACAACAAATAAAATAACAATGGTAGCCACCATCATCATCCGCTGTTCACCAATAGCCTTCTGCAATATCCTTTTATGATTCAGGCTTTTGATAAAGTCTAGTTCTGTTTTTATTTACTATCATTGCTTTCCATATGCAGGATGCTGCCCTGACTAGACCACTGTCTTTTTTCAATCTCCACAGACTTGTCTGTGCAAGACCACACCTCCAGAGCCTGTCCTGACAAGACCACTGTCCTTTATCAATCTCCACAGACTTGTCTGTGCAAGACCACGCCTCCGGAGCCTCTACTGCATGACACTCAACTCCAGGAAAAGTCAAACCCTCGTGGCACCAGATGGATCTTCTCTTTTGAGGTAAGTTATTAATACAGTGAGTGCCAATGTCGAATACAATTCAGGCAATACTGAATGCTCGCTGCCACCTTCCAATTACTCACATACGTGCATATTCAGCTGCTTGTATCTGCGCACTCTGCTCTGTGCACACCTCGCACCTCTCGTGGGCACTGTGATTCAGAACCGGCTTTAGGAGGGGGGTGACCTGGGGAGGGGGTGCTGACCTCTGGGGGGCGCTGTGTTTAGCAATAACATGATTTAAAAACACCTGCTGCAGAGTTACTTGTGCGTACAGTTTTCAGGCAGCAATAAAAATGGCTAGATAACTTTTGTGATAATGCTCCTGATACAGAGAGAGATCAGAGTTTTGTCTAGTGGCAGGTTTCGCTTGCCATTAAGTAGCGCAGAGGGTTAATATGTCTGTTGCAAAGAACTCGTACCATGCAGATCACAGATATGTAGTTTATGTGGATAGCTGAGTGAATTACGGCTTTTACTAAGAAGATCCCTTTGTTACCACAGTTCATAAGATACAACCCTAATACAGAACAGTGACTGTTACAAACTGTAATCAAAGAGCTGCAATTAAACTGCATAAAATAGCTTAGGACCTTAGCTGTTTTCCCCAAGTCTTACCTTATCTATTTCTAATGTTGCTGAAAAGGGTTTGTATTGGTAGATACACATTCTTATTAGTAAAGTCAGCCTTTACCAGTGCTTTAAAACAAATTAAATGTATGTGAGAGAGTGTCTATGGAGAGATGAAGAGCACTTTTGCCTGGTAGTCATGAGGGGATCTGAGGAGCATGGCATGGGGCAGTGGCGTCTCCTACGGCAGAGGAGTGTCACCCCACTGCTTTTAAGCAGTGTAAATAAAGATAAAATAAAATGATAATAACTCAATGTTATTATAATTTTATTATATCCTGCTGCGCAGTGCAGCAGTTCGGCAGACGGGACTGCTCTGTTTTCATAGCAGGGGAGGAGTAGTGGGCATGAATGTTTGGCTGGCCGTCTCTGGCCACCCAAACATTCATGCTCACTTTGCAGGTTCTCCAAATACAGCCTAGGTGGAGAACATGCCCAGGCCCTCAGTTACCGTCTGAGCGCCGAACCATGGCACTCAGACCAATCACAATGCTGCATTGCAACATTGTGATTGGCTCAGGGATCCTGGAAGCATGGGTGCTTCCTGTTTCAGTGGAGGGAGGAACGAGGAGGAGAGACGTGTTGAGGAGGAGAGACGTGGTGAAGAGGTAAGTGGTATTTACTTTTTCTTTTCCCTGTCTCGCCCCCTTGCAGTGCCAGCCCACTCCGCCCCACCACCCCCTATCCATGACAGCCGCCACTGCATGGGGGCCGCCAAAAACGATTGTAGGACCTGGCGCGCAGAGGGCTAAAGCCAGACCTGCCGTGATCAGCCCATAAACTTATCTGACATCTACCACCTGGATAGAAATACGGCAGTACAACAATCCTGAGCCATGACTAATGTTAAAAAAAACAGCATGGGCATGATAACTTGCCCATCGGAAATCTTTCCTTCTGACCATTATCCGCACACTGGTAACTCAAAAAGAGTTGCTGCTCACACAATTTTGCTCATCCAATAATTCTGATTTACAGGCCATCCTCATCACCATTTTTATGAGGAAACTTCCATATACAGATTACAACTAACCGGCTGATTCAATTTCAACCGCCTACATTGTTATTAGAGGGTTGGAATTGAAACCGGGTAGATGTCAGTCAGAAAGCCTTACTAATCTTGTCTTACCAATGAAACACAGTTCTTGTTGTCACTAAGTAATACCAGTCCACTGGGAGAAAGTTCACTGATAAGAGGGAGAAGAATGGCACTAGTGCCAACAATTTCTTAATAATCATGGTTACCTATCACTGATAATCACAGTCTTTGCCCATAATACCAATTGAGGCTGATGAGAAGAAACATTACATCTGTTCATACTACTTACACACAGTTGTATGGAGTCGCTGCTATTATCGACCCTCGAGGGACACACTGTCCAATCTCCTCCGAATGTATTACTATTCCAAAAACTGTGCTTCTCATCAGAGAAAGGGAATTTGTCACTGTTTGAGAGAAAAGATCCTCCCTGACTGGGCCGCCGCTTATACTGTAGCCACCGCTGTGGAACCAAAGGCCGGAAACTTGAAGCAGGTTTGTCCCATTGGATCTCCAGAGCTTTGGCGATTTCTCGCTGAAAACGTGTAAGTTCCAATGCAAAATGGGACTTTTTTGGGAAATGATCAAAGACTTGACCGGAATGAAGCTGAATTTCAATCCGATACCATGTAACTGGTGGTCTGATACTTTTCACAGCAGGTTCACCTAAAGCTCTGGAGCAGAAGTTTCCGAACTTTCTTCTGGTGCTCCAACAACCACAAGAGTACTGTTCCAAGGCCCACAGGAATTAGGGGAAGGCACTTAGACACTCTTAGGGTGTTAGGCAGATGCTAACAGCAAAGTCTAGGCCAGGTCCATTAGCCACTGGTCACTTGGGTATTTCTGGGAAAAAGGTTTCTTGCAGAGTTTTCAGCTGTGACTACACAGGTGGTCAGCCAACTGAACCTTTGAGTCCACTTCTTTGTCCTGGGTACAAGAGAGAGCAGGTTCAGTCCTACAGGGCCCCTCTCCAGTTACAGACAGCTGCTTCAGTCCTATTTTGATCTTCTGTGGGTTCAGTAAGTGTTCTGAGGAGGTGCCTTGGAGTACCACATTTATGCCTCCTACCTGCTAGTGGGTGCAGCTCCTGGGCACTCCCTAACAAATGTGGTAAAAGCTCCTGGGGGCAACTATACTCACTTTGACAGCAGTTCCTGTTTGTCCTACTGCAAACAAACCTATGGTGCCTCTCACTATAAAAATACAAGATGGGGAAAACCTTCTCCTCTTGTGCAAGGCCTGTGTGCCCACCCATAGTTGTGGCCAGGTTAATGAGCAGTCCCCTCCTCTGTGGTCACTCTAAACCATTACTGGGGGTAACTTCCTTCCCACTGGGTTTGCTGCCAGCCTCAAGAGGAGAACAAAGGCTGGGGTTGTTCAAGTGTCACCTAACATTTGGTTGTGACATGGAGGTTCCCATAGAAGTTGGAACCAGTTTTCACACCTCTTTCATATTTAATTCAGACCAAGCAGAAGTTGGGCAGTTGTTAGAGAGCTAATACAAATTATTCACCAGCAGCTCCAGGCAGGGTAAAGGTAACTTTTTAGAAGTTACATTTCCCATGTATTTAATAGAAATCTGACTTTACCATTAGATTGGATTTTTATTAAATATAAAAATAAGTCTTTGAATGGAGTCTATAACTGGTACAGGTCAAATATTATAGATTATACCAAGTTTAGGTATGAAATTATTTTTGTATAATTGTGGAATATTCCATTGAGGGGATATATACTACCTAAAAATATATACTATCCAAAATCAAGAGTACCATCTCGCACCCTTCCAGGTCATTCCGTCCTAAGACTAGGTCTATAAACAAATCAAACCTCACCCCAGCTCTTCTCTCCCACACGCCCTATAACACGATTTCCTGTAACTCACTCCTCAAATGTGCACTACTAAACTGCTGTTCTGCTGTGAAGCACGCAGCTGATATAGCTGCTCTTATTCTCGACCAGGACCTTGAAATCCTCATGCTCACAAAACCCTGGTTAAATTATTCCTCTAACCACTCTTTGGATATCTTGGTCCCTCCCAGGTATGGTATTATTAGGTTAGACTGCCCAAGGCGCTCTGGGGATGACCTAGCCTGTATTTACAGACCTACACACTCTGTGAAACAATCTCCCACTTATTCTCTTCCCTCATGTGAGTAGCTTAAGATTGACATCTTCACCACAAGCAATTCCAAATGCTCCCTTCACACGTTCTATCCCCACCTTGTGGGTAATCGCTCATTCACTGTACAGATCATGGAGGTTATCGCCTCCAACAGTGACGATCACACCAACCAGATCTTCCTTGGTGACTTCAACATCCATTGGAACAATATCAATGACCCGCTCGTCAATTGCCTTCCTCCAGGACCTCAACCTCATCCCAAGCCTGCAACGATCCGGCCCATGAGAAAGGAGCGACCCTTAATCTTAGCTAACGAGATCACCTTACTTGTTGACTTTATTCTCCCTTGAAATTGGACTACCATCCTTGCGTCACCTTCTGCCTAAATATAAAAGCAATCACCTCCATGGGCCAACCTAAAAAAGCGAAACAATGGACCAATGACACCCATAACATTAACCAACTCTCTATGTCTAGTACAAATTGTGAAATACAGCTTCCGCATCCCACCATGACAGAAGCCCAAGAACTCACTGATCACTACTTCAATTCTATGTCAATCATCATGAATACCTGAACAAATTATAAAAATACTATCCAAACAATCCAACCCCTGGTTCAACAGTAATCTTAACCAAAAAAAGGCATCTCCTTAAACTTGCTAAAAGAGCATGGAGACGTACCCCCTCCATGGCCAATCTCAAACTCCTGCGTCAAAGACGACATGTCTACATAGTCAAATTAAGAACTCCAAATCAACGTTCCTTCTAAATCAACTCAACACCGCTACTAATAGACCTAAAAACTGTTCAAAATGATCAGAAATCAATCCACCTGCAAAAGTAATCCTGCTTCCTCAAATAACAAAGCACCCCCTAATTGTGAAACTTTTTCCTCTTTTTTCGCTGAGAAAACGTCATTAATCACCAACAACATCCAGACCGCACTCAGTCTTCTACAGCCCCAACCGCTCAGACTCCCACCCCACTTGTATTACCACCTCTTCTCACACAGAAATGATGCCTCCTGGTCTAGCTTCATAACCCTTGATGAGATTGGCACTTTGAATCTTCTGACTGCCTTGAAATATTCTAACCACTTCATTTGTCCCCTCCCTCTGAAGTCCTAAATGAGTCTATTCACCTCCTACTCCCTCTGTGGACTAAGATAATCAATGCCTCTCTCTCCCAGGGCTTCCTTCCTGGCTGCCTCAAAACTGGTCAGTTTACCCCTATTAAAAAAAAAAACAAATTCCGACCAGTCCGATCCCAACAACTAACCCTCATCTCCAACATACCTACTCTACGCTTAGGGCATCATTGGCAATATGGACCATGGCCGTTTCAGTGCTGTGGCCCGATCGGAAGCCAGATTGACACTGTTTGAGGATTGGAATTGTTCAATGTGATTGAGGAGCTGGAATTAATCTTTTATACAACTCCGGTACCGCTGCTGTTCAGCTTATATATCCCACTATTCCTGTTATACTATATATTTTTATTTTTCTCTCTCTATGTTACTGATTTCGTTCTAACTTAGTATAGTGCAAGTTTGCCTTGAACATTAGTGCTAAGTTACCTTGTGCCATCACTACCTTGGGCAAATCTATGCATCTACTCTCCCTTCCCTGTCTACTCCCTTTCATATCTACCTCAGGACTTTCGCCGCTCATGTATCCTACTGTCTTTAGGGCTTTCCTTTTATACAATTGTTGCTGTGTATTTTTTTTGGGGCTTTATATAACCCCGGTTTGTGCTGCTATTTTGTTCCATATCCCGTTGTATACCGTTTGCATTTTTACCATTACTATATTTATTTTAGAATGTACCCTTTATGTACCTCATGTTATTATTGGTGTGCGTACTCATACCATTACTATATATATCTCTATGCACCTATTATGTACCTCATGCAATTATTGGTTGTGCTTCCACTGTAAAGCGCTCTGATACCTTCGGGTCAAGTTTGCGCTATATGAAACTCACAAATGAAAAAAATAAATAAGGATCACAAACAATTTAAACATTTCCAACAAAGCCCATCTAAAATAATGCTATGTCCTCTGACAGACTTTCATAAAATATAACTCAATTTATTGGAAAAGTGCATCACATCAACCAGTGAACCAGGGTTATACAGAGTTTTCTCCTCCTCAGTGCAACACACCATACTGCAAATCCACTTGCGGTGGCCGTCTTCACTATAACAAGGCAATCTAGCACTAGACAGCTAGACTTCATACATAAATGGAAACCACACTTGCAGCCATATTGGCAAAACATTGTGATGCCTGAACTATTCTTTACAAGACCAAAAACAGTTGAATATTGGAAGATTCAATCCCACCTCTGCTAAACCCATACCTCGATACCAGCAAAATCCCAACGCACAGTGAATTTATGCTGAAACTTTATTTTGTCACTTGAGTGCCTACACTGCATGGATTATAGTAGCATGCAAATTAAAATGTCTTAGCATAATCACATTGTGTTTTCCTTTTGCATTTCTTACATTTATCATTTGAGCCAATGGTAATGAAACAAGTGTACTTTCAAGTATAATGCTCAACCACCTAGTGTGAAATTCTGGAGCTGGGAGTCGTTACACCACCAATCTGGGGCGGCTCCTGCTGCACAGAAACCGCCTGCCCAAGACTGGGTCCACGAAATATGTTGAAGTTATTAGGAATGGTACACCAACAGGGAAGAGTCCTTATGATCCACTGTGTCCACAACAAGGGCAATGGCTTTGCTGGACTGATTGATTCTTCAGACCAGATTCATTCTCTGTGTAATTCTCTCTGCATAGAAGAGGCACGTTAAATGTCTAGATGCCTTCATCCCTTTTGATTTGGCTGGCAACAGAGATCTCTTAATTTCTCTTGGTAAATCAAAACATATCCCGCATTTTTGTATCGGGCACTATTGAGCCAATGTATATATGGGCTTAATTGGGCAGGACACAAACTAATGTAGTTTGTATATAAACTATTTCAAGTCCAAATTAAGTGGTTTTATATATGCTAATTTTCTTATTAAAGGTACTCTGACACCTCGAACAACAAGCATTGGAAATGCAATAGGTCTCGCATTTGCTTAAATTAGAGCTATTGGCGTTGTAAATGGCGTTGTTACACTTGGACACAGTACCCCGGGGCATAATTTCACCACAACAGCACACCATGTAATTACCGATCAGACAGAATGGAGCCCAAAATAAACAAGGGGCTGCACCAAGTACTTTTATATGATTAAAAACACTCTTCCAACCACCAGTAAATGACTTCTTATCCTTATGCTACAATCTGATAAAAAGTGAACATTTTATAACTGCTGGGGCCTGAGAGATTGTGTGAAACAAAAATCAGGCAAGATCAATATTTAAAGCACTCAAAGGTTGAATACTGTTCTATCGTTCTTTCCTTTTAGACTGTTTTAATAGTAAATGAGAGCATACTTATTTATCGTAGTTTCAACATGCAGTTTACTTCTGCTTGCCAATTAATGGCCTGCACACCTTAGAATAGAGGAAAGCCATGCAAGTGCCCATGTGACTCTCAGCTGGAGCACAACTAGGACCAAAGGCTTTCTTTCATGTTTAAGACCATACCTGCAGTTCCGACCAAAGGCTTTCTTCCATGTTTAAGACAATGCCTGCAGTTCTCCAGCAACACAAATACCTCACCTAGTCTTCATGGTGTGAACCAGTGTCTTCATTGTAATTGCAAAGCTTAGTTAATGGAGTCCGATTTTGTAACAGTGCTGCAGTTTTAGAAGCAGCGTAGGGCAAAAATCGTGCATGGGAGTTGGCAGGCTCAAGATGGCATGCATGAGACTATAAGTATGACAGACTTTCATGGGTCAGTGAGTAGAGTACATATAGGTAACGCTCATAACTGCCATCATGGGTACGATATCACATGGGGCATCTTCAATCAGTCCTTGCTTTCTAATGACTAGAACTTTACATATCATTTTTATCCCCATGCTTACAATGTAAAATTAATCTACAAGTCCTAAAATGCAGTGTACTGATAAATAAAAGCCTGACCTTTCAAATGACATCACGGATGATGTGTGGTGCTTTGCTCTAGATCAGACTGAGTGTTCTCAAATATATTTTTCAGATACTCACCTTCCTTAAAATCGCACCTCATTCACTCAAAAATACAAAATGTAAAGCGTCATAGAACATGCCAGGGCGATATCCCGACATACTTATTTTTTTTACGTAATACTATCTAAACTTTCTGGTGCAGCTGTTAAATACAAGTCTAGTGTCATGCCAAGCGCCCAATGCTCAGTACTTACAGCAAAACTATTCAACGACTCCTCTTACGGCGCCTGCTTGGTCTTCAGGTAGGTCATCACCTCAAAGCAAAATGCTCTGTTCCCGTGTACGGTGTACTCCTTCAAACCACACTGTGCACAATCGTATTCAGCCGCAATAATCCTCACAGACACCGGGCTGCCAGCCCTAAAGGCAGACATTAATTGTGTGTGCGGTTCAAAAAATAAAAGACACGTTCGTCCCCAGTGGGTGTCCCAAAGAGGTTTTTGTTTTGTTTTTCCGCCGCCAGCTTTGCCAATGCGGCCTCACTCCCGCTGGATTGACCCCGCTGGTTATTTCAACATCATGAAGTAATGGCGACAGGTTGGACAGCCTCGGCGGTGCCCGAGGGAGATGGCAAAAGGAGGACACGGCGCCGCCTGGGGTCTGAGGACGAGGTAGAGAGCCCGCCCGAGGCACATTTTCAAAAAAGCTGTCGGCATTGTGAAAAAATATAGTGCGACTTGACTAATGAAGGAGACTGTGTAACGCCGCACGTAAAAGATCCAGTCTGGGTGGGCGGGGCCAAAAGGAGACAGGGCGGTAACCAGGAGGGACTAAAAAGCCTCACTCACAATGAAGAGACACTGTTTACCATAAACAATGATGCAAACCAATTGAAATAACTGGCGGAGCCTAAACTCCACTTCTCAAAGTAAATCGGTTGCAAGAAGCCTCGCAGAGCGCCAGCGCATGCACGCTGCAACGCCAGGCTAGACCTAAAAAGAAAGCACTTCATTCAGTACTACTAAGCTACTAAGCCAGTAGCCAGTAGTCCTTAAAGAGAAAATAATAAATAGCTTAAACATTTTTAGTAGAAAGGTCCAGAATTTTGTGCCACACATCAATCCTATTGGTTGGAATATAATGAGCAATTTAATGTTTTCACACTGAGCTGTAAGGGTATTAACAATTATAGCTTCACTGGTACTATTTGTACAATTAGCAGATACTCTCATTGTATTTGGACTTAAGCTTTCAGTGTCTCCATTAGACACCAGAAATTGTTTAGGCGAGATGTCGGGGGATCACTGTTAGGGCAGTTCATGCTTCCAAGTAATGATAGGCGGGTCATATAAAGTGACTTCGGGGGGCTTAAAATTTCCTTTGTGGAGATTTATAATGTTTAGTCATCCCACAAACAAGATCCACCGACACCCTTGTTTAACCCTTTCCCCTTCATTAGAAATGCAACTGAGAATAGACAAATAAAGCCAGGGGGGGAACGAACTCAGAAAAAGGCAGCGTGCTCTGGGCCACCAGACTGATAAAATTACCAGAATGCACAATCATGTCACTTATGGTGTATAGTCTTTATGTATAGAAACCTTGACTGGCCTTAGCCCAAAGTATTGAAGACAGCACAGTTAAGGAATTCAGTTAGGTGCCTCTGCTCTAAAGACCTTTGAGGAAGACCAGTACAATTTTCACAGAAGATTGAAAGTGGACAGGTTCTTACTCAGAGGCACAAACTATGGGTTAGTTATTTCTCTGCAGTCCAGAGTGAGGAAGTACATAAAATCGCTAGTACGCCAGTGGTTGCTTAATGTCATGAGGCCTGTTACACACCAGGCATTCTTGGAATGGGGGCATAACAGCAGCTTACCGTTTGGTAAGCTTTCCACTGGAATGTTTTGACACGTTTATCGGAATGACGCTTTGCTGAATCTCCTGATTAAGGGTGCAGTTCCTTACTGTTGGCATGTGAGCTGTCCTCTTGAACGCAGTAACAGTGAGACAGATAGGGTTACTTTGTTCTGTTGCTCCTCATTTTCCCTACAGCCCTTCATTCTTGAAATTCTGCATCCTACTTTAATCTGCATAGTCTTTTGGATGGTATGAATGGGGGAACCAACTTTGAAGACGGGCCAAATGATCTTGCAAGTTGATCTGGGGACACACCATAAGTTCTCTTCCAAGAGTGAGGTCTTGTGGCTCTTAAGCTTGTCTCAACACACAACACATAAGACTAAATTCTTAAAATGTAGCTATGTCCTTAGCAGTGATTCTGGGATGCTAACCCAACGCTTTCTTGGACTCTGTGCCTTCTTTAGTGACTAAGCTTCTTTGGAAATGCTATGGCAAGATCTTCAGGCATTACCGGAAGAGCTGTTGGCTGATCAACACATTTGCTCTAATCCTCTTGGGGTGTCTTGTTATCACAAGTATGCTTCTTTGGAGTAATTGGTACCATATATGTTGCATTTCACAATTCCCTTTCTTCTGATGCCCTGCAGAGGACTTGCTGTGATAGTTAGGGGTAGCAGGCCTCCCCTCTCTTTCATAACATTTATGGTTGGCCTTTCAATAGAGGACACCTGATGTTTCTTCACTGCCCCCTGTTTAGGAACCCTTCATGCTGAACCCAGGAGAATTTGTTGCCTCTGATATGCCTTTGGGGACAGCAGCACTGGAAAGGTGTTGAGGGCGGGCTATATTTAGTAATTTTGCTACCTGGGCTTTTCTCATGAACATTGCTGGTATTTTTTATGAGCTCGAGTCTGGGCTCAGACTCAAGGGTAGATCTGTTAAGTGCATAACTTCATCCACCAATTGGTTTGGCCATGGAATTTAAATTAGAAATTATGAACATCTTTGAGCAAGATTATTTTAATGACAACAACGATGTGTACTATAAAAGTGAAATACAGAAGGCATTTGGAGAAGTGCAGTGGACAGTAAAATGGAAGTCAGAAATAAATTCAGTATCATATAGCGTTATAGTGGCATGGGGCACACTGATATAACATTTACATCTCATGCAAGTTCCTATGTGAAACAAACACAAGTCTTCTGGGACAACTGCCCCCGCCCACCTTTGTGGACATTTAAGGCCACATTTACAATCCTCTAAAACTCCCAATATCAAGGCATCAATGTGCCACAACAATTTAAGTTTTAATACAACATACATGGCGGGGGAAATGAGGCTTTGGTCTAAGTCAGTACTCACATGGTGAAAAAGTACTGGCATCTGCTAACTTTCTGCTTTACCACTCTCCCGCCTAACAGGACTAGCAACATCCAAAATCTCAATCCAGCAATTTTCTAGCATTATCTCAGCGTTGTGCAACACAACAAATCATGCATCTATCTCATGCTAGCAAGTTTTAATAAAACTTCAAGTCTTCTATCACCCACCAGGAGTAAACAGCCAACGCGCTGAACTGCACACAATTCCACACTATTGTGTACTAATAAGAAACATCTTCCGATAAATATGACATAGAATTAAAATATTGCTTTTCGTTTGCTTCATTAAACAACAAAGGGAAGCTATCTATATTAATATCTACAGATGATGCAACAGCATTCCGAGGCAATTAAAGACTGAAAAAAGGATCAAAAGACTGACATTATAATCATTGAAAAAATCCAGAAAATAGAGTATCTTCCAAATTAAAATAATAAATTGAAGCTAGGAACTTCCAGGTCATGAACCATATGAGCAGTCCTTGATCACTGGCAAACAGACAGGTACTCCTTAGGGCGTTGCTACGTAAAGGAAACGTGGTTCGACATGGGAAACAGAAACCTGTGCCTAGTGCACCTGAAATCTAAATTAAATAGAACATAACCTAAAAATTCACAAATGTGTGTAAGGAGAATACAAAATCGGATCGATCAAATAAAAGCAATAATTGTGTCAAAGCAGCTAAGGTAGTTCTTAATTAATTAGCGATATGTATCAGTAAAACAGAAGTTCAAATTGTTGTTGCTGTATATTTTTTTTTTACATGAACTATTGTATTAATTGATGCAGCTTTTTAATGAATGCTGCTTTAGAAAACGTAAGAATTATTAACTTCCTCACACCCATTCGTCCAACATTATTCAGAAATAGAAAGCCCATAACTTGTCAATTCACCTTTCTTTTCAGTGCTTTTACAAGAAACGTAATATACAGTTAGACTCCATTTTTCATTTGCGGGTAAAAGGCACTCAGACCCTAGGCAGGTCCTCTTTTTTTACTATTATCATGGAGAAGATTTCATTTAATGTGACTAATTTCGACACAAAGGCTAATGACGGTAAACCAGGCTTCTCCAACAAGTAGCTCTTGAGCTACCGGTAGCTCTCCAACTACCTATAAGTAGCTCTCCTGTGTTCACCCTAGCCTACTAAATTAAAGCTTTTGGTTGGTCGAAATAATAGAACTACACAAATATTGCAGAGTGTTTATTGGAGATGAAAATGTGTGTATTTTCAGAACTAATAAGATGATGTTTGAAGCAAAATGATTGAATTTGCAAAATATTTTTACAGCTGATGTTAGAGAAAAAAATATATTCAGTGTTGGTTGGACTTACTGCTGATATGATTCATTACATTGGTGCTAGGGGAATTCCAGCTATGGAAATGGATTACCCACATAGAGGCATTTCACATTGTCAAAACATTTCTGCATTACTACTAGCAACCCTGCCTGATGCACCGCGGTGATCACTGCTAACAACCTTGCATGGGATGGCCACTAATGTAATCTCGTTTGATGTTGCACTATTACAGCACTAATAATATTTGTAGCTCAGTGGGATTTTCATTGGACTTAAGTAGCTCTTATTACAGAAAAGGTTGGAGACCCCTGCGGTAAACTATTGCCCCAGCATGACTGCCCTATAACAATGGGCTCTCTATTTCCTTGAATTTGGGTGCTAAAACTGATGTAAACCAGCTGCATAAATTGCCGCCACCTCTGATGAAAGGCTTGGTGACCGCAGACAATGATGCAGAGGGCTAGCCACAGGAGTGGATCCGCTATCTTTGGTATAGCCCTGAATAAAAGGAGTGATACATATGCGTCAGTGCGCCTTGAGGCAGGCAAAACGCTGCTAGCTGGATGTGTTACCTTTTCCTGAGTTGTTTTAATTTCAGTGGGAACGCCCCCCACAAAAGAGAACAAGCATTTACAATGCAATGGTCTCGGCATTGGTAAAGTTAGAGCTATTGGCATTGCTCATGACATTATTTTTGTTTATGTTTTTGTTTTTAAAACATTTCAAGAAACGGCATTGTTATTTACACTGTCAATAGCTTAATCACTCGCAAATGCGAGACCTATTGCATTTGCACCCACACACAGAGCCACCTACACACACACTGATTAAGCTATTGACATTGTAAATAACAATGCCGTTTCTCGACATGTTTTAAAAACAAAAACATAAACAAAAATAATGTCATGTATGGGCCAGGCATTTACAAGTAATCCAAGCTGCAAGGCAGAGTTTCTTAACCCCTTCAGTGCCCATGACGAGCTGGACTCGTCATGGGCTGCGGTGGCGCTGTGCCCATGACGAGTCCAGCTCGTCATGAACTCCGCCCGCTAATACAAAGCGCGGCACTGGGCGGGGAAAGGGGCGGGCATGCAAGGGGTTAAATAGAGGTTTCTTGTCTAAAATGCTATGCAATCTCTCAGGCTATATTAAAGGACTTATGGAAATTGAAAGCTGGAGTTTAAGATAAGCCTTCAAACTGCGAAGCAAAGGCATTTGGCCCTAGCTTGATGTATGCACCCTGCAGTGCATGTACAAATAGTGTTGTGTCTTTAATTGTTCAGGATGGGGTGTCAAAGCAGATGTGAATGCCTCTGCACTGTGCAATCGTGTGCAGAATACAACCGTTCCTGTCCAAGACTGCCGTTGTCGACAAACCACTGATGGAACCAGTGTAAGCAGTCTGAAATCAAGTACATGAAAGAAACAATATCCAACTGGTAAACTAGTTCGAGGAATTTCTAGATGACCGAACACCTTTTCAGCAGTCCTGTCAATATAAGCCTGTGCTACAGTTAAGTTTTTTTTTTTTAAAAGATCACGGAATACAAACACGAGTATGACGGCATATCCGCCGAGGCTTTTATAACATCAGGAGTCAGGGCACTCAATAGCCTTGGTCCAACGCCATCCCACAAAATTATATATATATACATACATATACACACACACACACACACACACAATGCTTAAGTAAATCACACAGACAACTCAAAGTTCACATGGCCACAGATTTATTAATAGAAAAATGTAATCACCGCTCGCAGGCGGGTAGTACAAGGGGTAGGTCAAACTTTTATCACTCCATCCGAGTGAAACTCTGAAAAGCAGGTTGTATTTAAGGTTTTTAAAAGTATTTTCAGTCGATCCTTGGGTTAACAACTTGTAGATTCTAGGCTTAGCCCGCTACAGATATCTAGTTCATACCGGCCACTCCCCAACCATCCTTGACCGAGTGTACTGTGTCTCCTTTGCGATATACTCCAGTCTTTCCCCGCTAGCACTACTGTATGGCATCCCAAGCATGGTTTTCATCTTTTGATGGCTCTGCTTTTGCTGTCTATTTCCCACCAAGAAATGTAGTCTCCTATGCCCTTGGTCTCAAGGCTTGCAGTGTTGCAAGTCTACCTTTGTGGGTAGGCGAGGAACATTATTCCCCAGAGTCTGAATGCTTTTATAACCATGCTGCCAAAGTGTTGGCATCCCTTTGCAGATCCCCCAGTTTACTTCAGCATCTTGCTACCTTCTGAGCAAAGTTTCAATGCAGCCAGCTAGATCCACTTCCCCCAATATGTTCATTAGAAGCATGTCACACTGACCCAGTACAGGTCAACCTTGTAATCTGCTAAAAGCCTAAACTTTCAAGATCAGCCCATTTCTAATCAAATTAAAGTCCATTCCTCTGCAGAATTTGCACATTTCAAAGTTTAATTTCCTCCTAGATTTTTCAACCACATATTGGAAGGTTGCTCCCCACCAATTGAATCGCAGTATAATTTTGGACCACGTTACTCATCAGACCAGGTTCGAGGATATTGCAGTCTAGCCTCAACTCACGTCATTAAAGTCTCCCCCTTCGCAGTAAAGGCAGACAATTTCCTCCCTTGTTGTTAATCCAAATGGCATCAGTGAAAGCAAATGAAGAATACTGTCGGGGCTTGAAGCTGGCCAGGTCCCTCAGGGTCTTAGACATGGTAATAATTAAAAAAGTAAAGTTAACGGGTCCCTTTTGGGGCCTGTATTTATGTCCTTCACTTCACAGGCAAAAACACTGATCGATTTCTTAGTCTTGCATTCCCAGATATTTACATTCTTTTGTGTAGCATATTACTCCTGTATTGTGCATGATTTGAACTGAGTACCCTCCAGGTTTTAATATGGGTGACACGATTAAGAGCTATGCAGTTGAGGACGCAGGCAGTGCGAGTTTCGAACAGTGCCTGTCAAAAAGGTGTTCAAAATACATGGTCATGCAGTTCTCAGCCTCTTTGAAGAATGAACAGGGAAAAGGACACATATTCATATTATGTGCAAATATGCGCAAGAGTAAAAATAAATAACTTACCTGAACACCACTGTATTGCATTCCTTCTTCTTCTGGGCACAGGCTCCCAGACTGCACTGCGGAGAATCCTAAGGCATTAAAGCAGCGTTGTGATTGGCCTAAGCACGGTCAACTTGGACTCCCAGACAGACTGGAAGCCTGTGCCTGCTTTTTCCAGCGCAGCACAGCAGCTGGGACTGGAAAGAGCTTCAGTGCGCATGACGGTTTGTCCAACCTGAGACGGCAGGCCAAACAGCCAAGCGCATGGTAACCAGATTCCTGGGGCGGGTTGGGGGATTAAAATAAAACGGGGTTAATTTTTGTTTTATTTTGAGGGTGGTGGCAAGAGGGGGCGGCACTCCTCTGGCCTGAGGGGGTGGGGGCGCTGATGACGAGAGTGATTGACACTCTGAAGACCATTACCCCTTCCACAGACCCCAGTAATGTTTAATTCATTCTCAGTTTCAGAATTCAAACATTTTCAATAATATTTACAGCAAAATCATGGCAGTTACTCATCTTAAACAGCTAGCCAAGCTCCATTTTTTGGGGGGCATATTTATATTGCGCGAACACAACCCGAAGGTATTGGAGCGCTTTACATGATCACCGGTTACGTTACACAACGACAATTCATTGTTTTGGGGTAGGCACAGGGAGATTAAGTGATTTGCCCAGAATTAAAGGATATGGAGGCTCGAACCTTGGTTTCCCAGCTCCAAAGTCGGCAGTCTAGCCGTCAGACCACATCCTCTCCCATTAGTAAAACCAGTAGTCCTGGCTGGTTTTAGATGTATGCCAGTCGTAGTGTTATAAATATATATTGAAGTAATACGAGAAATCTCAGAGAGACACCAAAACACCGTCAGGTGGCACACTGTGGGAATCAAAGATTTCGTTTACATGTAAATCACACATTCACACATGCCATGCTTCCTTTAAAAGGCGAAGCCAAGACGGGGTCGCTTGTACAGTAAGGTGGACACAGTTTCAGGAAGATAAAGTTGGGGTTAATCGTCACTCTTTAAGGCTAGTGTGCTGTGATTTGCCGAAAAGTGAAGTTCCTCGCCTGTGAGAGACGCGTTGGCAAAAATGCAATTTGAAGATGTCAAAGAATACTGCGATTAACATAACTGCTCACTTCACGATTTCAAAAGGGGGACATGTTTAGTCACAACGAGGTATACGCTTTGAGCTAAGATTGGGCCATATACCGCACTACTCACACAGCTCCACACCCACGTACAGTACTCATTTGGAGAAGGTGCATTCTGGGAGTTGTAGTCCACCCTTGCCATTGTTAATGTAACAGTGCCAGAAGGAAAGCAGTAAGCCAGGAGTGTCAGCGCTCCTCACACCTGCCTTCTGAGTCGGGTTAAAGGCGACCATGGCTGGCTGGGTCCAGGGGGGCCCCGGTGCAGTGTGCAGTTTTCCCAAGTGCTGTGGCGGGTTCTGCAGGGCCGGTGTCTCCGTCCATCAGGCCAGCGCGGAGCTCTGCCAGCACCTTCAGGGCTGCTTCCCGCTTGGCTCCTTTCTTCGTGGGTCCGGTGCACGAGCCCTCCACCGCTTCCACCCGGCAGGACATGGCGTACTCCCGCTCATGGGGCTGCCCCCTCTCCTCGAGCTGCGTGTACTGCGGCAGCCGCCATCCCTTGCTGGTGCACAGAAGCAGTAGACCGCCAACACAGCTTTTACCACAGACTGGAAACGGGCGGCCATCTTGCGTGAGGCTCATGTGACGTTTATTATAAATGTCGGTGGAAGTGAGAGTAGTGTCGTGCTGGACACTTTCTAGTGTACAGAATCAGAGGTACAGGGACCGGAGGTATAGAGCCAAGAGTCCAGGGGGCCTGTTGTGTCGGGTGATTGCCTGGGTGACGGGCCAGCACCGACACTGAGGGGAAGAGTGTTACTGGGGCCTAGTCTTTAAAATAAGACACGGGAGGCAGGAGTGTAGGTGTTACTGGGTCTCGCCTGCGTAGCCCAACTGGTCTGGCGCACGTTCACGCGGACCCGTTGTTAGCCGAACATAGGCCATATCACCAGCAAGCAGACGAGACCTCTTGCCACAAGTGGGCACGCTCAGATACGAAACAGATAAAGAGGGTGTCCTCTGCCTGGTGCCGGGCTGCTTACAGCTTTGGAGGCAGTGGCACCACTCTGTTGAGACAACCGTGGTCGTGTGAACGCATGACTACGATACAAGCAAACTACGTGCAAATAAAGACTGCAATACTTGAGATTGATATCCATGGCGTCCTGCATTCGCAGCAGATATCTTGTCTCATTTTATACTTAGCTAAAGAAGCGAGACTTCACCGCAGCGAGCCTTACCTGAAGAGTTGCCACCCGTGGAGTAGAGAACAAGCACACCACCGCCTTTCTCCGAGGCGAAGCAGAAAAGCCTCGGAGAAAGGCAGCGGCGGGTTTCGAATTTGGGGGCGTGTTTTTCTTTACTCTCCTCTTGCCATTGGCTGGAGGAGATAATTAGAAAAGTTGGAAAAAACACGCCCCCGAATCCGAAAAGAACGGGGCCTGTTCGGAGTGACGGACCTCTTCTCCAATGGCTGGCCAGCATTCAAGAGGCCAGCCAATGGAGAACAGGGGAGAAGAGGGGCGGGTTCAAGCCCCTCTTCTCCAAGTCATTATGTCTCGCGAGCGAGACTGCGCAAGCGCAGCCTTCGCTAGCCGAGACCTAAAAATGGTCAGGAAAATAACCGACCACTACTGTACCATAAACCAAGTATATGGCCACGTGTCTGGCCACCTCTCAAAGCTTTAAAATATCACTTTGATCCGGACCAGCAACCAATCACAACAGGTTCTTAGTTACTTCTTTATGAAAAGAATTGTCTCTACCCCCGCGATAGACTGCATTGAGCCCATTTTTATGCAGGGCATCCATCACCTGATACAATTTCTTGCCTTTATTCATCTGCAAACCACCAGCACCCGAAAAGGGTAATTTGGATTGTTAAAAAAGCAGAGGATAGCTAGAGTAAACGATAACACCAAACTACACCAACCAAAACTTCTCAAATACACGTTTCTTTTTTTAAATAAAATTTGCTGAACCCAGGATTCAATAAATGATTCTCAAACTTTCATACAGGCATAATGTGCAAATGACTGCTTAGAATTCCAAGCTTTTGAAGTAAAGAATACTCTACTCATGTAAGAAAAATGAACAGGCTTACCCGCATAACTCCTTCCTGTACTCATACAAGATGGCAGCAGTGTCCATTTATCAGTTGCTGGGTTATAATATTCCGCTGAGGCCAAATTACAGGATCCGTCATCACCTCCGACCACATACAAAACGCCGTTGACAGCACACACACCTAGACAGGACGAAACAGCAGTCAAATGAATTGCAACATTTGCTTATTTTTGCTAACGAGCTGCTAAATTGTCATTCATGTAACAGCTTTTTGCCAGTTAGATCAAAATCATTCAACATCATTATCTTGAGTCTCATAATTTTGTAAAGAATGCTTGGTGCTAAAATCCAACACAAATCTTTATGAATACCTACAAATTTATGACATTGAGAATATGTATCACAATTATAAAGGCACAACTGCCCCTCCCCTTTGAACACTTATTTTCTCAACACTAATCATAAATCATAAACATGCAGTGAGGAAAGTCCTCCATAGTAGTGTATTTTCACTGCAGATTTCTGTTTGTCAAATTCAACTAACTTCAAATTTGTGATTAAATAAGTGTCCTGTACGATTGTAAAATATTCTCAATTTCTGCAAGAAAGCTTTTGTAAAAAGATATGAGAACTGCTTTTCATTTTCAGTCACATGTACTTAAAAATATATAGCCTTACCACAGTCAAAAGTGTGCACACATTGTTCCTATTGCCTTTCCATAAATAAAATAGGCCAAACATTTTTCTAATTGAACGCTTTCTGTATAAAAGATGTTTGTTTGCATTTAGCTAATAAATTCGTTTTTAAGTCTGCCTTTCAAAATTTAGCATGTTACTTTCTAGACATTCAGATATTTTCTGATTTGTGTAACGGGGACCAAGTAGTATATTACTATTTAATACATGGGATTCTGGAAGGGAAACGGCTTTTACAAAGTGAGCATTAAAACGCAATGCCTTTACCACGCATCCATTACCACACAATGCCTCTACCACGGATTGCATTTATAACGGAAGCCTTCACCGAGAATATGCCTTTACATCGCAAGGTAAGTATATAAAACATAAGTATTAAAAGGTAAGTGTGTTTTTTTGTGTGCCCCACATTACATCAGTCATAACATCTTCTATGACAACACTGATCACATCTCTGCAACATTTACATTGACATTATTGATGAGAAAAATGTGCATGGCAAGGGTGCAACTTATAGTTACCTTAGGGTATGAGGTCCTGTGGCCAACCCCCCAAAGGTAGCCAACCTGGGAGGGGGGCACGCAGCCCCCCTCCTGACACCGATTTGCACCACTGGGGCCCCATGACCCGGCACATTTTGTGCGGGACGGTGCACGTGCCCCCCTCCCGGGCTGTTTTTGGCTCCGGGACCCCATCCCCTGGGGCCCACCACTGTAATAATGGGGGAGAGGGCACGCACCCCTCTGGGTCGATTACAGCCCCGGTGACCCCATCTCCTGGGGCTCGGTCATATTGTAAATGGGGAGGGGGGCGCGCAGCCGCCTGCCCAGGCTGATATCGGCAATGGAGACCACATCCCCCGGCTAATTACTAAAGTGGGAGGGAGGCCACGCGGCCCCCACCCCAGGCAGATATTGGTCTCGGGACACCATTCTCCGGGGCCTGGCCAATTAGTAAAGGGGAAGGAGGGCATAGGCCCCATTCCCCGGACTGATTTTAGCCCCGGGGACTCCATTCCCCGGGGCCTGGCCAATGATTAAATGAGGAGGGAGGCACGCAGCCCCCTCCCTGGCTGATTCTGGTTCCGGGGACCCCATCCCCCAGGGCCAGCCCAATAAAGGGTGGGTGCCCTGGTGCTCACCCAGGGCACCCACCATCTCCACTGCATCTCCAACTGCACTTGTTTTTTAATTTTGCCACAGATTCACGGATCCTCCTAAAATTTGCGGAAAAAATCTTTTTGGGGAAAAACATTTTTGGCACCAAGCGGGGACCCCACCACTAGGCCTGTGGGATCAGGGTATTCATACTCTGCCCCCTACTGTTTTTTTTTAGTTTTTGGGGGACTTAAGCTGAGTTCTGAGTCCCAAGAAGGCTTGCACCAATTCCTGGTTTCATTATGAAATCTGTCAGATCTGCGGAGGCTCTGCGTCCCTAGATATACATGCATATTTTCCTTTAATAATTCCAAAACTACTCAACGGATTTACA
This sequence comes from Triturus cristatus, assembly GCF_964204655.1. NCBI lineage: Eukaryota > Metazoa > Chordata > Amphibia > Caudata > Salamandridae > Triturus > Triturus cristatus. Next base: position 608,691,055 of record NC_140582.1, on the reverse strand, counting down.
CCAAATTACAAAGAGAGATCTTTATGGACCAAGGTCTAGCTGTCTGCCAAATTTGGTGTAATTCTGTTCAGCAGTTAGAGCTGTAGTCATATTCAAAATCTCTATAGGAAACTGCATGCCACCCCCCCTTTTTCTCGGCCCCGCTTGATAAATCACCCTGAAACTTTCCAAACAGCAGGGGAAGTGAGTGGCAAACTAGTCTTGAAAAGTTTGTGAAGATTTGTCAAACGGCGACAAAGTTATTAGCAAAACAAAAAACGCTTTTCCTATGGTAAGTAGGTCTTAACTAGAACTATCTACTTGCAACCCTCAGTAGGTAATATATTGGGTCGTAAGGGTGTTTTTGGAGTTCAGAGGGGATTAGGGCACGGGATGGTAAGGGTGTTTTTAGGGTTTAGGTCTTGGCAATGGCATAGGGTGGTAAGGGTGTTTTAGGGTTTAGGGGTGGGTAGGGGTACTGGGTCATAAGGGTGTTTTTAGGGAGGGGTGGGTGAGGCTAAACAGTGGTAAGGGTGTTTTTAGGGTTTAGGGGTGGGTAAGGGTAAAGGGTGGTAAGGGTGTTATTAGTGTTTAAGGGCGTAGGATTGTAAGGGTATTTTTAGGGTTTAGGGGTGAGTAGGAGTATGGGAGGGTAAAGGTAATTAAAAAAATAGGGATGTTTGCTGTTTTTCCCCCAATAAAATATTATATATATATATATATATATATATATATATATATATATATATATATATATATATATATATATATATATATATGTATGTATTACCAAAAAAGCTTCGTCATGTCTAATCCACAGCTCATTTTCACTGCTGGGTGGTACAAAGAAGCAAAAGCGGCACTACAGGGATTCTTTCTTATATATTTATTTCACCAGTGCATACAAGGAACAGTCTACGCGTTTCGGCGCTTGCCTTCAACAGGACTATATATAGGGCGTCGCTCTTGAACCACGCAACGTGGTGCAAGAGCATCGCAAACCTTAAGTCCGATTTTTTAGCCACGCATAGCCACTTTGCGTGGCTTTGAGTCACTCCAAAAATCAGAAGTAACGCAACGCTGCGAAAATTGCTGTGTTGTGTTACTCTGCCCTGGAAAGGCATTCCATAGGCATTGCGTGGGTATTCCCATACAATTCCCAAGGTTTTTGACGCATTCCCAGATTTATAAGTTTTGTAAACATGGGATTGCGCCAAAAAGATACGCCTCAACACGCGTAGATAGAGGACTATGCCTCTCCTGCCCAAAAACAATCCTGCATACAATACAGGCACCCTCGAAACTGAATTGGCACTAGGCAGTGCATTGTATGCCAGCACAGGGGAAATAGTCAGGAATGCGCCGTATGCCTTAAAGTGTGGCATTCCTGCTCTTTCCCAGTGATGCAGCGCAGCAAGGTGACTTGCTGCGCTGCAATGCACCACTATTTCATAAATATGCCTTCTAGTTCGTGAGGCCACAAATTAGCTGTCCATGTCTCGTTGGCTCTGCCAAAATGGACTATCTCAGTTTTTTCACTGTTTAATTGGAGGCAGTTCTGGTGCATCCACTGGGCCACTGACTACAGGCAGTCACAGAAGCTTTGTTTAGTAACTTTCTGATTGTCCGCCATGGATACTACAAGCTGAGTAAAATCAGCATCAGACAATATTTCAAATCCAATTGATATAAAGCAATTTGGAAAGCGCACTGCTGCCCAAAAGGGTGTTCTGGCACTGTAATATACATTAAGACACCACTGGTGAGAGTGTTATGGTAGCTGAAAGACCCAAGCTTTGAGCTTCTTTCTGAAGAGTGAGAAAGCGGATCTTCCTGATACTGGCCAGTAAGGAGTTTGACCATTCAGCTGATAAAAATAAGAAAAGGATTGGCCTCCCATTCTAGTCTCCCCGACAGAATCGCAGGAGTTAAAACAGTCAAATATATATCTTAAATATGTTGGTAATGATAAACATGGAATAGATTTGATCAGAACACTGAAAGACCATAAATTATGTGATTCTCATTAAACGTAGAATTGGTTAAATAAGTTGAGAAAGTCAGGCTGACAACTGTTGTATTGACTAAAAACGACCGTTACAAAACCAGTGAGAAACGCCGTGACCAGGGCCTCAATCCAATGCCAGAAGTAAATCAATTTTGGAAAAGATCTAAAAATGACTACAACTTCTTAAAGAAAGGCTAGAAGGTTTGAGAAAAAGTACTGCCATATTCTTTTTTCCACAAACGCACAGTGAGGAACCGTAAATGATAGGGGAGGTGTATGTAGGAAGGGCAGAAGAAAATCGGGGGGGACTGAGGCCTAGAGCAGAATGCAAAGGAAGGCAAGTTGTGGGAAGAAGTAGAAAGACAACACCTGTAAAGAAGAATCTGATAGGAAGGAAATGGATGACAACATAAAGGAAGTTAGGAAAGGGCATTCTGAATTTGTCAGCCTGGACAATGCCATGTTTAGTAAAAGTTAGCACTAAATGGTTTTTTAACGCAGGATCTACTCATGACACTGCTCTTTATACCACATTCCTGGTGCCTTCTTCCAATATTATTACTTGGTGCCATGTTACCTGGAGCACCTTCTGGCAGTCCTTTTAGGTAGCCGGCGACCCTGGCTTTTGAGACTCGTATTTCGATGCTTCTCATTATAAGTGAGTGACTGTCAGCGCCTCTGTGCAGCGCGCGGCTCGATAGAAGTGGCAGGAACTCCTACAGACGCGGTTACAACCGAGGAGCTCCTGTACGTGGGACCCGTTACAACTGCAGAGTTCCTGTTTTTACATCGCCGACAAGAGGCCTCACGTCGTGTGTGGCACCTTAAAAGATGGCTTCCTTCTTAGTAGCTAGGATTTATGAGCAACTGCAACTCCCGAAATGCAGCTCATCACTGGTTTAACAAGCATTTGCAATGGAATAGGTCTCGCACTTACACGAGTTTAAGCTATTGCCATTGTAAATTACAATGTCTTTTATTTATGTTTCAAAAACCAATACCAAAATAAAAGGCATAGCCATTTACAATGCCAATAGCTCGAACGTGCGTAACTGCGAGACCTATTGCATTGCAAATGCTTGTTTTCTATAGGTAGAAAATACATACCACCTAGATCACAATCACAGGGCACACCAGAAATTCACTGAGAATTCCTACAGTAATCCTGGGAAGTTGTGACTGTTTTTTGCGAGCACTCAAATGTGTAGGCATATGCATACATTTAGCATGTGTACACTTACACATGCGAAAATACAATGAAAAGTGCATTTATACTTGTTTTCCTCACAGGAATATATTTTCCCCATGGAGAAAATCCTTCCCCATTTCATCCCCATTCCTTCTACCCTTTCACAGGAGTGCATTTGTGACCATATGCAGAGTGGGGATGTGACTGCCAAATGTATAGAACACAAACAATTCACAATTTCTGGACGTTCTCCTAATTAGACAGGCATCCCAGTTCTGAAATATCCATATTGCGCCTGTGTGAGCAGATTTACTAACTCTTACAATCCCACTATACTAGTTTACTACTATGGGAGAGTAAATACCTTTCCAGGTGTAATTTTGCATTTTGTGAATACCATGTTAACTCTCATAAAGCTACTTACACACCTAAGAGAAATGTAAGTATGCAAATTTCTTTGTGTCTCAGATCTAGTATCACAAGTTGTGCCTAACCTACTAAACGCGAATGTGCTAACTCTACTGCCCTTCTGGGGGTTTATTGCTAAAAAAAATATAATGACCCTGGTGCACAGACAGTATTCGCCCTGTGCAATTGGGATGTTCTTCATTTTTGGGTCGAACCTGCGAGAGCATGCGCTAGTCTCACTCATGAGACTTAATTTATGGTTTAAATCTTTTTATTTTGATATTGCATAAGTAACAATAGCTGCCACTTACATCCATTGGCCGGTGGGGAAGGACATGATAATGCTAGTCATTCGTAGGTGGGGTAGAAGAAAATAGAATGAGGGGGGGAAGAAAGAGAAGAGACTGGGTAGCTAAAAGTGATCTTTAGTCCAGTGATGTGAACCTGTGCTCTCAGGGGAGTCAAATTATCTTGTGTGGGTATGATCATCTGTGGAAGAGCGTGTTTTGATGAGTCGAAGGACCCGAAGATATCTCGGACAAGTGAGTTCTGTGAATTCTGTGGATAAAAATTCTATGGTAGTGCCCCAGGTTTTGTCGAAGTGGGGGAATGTGTGTGTGAGACTTGCCGTAATCTTCTCCATGCCCACCACTTTCCACAGTCTATGCAACCACTCCATTCTGACTGGGACCCCATCTGTTCCCCATTTAGAAAGCAGCACCTGTTTGGAGGCACCCAGAGCTAGAGTGATCGCTCTCCCTTGACACGATTTGAGGGGGTAGGCCAGTGCGTTAGGGAGACCCAATATGATATGGCTAGGAAACCTGGTAATTTCTGTGTGATAGTTGGTGTCAATGTCCAGTATTATTGAGTCCCAATAGGGGTGTATCTTCGGGCATTGCCATAAAACGTGTGTGAGAGTGCCTATTTGTCTGCAGCGACTCCAGCAAAGGTTGTCCCCTCCTAGCTTCCACCGTGTGACTCTGGCCGGAGTATAGTACTAATATTGCGCTATTTTGAAGAACATTTCCTTCCCAGCAGTGCTACAGGAGGAGGCGCTGGCCCTATGAATTATGTCGTGCCATTCTTTGGGGGAGAACTTTTGTTCAAGTTCAGACTCCCAGCGATGTTGCATAGGGGGATTAGTGCTATGTTTAGGCATTTGCAGGAAGGTGTATATGTCTGAAAGTAGGCGCTTCTCCGAGCTTCAAGTTATGTACCATTTTTCAAACTTGGTTAGTAGGCGGCTGGCATGGGGGTGCACCTGTGCTGGAGTCACCCAGTGTCGCAGGACAAGATATTGCCATTGCGCATCTCTGGGAACTCCAAAGTCAGAGACAAGTTGAGGGAATTCCATAACTCCCTTCGCCGAAGAGGTCGCCAATTCTTTTGCAGTTGGCCTCCTGCCATTTGATAGAACAACTCCCGTCTGTGGCCGGGGGGAACTCCGGGTTTCCTATGAATGGGGTCATTAGTGATGTGGGGGTTGAGAGGCCTCAGGGCTCCAGCACCTTGTCCCATTCATTGAGGGTGACTCTCAAGACTTGGGAGACATAAACTCCGGGCAGATGGTGTCGTTTAGGAAGCCAAAATACCTTCCAGATATGCATGCCCATGATTTCATAATCAATAAAGCCCCAGTGTTTCTCCGAAGCAGGTCTATACCATTCGATAATATAGCACAACTGTGCAGCTTGAAAGTAGCAATCCAGGTGTGGAACACGCCCAGCCCTCTTCCTGCTTCAGGTATGTTTGGTGGCGTGCCATGCGAGCTCTCTTCCCTCCCCAGATAAATTCCCAGATAAGATGTTGCAATTTGGTCAACAGCAACGAAGGGGGGGCTGTAGTGGGAAAGTCTGCATCACATTTATTTATTTATTTATTTATAAGGTTTTATATAGCGGGAATGTGACCCACGAGGGTATCAGAGCGCTTTACAGTATATAGTTATAAAGACATACGAAAAGAGGTAGTATACACGCATTTGTTATTCATCATTACTTACGAAAGAGGTAAATAGTATAAGATAACATAGGTGCCCAGTAGACAAAATATAAAGATCCCAGAGGGTGACAGATCATTATATTATATACAGTTATTGAGCTTTAGGTCAGTATTGAGGAAATAAACAAACATATAATGTTCTCTTTCAATCGACAAGAGTTAGCCAGTGATATGAGGATTGTATCTGTGTCTCGATGTCAGCATAGAGTCAAGACTTAGGACGTGAATTTGTTCATTAGGAGTATTTTTACCTCTTTTTTGAAGGTGGTAAAGGAAGAGATTCCCCGTACCCCTAGAGGTAAGGAGTTCCAAATCTTTGGAGCGATCCCTGAAAAGGCCCTGCAGCCAGTTCTCTTTTTATGAAAGGATTGTGGTTTCAGATGTAAAGAACTCGCGCTTCGTAGTTGTCTGCATCCTCCGGATCGTTCTAGTTTTAGAGCTAGGTAACTGGGTGTATTGTTATGTAGTGCTTTATGGGTCATGCAGGCAACCTTTAGTTGTATTCTAGCCTCATAGGGCAGCCAGTTCAGCGCTTTCAGGGTCGGAGAAATGTGGCTGTTTCTTTTAGATCCTGATACCAATCTTGCCGCAGCATTAAGGGATGCCCTCAGCGGAGCCTGCTTGTATTTAGGGAGACCGCAAAGAGTGGTGCTTCCATAGTCTAATCATGGTAGCACTAAGGCTTGCACTTCCATTTTTAGGTCGGTCTGAGGGAGGAAGGGTTTAAGTTTCCTTAGCAGACTCATCTGGTGATTGGCTCCCTTGGTGGCATTAGTGATGTGCAACTGCATATTCAGGTGTTTGTCTATGGTGACTCCCAGGGATTTCGCAGAGTCAATGATGAGGGGAGAAAAGTCAATGGAGGTCAGGTGTTTCACCCATTGCTCTATCTTTGGTGTGTGATTGGGAGGGGAGATGAGAATGAATTCAGTTTTTTTTTGTGTTAAGCATGAGGTGGTTGTTCGTGAGCCAACTTTGCGTGTTCTGTAGAATAGCGTTGAGGGTGATGATGTCTTCTGGAGTGGAGATTTTCAAATACAGCTGTGTGTCGTCCGCATACAGGTGATATAGGATATTCGCAGATTTCAATGCGTTCGCTAAGGGTTCCATTAGTAGGCTGAAAAGAATAGGTGATAGGGCTGAGCCTTGGGGAACACCTACGTTGACCACAGATGGCTGAGAGAGAGAATTCTTCATCTTAATTCTTTGTGTTCTGTTATTAAGGAAGGAGGAGAACCAATGTAACAATGGTCCAGAGAGGCCCATCATTCCCTCCAATAGGGACAGTAGGTTGTCACGTTTAACAGTGTCGAAGACGGAGGATAAGTCAAGCAGTATCATTAGGCACGATTCATTGTAGTCGAGCATTTTTAGTATGTCATCCAATATGTGGGTGAGTGCAGATTCTGTGCTGTGCCCTTGGCGGAAACCAGATTGGTGATGGTCTAAGAGGTTGTAATTATCAATATGATTGCATAATTGTATTTGTACACATTTCTCCAGTAGTTTCTTCAAAGTGGGGATGTTGGATATGGGGTGGTAGTTGTTGAGCTCTGATGGTATGGCATCAGATTTCTTTAGTATAGGTGTAACCTGCCCTATTTTAAGACAGTCAGGTATGGAGCCTTGTCTCAGAGAGGCATTTACAATTTTTGCCCATAATGGTAGGATGGATGTTTTTATCATTTTGAATAGGGCCGGAGGAAGGGGGTCAGAGTAGCGATTGGAGGGATTGATTGCTAGAAGAGTTATAGATTTTTTGATGAGAGATTGGCGCAAAGGTGTTCCAGGAGGCATTGTTTTTTGTGACTTCCCCCGGAGAGCTGAAAAGGACCTTGAGTTGTGAATATCCGTTAGCATCAATGGCCACCGATTGTGGGAGGGTCTTCTTAGATTGGATGTCGAGCTCGATGATCTTTATCTTTTCACGGAAGAACTTGGCAAGCTCATCGCAGGAAGGTGTATCCAGGTCGTTTAGATCCGTGGAATTCGCTGTGTTGCGAGCTTGTTGCTTGACGATTTCGAAGAGTTTTTTGGGACGGTTGATTGCTTGGTTCAGCTGGGTTCTGAAAAAGTCTGCCTTGGCCTTTAGAATCTTCCTGTTGTATGAGTTCCTTAATGTTCTAAGGTGCTGTAGGTGAACATCGGAGGGTGCAGATTTCCATAATCGTTCAGTAGCTCTTAGCTTGCGTCGCTCCGAGTTTAGGGAGTCATTGAACCAAGGTTTGGAAATTTTGAAGGACACATTTATTTCTTGGAGGGGTGCTGTGGAGTCCAAGATTTCAAGCATCATGGAATTGTAAAAGGCTGCGAGGTCATGGACATCCTCCATGTCAGTTGTGGGGGTCAGGACGGAGCTGTAATGGTTTACCAACGTGATGGGGTTGATGTTCTGTAAGTTCCTTTTCCATTGTTTTGTTTTTAATGGTTGACTCCTTTTTGGAGTATCCTCGATATTGATGGAGAAGAGGATGCTGTGATGGTCAGTCCAGTCGCAAGGAGTGATGGATTCTAATGAGATGATGCTCGTTTTTGCTATGATGAGGTCCAGTGTCTCTCCCTTGTTGTGAGTTGGGCTGTCACAGAATTGGAATAAGTCCAGGTCTGCCAGAAACGCTTTAAGACATCGTACACCATGGTCGTTTGCATTGTTCCAGTGTAGATTGAAGTCACCCAGGAAAATGTGTGGTACTTGTGAGTTGACGTTGGATGAAATGACTTCCATTAACTCGTCGATGAAAGTCAAGTTATCCCTCGGGGGTGGTAGAATAAGTGGAGCTTGCTGGCGAGGTGCTTATCATCAGAGATATTGATACAGAGATATTCGCAGGAGGATAGAGCGATGGAGTCTACTTGCTTGACTGAGATTGTGTTATGATAGATGTAGGCTAACCCACCTCCCGGGGCCACATTTCTATCTAGGCGGATTAGGTCGTGACTAGGAGGAACCAATAGATCAAGGATGGGGGAGGAGGAGCTGTTTAACCATGTTTTGGTGAGGACGATAATGTCTAGATCATCCTCTAGGATTAGGTCGAAAATGTCAGGTGCATGTTTGCTAGCTAATCTGCAATTAATGAGTGCACACTTTATCTTATTAATAGAATGGGTTAGTGTAGTCTGCTCTATGTTGATATTTGTGAGATTATCTCTATTTGCGGATCTGTTATTGTGTGTGGTTTCTCTGAAGGGGTTGGTTTGAATGGATTGGATAGTGCCACATTGTGACGTACGGTTATCTGTTGCTAAGACATATGATATGAGGAGGTTGTCTATGTCGCTGTCGGATAGTTCGACGTTTGTCCTCCCAGGCCAGGAGGTGGAAGGTAAGTTAATCTGAATACTATTGTCAGGGCGTGAGATCTTAGGGATGTCTCTACTAATTTGTGGACTGATTTGGTCACTCTGACTAGTTTTCTCGTGGTGAGAAATCTTGGGGAAGTAGCTACCAGTTTGGAGATTGATTTGGTTCACGGTGGAGTTGGTGGCTCTGTGTACGTTTAGAAGTTCTTTGGTGATGATTGATAAGTTATGCATCTCGGTCTTGAGATGGGCTAGGCCTGAAGCTAACTCATTGAATCGTGAAAACCAAACAGAGTTGGGAAGGTTAGTAGTATTTGTAGGTGTATGTTCTTTCATGGAGGGCGATCTGCCGGTAGAGACTGTATGCGTGAACGCGTTCTCCGGTTGCATGGGGATGTCCTCATTAGGATGCAGGGCAGTAGGGCCATTTTGATGGTGGCTAGCCTACCCAACCGTGACATCATATGTCTCCTCCAAGTCAGAAGTTCCTCCCAGGTCTCAGACAAGAGCGTCATATAATTCACCTGGGCTGTCTTTTCGACCGTCGGGAATATCTGTAGCCCAGATAGGAAACGCCCTTTAAGGTCCATATAAATGGGAACTGCACCGCCAGTTGACATTGGTCAGCTTTGTGGATAGTTAGGATAAGGGCTTGCATTTTTTGGATGTTAGTTTTGAAACCGGAGACTTGGCTAAATTCTTCTTTTTCCTGTAGGAGAGGAGGTAGGGAGGCAAATGGCTGTTTGAGGAAGAGCACCACATTGTCCGCGATGAGCGAGACATTGTGTTCCCTGTCTCCCATCCGGATCCCTGTAATTGTGGGGTGCTTGCGGATTCTTTCCACAAAGGGCTCCATATAAAGAGCGAATAATAGGGGTGATAACGGGCACCCCTGCCAGGTACCCTTAAAGATCCGGAAGGGCCGAGAGTCGATCCTGTTCACTCTGATGCGTGCCTCTGGGCTACTATATATACAGTCCACCCACCTCAAGAACCGCTCGCCTAAACCAAATCAGGACAGTACCTGTTGCAGATATGGCCAGTGGACCCTATCGAAGGCCATCTCCACCGACAGGAGCAGGGCGGGCTGCCTGGTGCATCGGATCTTATCCAAGAGGCAAGAGGTAGCGCATTTGCTGTGTCCCATCGATACATCTGCGCTCCGGTATGAAGCCATATTGGTCAGGGTCCACCAGACCTTGCATATAAGGGGCCAATGAGCAGCAAGGATGCTAGTGAATATTTTCAGATCAATGTTCAGTAGGGATATGGGGTGGTATGAAGTGCAATTTAATGGGTCCTTACCCGGCTTATGGAGGGGCCCTTGACCTCCCTCCCACAACCAGTACCAGAGGAGAAGGTGGTGGCTGTCAGTGAAATGAGGGCCTGACTCCTCTTCCATTTCCACCCCATGAGAACTAAGATGAAAATCCGGTGTTGACAAGGGGAGAGAACTGCAATAGCCCCGGTGTTATTGCCCAGTATGCAGGCACCTGTGTTGAGTCCCTTTGTAGTTCTAGTGCCCTCGGAGTATCCAAGAAATATGTCAACCAGGAAGATGTTCCCCTGTGTCTTTCGGAAATTTCCCCTGTCACTTTGTGACCCTTTCAGGAGCAGCGCTTCCTGTATCCCCGGAGTGTCAAGCTGATTCCCAGTCTCTAACTGTGGGGGAAGTGCCTCCAGGTAGCCCATAGGTAGAAAGAAAGCGGAAAGGTTGAGAAAAGAATGAAACAAGAAAAACATCAACAAGAAAACAGCCCTTGGACAGGCATTGGTCTCACCATAGTGAATGGGTCCATATGGCCGGCAGTCGGTCTTCATCTTGGTAGGGGTGAGCTCCATCCACCAAGGCTGATTTCGTATTTCCTCCCAGTACTTGTTAGTGGCCATTGGTTGCTCGTGGGCAGAGTGAGGGATGTGTGGCTTTGGAGGTCTCCCCACTACCATCTCGATTCTGCGATTGCCGGAGGAGGCCTTCTCTTTCTTTCTGGCTCACAACCCACTCGGAGGGTCGTAAATGATTCTCATTCCTGGTCCCACGCTGCCTTCCCGGTTTCAGTGTCTCCAGGGTCACTGCAGCCTCTATCTGATACTCCAAAGTTCTCCCTTCCCCTAGGTTGAGCCCAAGCACTTCCTGTGCTTCTTTTAGAGACCATGTCACATGCATCATCTTGTTCCAGACAAAGGCCAGTTAAAATGAGTTCCCTTAGTGGTAGGGGATTCCTTTCTCCCGAAGATTAGCGGTGGCCGGTTTCAGCTCATTGCACCGCTGCAGGGTAAGGGGAGAGAGGTCCTGGTAGATGCCTACTTGAAGCCCCTCAACCGGTATGGTCGTTTTGTCTTGGGTTGCATTCATAATGGCTGCTTTCTACTTGTATGAATGAAGGCATGTGAGGATGTCTTGTGGTTGGCCCGGGCCTAAGGCTGGTCTTTCAGCTCGGTGAATACGCTCCAGGGTAATCTCCGTGTCTCTCAGCACAGGTGCAACGCGCTGGAAATGGCGAATAACCCAATCCTCCAGTTTCCCGCCTGAAGCGGCACTCCCCTGATGCAAATGTTGGACCGCCTCGACCGATTTTCAAGGTCTTCGAGGAGGAGGCAAAGTTTGTCATTGCGGTTCCTGAGTTCCAACAGTTCCCGAGCGAGGTCGGTGAGATTCTCTTTCTCTACAGTCGCCAGACCTCTCAAGTGAGACTACACGGTCGCCCAGTTCCAGGATCTCCGTTCTGATCTGCTTTATGTCGGAGGCCACATCCTGCCTTAGACTCACAAAGTCTTCCCAGAGGGTGCTGAAGAATTGTTCCAAGAATTGACAAGTGACCGGTTCCTCTGTGTTCGCACACGCGGGGACTGTGTCTTTCTCTTGGGAAGGGACTGGCAACTGATCAGAGCCAATTCGATCTGCTTTCTTAGTGCCTGGTTTTTGTAGGAGATCTTTGATAGTGGCCTCCTTCTTCATGCGGTGGGACATCATCTCAAGGGGACTAAATGGTAGTGGGGCCAAAAGACCCTCTCCCAGTTAGCAGGGTGAGCCCGGGTCACTAGTAGGACAAAGGAGGGTGTCTGTTCACCTTCTATCAAAGTCAAGGGCAGTGGGGCCTCAGGTCGCTATTTCCCAGATGAGGTCAGGAGCACGCAGTGAATAGTCTCTTTTCCCTTTTAATGAGTGGGGTCCCCCAACCCAGGGTCTTCGCTCAGAAACAAGGGGTTTTCATTAGTGTTGTGGGTCCTGCTGTGGCTATCAGAGTCCAGGGGCTCAGTTCCTCTATTGCCCTCTGAGAGGAATGTTCTTACCGCCCTTGTGTTGCTGCAGTCTCCCTGCCCCGCTGCCGGTGGTTCCCACTTTCTCCCAGTCGGTGCCAATTCTGGCTTACCTTTAGACTGGCCCTTGTTGCTGCTTCTCGAAGCCTGTACTCCGCAGGCCTCCTGCACAGATCTGTTGGAGGTTCCGGGCTGCCATCAGGAGTTTCGGTGTGCCCAGGAGTCTCCCAGGCCAGATCTCGCACCAGGCGCCTGTGTCCCGACACTGGGCTCCAGGCACACAACTGCTGCGCCACCTCGGGGCCCACTCCAGGCCCAACTGCGAAGATGGCCACCGAATTTTCGCGGCCGCTCGTGAGTGCGTCCCAGGGCACCAGTCCAGACTCAAATCGTTTATGTTGGCTGACCGTCTCTTCGGGTCGGGACCACAGCCTGCGTCAGCTCGGCGGCTCTGCTACCGGCCTCTGCATCTCTGCCGCACAGCGCCTACGTCCGTCTGGCAACAGAAAACTCAGTCTGTCCCCTGCCTTGGTTGCTCCAAGTCACGGTCCCTGCTTCCCCGGTGTGTTGAGTCCTGGGATGTCTTTGTTGTAGCCATTTATCTGCCATGGCGAGTGGAGCTCTGTGGAGTCATTGTTACTCCGCCGCCATCTTGGCGACGCCCCCCATGAGACTCTATTTATACAAAAAGGGCTTGGTCACGTCAATTGCTTTACCATTTATTGGCTGCACGTCACTCTTCTTTGCAGCCTCCGTAATTGGCCAGTGCAGCCACATTGTCATTTCCGATTATTTCTTTGAAGCATGGACCAAACACAGATTGATTTGTTAATTTGTGCTAGTCCGCTGATCCCGACGTGATTCAGGTACTATTTGTTCCTCTCACTCCCCCTGCCTGCTGCTGTCTACACAGCTCTTGAGCTTTTTTTCTTGTTTTATTTGACTTATCCACACCCCCTCCCTGTTTCTTCTCATCCCATCCCTCCTTCTTCTCCTACTCCTAGCCACCCTGTCTCTTCAATTCTGACTTGAAAGCGCTATGAAGAGGCTAACACTGGCCATTTTATAGTGCTTTTTAAAATCATATTGTTATCCTCCAACACCACCCGTTCCCTTCCAACCCCTCTCCACCCCTCCTTAGGCACCCCCCAACCGAGTGCGTCTCTCTGGTATACCTCCTCCCCCACTCTCTCCCTCGTTGTGTTGTGGTATGTCTTAGCCACTGTACTTCCCTCCGTTGTTCCTTGCCTCCACCCCCACCCACCCTCTGTTGTCTGTGTAGGTCTCCTTGACTCACCCTCCCTCCTCTGTTTGCATCCCGCCCGCAATAAAAAAATAAGCATTGGTAAAGCAAATAGGTCTCACCTATGAGAGATCCATCGGCTTTGTCAATGTTAAATTAAATATGTTGCACAGCACATCTGCTGTGCAACATGGCTGAAAGTAAAAAAAAGAAAAAAATAGTGCTATGACACGGCCACGTCATAGCGTTTTTATTTTCTACTTTTAGCCATGCTGCACAGTAGCCGCACAGCTTTTCAAAATGGCTAAAGAAATATTAACAAAGCCAATAGTGCTCGCGTAGCCTCAACCTATTGACTCTGACAATGCTTTTCTGTGCATGGTTTGACTTCTAAATGGTACTTTTGTCTCTTTTCTAGGACCAGACCTTTTCCCTCCATACCCCTCTCCCCAGCTTTCCACTACTACTCTCTGGCATTCAAGTGATTCAGATTGGCCTTGGCATTGTCAGAAAATGTGGCACAAGATGTGGACCGACCTGTGAACAAAACAATCCTAGGCACATCTGTTTTTCACTTCTCACAGGCATCTCTCATCATGAAGGCTGCTGGGTTATCTAAGGGGGTGGTAGCCATCTCAGAGTTATCTAGGCATCTGTTTCATTGTGCCTGTATGTCGTCCAGAAAGTGTCTTGAAGTAAACACGTCCCTACGATCATTGTGACAAGCCACTTGTTTATCCTGTAAATCTGTATGGTAAATGGAGTAAAATAGTGGGCTTCCTTCAGCTCTGCAGCAAAAAGTTGTGAGTATTCTTTAACTTTTAGAACTTTCCTATTCACTGCTTCAGATCGATGACAATGATAGTGAAAGACAGCCGGAAAGTGGTGATTCCGCGGCCTAAATTAACGGTACATGAGGTTTCATGTAAGAACAGCTTACTGCACTTCCCTACGCCAAAGTGAAAGGGCAGGAATGCACCGTTTTAGGCAATATGGTGCATCTCTGTCCTTTCCCCCTGCACTGACGCCGTTCCGGCAGCCTAGCGCCAACGCAGGTACCGTTTCACCATGGTGCAAGGGTGCCTGTGTTGTGGGCAGGATTGTTTTTGTCCAGGAAGGGTTACCTTCCTGCACAGAAAAAAACCTAAGAGGCGTTTTCCTCTTTCTATGTGTGCTGCAGAAAGCAGCACACATAGAAAGAGGAAAAGATGAGGAGAAATAAAACTATTTATCCTCGTTAAGCCTCACTTCGGAAGGCGTAAGGTTTTTGCGCTTCCCCAAGTTTACAGGCTGTCGTAAATATTGGGAGTCAAAATCCATGGGTGTTGCATGAGAAAACCCATGCAACAACCATTGAACGCCTCCCGAGGGAAGAGTAAGGCAACACAGTGATTTGCGCTGCCTTGCCTTACTCCATAGCTATTAGGCCATTCAAAGCTACGCATAGTGACTTTGGGTGGCCTCATAGATATGATTTGTGCAGCAGGAGTGTCATAAAATGTGCTGTTATGGCGGCACAAGGAGTTCATAAATATGCCCCAAAGTTCTTTTAAATTGGCTTGCCTGTTCTCCGTTTGAAAGAAATGGTATCAGTAAAGATGTATCGCTTACTTTACACTTCATTTGTAGGTTTAAGTTCAATCAATCAATCAAGCAATCAATGTTTGTTAGGCACGATTACTCACCCGTAAGGGTCTCAAGGCGCCAGCGGGGGGGTGGGGGGGGGTCAGATGTGTGCAGTTTCCATTCCATCAAGGAGGGGGTCTGTCGAAGAGCCAGGTTTTGAGGTTTCTCGCGAAGATGGGGAGCGATGTTGTCTGTCTGAGGTGGAGCGGAAGGGCGTACCAGGCTCTGGCTGCGAGGAAGGAGAAGGAGCGGCCTCCTGATCTGGTCTTTCTGGTGCGGGTGACCACAGCGTAGGAGAGTTGGGCTGATCGTAGGGTCCTTCGAGGTGCGTGAAATTTGAGTCAGTTGTTCAGGTATGCTGGTCCGGTGTCGTGGAGGGCCTTGTGTACGTGGGTGAGTATCTTGAAGGTGATTCTGGCCTCGATGGGGAGCCAATGGAGTGTGCGCAGGTGCTGGGCGATGTGGCAGTGTCTTGGCAGGTTGAGGACCAGTCTTGCGGCAGCGTTCGGGATGTTTTGTAGCTTGCGGGTGAGGTTTTTGTTTATTCCGCCGTAGAGTTCGTTGCCGTAGTCGAGCCGCTGGTGACGAGGGCATGAGTGACGGTCTTTCTATGCTCGAGGGGGATCCATTTGAAGGTGTTACATAGGAGGTGGAGGGTGTGGAAGCAGGAGGATGCGACGGAGTTGATCTGGCAGTCCATTTTGAGCTCGGAGTCCAGGATGATTTCAGGTTTGCGTCCGTGGGTGTGGGTGGGCTTCCGAGGGCGGGGGTCCACCAGGTGTCGTTCCAGACATCGGGGTTTGAGCCCATGATGAGTACTTCTGTTTTGTCGGTGTTGAGTTGTAGGCAGCTGCTTTTCATCCATTTGGCGACGTCTTCCATGCTTTCTTGAAAGTTGTGTCTGGCGGTGTTGGGTTCGTTGGATAAAGAGAGAATGAGTTGGGTGTTATCTGCGTATGACACAAGATTGAGTCCGTAGGTTCTGATGACCCTTGACCCTAGCTGGTAGGTCGCTCTCCCGCTCCACAGCGCCGCCTGTGTGTCTGCCGCTGCTGCTGCTGAGTAAGTAGTTCACTGCATTGTCTGTACTGCTTGATCTTTGTTGTGCCCGTAACTGCTTTTTCTCCGTCCTTCCCCGCCGCCTGTACTTGCTCTGTGCCTGTTTTTTGCCTCTGTTCCCCTCGCTACCCTGCATCTCTGTGCCTGTTTTCGCCTCTGTTCCCCCACTGCCCCGCGTTTCTGTGCCTGCTCTCGTCTCTGTTCCCCTCGCTGCCCCGCGTTTCTGTGCCCGTTCTCGCCTCTGTTCCCCTCGCTGCCCCGTACCTCCATGTCTGCCTTGCCTTGCCTTCTGTAGCTCCGTTGACCCCCTCACCTGTGCCTCTTGCCTTCTGTACCCTTCGTCGTCCCGCTCTGCTCCCGCCGCTACCTCCCCTGCGGCCCCACCCCCTGACTGCCCATTCGCTGCCCCACCTCCCAGCTGCTCCTCCCTCCCACCTCCCCATATATGCCGGCCACTGCGCGGTGAGGAGAGCGACCCTTGACCCTACCTGGTAGGTCGCTCCCCCGCCGCACAACGCCGCCTGTGTGTCTGCCGCTGCTGCTGCTGAATAAGTTGTTCACTGCATTGTCTGTACTGCTTGATCTTTGTTGTGCCCGTAACTGCATTTTCTCCGTCCTCCCCCGCCGCCTGTACTTGCTCTGTGCCTGTTTTTTGCCTCGGTTCCCCTCGCTGCCCCGCATCTCTGTGCCCGTTTTCGCCTCTGTTGCCCCCACTGCCCCACATTTCTGTGCCCGCTCTCGCCTCTGTTCCCCTCGCTGCCCCACGTTTCTGTGCCCGTTCTCGCCTCTGTTCCCCTCGCTGCCCCGTACCTCCATATCTGCCTTGCCTTGCCTTCTGTAGCTCTGTTGACCCCCTCACCTGTGCCTCTTGCCTTCTGTACCCTTCGTCATCCCGCTCCGCTCCCGCCGTTGCCTCACCTGCGGCCCCGTATCCTGACTGCCCATTCGCTGCCCCACCTCCCAGCTGGTCCTCCCTCCCACCTCCCCATATATGCCGGCCGCTGCGTGACCGCGCAGTGGACGCGTGCAGCGGGTGCACCGCTGGTGCGCCAAAGGCGCGCGCCTAAGGCAAGCCGTCTGCGCCCGTCCATGCCTGGACCGCGCCCAGTGCCAGAACCCCTGGTCGCCGCACCCGCCACACGGAACGCCGCCACTACGATGCCAGCACTCTGCATGCTCTCAACCCCGGACGGACCCACTCCTGCTTCAAGGCCGCCCGAAACGCACACACGGCCCCTTCACCTGCCGGAGCTGCCGCTGCACTAGCCTCAGAACCGACGAACCACCGGCTAAACAAGACCCCAACCACCTCCGATGCATCCTACTGAACACTCGCTCCGCACGCAAACACGCCGTCAAGCTCTGGGACCTACTCGACACAACATCCCCGGACGTCACCTTCCTGACAGAGACATGGATGAACGACTCCTCCGCACCCGACATCGCCATAGCCATCCCAGACGGCTACAAGATCATCTGCACAGACCGCACCAACGGAGTCGGAGGAGGAATCGCCATCATCCACAAGAACAGCATCAGGGTCTCGACCAGCACCGCCGAACACATGCTTTTCCAGATCCACACAGACCCCAACTCCACCCTCAGAGGCACCCTCATCTACCGACCGCCCGGACCACGCCCCCAGTTCAGCGACTCCATCACCAACTTCATCAGCACGCACGCCCTGGCCTCCACCGACTACATCCTCCTCGGAGATCTGATTTTTCACCTTGAAAACAACAACGACAGCAACACCACAACCCTGATCAACAACCTCGCCAACCTCGGACTGAGGCAACTCGTCACCACCCCACCCACTCCGCCGGCCACACGCTCGACCCCATCTTCTCCTCAAGCCCGCACGTCTCCTTCAACCACACCACCGAACTCCCCTGGACCGACCACCGCTGCATCCACTTCACCTTCCAGAAACCCACCACACACCACCGCACCCAACAGTTCCCCCGCCGCTGCTGGAGAAAAATCACCGAAGATCAACTTCATGCAAACCTCACTCTCAGCCCACCCACCGAACCCGCCAACGCGGACGACGCTGCCCTCAGCCTCAGACGCTGGATCGAGGACTGCGCCAACAACCTCGCCCCGCTGAAGAAACCTCCCCCACAGAGACACCAGCAAGAGGGCCAGCTGATTCACCCCAGAACTCCCAGCCTCCAAGCAAGCCTGCCGGAAGCTAGAGAAGAAACAGCACAGCGAACAGACCCCGGACAGCCTCGCAGCACACAAGGATGCCATCCGCAACCATCACCACCTCATCAAGGCTGCCAAGAGGACCTCCTTCAAAGACCGCCTCGACAACAACGCACAAGACAGCAAGGAGCTTTTCAATATCGTGAAGGAACTCTCCAATCCCAGCTCCAACACCAATGACATCCCGCCGTCGCAAGCCCTGTGCGACTACCTCGAAGAAAACAGAATCCTGGACCCTTCTCAGTCAGGGTTCCGCAGCAACCACAGCACCAAGACCGCCCTCATCACCGCCACCGACGACATCAGGACCCTGCTGGACAACGGTTAGACCGCGGCACTCATCCTCCTAGACCTCTCCGCCGCCTTCGACACCATCTGCCACCGCACACAACACGCACGACTCCACGCCGCAGGGATCCGTGACAAGACTCTGGAATGGACCTCATCCTTCCTCTCAGGCAGAACCCAGAGCGTCCGCCTCCCCCCATTCCGATCCGAAGCCTCCAAGATCATCTGCGGCGTACCCCAGGGCTCCTCCCTCAGCCCGACACTGTTCAACATCTACATGACCCCGCTTACACACGTCGCCCGACAACACGACCTCAACATAATCTCCTACGCCGACGACACCAAGCTGATTCTCTCCCTCACCAAGGACCCCACCACTGCCAAAGCCAACCTCCACTAAGGAATGAGGGCCGTTGCCGACTGGATGAGGGCCAGCCGCCTGAAGCTGAACTCGGACAAGAAGGAGGTCCTCATCCTCGGCTCCAACCCTTCAGCCTGGGACGACTCCTGGTGGCCGACAGCACTAAGGACAGCCCCGACACCCACAGACCATGCACGCAACCTGGGAATCATCCGCTCAACGCTCACAATGACCAAGCAAGTCAACGCCGTCTCCTCCTCCTGCTTCAACACCCTCCGCATGCTCCGCAAAATCTACAAATGGATCCCAACGGACACAAGAAAGACAGTCACCCAAGCCCTCATCAGCAACAGATTCGACTACGGAAACGCCCTCTACGCGGGAGTCCCGACCAAACTCATCAAACAACTACAACGCATCCAAAACGCCTAGGCACGACTGATCCTCGACATACCACGCCACAGCCACATCACCCTCACCTGAGAAACCTGCACTGGCTCCCCATCAACAAGAGGATATCCTTCAAGCTCCTCATCCACGCACACAAGGCACTCCACAAGACCGACCCTGCCTACCTCAACAGTCGACTCTCCTTCTACAACCCCAACCACCAGCTACGATCCGCCGACCTTGTACTTGCCACCGTTCCTCGCATCCGAAGAACTACCACCGGCGGAAGATCCTTCTCCCACCTCGCCGCCAAAACATGGAACACCCTACCGCTGAGCCTACGACAGACCCAAGACCTGCTGACCTTCAGGAGAACACTCAAGACCTGGCTCTTTGATCAGCAGCAGCCTCCCCCCCCCGTCCCCTCCAGCGCCTTGAGACCCTCGCGGTTATGTAGTGGGCTTTACAAATGTTTGATTGATTTATTGATGGGGGCGAGCGGAGCCATGTACACTTTGAAGAGAGTGGGGCTGATGGAGGACCCATGGGGGACTCCGCAGGTGTTTGGTGTAGGGGCCGAGAGGTAAGGGGGGAGTCTGACCCGCTGCGTATTGCCGGAGAGGAAGGAGTGGATCCAGTTGAGGGCCTTGTCCCAGATCCCTGCGACATGGAGTCTGCGTATTAGGGTGTGGTGAGAGACTGTGTCATACACCGCTGAGAGGTTGAGGAGGATGAGGGCTATTGTTTCTCCTCTGTCCAGTAGGGAGCGGATGTCGTCTGTTGCGGCGAGGAGGTCGGTTTCTGTGCTGTGGTTTTTTCTGAAGCCGGATTGGGAGGAGTCGAGGATGTTGCGCTCTTCGATGAAGGTGGCGAGTTGGCTGTTGATGGCTTTCTCAATGACTTTTGCTGGGAATGGGAGCAGGGAGATGGGTCTGTAGTTCTTGAGGTCGGTGGGGTCCACAAAGGGCTTCTTCAGGAGGGGGTTGATCTCGGAGTTTTTCTAGTTGTCGGGGAACGAGGCGTTCGTCAGAGAGTGGTTGATGCCGTGGCGGAGTGGATTGACTTCATTGTCTTCAGTGTGTCTTCGGTGGTGAGGGCTGTCCAGTTGTCAATCGTTGGCTTCAGGGTGTCGGGGTGGCTGGTGAGGGTTCAGTGTGTTGGTTGTCTTCGTCGAAGTTGTGGTAGATTTTCTTGATTTTGAGGTGGAAGAAGGTGCTGAGTTTGTTGCAGAGGTCTTGTGAGGGAGGGATGTCCGTAGACTCGCTGGTGGGTTGGGCGAATTCCTTGATGATGCTGAAGAGTTCTTTGCTGTTGTGCGCGTGTGTGGAGATCCTGTCTTCAATTGTTTTTTTTCTCCTTTTTCTGATAAGTTGGTGGTGGGCTTTGGTGGCGGCTCTGAAGTCGTGGAGGGCATCTGTACATTTGGAGTTCCTCCAGGCCTTTTCAAGGCGGCGGCACGTACGTCTGGATTCTCGAAGTTCGGTGGTGAACAATCTGGCTTTCTTGGCGTGAGTGTTGATGTTTTTCTTGAGGGGGGCTACGTTGTTGGCGCTGTCGGAGATCCATCTGTGCAGGGTTCGGGCTGCGGTGTTGGGGTCGTCGTCTTCCGCGATGGTTGGGGTGAAGTTGCTGAGTCAGGAGGTGAGCTAGCAGTTGGTGATTTAGGTCCAGTTTCTTCGTGGTAAAAGGTGCTGGTGTCTGTGGATGGTGGGTGTTCTGAAGGTGAAGTGGACGCATCAGTGGTCTGACCATGGGAGTTCGGTGGTGTGGCTGAAAGTGATGGAGTTTCCAGTTGTGAAGAGGGGGTGGAGGGTGTGTCCTGCTGAGTGTGTGGGTTCGGTCACTATCTGGCGGATTACAATGTTGTGGAGGTTGTCCAGGAGGGATGTGGTGTTGGGGTCTAGTTGGTTGTCGAGGTGGAAGTTGAGGTCTCCCAGCAGGGTGTACTCAGTGGATGCGATGGCATGCGGGGAGATGATGTCCGTGATGGAGTTGGCAAATGGTACGTGGGGTCCAGGGGGTCGGTGGATGAGGGTTCCCCGGAGGGTGGTGGTAGGGCTGGCCAGTATCTTGAAGTGAAGGTGTTCCATCAGGTCTGTGGGCTCGTCGGGAGAGTGTGCTCAGGCGGAGGGTGGATTTATGGACAATGGCGATTCCTCCTGTGCGGGTGGGGCGGTCCTTCCCGGAGATCTTGTATCCTTGGGGAATGGCGATGGCGATGTCTGGTCCCGAGGTGGTGTTGGTCCAGGTTTCGGTGAAGAATGCTATGTCCGGGTTGGTGCGTTCGAGTAGGTCCCAGATTTCGGTGGCGTGTTTGTGGAGTGATCTGACGTTGAGGAGGATGCATTGCAGGGTCGTCGGTATGGGTGTGTTCTTGCGGGCGGGTTATGCTGGGTCCGCGTTTCTGGTGGTGCTGCAGGTGTGACAGCTGAAGGGTCCGTGGGTGTCGGCTGGTGATGCTAGCTTGCAGTTGTTGTTGCAGCCTGGGTTGAGTGTGTGGAGTGCTGCTGGGTCGTAGCATTGACATTGTAAAGGTTCAGGGTTCCTGGCGCTGGGAAACGGACGGGCGAAGACGGGCTTGCCTTTGGTGCGCCTTCGGTGCGCCAGCAGCGCGCCCGCTGCGCGTGTACTCTGCGCAGATGCGCAGCGGCCGCCATTAAGTAGGGGTCGGGGAGGGCTGGACAGTTGGGAGGAGGGAGCAGGGAGGGGAAATGGCTCGGGCTGGTTGCGCTGGGGGAGGGGCCACGGGGCAGCAGCGGCGGGAAAAACGGGGTAAGCAAGCAAATGAAGGAGAAAAATGAAAGAGGAACGAGGGTGAAAAAAGTAAAGAGAAAGACGATAAGAATAAGGGGTGAAACGGAGCAGAAAGCAGAAGAGAACTGCTTTAAAGAGTGAAGGGGTGAAAAGCTAAAAGGGCTAAAATGGAGAAGAAAGCAGAAGAGAACTGCTGTAAAGAGTGAACGGGTGAAAAGCTAAAAGGGTGAGAACGGAGCAGAGGGTGAAAGCGGAGAAGAAAGTAAAGAGTGAAAATGAAGCAGAAAGCAGAGGGGAAAACGGAGCAGAAAATAAAGGGGGAAAACTAAGAAGAAAGGAGAGGGTGAAAAACGGAGCAGAAAGCAGAGGGTGAAAACAGAGCAGAAAGCAGAGGGTGAAAACGGAGCAGAAAGGAGAGGGTGAAGGGGGCAGAAAGCGGAGCGAGAGATGGAGTCTGAGTAACACTGGACCACCAGGGATGAGGCGCAGCTATAACCTGCGGGTGGAGGAGGGCCTCGAACACCTAACACTACAGGAGTGCAGGGGTTCGTCAGGGCCTCACTTAATGGTGGAGCTGCGAGGGTGGGAGAGCAGTTTCACTGACAATGAGTCAGTGGTCTTGGTCACCTTTCCCCGCAGTGATCGCCATTAAGTAGGGTCGGGGAGGGCTGGACAGGTGGGAGGAGGGAGCGGGGAGCGGAACTGGCTCGGGCTGGTCGCATTGGGGGAAGGGGCGGCGGGGGCAGCAGCGGTGGGAAAAATGGGGGAAGCAAGCAAAAGAAGGGGAAAATAAAAGAGGAACGAGGGTGAAAAAGTAAAGAGAGAGTGAAAGAGTAAGGGGTGAAAAAAGTAAAGAGAGGTATAAAGAGTAAGGGGGTGATAAGAATAAGGGGTGAAACGTAGCAGAAAGCAGAAGAGAACTGCTATAAAGAGTAAAGGGGTGAAAAGCTAAAAGGGTGAAAACGGAGCAGAAAGCAGAAGAGAACTGCTGTAAAAGAGTGAAGGGGTGAAAAGATAAAAGGGTGAAAATGTAGCAGAAAGCAGATGGTGAAAGCGGAGCAGAAAGTAAAGGGTGAAAATACAGCAGAAAGCAGAGGGTGAAAACGGAGCAGAAAGTAAAGGGTGAAAATGGAGCAGAAAGGAGAGGGTGAAAAACAGAGCAGAAAGGAGAGGGTGAAAAACGGAGCAGAAAGCAGAGGGTGAAAATGGAGCAGAGGGTGAAAATGGAGCAGAGGGTGAAAGCGGAGGAGAGGGTGAAAAACGGAGCAGAAAGCAGAAAGTAAAAATGGAGCAGAAAGGAGAGGGTGAGGGGGGCAGAAAGCAGAGCAAGAGAGGGAGTCAGAGGTCCACTGGACCACCAGGAATGAGGCGCCGGTATAACCTGTGGGTGGAGGAAGGCCTCGAACACCTAGTACTACGGGAGTGCAGGGGCTCGTCAGGGCCTCACTTAATGGTGGCGCTACGAGGGTGGGAGAGCAGTTTCACTGACAATGAGTCAGTAGTCTTTCATGTTTCATTGTTAAAGAACATGTTTCTTACACAGAAATGAGGATTTTAAGTCGTTAGTTATTTCCTAAAGCTGCCCCTGAACTAGGAGACAAAAGGTTTTAACTGAAAACACAGCACCTTTGCACACAGACTGTCGCCAGCCAAAGACTGCCATGTGGTGCTGCCGCATGTGAGTAAACATCAGAATAGTTGTATGAATTGTTTGTGGTGGATGAAAGTGGATTCAAACTGCTAGTATTTGAAACTGTCCCCTACAGACTGCATACTGATCTCCGCAATATGTGCCAAATATATGTAACAAATCATCCGTCTGTCAGGTGTGCATGGCTGTATTGAAATGAATGGATATTGGAAAGCAGACTTCTCTTTTAGCAAACAGTTTTACAGCAATACCTGCTCAAAATTAGCTCTGGCACTGGGATAATTACCTGGCCAGTATTTGCCAAAATATGCTGAAACAACAAAATCCCTGCTCATTGACATGTCTTGAATATTTTCAGTGGCCATGCTTAGAACAGGATAAACTTCCACCAGCTCACCTGCCACATGTCCTAGTACACCTGCCAATGGCAGAAGCAAATGCTCCTCAAGGGGTATGCCATTTCATGTTTCTATAGCACGAACAAGACCCTTCCGGGTGACAGAGTGCTTTACAATAATAATGAAATGATGCTATGAAACAAAAGTTATGCTATGTACATATAAGTGGAGTAGGTCATGTGGCAAAGGTTACATAAGCAAATAATAAAGTCAAAATATTAAAAAGAACAGATACAGACACACATAGTCATTTGAAAGATTAGCATGGGCAGAGTCAGATAGGTGTCTGGGCGGTGTGTGGAGGGTTGGGCAACAGACAAATAGCGCAGATCTCAGACATGTGGATGGGCGTGATAAATGGAGCCTCACACGGGCACTTAAGCGTCTCGCTTGAGGAGAGGGAGGTATAGCCTCAGTGTGAAAGAAATCTGCTGCTAGTAGAAGTTTTACTTCTTTTCTGAAGGAGGAGGAGGGGTTGCACCTGGTCTCCGGAGGAAAAGAGTTCTAAATTTTAGCAGCCATTCCAGAAAAGTATCGATTGTAGGTTTTCCTTTTGCTGAAGTTTTGTGGCCTAAGTAGGAAGGAACTTGTGCTTCTGGAAGTTTTGTTTCCGCCAGATAGGGTCAGTTTCTGGGACAGGTGGGTAGGGGAGTTGTAATGCAGCGCTTTATGAGTCATACAGGCAATTTTGAGATGGACCCTGGCTTCAAAGGGTAACCATTCCAGCAAGTGGAGGTAAGGGAGATATGGTCTGGTTTTTTGGAGCCAGTGATGAGCCTTGCTGCCGAGTTCAAGGTAGGCTTCAGCGGTGCAAGTTTGCTTTTTGGGAGGCCCACAAGGATGGCACTACCAGAGTCTAATTTGTATATCACAAGTGCTTGAACCCCACTGTTTTGATATCTTCTGTGGTAAGGAAAGGTTTTAGTTTCCTTAATACATAAAGTTGCTGGTTAGCTGTGCTGGTGGTGGCACTGACATGCTTTAGTATGGTGAGGGTATTATTCAAGAATATATCTAGGGATTTAGCGGAGTCAGTGATGTGGGGGTGTACAGTTCAAGGCAGTAGGATGTGGAAACCAGTCTTGATATCAGGGGCGGAACTGGGTGGTGAGGTCAGTAGGAATTCTGTTTTGAGGGCCTTGAGTTTGAGTAGGTCACACGTCAGTCAATGTTGCGTTTTTGTTAATGTATTATTAATGGTGCTGATGTCATCAGGTAAGGTAATTTTCATGTAAGGTTGAGTATCATCTGCATACATGTTATAGGAGATGTGAGAGAGTTTGAGGTTTTCAGTCAGGGGCTCTATGTACAGATTGAACAGTGCTGGGGAGAAAGTGGAACCTTGGGGATACCTAGTGTATCTAGCAACTGATCGGTAAGAGTGTGATGGATTAGGATGCATTGAGATCTGTTGTGAAGGAAGGAGGAGAACCATTTTAGTACGATACCAGAGAGACCCATTCTCCGTTCTAATAGGTTCAAAAGGTTTCATGATTCACAGTGTTGAATGCAGCTGATAGGTCAAGCAGGATTAGTAAGTAAGATTCGTTCTGATCGAGTAAACGAAGAGCGTCAACAATAGCAGTGCAGTTTCAGTGATATGACTCGGTCTGAAACCGGATTGGCATTGGTCAAGGAGATGGAATTGCTCAATGTGATTGTGAAGTTGTATGTGCTTACATTTTTCTAGGAGTTTGGCCAAAGTTATGATGTTGGAGATAATTCAGTAGTTTTTGGAGTTAGACTGGTCGGCGCTGCTTTTGTTTAGGATAGGAGTAACTTGTTTGCTTTTTAGGGAGTCAGGTATGGAGCCTTGATAATCCTAGTCCATAAGGGGAGTAGGAGGTGACTGGACTCATTGAGGAGTTTGGAGGGAAAGGGAACGTTGAAGTGGTTGGAGTATTTCAGAGAAGTTAGAAGTTTTGAGATGTCACTTTTATCGAAGGTTTTGAAGCTTGGCCAGGTGGCATTATATTTAGGTTTGTGGGCACAGGTTATCAGGCCTTCTTCATGAGCATGAGTGTGGTGAAGGAGGCATACACACGGTAAGAGTTTCAAAGTACTCTGGATCTCAGTGTTGATTAGCATGGTTTTCTCAGCAAAGACAGAGGGAAAGGTTTTGCAGTTAGGTATGCTTTTGATGTCAGAAGATGGGGCATTGATTTCACTGTTCATTTGGTTTTTGACAATTTCGAACTATTGTTTGGTTGATTAATTGCCGTATCAAGTTGTTTTCAAAAGAATGCTGTTTTGGAGTTCCAAATGTGCCTATTGTAGGCGCTCTGTCTTTTTCGTAGAAGTTTGAGGTTAATCAGAGATGGGGTGGATTTCCATGCTTGTAGTTACTAATAGCCGATATGGTGAATGGGTTGATGTTGCGGGTGTCTCTTACCTATTGTTTGGCTTTCATAGGTTGGCCCTTAGAGTTAACTACTTTTTCGGAGATGACGAATGTTATGTAGTGGTGGTCTGTCCAGTCACAGGGTAGGGTAGATTTGAATAGTTTTTTCTTTTGCAATGATTAGATCTAAGCCTGGCCCCTTTGTTACGGGTGGGGCAGTTGCAGGCTTGGATAAGTGGAGGTCCTAGAGGGAGGATTTAAAACTGTTCACAAGAGGGTCACTGGTGTTGTTTCATTTTATGTTAAAGTTATCAAGAAAAATCTGATTGTTATGCTCTTCATTATTGGAAGAGATGATTTCCATGATCTGTTCGATGAATGTGTGATTGTAGCCGGGAGGGTGGTAGATTGCGTGGAGAGAGCACGTAGAGTTGTCATTGGTGGTAATGTTGATCTTAAGGTATTTGTAGGAGGGAAGAGATAGAGAGTGTGTTTGCTTCATATTTAACATAGACCTGTGTATACAGGCTAGGTCGCCTCAGGTGCGACCTGATCAGTCTAGTCTGATGATGTTATGACTGGGAGGAAGTTGTATTTCCAGAGTTGTGGATGCAGACTCGTTCAACCAGATTTCAGTTAGTATAAGGATGTCAAGGTCACGGTTAAGTATAAGATCAGCTATATCAGCCGCATGTTTCACCGCTGAGCGACCATTGATTACCCTGCATTTAAAAGAGGTTTTGGTGGTGATAGTAGAGGTATGTGAGAGGGATACTTACTTGAAGTTCTTGTTATTGATGAACCTGGAGTCGGGGTGGGATTCTCAAACAGCTTGGGGAATAATGGTCGGAATTTTCCAGCAGGTCTCTTGGTCAGTAGAAACAAGAATGTAAGTGGCAAGGAGGGCAGGGATATCATAATTCAATAATTGTCAAACTAGCCTTTTGGGTTGGTGGACCAGCTAGCAAGTGTGGCCTCGGAATTGGCAGATCTAGCGGCAGTGTGGCATTTGGAAATTGGGGTGTTGAGATTCTGGAGGTGAGTCGTGTGTAGGGACCACTTATGCTCCATGTTGGAGGTGATATGCACTAGTTTCAGGCTATCAGTCCTAAAGAATTGTAATTGAGATTTTATGTTATTATGTGTAAAGAGTGGTTTGCGATTCCTGATCGGTTCCTGGCAGATATGGAGATCTGGGTGAGTCCGAGCAGATAGGAGGGCAGTCGTAAGAATGATCCACAGGCAGCATCTTAACAGAGGTAGGTTGATAGGGAGTGGGGTAAACATTGTCCCCGTTGATAGGGGAGTTGGTACAGCTATATGGTGCAAAATCATATAGTTTTATGCTAATTTTAATAGGAGGTGCAAATCTCGGAGAACACCCGCGGCTAGCATTATTTCCATTGACTGCTTTTCCACCTGATTATAGCTCCGAGCTCTAAATAATCACCGTGTTATTATCCCTGTATAAAGGCAGAGCTTCAGCAGTGCCACTTGCACCATCTAAGCCAACAGTGGACATCCCAACAAAGATCTAGAGAGAACTAGAGTGGAAGAATGAATCTGAGTTGTTGCTTTCAACACCCATGGATGTCGCATGTAAGATGATGTTGCCTTGTGAGAATTGCTGCTCTGCTCTTATACCTGTAGTAATGCTATGCTCTTATTAGGCACTCTGCTATTCCTTGAGGTGTAGTTCGGGAACTATAGTTTTTCTTTAAATAAATAAACCCAAGGTGTCATTGTGCCATCACAAACGCACATCTGCATCATGTGTTATTATTACAATCTTCCAATATTTGCAACTTGAGTATTTAAGGAACTGTAAAGAGATTCCACAGTAAGACCTGGGACGCACCTGCATTTCTTCGGCACATGTTCATATCCGCAGCCTGTTTCCATTCCCCCGCCGCAGGGTCGTATACTTCAACACTTTTTCTAACCAATGGACCATCATGACCTCCTACTGCATACAGTAAACCATTTAATGCTCCGACACCTACAAGAAATACATCAATTAAAGTGTGTGTAATTGTAAAGATGTCAATGTTTCCAAAAAGTCTGAGCGGTGACACAGACTTCCGGTTAGTTTTTAACATCCGTTTAACCATAATGCCATTGACTTTTTATGGTATCAAAATGTTTCTCCTGAATATAGCATGGCTGGCAGAATACAATTCAGTTTTACTATACTTCAAAACATTCTTGCAGAGCAACCAATAATGGCTAGTCTGTTGAATGCTTCAGTATTTGGTTTTATATTTTTAGCATTACAGCATACATTTCAAGATGCCTCACATCACCATGACCATGCCACTTTATTCATGGCTCCTAGCCCATTGCTCCCATTAACATAGATAATTTCTCCATAGCCCTATGTCTGTGGCCCTCCCAGCCCTAGACTATCTAGTCTCCCTCTGAGGCTGCCAGATAATCTCCCTTTGGTTATATCGCACTCCAAGTCACTTGTAGGGGGACTAAGCATATTTCTGCAGCCACAATTTTGTGACTGGCCACATCACCCAAGAACAGCATCCTCAAGCATGCTTCCTGGATATTTTCACACAAATCAAGGGTAATGGGGAAGACGAAGTGCCAGAAAACATGGGCTGGGATTGTGTGGCTGAAGACAATTACAGGAAGACTTATAAGCTCACACTTCCCTCAAGCAATGTCAATGTAAAACCCGTAGCTTCTTCCAATCCGCAATCGATTATGGGAGAACATGATATGTGTTTAAATGATGTCCAACTCAAATACAATTAGGGTTTCGGAGAAGCAAACAAGAAGACTCTGCAGGTGTTCCTTGCTGCAATGGACTGGGTACTCTTTTTTTTTTTCATTTTGGAAAATCTTTTTATTGGCATTTCGTTATTTTACAAGGTCCACATTTTAAGAAATCAACATCACCGAGAGTTAGTACAGTAATTACAAGCCTTTCTGTTCCCGCGTTTTATAGCATTGGCTAGGAATATGTGTCATTACCCAACATTCATTTTTGTATCTAGAGGCGATGTACTTGTACAGCCCGTGCGAACATAAGCTATTCACTGTAGGATGTGCTATTATTACTCATGTGTGGACCTTTTATACTGGTACTGGGTAACACCGACTATTGTATGTTCCTGTAATATGAACATAACTCTGCAACGTGGGTAATTTGAACAGGGATTCAAATCAAATATCTTTATTCGGATATTTACAAATAACCATAAAAGATGCACATCATCAAGTCAACATACTTTTGTTAAAAACCACAATCAAATATACATAATACCCTAAAATCATCAATACATAAAATCCCAAAATGCGAGATCATAAAAAAGCAGGACAATTAAGTGCTAAGGTTCATTTGTCGGCAGCCTTCTTGTGCCTATTAATGATTGTCTATGGCAGAGAGGATACTTTATAATCATAATAACAAGGTAGCAGTCCTAGTAGTTAGTCCTCTCCTCTGGTATTTCTTAATCTAACTGCCAGTCGCAAAAAGTGCACAGTGCTAAATAATACAAATGGGTCAGCAGAGAGTTTGAGAAACAAGAGGGCCACTTTAGCCTGTCTAATTCCCGCGCGTTTCAAGATGTTTTTTAGAAACCGCTTTCTGGGAAGGTCGTAAAATGGATATATGAGAACAAAGTGGATGGTGTCTTGCGGAGATCGTTGATCGCAGCCGCAACACCCTTTTTTGCTAATATCACTCGTGTAACCAGCTGGAACTGATAAAATGTGGTGCAGGAGGTTTAATCTGAATCTTGTTATCAGGAATCTGTCATGTCTGTTATGTATATTGGACAGATAGAATTCCATCCCCGCACAATTTTTTGTAAGCTGGTGTTCTCTTACGGTAGATTTCCGCCCTTTCCTTTCCTCTCTAACGTTAGCTACATATAGTGAGAAGTCTGCCAGGGATTCACTGTAAAGAGGTGTTCGTGTGTTTATGAGGGCTAGGTAGTCCAATGGACGGCATCGGACGCTCGGTTCTGTAGGGCAGGGTGCAAGTTGTGCAAGGCTATGTGAAGGGCTGCGGCTGCTCTCCACGGTCAGGTTGGGGGTCGTATGACTCTGAGTGACCAATTACGGGGGGGGGAACAGTATTCTGTGTGTTCTCCTGGTGTGCCTCCTGTACCGGGGGTATAGTGGCCTGCCTGGGTGGCTCAACCGTTCCAACTTGTGTGAAGGCATGGAGCAGTGTCGCCCATTGCATGGAAATGTAATGCTTGCGCGTGCCTTGGATTTCTTCCGACCTAAGCACCTCCTCCTCAGAGGCCCCCCAGTTTTTAACCGTGCCCCACCATGCCTTAGCAGATGGCCCCTCTGGTTTTCTCCAATACATCGCTATGCATCTCTTCACCGGGAGGATCGCTAGGGAGACAAAGCGTGTGTCCACTTTTTGGTGCTTTCGGTGTTTGCCTATGCCTAGCGTGCAGACCTCCCATGTATTGAGGCTCGTAAGCCCGGTTATCTCTAGTAGAGTTGCGTGTATCGTGGCCCAGTACGTGTGGAGTGCGGGACAATCCCAGAACATGTGAAGGAAAGAGACCCCGGGTTCCGAGCATCTTGGGTAGGTGAAGTGTGAGTTGGGGTAATAGCGCTGTAGCATTTCTGGAGTCAGATATGACCGATGTAGCATGTGGTATTGTATGTTTTTAAAACAGTAGTTGCGTGACACCTTCTTCTGGAACTCAAGGGCACGTTCCCACTCTTTAACATGAAGGGGCAGTTGGAACTCCGCCTCCCATTTTTATGTAGAGGGGCTATAGTGACCGCGCCTAGCTCTCGCACCGCATTGTACAGCCATGTTACTATGTGTCGTCCTGAACCCATCTCCAAGATAGTGTGTAGGACTGGGTGTGTGGGAGGTTCCGTGTCTATTGTGTGCCACAGTCTTCGGCTCTCCGTCAACAGTTGTCTATGTGTAAGGAATTGCCCATTGGGGAGGTTCGTGCCGGCGGTGAGTTCAGCAAATGTCTGCAATTGCCCGTTTTCGTACAGGGAGCCTGCTTCTGTGATTGTGTGCTCGGTCCAGATGCGCAGTGCACGCTCCGTGAAATGAGTTTGGCCACTAGGAAACCCCATCAGTGGCTGTCTGGGAGAGTAGAAAGGAGCTGTGTGGCTCATTTTGTGTATACATTTCAAGCATGGTTGTGTGACTGTTATTTGGAATGGACAATCTGGGATTAGCTTGGCACCTGGTAGCAGCATGCGCTGTATGACTGGGGCTATTCGTCTGCGACCTGTACCCCAGATGAGGGACACCAGAAGGGTATCCAACTAACGTAAAAAGGGGTGGAGGGAACCACTGGGATATTGGTGAAAATATATAGTAGCTGTGGGACCAGTATCATCTTGGCCACTGCGATTTTCCCTATGGGAGCTAAAGGGAGATCCCTCCAGAAATTAACTGAGGTCCGAACCCTGGCCAGGGCCCTGCGGTAGTTTCCTTCCTATATGTCTTGCGGCGTGTGGTAGAGCCGTATACCCAGGTATCGAAGTGCTTGGGCGCTCCATGAGATGTGCTACCCACCCATTAGCAGCGGTTGGGGTGGGAGGTCATCTGAGAGTGGGTAGATTGTGGACTTAGCCCAGTTAACTTTTAGCCCTGCCACCCGCTCAAAGTCTCGTAGAGTGTCAAGTATAGGGGTGAGCTCTGACGCGACAGCCTGGATTAAGAAGCAGCGCAGGCTGCCATGCTACTTCGCTCCTAGGAAGCTGACATTTTAAGCTGATATTTTAAAATTGCATACTGTGTTTTTACTGAAAATCTGATTAAGAGATTACTTGTCTGTGTTCTTCATCCCGCTCGGACTCGATCCGCCTCGGCTTTGTGCCGCTAGAGCGGCGAGTCCCTGGAAGCGGCACTTCCGCCCTCAGCGCTACGGGGAAGGTGATTGGACTAGCCACCCTCTACAGCGGACTATTTAATATGGGGGAGTGGCGGAGGCGCAGCGGACGGGCGCAGCGGGGGCGCCGACTTCGCGCCGAAGTTGCGCCTAAGTTACGCCCGTCTGCGCCCGTCCGCGACCAGACGGGACCAGGGGCCACCCCCCCTGCTCCGCACCCCACTAACCCCAGGCTTTACTACTCTAGCCATGCCTTGCGATCTCTTCGTCCCCCTATAAACAACACTTGCCCCTGTCTACGGGCTATGGACGCCCCTACATCTTGCCAGGTTTGCTCCCTGACTCTAATCTCAGTACCCTCACTTACCCATATCCCCAGTTCTACGTTTTGGAAGCCCTCCCCATGTCAAGTCATCCCCTCCCCCACACATCATTCCACCGATTTTACTTTTCTGAGCTTGAATTGCAGGTCCCTGCCTAAGCATAAGAGGGACATTTTTGATCTTTTGGTTTCCGACAGTCCGGCGGCCCTGTTCTTGACAGAAACCTGGCTGAACGACTGCACGGGACCTGACATTGCCACAGCTCTCCCTAACAACTACACCTATGTGAGCCGTAACAGACCGGGCAAGGAGGGAGGTGGCATTGCCATTATATACAAACGGACTTACTCATGTAAGTGGGAAGATTTAGCCATACCCAACTGCGAAGCTGGTTGCTTCAAACTATTATTGAATCCTAACTACACCCTGTCGGGCGTTTTACTCTATCGTCCTCCGGGCGCTGCTGGCACATGGGCCTCTTCTTTATCGGAAAATATAGCTCCTCTATTGATGCAAACCTCGAACTTTCTTCTCCTTGGCGATCTTAATATCCACTTTAACAACACACTCTGCCCTATCTGTACACACCTTCTTCAAGATTTGGCCGCTCTTAATCTACATCTTCACAACACTGGCCCTACACACAAGGCAGGTAATCTACTTGACCCCATCTTTTCGAACCTTGACGTCATCACCTGCCTCCCTTCCAAACCTATTACCTGGTCCGACCACTACATTGTCGAATTAACATCTTGACTAGTGCTATTGTCGGTCCACCAGTTCACATTCAGACCCTCAGACCAAATAGAAACTGGAAAAAACTCAATCTGCCACAACTGAATCGCCAGCTAGTCACAACCCTACCCTCTCTACCCAACAATATCACTACCAAAGATGAAAGTTTAATTAACACATGGCTTTCTTCAGCCATTGACATCTGTCTCCCGGCCCGAAATGGAAAACAAAACTTTACCCACCCCCATGCCCCCTGGTTTAATGACCAACTCAAATGCGCCAAATCCAAGTGCAAGAAACTTGAACGCATATGGAGATCTGAGTATTCCCCCAATGATAAAGAAATTTATAAAACGGAACTTCGATACTACCACTCCCTGTGCAAATCTGCCAGGGCAAACTATGTAAACACCTCTATTCTATCAGCCCAAAACCGTCCAAAAGCTCTTTTTAGAGCAGTCCAAGAACTTTCTGGACAATCAAACTCGCCAAAAGCCCCCTGTCTGGACACAGTCCAATGCAATACAGTTGCTGAATTTTTCACGGAGAAAATAGACCGCATCTATGCCGGTTTTGATGCCTCCCCACGAGCATTGGACAACCCCCCCAGTACAGATCCTGACACCACCTTCCCCCAGGATACTACTACCCTTGCCCCTCACACTTCCATTGACAAATGGGATCCGATCTCTTTAGAACTCTTCTTTAAACTCATGGCTAAAATCAAATCTGGCTCCCCACTTGATGCCATGCCCCCTCAAATTCTAAGCACCCTTGACACTCCCGCTCTTTTACCCATCCTAGCCCTCCTGAACGCATCTCTGTCGGAAGCCACCGTTCCTGCAGTTTGGAAACACGCCATGGTGGTTCCCCTTCTCAAAAAAACTAACGCCGATCCCAACAACCCTTCTAATTTCCGACCCATATCTCTACTCCCTTGCCTGTCCAAGGTATTAGAAAAACACATCAACCTCTGCCTCTCCTCTCACATTGAGGACACGAAATTCCTACACCCATCCCAGTCTGGCTTCAGGGCTGGATTCTCCACCGAATCCACCCTCTTAGGTGTCACAGAGGCTATCAGACAGCAGGTGGACAGAGGGGAGACGGTGGCGCTTATCCTGTTGGACTTAAGCGCTGCGTTCAACACCGTCTCCCATGACATCCTCCTCTCCACCCTAAAGGCCGCTGGTATCCATGGCACTGCTCTACCCTGGATCGCCATTTTTCTGTCCGCACGCACTTTTCAGGTCTTCTCCTCCACTTCTGCCTCCACTGCCCTCCCGTCCCCACACGGTGTACCCCAGGGCTCTATCTTGAGCCCCCTTTTCTTCAATATTTATGTCAGTCCTCTCGCCTCTCTGGCAGAACAATCTGGTCTCTCTATATTTTCATACGCGGACGACACCCAAATAATTTTTTCTCTCTCTTCTAATAAACACGCCCCCATTTCATCTCTCCGATCTGGGCTCATTAATATTGCCAACTGGATGCAGACCAATGAACTAAAACTAAACGGCGACAAAACCGAACTCCTTCTATTCGGTCCTGACACCTCTCTCTGGGGCCCTAAGCATTGGCCTCAGCAAATGGGTTCCCTGCCGGTTCCATCCACCAAGGCTCGCAACCTGGGAGTTACATTTGACAACCAACTGTCCATGAAGCAGCATGTTGTGAAAGTCTCAGCCACCTGTACTAATATCATGCGGTGGCTGAGAAAAATAGCATGGATGCTTCCGCCAGACACCCAAAGAACTGTGGTCCAGGCTTTAGTAACCTCCAGGTTAGACTACGGTAACGTGCTCCTCCTTGGGGCTAGCAAGGAGGTAACACGTAAATTACAGGTGGTGCAAAACATGGCAGCTCGCCTGCTCTGCAACCTGCCCAGAACTGCCTCTGCCACCGTTTCCCTGCGCAGCCTTCACTGGCTGCGCATCGAATCAAGAGCAAAATTCAAAGCCCTCTGCTATATGCACCGGATTAAAACAGGCAACTCCCCCCCCTACCTTTCCATTTTGGTTCAACCGTACTGTCCAGTGCGCACCCTCAGATCCTCCTCTTTTGGCACCTTCTCCGTGCGCCGTTTCAAACGCACCAGAGTTGGTGGTCGCTCCTTCTCCTATCTGGCGCCATCACTCTGGAACACACTCCCCATTTCTTTGCGCTTTGAAACTTGCTACCTGAAATTCAGGAAAGGCCTGAAAACCTGGCTTTTCTCTGCTTAATCTTCTCCCATCTTTTGTCTCCCTGCTTCTTTTCCTCTGTCAGCGCCGGGAAACCCCTGGGTATCTGTGCGCTTTACAAACCCAAATATAATAATATCATCGGCATACAGCGGCACCGCGTGGATCATACCCGCTATTGGTATGTCCCACTTTTCTCCCTCCCTACGGAGGCGAATTGCAAGCACCTCCATCACCATCGTGAAAAGCAGGGGTGAAAGCGGGCACCCCTGCCTTTGCCTTTGAGAATTGAAAAGGATGATGACATGTAGGAGCCCAGTTTTACTCTGGACGTCGGTCTGGTGTATAAAAGTTTAGTGTATGCGAGCAAGCGAGGACCCACTCTCATCTGTCGTAAGACCCGAAGGAGGTAGGGCCAGCTCAGGGTGTCGAAAGCCTTTTCGAGGTCCAGGACAAAGCACGCCGCGCATCGAAAATGATTACGGTCCCGGACCCGGATATGAAACAGGCGTCTAATGTTGTAGGAGGTGTTTCTACCAGGCACAAACCCGCAGTGGTCCAGGTGTATCACTGTTGGAAGGATTGCGGCATATCTTTCCACCAGTATCTTCCGGAATATCTGGTAGTCCGCTGGCAGCAGGGCTATAGGACGGTGGGATCCTACAAGATGGAGATCCCTGTCCGGTTTGAAGAAAGGAAACAATTACTGATTCACACATGAACTGTGGTAGGTCCCCCTCAGCTAGCGCTGACTGGTATAGTTTCATCAACTGAGGCACCAACTGTGTAGAGAAGGTGCAATAAAAGTTAGCGGAAGGCCATCTAGGCCAGGCGCCTTACAAGTGGCCAGCGCTTGCAGTGCCTGCGTAACAGCCGATGCTGTGATTATCTCATCTAACTCTTGGCTGACCTCTCGCGTTATGCAGTGCAGGGGGAGCGTACTGAAAAATCAGGGAAGTGCTTCCGAGTCTGCTGTGGCGGGGGCTGCAGATAGTTGTGTGTCGTATTGCAGAAAGACTGCTAAGATGGAGGCCTGCGAGTGTACCATAGCACCTGGTGCATTGCGAATCGCAGTGATTTGTGGGAGGGTAGCGTCTCGTTTCACCAGCCAGGCCAACAACGCGCCTGCTCTGTTACCCTCCTTGTGCATCTTTATGGCGTGTGCTCTAAAATCTGCGGAGGTCTGCAAGCGTCTCTACGTAGGCGGTTTTTGCGTCCATCACTTGTGTTAAAGTGGCCACCCCCCTATCCGCTGCCTGTGTTAATGTGGCTAGTGCGTGCTCTTTCTCCATTATGCTGTGATCTAGGTTTTTAAGCCCCCTGAGATGTGCTGTATGCATCTACCTCTGATCACCACTTTAAATGCGTTCCATTCCATTGCGCGGGTGGTCGCCTTGTGCGTATTCTCTGTGAAGTAGCTACGTATGTGCGCCGCCTGCATTTTTCTAAACACTGAGTCTTGAAGGCACTCTGTGGGCAGGCGCCAAGTGGGGACTGGGTGCCTGGGTGGCTGCCATATCAAGGTGATCGTGTGTGCGTCATTGTCAGATAGGATCCAATCTAGATATTCCGCCTCCTGTATCTTGGGTAATATGGGGGGACAACAGAGGAAGCAGTCCAGGCGAACCCTAAGATCGTGTCGTATGGAGTGGAACGAATAGAGTCGGAGGTCCGGGTATTTGGAGCGCCATGCGTCAGTTAGAGGCCGGTGTGTTGTCCAGGCTGCATATCGTTTGGCCTGTGCTGTTATGGGGGACGCCGGATGCGGCGGGTGAGATCTATCGAGGAAGGTGTTCTGCACACAATTGCAGTCCCTTCCTAATATCATGGGGCCTGGGTGTATGTACTCAAGGGGCATGAGAGTGTGTCCTAGAATGTACTCTGTAATGTGTTTGGTGCGTAGATACTCCCCTGAACTACTTGTTGACCATCTAACAGTCCGTGCAGGAGTGTATAGCGGCCCTCCGTGTCGATTGTTCTGGAGAGCTCGTGAAATGGAATTCCAGGGCGTATCCATAGGAGGGTCCCTCGCGCATAGGCCGAATGCGTCATGCCACAGAATCTCCTGCGCCTTCGTTTACGCAGCTTGTCTAACTCGCTCGTTGCCAAGCCAAGTGGGTTTCCTGCAGCAGCGTGATTTGGGCGTTTTCCCTATTTATATATGCATACGCTGCATATCGTTTACGTGCAGTATGCATGCCTCGTACGTTCAGGGTGAGGATAGGTATCTGCCCCTTATGTGCTATGCTGTGATGCGGGGTATCCGGGGGAAATGGGGTTTCTGGGCGACATGCCGCACCACAAACCGCCGCCCTGAACCTGCCTGATCTTGCTGTCCAAGCGTGGGCATAGTGCCACATCTATGTGCATATGTGTTTACAGTGTTGGGGGGAATAACTTCAGGTTGGAGAGCAACAGGGCTAGGGAACAATCCCAATGCTGGGGACCGATCGCAAACGGCGATACGTCCAAACTCATGCTAGTGCGTGAAGAGAACTACTAAATGTGAAAGGGGTGGCGCCTCGCAGCTGCTGGGTGGATTTCGCCGGGGGCATTTGTAGGATTATCTCGCATTCAGTGGCCTAGGGATAAACAGGGTGTCGCAAGCTGAGCTGCTCAGCGCGCCATGCACCATATACTACCTTGCATCACTGCTTAAAGGAGTGCCCTATGCACATGTACTGCTGACTGCTTGTCATATCAGTGTATCGGCAGTGTGTGGTGTGACCACCGGCAGAGTCATTGAGTCCTCCCGGGAGAGCGTCTCTTTACTGCCCTCCTCCTCCCCTGATGAGAAGATGTGTGGACCACTGTCCGAACATGTAGCTGGTGAGGATAGGTGGAGCTTCTTGGCTGCCTGCAGGGCCCTTCTTCTTTCTGCTATAAGCTGCTCCAAGTCCGGGGACCCCAGGGGTTGGGCACCCGAGCCGTCAATGACTCTACTGCCTTGTCTACCTGGGCGGCGGCGGTAGCCACATTGGGTCATACGATGCCTGTTGACCTTTTCATTCACTCTTGGAAGCTTTATACAGTGTTGGTTTGCCCAATCTTGGGCCTCCTCCACATCCACAAAGAATGTGGTGGATACCTCATGTATAATTTTTAGTCGGGCTGGGAATAGTAAAGAGTATTGTATATTCTACAGTCGTAGGCGACGTATAACCTAGAGAAATGTGGCTCTTTGACGCTGCACCGCTCTGGAGTAGTCTGGAAAGAGCATTATTTGCTTATTTTCTACTTGGATGGGGCAGTGTTGCCTGGCTGCCCTGAGAACCGCATCTCGGTCACTGAAGTGTAGGAACTTCGCCAGCATCGGGCAAAGAGGGATTCCTGGAGGGGGCCTGCACGCAGGCACTCTGTGGCCGCTTTAGATGGAGAAGAAAGTCGTCTGGTCCATGGCCGGCATAAACGACTTGTTCCATGTTTCCATGTACGCGATGGGATCCACGCCTTCAATCTCCTCTGGAAGTCCCAGGACGTGGATGGTGCACCTTCTTGAGCGACCTTCGAGGTCATCGATTCGTTCTTCCATTGTTGAACTGCGCCCAAGTAGGGACTGGAGGGACTTCTGGTGCGTCTTGATTGAGGGTTGCATGGAAGCTATTACCTTCTCGCCATCTGAAACTTTATCAGCAAGTTTGCGATGGTCTTTCCTGAGCAGGGTGATGACTGTACTGATTGTCCCGAGTCTCTCCTCCATCGAAACCCTCAAGTGTTCCATGACCAGAAGCACTTTGTCCATCTTTTCGGAGAGAGTCAGTTCTTGTGAGGTTCCGGCTTCTTTCTACTGTAGGTTGGCGCTTGTGGCAGGTTCCTGCATAGTCACGGACATCCCCGGGCCCGTCGTGGTTTCTCCATGTTGTCGGATTGAAATACTCAGTCTTCGGCTTAGGAGTCGTGCCCCTTCTCAAGGGGTAGAGGGTGAGTGTTGAGTAACAGGATTGTGGAGCACCTGCCGAGCTGGGCGTGTCTCTTGTTATTGTCCTCGCGGGTGGCTCACCTTCCTTCCAACGTGTTACATCGGGGGGCCCCTCTCTTGTCGCTTCAGGGGGGGGGTTGAGGCAACGTCCAGTCCCGGGGCCCGTCAGATTTCGTGATGACCGTTGTCCTCGTGTCCAAGGCAACAGGTCTCAGGCACTTGCGGGGTCTTCTGGTCTTCAACTGAGTATTGGTGTGGACCCCTCTCACCTCTTGGTTCCTCCCTATGGTGGATGGGAGTCTTCGCTATTGTGCTGGCGGTCTGCTGCACTGGTCTGATGGGGGGGGGCAGGGAGGATTTTGCGCACCACCAGAGGGCCCACGTACTTCTCTGCGCACTGTGTATCTGCCTCCTCTCAATGTCTCACAGTGTCGGTCGACTGGCCACGGTGTTCTGCCTTGCTTTGTGTGTTGCCTCCCAGGCGTCTTTGATTATCCCCTGGGGTGCACTCTGGTTTCGGGGTCCCTGTTGACTCGTGTAGACCACCTTTGTTACTATTGTCTCCATAGGGACACTGTGCTCATGGGGTCTCGATGCCTCCTTGATGACTGGAGCTTCCCCTCCTCTCCTGGAGATGTCGGTAGCAGCCATTGATATTGAGAAGTGCCGGTGCTTTGGCGCCATCACATAAGTTTCCCCGCTGCTTACTATAGTGGGGGGAGGGGCCGACACGAACTGCCATGTGCGCCACTTCCCCCCTTCTCTTGGGCTGCTTCCTGGCCCTTCGTGATACGAATGCGTCCTGCAAGGTTTCCACGCCGACTCCAAGGGGCGCCCAACGGCCCCGGGATCACCGTTGGCTCACCGGGCTACCATCTTGGCTCCAGGCACACCACCTCCCCTCACTGAGCCGATTCGCCGGGCCTCTGCCTTGAGGGGAGGGACCTTTGCATTCAGTGGGCTCCAGCCGTGGGGGTGCCTTCTATTCCTCGCTCCTCATCTGACCTGCAATTTCGGTGGGGTAGCCATCTGACCAGAGGGGGGTCGCCGCTGGACTGGCACCCAGTGTGTAAGTCTTACTGGCGGCTTCAGTGCAGGCATCTCGCAACTGCCAATTTGAGTCCGGGTCCGACACCAATTCGGGCTCAATTGCTGGGTACTGCCTGGTTCTTTGTCAGTGCTGAGCACAGAAGTGTGCTCTAAGGATGTTCTGACCATTGCTGGTCAAGTTCTGGCTCGGTTGAGCGCAGCGTAACAGGCAAGATTCGTGCCTGTTCGCAGAGCCTCAACCCAGCACGTCCGCCATTACAGCCCGCTTGGCCACGCCCCTGGACTGGGTACTCTTGCTTTGGATTCAAGACTCTTGCATAGTCCAAATGCACCTAAGGAATCCCCAATTTTGATGGGGAAATAGGCCCATTATAGACATGAGACAACTTCTTGTCTTTCTGTAACCTCAACAAAGAATATTGCAAGACGGGGTTCACCTGCGGGTATACCATCCGCAAAGGTAATTACATGAGCACCTGGTGCAGGAAGATCTCCTCAGACACAGTGGGCATGCACCAAATGTTCTCCTGGCCCCCACTCCAAAGTGGCCCCATGCCCATAATGTAGTGGGCCCCTTTATAATAGCCTTGGTGATCTTGCTGGTGTCAACTCTTATATATCAGTGAGGGATGGTGTCCTGAATTGAAATTCTGTAGAGGACTCTGCTCAGACTATTCGAAAACTATACAACAGCAGATTATTCATTGTGTGTCGTTAATGCATGCATACAATTTCAAAACGTTATTCTTAAATACAATACATTCTGTCATTCAAGAAGCTGTGCATGTGAAATAACAGAAGGCCTATGGTTGCTTGGGCTATAACCACAAATTGAGGTAACACATTTTATAATAATTCATATTTGTAGATGATGAAATGGTTTTTACATGTCCTTTAATCACCTGCTCCACTACGTCTCGTACTCATTTCCACAATGTAAGTCCATTCATTTGCACTTGGGTTGTAACATTCAACTGTGCTAAGACACTGACGTGAGGCTCCATCATAACCACCCACAGCATAGAGCATTCCTGTGTGTAAGAAGAAAGACATGTCAGAGTGCTACAGGTCTGCTAAAAATTCGGTGTAGCATTTCTTGTCAATTTAACACCCATCACCAATATCCTTAAATATATAAAGAAAGTTGAGTGTATCCTTGTATGATATTGATCAATGATTAATTATTTGGCAATAGAAATATTGATAATATAAGAGATAAAGTACCCCCTACCATACTTTCTAAGGATATTACAAGTCACTGAGGAGTTCCATAACCATATGGAGAAACAAGGCCAAAGGCCAAGTTCCTTTAAATGGTTATTGAATTCCAAGGTGACTTGCAATATCCTTATAAAGTAGGCAAGGGGGTACTTTTTCCCATATAATACATGGTCACACCATCACCTTTGCCAAAATACACTTAAAACCTTGGTGCATTGCTCTTTATGTTTTCAAGCATGCTCGCTCTTTCATATAAAGAGTACAAATACAACCTCTAGTGCACAATTAAACACATCAAAAACCTGTTGGATATTTGTGGCAAATAGATATTAGAAACAGTTCAATCGAGTCAGCTTTTTTATAAAAAACAAAAAGCTAAAGCTGCAGTAACTTGGAATGAGAAAAAACATGCAGTAAGATTCTAGCTTTTCTGTATCTAAAGAGTGCAAAAATAAACATATTGGGCCCGATTCCCTGAGACAAAATCCTAAACTTACTACTTTTGGTATTCACAAAAGGCACTTACTACTTTTGGTATTCACAGAATGCACTTACTACTTTTGGTTAAACCTATTACTTTTGGTTAAACTTACTACTTTTGGTTAAATTTATTATTTTTGATATTCACAGAAGGCATTTAGTAGTGCTACTAAATGCCTTCTGTGAATGCCATAAGCAAAGCCGTTCTCTCGTTATGAGTATTTTTTAGATTTTATCTCCTCCCATCTAGCCAAAAGTCTTTATATCCGTTTTTGACTTGGCACTCTCCCCTTGAGATCAATAACGAGTCAATGGAACAAGGCCCCTGGTATTAATATTTGTCCGGCATGTAGCGTGGCAGATGAAGATGAGTCCCACATATTATTCTTCTGTCCGAGCTACTATAACTCGCACCGGAAATGGATTATTCCTGCATGCCAAAATCTGAAATTAACAAAATATATAGTGGCTCTTAGGATATTAAGGAGTGACACTACCCCAGTAATAGCCATTGATACAAGTACATTTTTACTGGCGGTATGGCATAAACGTGGCAGACTATTGACTGTGCCCATAAATGACTAGATCAAAATCTTTTAATGACTGCTTTTATCTTACCTATATTGCTTTAATATATACAGTTGGAAGATAGTTTTTATGTATTTTCTCTGTATTTATTGCCTGAGTTGCACACAGTTTTACCTGACTTTTGCTTCCGTTCTGCACATTAGTAATGGCTAAGTAAATGAATAGTGTTGTTCTTAATGAATTGTGATATGACATGTCTTAAAATGGTACCATAATATATATTTTTTGTAATATTTTTATATATGTGCACTTCGATAGTACTTGGCTACCGAATAAAGACCATTACTACTACATATACTT
This sequence comes from Triturus cristatus, assembly GCF_964204655.1. Classification (NCBI taxonomy): domain Eukaryota; kingdom Metazoa; phylum Chordata; class Amphibia; order Caudata; family Salamandridae; genus Triturus; species Triturus cristatus. The sequence continues at coordinate 608,647,942 of NC_140582.1, read as the reverse complement.
GCATCCCCGGTATTCTAACCTCCGGGTCAAGCCTGCTAGTGCAAGCCTGTGTCCGCGCGCTTGCTTCATGGTGCTAGCGGGAAGGTGCCCGGGATGCCGTTGCTGGCCGTGAGTGCACAATCTCACCCGATATGGGGTCCACCCATGCCTGGCTGGTCCAGGCCGGGTAGTGTGTGGGCGCTTGCAACAAAGGTGTTAGAGTCCCGGGTAATCCATGTGCCCGGCCCGTCCTTGCAGTGGGAAAGTGAATGCGCCCTTCCTAGCCATGCTGGGAAGTGGAGCTGATTACATGTTCTGAAACAGGGGCCGATCTGTCATCGCAGACCGGTGGGCAAACTAGCCTGCCATTTCAGGCCCCTGTAAGTGCGCACCAGCACCTATGTTGCCTGTGATTACATGTGCCGCCTGCCAACACAGGCTTGTGCGTGTACAGAGCCACACATTTTAGTTAAACCTGTGTCCAGTCTGCTTTTGCAGAACCGGGCAGGCACACTTGCACCACTGGTGCTGGGAACTATGTGTCCCTCCTGCCATCGCAGGTCAGTGTGCGCAATAGCGGAATACCTATGTGTATTTTCACTACCTATGAAGCCAGCTCTTCCCATTGGTTAACATAAGAAAGTGGTTGGCATTACTTCGGACTGCCATAGTAGATTGCAGTGGAGCAGCCTTGTGATGTTTCAAACTAATTGATTTGCTGTGCCAAACCCTTTCCATTGGTAAAGAGGGTTATGGCATAACTCTCTTAGTAATGCCACTTATAGAATATGGATATTTCTATGCTCCAAGAGTCTTGGGGACCATGGTGTCTGGCTTCAGTGGACACTAGGGGTCGGGGGAGGACATTTGTGAATTCCCCAATCGACAGCCATAAACCATGGCCATCCCAAGGGAACGGCAAACGTCTGCCCTTTGAGGGCCAATTGGGACAGATTGAAGATAGAGGCGGTGCCACTTAGCCTCTAGGGGTCGGAACATGGCCCCACAAAAGATTAAGATCTACATTCTAAGGCCTATGGCAGACAGACCTACAAATTAGGGGGGACATCTGTGGTTCAACCATCCCAACTTCAAAGACAAATAACAGTATAACTATGGGTGCCATCCTTCAGCAAAGGGTGAGATAAGCTTGTGGGGACGTGGGACCGGAGGACCAGGAGTGCGTGGTGCACACTGTCAGAGGACTCTATTGTGCTATGGAGGATGACTGTCTGAATAGAGGCTGGCCTGGGCTGAGGACCTGCTGAAGTGTGGCACTGTGACGTGTGTTCTCCAACGCACTGACCACGGGCCTCCTGTTCTCTAGGAGATCTCAAGATCTCCCATGAGGGACTTACACCATCTACCTATGACTAGTGGTCCCTTCTCAAGTGCCCACCTTGGGTAGTGAATCAGGTTGCACAGTGCGAGCGTGGAACTAAGACTTGTGTCTGGCGACCTAATTGACTAATGCGTAGCCCCCGAAATCGGGCCCGCATCTAAGATGATTGGTTTACGTACTGCAGGGACCCCGACACTCATAAGCGTCTAGTGGAGGTGAGCAGATTCACCGGTTGCGGGACCCCGCATGACCTGTTTTGTCGATCGTACCCCATTTCTCTCATGTGACACGTCAACTGCTTGCTCATTGGGGCGGTGTCCGATTCACAAGGTGCGACCCTCGGAGGTGGGAGTGTATCCACAGTAGAGCCTCATTCTACCTTGTGTGGCTCTGCTGAACTTGCGCCCCTGTGTGTTTGTGTGACTGGACTGGTCTGGTGCAACCTGTATCATCGGGCACCGGACGTTGTGCCTCATTTCCAGGGAGGTACAGAATTGCAACTCTTTGCTGTTTGTGTCACTGGAACTGCCCGGAGCAACCCAACTCAACGTGCACCGGTCATTGTGCCTCATTTTCAGGGAGGTGCAGAATTTGCAACTCATCGTGTTTGAAATTTGAATTGCCTGGTGCGAACCATCCCTACGCGCAGCATATGTTGTGCCTGGATAACCTGGGCATGGCCCAGATCATCGTGTACTGATTGGGGCTCCTCATCCTATGAAGAGGCTCCCCTGTGTTACTCCGCATTCATCGGTTGTTCCCTTGCTGACCCACATCGCAGTGGACCAACTGCCCTCTCCACTCCTGGCCCCTCCCAAAGACATCTTGATGCCAGGTAGTAACCAGAGGAATAGACTGGGTTGAAGAAATGCTTCTGAGACTGTTCGAAAGCATGTTAAGAGAATGTGTGACTCCTTTGTGTTTTAAGACTTGTGGATGAACTTCCTGAGTGGCTGCAACCTCTCCCTTGTTTATGTCTACCTCCTAATTAAAAAAATTCCAACCTGCTTCCCGAGGACCCAGACTAAGTGTGACTTCAGCCACGTGCGGCCAACTGTCCAGGAGGTGGAATTTGTTATCTCCCATTCAGGGGTATAGGACAATCCAGGTGAACTAGAGGGTGGAGAAAGGCTGGGGCCACGGTGTCTACAGAGGGTGAACCACTGGCATGCTGGGTACCAGTGGCACAGAATAAGGTGCTGCATTCATATGTGTGTTTAAGAGCGTGCCGAACGGACTGGCTAATACCTGTCTCACTGCTGAGTGGTGCGGAGTGAGTGTGTGTGAGTGGGAGTGATCATGTGTGGACCACCTATGGTTCACAACACTGGACGGTGGTGCCGCATTATATGTTGATTTTTGCCAAAAGCACAAAACCTTTTGACATTGGGCTTTCCCACGTGGCTCCGGCCTGCGATGCTACTAAAAAGTGTTCTATTTTCCTGTATGCGCATAATTCTGATATCGCGCACCGCATAAGGGTGCTCTCTCTCAATTGGTGGCGGGGGTTAGATTAGGAATCATCTACAGTGTGCATAATTTTGATCTTATAATGAATGAATATGTGTGTTAAAAATAAATGTTTTTACATACATCCTATATGAAGCCTCTTTTGTGACACTCAGTGTATTTATCATGAGTGGATGCTGTGCCTTTGCTGTGCAGATTGCCTCTTTAGTGAGCCTGACTGCTCAGTGCCAAGCTACCCAAGGGTGAGCACAGGTTATACAGCAAGTGTAATCACCTGCCCTTGACGGAAGCGGTGGTTCTGCCTGGCGAGGGGCATCCCTTTAGTCAACCAGACACTGCTGGTTCCAACAACACCTCACTTTAATGTTCACTGCAAGGGTTCAATACATTCAATGCTCAAGGGCAACATATGACTCTTCAATATTATACATCTGTCCATTTTATGTGCAATTTTAGGGGGAAACCAATTCGATTTTAAGACCATTAAGCAGAAGCAGCTGTAGCATGTACCACAGATATAAATATTATCTGCCATCAGAAGGTACAAAAACATACACAATTTAGTTTAAAGGTTAAATGCATGTCAGGTTTGCAGGCCTTGTTATGGAGTTTTTACATAGTTTGTTGACTATCTCAGCAGAGAAACAGGTAAAGGTAGTGGAGCAAAAGGTAAATATATTTTCTCATGTTATCTTTAAAGGCTGAAGTGATCAGTGGCTGTTCATCGTCACTTTTCATAAAATTATTACCTCAAATAAAAGTCAATTCATGTTCATTTTACATTGTAGCTTAGCTATGTTAAGTGTAATTCATTGCAGTGGAACCACATGAGGAATAGGTTATAAAACACAGTTGTGAATCCATATGTCCCATGTCTTTCCTTGACTTTCAGTTCTCCATCATTGAAAGTCTTACTGCTACAGAAACAGCTGCCTCCACTTTATATGCTGAGGAAGATGTGGCAAGGCTGCAGGATTGACAGTTTGCCAACCGCATTCCAGCAACAGCTAGAAAGACTCAACTATATCATCATTGCAGAGACTGCTCTAAGCAAGGAAAGAGGCCGGAGAGCAGTCATTACTGTCCCCAGTGTCCATATCAGCTAGCCCTGTGTTTTCCTACGTGCTTAATGTTGCACCATATAAAATTGAAGTATTGGGAAATCAACTGAAGTGGAGCTGCCGTAACATACACCTTTCAATGGCTGTGCATGGACGCATACCTTCCATTGGTCACTACTTCAGTAGGCAACTAGCCGTAGAAATGTTTTTCCTCTACTTGACAAACTCAGAGTTACTTATGACCTGCGAGAGACCATTATCCGCTGTCAGAATGTAGTAGGTGTTCTCTTTGCCAAATGACAAGTGCATTAGAGTCACCACACTGCACAAAATGGTGGACGAAACATAAGCCAAGTTGTCACTGAGTACCCTGTGTGGCAAAAACGTAAAGACTTCAGTAGGTTTCGAAATGCTCTTTAGGGAACTTAGGCATTCTTCCCCTCCATGTCTGCCTTAGTTTCAAAGGTAGATTTGTTCACTAAGTTCAAGGACTGTGGGCTTTGCATGGTAGTCTCGGACATCCCCAACTTGCATCCACACACTGGAAGGAGCTGTATTTAACACACTGAGTGTGCTGAAGGTACATGAAAGACGCGTTTTCTTTAGCTTGAGGTAGCTAGCATTGATAGGCAGTAGTAAAGGTTCACTTGGCAAGCTACAGGAATGGATCAAACCAAGGTCAATGAGAGCCCTCGCGAGGGGACTTCCACTGACCTCCAATTGATCGGTTCCTGTTGCAGGCATTAGGCAAGTGGTGCAGCGTTTATATCGGCACAAGTAGGGTAACACTGGGTGGTAAGAATTTTGTGGATTCCTGTGGATTTCAGAAGTTTCCCTCACCTAAATGTAAGGTAAATGTGTGATTTCAGGCAAAAACTGAGGCTTGCAGGGCATTGTGGGTAAGAAAATCTCATGGGATCCATGCAAGGTACATCACCCTGGAATCCCTTGGTTGTCTAGATATTAAAAGTTTCTGTGGTTTGTAGGTTTGCATGGGTGGCGCTACAGCATGACATCAAATACTGCAGCTACCGCTATTGTTCATCTTTCAACATATCGCTTTAGGGCCCTTTCTGACGTGGTCTCATGGCCTACCCACACCGTTCTTATCAGGAGACATGTGGAAACTCAGAGTGGTAGGAAATTTATGGCTCCTCACATATTCCATAACTTTCCTTTTTTGAAATGTGAGGAAGATATGTTTTTTACCCAAGTTTAACGTTTTCAAGGGCTTCTAGTTAAAATGACCTAACGAGAGCCATGCAAGTCATGACCCTCTGGACTCCCCTAGTTGTCTAGTTTTTAAAACTGTGCAGGTTTGATAGGTTTCCCAAGGTGCCAGTTGAGCTAGGGCCCAAAATCTACAGCTACCCACATTTCAAAACAAGCATTGACATAGCCAATTGGTCTCGCCTTTTGGACTTACAAGTGTTTAGCCATGCAGCACATTATCGTGGGTGGTGATTCAATTTTAGCTTAATTCCTGAATATGTTTAAGGTTATATCAAGCCTAACTTGAAACGTGTGGAAGTTTGCAGTACTGGGAGCAGTGTCGGGTATCTTGCAGTGGTGTATGGGCAGCCAAGGGAAGCTTGAGAAAGTGAGGAATATGTGGAAGCTTGCAGCATTGGGAGCAGTGTTGGGAAGCTTGCAGTGGTGTAGGGGCAGCCAAGGGAAGCTTGCAGAAGTGATGAACGTGTGGAAGCTTGTGGCACTGGGAGCAGTGTCAGGTAGCTTGAAGTGGTGTAGGAGTAGTTGAGGGAAGCTTGCAGGCACGGAAATGAATTCCTTTAACCAGTGCTTTAAATGTTAATAAGATGTATTGTTCTATTCACTTACGTTTTGATGCGCAAATATATATTGTCTTCCCAACGTTTTCTTTAGTAAAGCACTAACATTCCAGGGGTTAACATCTGTGCTACAAAAGAAGCGGGGCACAAGATGTCTGCAATAGTCCAAGTGGGAAGGCCTGATAGAGGGCAATGCTGAGATATATAATAATAAGAAAACACCACACAACTCTGTCATCCGTACACCTTTTTCCCGTACTGTCTGAGCTCCGCTGTCACTTCCCCAGCACTTTCCCCTTTATATAAGCGTTTTTAAACAATACCTCTCCCGGACAGATGTGCTGTCCAGCCAAACCTAATTAGAGTGAGCCGAATTTCAGTACTTCCTAGTTCTAGAACCCCAAGTTCATTTAAAGTAAATTGGCATTGTGGGTAAGTGTTTCCCAACAATACATGATTACCGATAACCTGGAATAGATAACACACAATGTTGATTTGTCTATGTAACCACTTTGTTCATAAAATAGCCCCAAAGATTTCAAATATAGAAGTTCATCAATGTTGAAAAGAGGCCACTATGTGACGCTCAATGCATATAAATAAACATAATCATGAAGCCTTGCATTTTTGTTTCTACAAAAACATTTGCATTTGGCACCAATATTTTTAAATTGATAAGTGAATCATAAAGAAAGTTTTGCATGAGGATGTTTCCCTTACTCCTGAAGAAACTTCACAAACCAGCAGATTGTTATCATTTGTACGTAGCGCTTGTGAAGGTGGTTTGTGTAGTTCAGAACAAGCATCTACGTGCACATGTGGCTGAACAGTTGGATACATTTGAAAATAACTACACAAATTGATAACTTTCTTCGATGGAGCTAACCGAAGATTAGCCTCCTCCACTTACTGATGCAGCCCTTTTTAGTGACTGTGAACCCAACAAGTATGCTATGCCCCCAACAAAGAAATACGATCCAGGGAATAGTTTACTAAGACAAGATAAAGACACGCAAGCAGCATGCGCGTCACTGCTCGTTCCTGCAGCAATACTCCATGGGAGTTAACTTGTAAGAAAAGGTGGTGCATGCGCCAACCATTAGCCATTTGCAGGCTACAATTTTTGAACGACACATACAAAAGCCTATCCCAAGCGGTGGGAGGAGTCAGTCCTCACAACATACATACAGCAAATCACCTAACAGCGCAAGCTGTCTAGGGCTCAACCTAAAAAGGATGAAAATATGATGGGTCTATGTTGCATTTGGGACCAATTTCTGTCTGTGGCGGACACTAGGCCTTGCCACACAAGTGAGGTAGCATTTTTATCAGGAAACTTTGTGGTAGGAAATTTGAGGCTCCACACAGATGCAAGACGTTTTCCTCACAGAAATGTGTGCCAAATGTGTGTTTCTAGTCAAAGTTCGAGGTTTGCAAGGGATTCTGAGTAGGAAAACCTGGTGAGACCCACAGAAGTCACCCTACCAGGAATTCCCTCCTTAGATGTCTAGATTTTAAAAATACATAGGTTTGCTAGGTTTCCCTATGTGTCGCATGAGTTTGGGCCAAAAAATCCGCCGAGATTGGAAAAAAAGGATAATTTTTCAGTTGAAAAATTTGATGTGTCCATGCTGCATTTTGGGCCATTTCCTGTTGCGGGCACTAGGCCTACCCACATAAGTAAGGTTTATCGTGAAACTTGAGGGAATGCTAGGGGGTAGGAAGTTTTAGGCTCCCCACAGATTTTAGAACTTTCCATCACAGAAATGTGAGGAAAATGTGCTTTTTTAGTCAAAGTTTGAGGTTTGCAAGGGATTCTTGGTAAAATAACCTGGTGAGAGCCACACAAGTCACCCCACCCTGCATTCCCCTTGGGGCCTAGTGTTTAAAAATGTACAGGTTTGCTAGGTTTTCCCTATGTTTCGGCTGAGCTATGGGGAAAAATCCACAGCTACAATCATTCCAAAAAAAGGTTTCACTTTTTAGAGGAAAAATGTTGTGTCCATGTTGTGTTTTGGCCCATTTCCTCTCACGGGCAGGTTTCCCTAGGTGCAGCCTGAGCTAGGGCCCAAAATACACAGCTATACGCATTGGAAAAATAGGATCAGTTTTCAGTGGAAAAATGTGATGCATTAATTTTGCATTTCCTGTCACGGACATTAGGCCTATTCACACAAATGAGGTACCATTTTTATCGAGAAGCTTGGAGGAATGCTAGTTGGAAGAAAGTTTGTGGCTCACTGCAGATCCCAGAACTGTCCATCAAAGAAATATGAGGAAAATGTGTTTTTTAAGTCAAAGTTTGAAGTTTGCAAGGGATTCTTGGTAATAAAATCGGGTGAGAGCCAGGCAAGTCACCCCACCCTGTATTTCCCCTAGGTATTTTATTTTAAAAAAATGTGCAGGTTTGCTAGTTTGCCCTAGGTGCAGCCTGAGCAACGCCTAAAATACGCAGCTATCCCCATTGGAAAAAAGGGTCAGTTTTAAGTGGAAAAACGTGATGCGTTCATTTTGCATTTCCTGTCACATGTACTAGGCCTACTCACACAAGTGAGGTGCCATTTATATGGAAAGACATGTCGGAACATAGACTAGTAAAACACTTGTTATTACCAATTGGATTTCACTGCATTTGTGCCTTCCAAATGTAAGCCACTGCATAAGAAAGAAGACATTTTGAAAAATGCCCTCTGAATCACATGCTAGTATGGGTACCCACAAATTCAGAGATGTATAAATAGCCACTGCTCCTAAACTTCATCTTTAGTGCCATTTTAAAAATACACAGGTTTCCTTGATACCCATTTTTGACTTCACATATTTCACCATATGAATTAGTCTATACTTAGTACACAATGAAAACCATTGTATGGTAAAGCTCAGTTGTTGTCTCGGGCACCTTGGGTCTAGTGGACGTAATGGTATATTTCTTTGGACATTGTGACAAAAAGTTACAGATGAAAACGTCACAAATGGCAGTTTTTTATACTCATTTTCAACATTTCTTTATTTCAACAGTTAGTTTCTTTGGGAAAACCTTGAGGAATCTACACATATGACCCTTTGCTGAAATCAGAATTCTATCTACGTTTTAGAAATCTATAGGTTTCCTGGATTTCCTATGCATTTAGTAGGTTGAAAGCACACACAAAACGGAAAAATGTGCTACTTCTTTCAAAAATACCAAAACTGTGGTAAAAAAAAATGTTTTTTGCATTTAGCTCTGCATGTTCCTGAAAGCTGGGAATATGGTGACTTTAGCACAGCAAGCCTTTCGTTGATTCACTTTTTAGTAGAAAAAAATAAACTTTTTTGCAAATTACTTTTTTCCTATTTTTCCCCAAAAACTAAAAATGTATTTTACCTGTTTCCTTGGTCTCCTCCAGGGGAATCCACAAACCCTCAATACCTTAAGAATCCCCCGGATGTTGGGAAAAAACCCGCAAATTTGGCATGGATACCTTATCTGGACAAAAGGTAATTGGGGCATAAGAGTGAACCAGCCCAAAAAGCAAACAAAGGGGGGCGGGGGGATTGGAAAGCCCCAGCAGTTAAGGAGTTAATCAACGGTCAGGTGTACTAATTTTAATAGCAATCGCACGCCTTCTGGTCCCCTAAATAAGCGGGTTTGTGACCGCTAACCAGGTATTTCAGATGTTCTAAACCCATTTTAGGAGGTATCAAAGTTTTACCAACTTCTAAATGGGTTTAAAGTGTACATCAATTCGGTATTTGGAAGGGGCATGTTTTGGGTGTCTGTTCCAAATATTGCATCAATACCCTATGTATCAAGGGCATGCAACTGTAATACTATTGATAAGTTACCAAAGGCTTGAGGACCTTCTACTGCTCTCGTACCAGAGACATATTGTTGTCTTCAGAAAGCAACAGCTCTCATCATCTGCTCCTGTTAGTTCCTCCTGGTGGGGCTTTGTTAGTCATGGATGTTTGTGTGCCTCAAGTCCACCAGCAGTTTAAATGCTCTGGTGTGACATGTTATTGACCTGACCCACGCCCTGGTGGCTTTTCAGAGACATCAGATTGTCATTTTATCAGCTCTGACATTCAGCGAGACAAGCTAGTCAGATTCACGCTGTGCCATCCACGGCGACCTCTCACAAGTGAAACACACATACACATGGCAATTGGACAGCATGGAATATATAGACTTGAATGGCATGTGATAGTTACTCAGAGGTGGACATGGGCCCAAACCTAGTAGCCTTTCAAAGGGGAGCCCAAAAGAGCCTCATCGGGAGCTAAACATAACTTTTCAAACCCTGTGCCTCAAGATGCTTGCAAATTACACGGGGCAACTAAGTTGAAGCTGCGGCCATGAAGCCTTTTTAGGATCCAGAATGTTTCCTTTGACCTAGCCAATGCTGAGTCGTCAACAGGAGGAGGGCTGTAAGGAGAATGCCTCCATTCGATGTGTAATATGACATCACACCTGAAGGCTACAATTTCACCCTTTAAATCAGAGGAGTACACAAAGCAGGAGTACTTTTTTTTACAATACAAGTTATATGTGATTTTGTTGAAAGTCTCATTAGTAGTTTGAAAAGAGTTGTGTAATTCTTTTATTAACACAATTAAGTTATGGATAATAAATATTTAGTCATACTTACCGCCAACGACACCGACTCCAACACTGCTTCTCCTGGTGTTCATTGGAGCGACATGAAACCATTCATTGGCCTTGGCATTGTAGACTTCAACTGTTGCCAAACCTGAAACAAAATATATGTTAATTCTCCGTCCTTTAAACCGGTACACTAAAGACTCATCTTTTTTATTTTCTTCCGATTACTTATTTATTCGTATAAAGCATTCTGTGGAGCACCAAGGTCAATTTTTCCTGAGGTCTTGGGACAAAATGCTTGTCTTAACCTTTACCTGTGAATGCTTGAGACCCCAACAATCAGTCGGCCAGTCTGTTATATATAATACTTACACGTCTGCAAACGAAATGCTTGTTTAATAACTTAGGAACAAAAATACCAACATCATTTGCGTTCTTGTGTTCTTGATTAGGGGAAACTACAATGCATTATGGGGAGAGGAGAATCAAGGAAATGCTAGAAATTCTACTACTTCTAGAACGAAGAGGTGGAGCAGCCTATTGGAAGTATTTCCTCAATCAATTTTGTTTAATGTTTGTTAGAATGTCCAGCTAAAACGACAAATTACAAAATCGAAAATGAATCTACATACCACAAACCCTGCTGGCTGTCGTTATCAGTTCATGCCTATAGTACATAAATATGCAAACGGCAACAGAATGCACACAATTACCTGAACTTCCATCAAACCCCCCCACGGCATAGAGGAGTCCATTCATCACCGCCGCGCCCAGGGTGCTTCTTCTGTCTTGCATGTTAGCAACGTTCGTCCACTGGTCCTTCACCGGGTCATAGGCATCTACTGTGCGAACTCTCAATGAGCCATTGAAGCCGCCCACTGCATACACCGCGCCATGGAGGTACACCACACCTGCAGGGCGATGGACAGCATTTGCATCTCTCTGAACATGATATCACCCAGCATCCTCTGCAGCCCCTTTTTAACATTGAGACAATAAAACATGTATAGACTTTTCGCATGTCACCTAAACTTGTTTAGTCAGTTACTAATTACCAACGCATTTAGTCGCCCCAATGAAATTTCGGCAAGCCTACAGAAACTCTAAATGGGAAAGAAATATTTTGCATGGGCTACACTTAGGGGTCGCCAGGACTTGCCGCTTAGTCCTCCCGGCTGTGATGTTGGTGTTTCTTATCTCAGGAGTCATGAAGTCAGCACCAAGTACAGAATGCGCCAAGTTTAGTTTCATTAGTTTCCACGCTTTACCGTTACCGTAGTCTGCTGGCAGCACACAGGAGACTGCAAAGAGGCAAAGGGCGGAGAGGATCAATACCGTGATGTCATCAGGGGATGTCAGTTCTATTGGGATGTTGATGAATCAACGTCTGTGGGTGCAAGTGGAGTGCGGGGAGGCAAAGGGATGACGACGAACATGCATGCACAGAGAGTTAGATGCTGTCTAGCACGTGACAGGATAAATCCGCTCACATACAAGTTATAATGACGGCAACAGGCATGCCTAGAGTGAATCTATGGTTGTGAGAGTAGTAATAGCTGGAAACCTATGAGAAATATTTACTGTCATTGCAAAAGGTCTAGGGGTGCTAACTCTGTAACTTTTACCCAATGTCTGTGTTCTAGCTATGTTTTATAATAGCGTTTTGTTGCATCCTTCTCTTCTTTCAGTCCTTCCCAATCAAATCGCAGGCTCCAAAGGCTAATCTGCATCCAGCATCTACATCTGCTGCACACTACACTGCCTGCTATGACTCTCTGCCCCTGAGAAAGCAACAAGGCTTGAAGAGGAATAAAAGCTGTAGCATTTTTAATGGGTTCATTGAATGTGGCAACATTTTATTTTCAGACGAACGAGGTTATAATCAGTCATGCAAGAAAAGATTATTTTGTCATGTTTTGTACACATGCACATCTTCAACAAGGAGGCAGCAGCTACAACTTCTCAGGAACATTCAAATTGGTGATGTCTTCCCAGATGTGAATGAACATTACCTGCAATTCCACTCTAACGTTTCTGTGACCCTGATGAGGGTAGAACTAAATGCAATGACCATTTCCTTTGCATATGTACTTTACCAGTAGCCAGGCGTCTCAAACACATGGGTTAGGCATGTTTTTTCTAACTTGAAAAATAGTGTGTATTTGGAAAATAAAGAAAACTGCACATCACGGTAAACCTCCCTAAAAGTTCTGCATTGGTGTCTTGTTAAGCAACTTGCTTATTCTAAATCATGCTTCACACATACAGAACATTATAAGAATAACTGATATTAACATTATAGTCAATTACATCACAACCTCACTCTGCAGGTATGCTGATATGCTGATATCTCTAGACGTGAGGAGCATTAATAGCTAAGTGTGTGTGACTGATATGTGGAGGGAGATGCTTACAAGCTAGAACCATTCAGCTCCTGAATTCCTTGCCTCCCATCCTGCCTCTCATAAATGATCTGGGGTGGGCAGAAGCCACGAAATGTGACTCCGCAGAGTTACAATAAAACTTCGCAAGAATACGCAGAGTTCTGCAAACAGGCGGAAATAGGCAGGATGTGCTGTTTGCGCTGTGATTTTCAACTGGTAGAGTGTTCCACCCTGACAAATTTGCACGAATGGCACCACAGTGTGCCCCAGAGAGCACAGCTACTCGAGTCAATTTTGCTGCTGTTCGAGTAGGTTTTCTATTTGAGCTGCAGCCTTCTGACCGTCGATGCCTGTGACTGCCCACATAGAAAAATCTCAACAGATGTCCTCATAGCGACCGAAATCGCATTGGGAGATGCCAAATCTCACTCACGCTAACCAACTTACTGTTCTGTAGCCACACATGGGAAAAGCTTCCACCACGTGGCGATTGATGAAATTTGCCCAGAACTCCGCGTTACAAGAGTAATGCAAAGTCGACAAAATTCTGTCAATTCTGCGGGGGGAACTAAATATTCCGGCCACCCCTATAAATTATCACATATTTAGTAAGGCATTTTAGACTACACTACTTTCCAGGTTTGCAGCTAATTGCCTGTCTCAGTTACATTTTGTACTAGCTGCTAAGGGATTTTTTTTCATGTTTCTTGTCTTTAGGTGTAGCTAAAAGACTGTCCAGGTATGGCCGCGTATTACAGACTTGAATACACAAATACTTATACTTTTAACAAGGCTTTCCCCTGGACATTTGTTGGTATGATGACACATTGGTGACGTTCCGGATCTTGTGACAATCTTCCTCTTGTCCTTTCCATGCTCTATCTTCTGAAGGAAATGGTATCCTTCAGGCTAGAAAGCTCATACAGGTTAAGGCACCTGATGATAGCAAAGATATCGCTCAGGCCATGCAGCCTTCTCAAGCTTATGACACCTACAGGACAGGGCATATAATAGCAACACTGCACAGAATCCATGGTGCGTGGAATATGGTTTCTGGCTCTTGAGCCTAACTCTAACCTCGCAGGATAGTTTTGAACTTATTGAAGCATATAAATTAGTCAGACAACTCAAGATAAACGGCATTACAATGATCTAGCCAAGCCAATATGAATGTGTTTAAGATAAACAAATGTATGACGGTATTACGCATGCATTTAGCACACATGCCTTCTGAACGCTGTCATTAGTACGAACGCGTCTTTAGCACACATTCGTTCACCACACAAGTCATTATAACGACTTGTCTTATGGGGGGGTGCTGGAATTTGGAGTAGTTTTATTTACTATTCCAACTCCAGTCTATGCAACAGTAGGGAAGGTGGTGGACTTTAAATCCAACATCACTCTACCAATGCGCTCCCCTAAAGCAAGTCGTGGTCAAGACGCGTTGGCTCTGTTGCTGGCGCTGTGAAAGCACAGTGTGATTCCGGCTCCATCCTAAAAGACTTTTCCCAAGATAAACACTGTGAGAAGTTGACCTGGCATATGCTGGTCACTAGTTATAGTGGCCACCTTGCACCAGTCCAATTCGACTCTTATGGTAGATAGGTTTAAGACAACCTTTTAAAGAAAGCTATCCTAGTGGTAGCTGTGGAGAGCAGCCTTCAGGCTAAGTCTCAGAGGAATGTAAAGCAGCTTGTTTTACCTTACAATCTCTTGAATTACCAAATGAAAGGACACCACACGGGTATATATATCAAATATATATGTATTTATTTCTAGACACATTCTACTAATCTCTTTATGAGATTAGAAGTCAGGAACACATTCAAATAACAAAGTTTCACAATAAGTTAAGCACAAATATGGCTGGGGCCCTAGGGGTGTACCAGACCATATACAAAAAAAGAGGTTTAGGAAAGTCGACTTGCAAGGGGACAAGGCCTAGGGCCTGTAGAGTCGCTGGGGCTTCACTAATGCAGCAGAAGCAGATAAGTAAAAGACCCACGGGAGACGCGTGTAGTGTGAGAACACAGCCGCGGGTTCCCTATTGATTTCAATGGAGCAAGTCGCGGTTGGATTTTTAAAGTTTTAGGGTACTTCGAGGAAACCTACAAGCAAGCCACTTACAAGGTAAGTAATTCGAGGGCCAACACACACAAGGGCACCAGAGCGCACAAGTTACCTCACCCAGGGAAGCCGGGTGCATTGGTGTCTTTTGGTGTCGGGTCGCGTCGTTGTTTTCTATGGAAGCCAAAGAAGATTTGCTGCTTGCGAAGACTGAAGAAGTGTCCGATGGAATCCAAGGCTGGATTCAGGATGAAGATGACCTGAAAGCAGAAGGGACAGTGTTCACAGTCACTTGCCAGTGACCCGGGGCCAGGAAGATGGATGCCCACGGATGTCGGGTGATTTCAGGTGATCAAGGGTGTTTTGACTCTTTGCTCACGAGGTCCAGGAGAGATCGACGATGACCAGCAGCTGGATTCAGAGTGTCCCACGACGTCTGCAGCTGACTGCGGTGTCGGCAACCTGATTGGAGTCAACAAGCCTTGGCAACAGCAAGTCTCGTGAAAAGTGAATAAAGTCGATGGTGCAGACCAGCAAGGTCTGAGGGACTCACCCAGCAAGGGTGAGTGAGGGCAGGCCTGAAGCAACCAGGGGAGCCCTTTGGTTCGATAAGAAAGTCTTCAGTGGACACACAAGCCAACGGGCAAGGGATCGCGAAGACGCCTCATGAGGAAATGGTTTACAGGAGCCCACGTTCACTCAGGATGGGGTAGGCCTCTGATTTTCGCTGCACAACCCTGCTGGAGGCTTGGGCCACAAATGGTCCAAAGCACAAGTTTGTAGAACGTCGTGAAGGGGTTGCACTCGACAATAGTGCACGGTACCCTGGTATTGCTGTTCCTCGTCACTCGTGGGGTCCACGCGCCTCAGCTCTGCTGGGGACTCACAATGGCCGTCGAGAAGTCAGAAAATCCACTGCCGGGGCTGCAGGGACTTCGGACTCCGGCGGGAGCGGGAAAGTTTGCGACCATTGATTCAAGTTTTTGGTGCCTGCCAAGCAGGGGAGTCACTCCTTGACTCCAAGGGAGATTCTTCTGTCTTTCAAAGGTAGTGGAACATTGAAGGGCCAGGATTCTTCTTGTAAAGCGTCGTCCAGGGATATCTAACTTGCAATGGCAAGGGTTCCCTATCTTATACTAAAAGACAGGGAAGGACTAGCTCTATGACCACTCCTCTGGCAGGGTCAGGGGAGTGGGATGTTACACCCACTTCCCTTTGTACAGTTTCATGCCAGAGCAGGGACAGGTAGCCCCTGAACCAGTTTGAGCTGGCATATGCACAGAGGAGCCTACTGCTCCACCAGTGCAGGACTTCAAAGCACTCTAAGAGTGCACCCACCCAGCCCCAATACACTAAATCCTGTCTGGAAGGTGGTGACACCTCCCTGTGACAGGATGCCTATTGTTGGGCCTCCTCCACTGCGAGTTTCAGTCAGCAGCAGGAGGGCATCCCAGTGTCTGTGCTGGTGGCATCCATTTTGTGATGCCAGGGCTCTTTCAGATTTCTACCGTGTTACAACAGTGGGTACATGTCGTCCCCTCTAGAAGGGTGGGATCATACTCCCACATCTTGGACTGATGTGGGGGTTTGATTCCAAGTTGTTTGACACCAAACACGACATGTTTGGATGCAGTCATTCCAAAGTTAGCATTTATAATACACTTAAGAGTTTATGGTTTAACCGCATCCACAAACAGCCACAGAGAATAGACCCTGCCAGCTGCAGAGGGGCCCTGCTCAGGCAGAGGCACCCCCTCACATTGTAAACCAAGCACCCTGCTCTCAGGATTGATAGGGCCTGCCTTAGGGGTGACTGATAGGTTTATATGTGTGTGTATGGTGAGATATAGGAACCTACACCTCAGTGAGGAGTGCTAACACTACCTCACCCAGGCTGCAGTAGCAGGCCTGTGGTGTCAGATTTAGTCTGCTTCCCAGGGGTGGCATAATACATGCTTCAGCCCCTGGTAGGCCTGTGAAGTACCTATGCCCTTGGTACCTAAGGTACCATATACTAGGGGCTCATAAGGTACCACGGTATCCAATCACTAGTGCATCTAATATGCACTCCAAGTTGTTTAGAGAGAACAGAGAGACTGGGCCCTGATTAGCAGGAACCCTGCCAGACTATAGCCAGAAACCAGTGTTAACATCAGAAAAAAAGTGGGGGCAACATAAGTGCAGATCCTACTCTCCTACACACACCCTGTGTGAAAAAGAGAACAGATACAGAATTCTCTTCAACGTTTGAATAAGAAATGAACAATTGAAGACCACGGATTTAACCTGCTTGCAAAGAGTCAAAGCCAAACCCAATTTAACCACTAGATTTTTCACACAGGATAGGTTTTGGGCTCAATGAGGGAGGCTAAAATAGAAGATTTGTACTATTCCTGAAAAAACCAACCATAGACCCCGATGGCCTCATCATTTACCAGTCCATCATCCAGCTCCCTTTCATCAGGAAGATTATTGAAAAAGCAGTCTACACACAACTTCAAAATCAGATTTGCGCCAAACATCTCTTGCAGGACTACCAATATGGCTTGAGATCATGCTCCAGCACAGAAACATCTACATTACAAATAATGGCAAAATGCCCTCCTGACCACAAGCAATGTTCACTGCTGCCTCTTGATATTGCTACAGCTCTTAGATGCCTTCGGCACAATACCACCCTCATTCAAAAGTCTTGAACTGAATTCACTGCAAACATCCTTTACTGGTTCTTCTTCAAAGTACCCAACCACCACCAGTCCATTCACATGTCACCTCCAGGTCCCAGAAGATCACTATCACATACGGAATCCCCCTGGGCTCCATCTTATCCTGTTATCTTCCACCTTTACAAAGAGCTCTTGGGGCCCTAATCACTAAACATATAAAAATTCACCAATATGCCGACAAAACACACATCTACTTGAAATTCTCTTCCACTCCAAGCAACCAACATCTCACACACTTGCTGCACCTCACTGAGATCTGAATATCAAGCACACTTGTGAAGTACAACCCCCTACCCCTACATCCTCAAGAGAGACTTTCTGCTATTCGCCAAGAAGAACAATCAACTACTAATCCACCAACATTAACTTGGATGGATTTGAAGCCCAAGTTAAATTTAATTCCTTTTTCAGTCAGACTCACCCTAACCACCAAACTCAGGCACAAGTAAGACACTTATCATAAAAACCAAGGGAACCTGGTACCAGCTCTCTCTATTGAAGAAAGTGAAACAATTCCTCCCAGAAAATAGCTTCAGAACTGCAGTTGAAAGCCTCATACTGTTGCATCCGGATGGTTGTAAAGCTGTACTCCATGACCTCCTAGAAAGCCACACTGGGGCAAATAAGTCATCCTCATGCAGCAACTTGTCTTATCAAGGGCCTTGAGAAATATGACCACGTCAGCCCCAACTCTGATGGAACGCAGTGGCTCTCTTTGCCGGACCGTACAATCTTCAAAACCAGCTACATCATCAATAAAAGCCATCACTCATGATGTTAAGAGAATACATCTGTGAGCTGTACATGCCAATGGTACAAGCTGGTATCCCAGCTAGTAGATCTGTACATCTTAATGATAACCATCAAGGTGCTGAATATGTTATAACTGTAAACTATAAAAATGATTACTTGAAAATCCAATATGTGTTTAAAACAAATCTATCGGAGCCAGGAAAGACGAGAAAGTGCAAAAAAAGCAACATACCTTCTCCATTTATGCACCCAAGATCTGTAGCAACATCCCTGGTCTATCATTACCATCTCCAACGCTACTCCAATTTATGAAAGAGCTTAAGACACACCACTTCAAAGTACAATACAGTGCCGCAAAGTAACAGTCCACCTTCACGCTGAGTACCCAGATTCCCCCACAAACACTAATTTACTCGTCCTTTGCTTTGACAGCACACAGTGCTCTGCTGTCTTTGGCTAGGTTTGTGCAATACATATACAACATATATACATACTCACCTACAATTGCACCCAAGGTCCATGGTTTTAGTATTGGGACCATGGGAATCAATTTCTATGCACAGTCAGCAGTCCTGGAAAAAAGCCTACTGACTATTGACACATTTGGGAGGCATTTAAAATTGAAAAACTACATTTGATCCGCATCTAAAGATTTATTTAGGTATGGCAGGGTGTTAGATGGCATCAGATTCAACTTTACAGTGGTCTTAGTAAACTCAACATTTAAAACCATTTACTCAGTCAGAAGTGTGAAATTTGGGTCTGGTGACCTGTCAAGACTAGCAAAGAGGGCAGGGCTTTCTCTACAGGTCTCGGACCCGTAGCAGTGTCAAACTTTTTGACATTTTAAAAGACATTGAGCTCTTTATTGGCTGCTAGTTCAGGTAGCCTTCCACCACATTGGAAAATGATATATATATTATTTCCAGAGGGCAGAGCAGTTGTTACTCTGGAAAACAGCTGGATTTTAGCACCATGTCTGGCTCTGCTGAATAGGAGATTGCATGGCCATCTGCTTCTCAGCAAATCGATGAGTACATCATTTGTAGAGTGCCAGCTGTGGAGGCTGAGACGTTGATCCAAGACACCATTGTGTGAGAGTTCTGCAGCCATATCTCTGGAGAGATTAAATGCCCAAATAGTGATGTAAAAAATGTGCAGCACAAAACTCAGGAGAGGGCAAAGATCATTATTCGCCTTCAGTACATCACCATGTGCAAGAACCTCAAGGCCAAGAGTGAGAAGGAGTTTAAACAAGAGACTTACAACAATAGCGCCAGTAGAATAGCAAACACAGGGACACAAAAAACTGCCCTGGTAGAGGTGGAGAGGCCCTTGCACCGCTTGCAGAGCAAAATCAGCGTTTGGTTTGGTGAACAAAATCCAGAATTGGGAAGGAGAAAATCAAGCCACCCTACTAAATTTCCACCAATGAAGTTTCAACATAACTGTTTACAACCAGTGTTATAACACATTTCTGAAAAACAGCAAAAATGAAAAGAATACAAAAATAAATTAGGTTCTTTTGAAAACCATCAAAACAATCAATAAAGCTGCCCCTTAGAGACTAAGACTAAGACAAATGTTTTAATGGAAATCCTACGGCCTAGACTGGCAAAATCTGAGCTCTTGCTTCCATATATTGATGCCCTCACAGACACTCTGGCAGTTACCTGGTCAAAAACATTTTCTTGACCCCTGTGAACAAGCAGGTGCCGGACGTCAGAGTGGCACCTGGTGACTTGGATTGTCTCATCAAGCACCCCACTACAGACTGCTTTATTGTAAAGTCCTCAACCAGACGGTGAACCCTAACTCAATTCCAACCAATCCCCAGGACAGGTGATGCCTTTACATACATATGCTCTCCTCTGCCAGCTTGGCACTGCGATCCAATTTTGCAGTTTGACAGTTGGGCCAATACACACGTCTTTGGCATATGACCAGCAAGATCTGGCAGGACATGGCCAAGTATGATAGCCATGCTAATCTGTACAGTTTGCACTGGAAGGATAGTTGGTACCAGTATGGTCCTTCATAAACATGCTTGGATAAGGTTGAGTAGTTTTTCTGGCACTGAACAGACTTTTCTAATGCACAAGCACCTTGACTAATCTTGTTTCTCTGAGAAAAATGTAGACTCCGCTTTGGAGCATTTTAAAGACAGCACATTCCTCTGGGTTACTGACTACTACTAAACAATTTCTGCACCAGCTCAGGAAAATTCCAAGGAGCTGGCATATATAGGCACAGACAGCCTTTGCAGCAAGTGATGTAGCAGAAATCCAAGTCCTTTTGGTGCCATGGACATGGAACTGATACACAACATGCAGGCTAGCAGGGGCATCAGTCTTCTAACTCCTCATTCTCTATTATAACAGCCACCAAACCACTTTTGTTGGCCCTTTGTGGTGCATGTCCACCTGGTGGGAGGTTAGATCCTGTATTTCTTCCCAACTAGTGATCCTTCATATCTGACAGATAGGTCATACAAATTATACAAGCAGGCCACGTCCTACCTTTTCTCTCCCCCCACTCAATTTTACTACCAGTCCAGAACGAATATCAGCAGAACATCCGTTGATCCTGCTACAGGAGGTATGCCAGTTGCTCGCCAAAGATGCCATGAAGAGGATACCAGATTCAGAAAAAGGGGGTTGTTACTCTTACATTTTCTCCTTTCGAAAAAGGATGCGGGTCTCAGGCCTATCTTGGACGTCTGCACCCTGTACCTCTTCTTGCGGATGGACACATTCAAAATGCTCACATTGGCTCATATCCAATCTGCTGAGGTCCCGGGAGACGGGATTATGTCCTAGGGCTTTCAGGATGCATATCTTCATATAGCCGTCATCATTGCCACAGACCTTATCTGCGTTGAAGGTAGCCTAGGAGCATTTCTAGTTTGTTGTGCTCTCCGTTAGCCTTATCAGTGATGGCGATAGTTGCAGCCCATCAGCAGAAGTCGGACATTCTTGTACTCCAGTACCTCAGTGACTGGCTGCTGAAGGCAGGCTTCACCGCAGTCCGTCGTGGACCACCTCTGAACTATGGCAGAACTTTTTACAGTGTTTAAACTTCACCATAAAGAAGCGAAAGCCCCTCCTCAATCCCTCATAGAGGCTTCTTTTCATTGGGGAGAGCCTGGATGCGGTGGAGTTCAGGGTCTTTCCCCTACAGCAATGAGTCTAGGTCATTTGGGCTATGATCTCAATATTTCAGCCTTAATACTGGATCCAGGTGAGAGTGGCTGGCTCTGGGGTTTCTTGGACTCTTAGCTCTGCGCATCCTCTTTGCCGAACACACCAGGTGGCACATGCAAGCCCTGCAGTGGCACCTGAAATTCCAGTGGGCTCAGCATCAAGATTGCCTGTCTGACACCATTCAGAGTAGACTGCTCAAGATCTGCAGGGGTGGCTGACCAATCACACTTTACCCTGTGGCAGACCACTCGTCCTTCCCCACCGAGCTGACAGTGATGACAGACGCATCACTGCTTGGTTGGGGGTCACCTAGGGAAGGTGGGAATGAGAGGACTGTGGTCTTCAGTAGAGGGCCGGTTCTACAACAACCTACCGGAGCCACGAGCCATTCCTGGCCACTACCACTGGCTGGTGGTGTTTTTTACAGACATCACCTCTGCCATGTGATACTGCAACAAACAATGCAGAGTGGTTACTTGGAATCTCTGCCAGGAGGGCTTCCACCTCTGGCGATGTCTAGAGCACCTGGGCATATTTCTGGTCACCAGTCAACTAGCAGAGTCCTTGAATGTCAGTTCGGATGAACTGATCACACATCAGATGGCAGATCACAAATGGTGTCTGCATCTCAGTGTGGCACAAGGCATTTTCAACCAGTGGGGGAACTTAGGCAAAATAGTTTTTCCCTATTGAGAACTCGCAGTGTCAAGGAATTCACAATTTGAAGTTTCAGCAAGAACACTCCTTGTGAGAATCATTTCAGCTGGAATGGAACAAAGGACTCCTATAGGACTTCCTGCCACTACCTCTCCTGCCTCAAGCTCTGAGAAAGATCAAGAACGACTGGGCCCATGTCATCCTGGTGGCTCTGGTATGGGCCATGAGAGTGTGGTACTCAGAGTTGTTGAGTATAACCATCTGTCTTTTGGGAGGACCCCTGTGCCAACAACAGGGCAAAGACCTCCAGTTGAATTTTCTCAACCAGCACCTTCATGCGTGGAGATTGAGAGGTGGCAACTAACACTTTCGATCTTCCCCCAATGTCGTAGAAGCCCTCGTTGCATCCAGGCGCCACTCCACAAAATTCATCTAGAGGGGAGCTGGGACGTTTTCAACTTGGTGCGGCGTCCGGAACACTGACCCCATACATGGCGTTCTGGCCAATGGAGTATCCTCAGGGTCACCTCTTGACCCAATGCCTCATAAGATCTGGAAGGCATTTCAAGACGAGCTGTTTCCTCCACTCTATTCTATCTGCTGTCAGTCATTGATGACAGCGACAGTCCCAGATAGTTGGAAGTTGGCAATAGTTACTCCATTACTAAAAAAGGCCTCCTTAGATCCCTCATGCTCAGCCAACTACAGACCCATCTCGCTTTTACCATTCGTGATAAAAATCCTTGAGAGATGGGTCACGAGAGCCTTGTCCAACTTCCTGGAAACAAACTCCTGTCTGGATGCAGCCCAATTTGGCTTTAGACCGGCCCACGGAACTGAAACTGCATTGGTTACAGTGTTAGACGATCTGCGAACGCGTGTCGACAGGGGCAAGTCAGCTTTCCTGGTGTTGCTCGATATGTCGGCCGCGTTCGACACTGTTGACCATGAGGTTCTCTTGAATCGTCTCCAAAGCGTGGGAGTAACCGATCTGGCTTTAAAATGGCTAATGTCCTATATCAGTAACAGACAGCAAGCTGTGGCTTTACCTCCATTTCGCTCAGCTACACGACAGGTAAACCAGGGTGTCCCTCAAGGGTCGGCGGTCAGTCCGATCTTGTTTAATCTATATCTCCGACCCCTGATAAAATTAATCAAGTCATTCGGCATATCAGTCATCAATTATGCCGATGACACTCAGTTGATTTTCTCATTTGAGGGTAGTGAGACTGTCTCGAAGGACACTTTCCATCGTTGCATGTCGGCCACAGCAGAGTGGTTGCGAGCTAATGCACTTCAATTTAATGGGTCAAAAACGGAAGTTCTTCATTGCTCCTCTGATCGCTCTCCTCGCGTGTTACCTGATGATTTTTGGCCAAATTCTATCCCGGGTTCTGTGGAAGCCGCTAAATCGGCTCGCAACTTGGGAGTGCTGTTCGAACCTGGCCTACAGCTGGATGCTTCAGTAAATAAGACCGCAGCGACTTGTATGTGCCTGCTTCGTGCTTTGCGCAAAATTTTACCAATGATTCGTCAAGGTGCGAGAGCAGAGGTAGTGCGTAGTACCATCCTCAGTAGGTTAGACTACTGCAACGCACTACTTCTAGGAGCTCCTAAAATTCTGATCCTTAAACTGCAGAGGATTCAGAACATGGCTGCGAAACTGGCTTTGTCGCGACCATGCTCTGCTTCCTCCTCAGCGGCTTTAGCTGATCTACATTGGCTGCCGGTGCAGCAGAGGATCGCTTTCAAGGCATTATGCCTTGTATTTAGAGCGCTGCATGGATTGGGGCCAATCCCTCTTCAGAATCGTTTCTCATGGTATCAAACTGCCCGACCTTTGAGATCGTCATCGGCGTTTCTGGTGAGGATTCCTAGGATCACTAGAGTAAGGATGGGTGGCCGTGCTTTTAGCTATACGGCCGCCACATTGTGGAATTCTCTACCTCTGACACTGAGGAGTAGCCAACATCTGCTTTCCTTTAAAAAGGACCTTAAGACCTTCCTGTTTCCAAGCGCAATGTAAACATCTCTGATGGTTTGATAGGATCTCAGCGCCAGGATACCCTTTGGGTGACAGCTGCGCTTAACAAGAAATAAATACAATACATACATACATACAATACAATACATGCGAAGCTGACGAATGTCTTTTTATTTGTTTCATTGTAGCCCAACGAAGCATTGCAGTGGGAACTGTAAAAGGTTATTCTCAGCCCTTTCAGACCTTTTGCATTTGCTGAATTAACCATCCTGGCTTAAATAACCAATTCCCTCCCAAACTCTTTGTGATGCCACAATGAGACCTTAATTTGAGCTTAACATTCCTCATGTGTACACTTTTCAAACCTATGCATAGTCGCTTGCTGTGTCTCCTGAACTTGAAGGGTATTTGCCTCATTACAGCTATGTCAGCTCATCTCATGATTGAACTGCAGGCACTGTCAGTGCAACCGCCCTACCCCACGTTTTACGTGACAAGTTAGTGCTGAGGACTCGGGGGTACTATTTACTGAAAGTTGTGACTCCTTCCATCTTTGGGCAATTGATCACTCTACTGATGCTCCTTATTTCCCTTCACACTTCAAAGGAGGAGGTAAGGCTCAGTCAGTTGGATCCCAAAATGGGCTTGCTTTTAAATTGATCGAAATAAGGACCATAGAGAAGACAATCAACTTTTTGTGTGATTCTCTGGAGCAAATAAAGAGAAAGCTGCACAAAAAATGACTTTGTTGTGGTAGATGGTCCTATGCATTAAGACCTGCTAAGCACAGGTCTAGAAGCAGCCCACGAAAGGCCTGAGAGCCCAGTCTACCAGAGCCAAGGCTGCTACTATTGTGTTGATGTACTGGGTACCTGTTCTTGACATTACCAAGGCTGCAACATAGGTATCAGTGCATGCATTCATGAACACTACAGCTTTGACAGCAAGGTCCCAGAAGGACCACGCGGTTCTGCAAGACTTTTTGGTCTGCGCCCTCTACACAGACCCTCCAGCAGGTACTGGTTTGGTTTCTATTCTAAGGTGAGGAAGCTGATGTTGAAAGTATCATTCAGATCTGGTGAATACTCTATCTAACCACAGGTTCCTCACTGCCCTCCCCATCCCCATTCTGTGGAGTGACATATTTTTACCAACTAAAATGGTCCCAAACTAGTGTCAGAACATTGTTACCCACAATTGTTCATGCTGAAAAGTAAAAGAAAAGAAACTGATGACAGTAAGCTGGGGTGATGCCGAAATGCAGCTCATCTCTGTCCCTTCTGCAGTAGTCTGGAGCCAGCATGGGGCCGCACAATATCACTTAGCAGCAGCCGCGGCCCGTGGAGGGAGTTCCGTGGGGCAGAAAGGCGGGGCGGGGGAGGGGCAGGGTGGGGGGTTCTAAAAAACGGAATATGGATAATTGCAGGTAAGTAAACAATAAAATAAATAAAACGAATTTCGTGGCACGCCCTGCATCGCAAAATGAGATGCAGCGCGCGCTACGAAATTTGTTTTATTTATTTTATTGTTTACTTACCTGCAATTGTCCATATTCCGGATTTTAGAACCCCCCACCCTGCCCCTCCCCTGCCCCGCTTTTCCGCCCCACGGAACTCCCTCCACGGGCCGCGGCTGCTTAGCAGCACAGGAGCAATGCTACAAAAAATCCCCACATTCCACTGTCTGCCATTTGTTGTGAACTAGTTAATCTTGTTCAAATCCTCCAATGCTCTAATACATAAATGAGTTTTGTGCGCATGTAGAATTTGGAAGTGATGCATAACCGCCCTAAGCTTCCAGAAAAGAATGAGAACATGAGGAAGTCAATTAAAAACAAACCTAATTACTGCCGTTTACTTTAAAGAGCTGTCATTTGCTGTTCATCTCATCGGGAAATGTCCTTTCGGACGAAGCTGGAATCACGCTGTGCCAACACAGCGTCGGCAATAGAACAAACGCGGCATTAGCACGCATTTATTCAGCACGCAAGTTGTTTTTGCATATTTATATAGCGCAAACTCGACCCGAAGGTATTGGAGCGCTTTACATAGCACCGTATTTACATTACACATTCAGGCATGGGGAGATTAAGTGATTTGCCCAGAATCACAGGATGTGGACGCGACCTCGAGACTAAAACCCGGGTTTCCTGCACCAGAGGCGGCAGCGCAGCCGACGGACCACATCCTCTTGTAACAATGACTTGCTTTAGGGGAGCGCATTGGTGGAATGGTGTTGGATTTAAAATCCAAACTGTTGCGCAGACTGGAGTTGGCATAGTAAATTAAACTATTCCAGCATCCAGCACCCCCTAAGGCAAGTCATTAACACGACTTGCACGCTGAACAAATGCGTCCTAAAGACGCGTTCGTACAAAAGACAGCGTTCAGAACGCATGCGTCCCAAACACATGCGGAATACGTCATACATTCCATTTCATCACATCATTCGAAGCCCACAGTGGCTGGTGAGAGTAAATCAGTGAAAACATCACACAGCTGCCCTTCTTTGTGCGCATTTCTTTTTTTATTTTTTTTTATTCGAAACCGTTGGTACACAATAAAATACAGACAAGGGCCTACAACCACCAGGGCCGGCCGCTATAGAGCCCGAGGGCCCGCAGTGCAACGCCACATCTTCAAATGGACCAGAAGCGAAGCTCCTGGCAGTTCGTGAGCCCATGCAACAGGCCGTGGCCATAGGCCAATAGCAAGCAGAATAAACAGTTTCATTTTTTATCAAAGATAAAACACACTCAAGGCAATGAGAGTCCGAAATAACAGCGTGCTCTTCCCAGGACGGGGGACCACGTACAGTGTCAAAAACAGTTCGTGTCTGGAAGCGGTACAGGGGGGCAACGGGAGGACAAAGCATGGAACACACTTCACACCATCCCGCAGAATGCGCGGTCAGGGGGACAAAGCAATATCGATCTCTAAGGGCAGAGGTGGGGTGCAGATACGTCCTCGATATAAATTCCATGGACCCCATACCGCAGTCCACTTCCCTGGTTTGCCTCTCGCCACATACACCGTCTTTTCCCTGAACATACACCAGTCCATATTCTCCTTCCATACCTCGATCGTGGGCGGCCTCGGGGAGCCCCACAGCTGTGCAATGTTACGCTTAGCCACCATGTACCCCAAGGTCACCCACTGCGTCTGTGCCGCATTGCAATCATTCGGTTCCCAGACATTCAACAAACACCTCCTAGCCTCTGGCAACAGAGCAACGTGCGTGACCTCCTCCATCACGGTGTGGATACCGTTCCAAAATCGCACAACCTCCGCACACTCCCATAAGATATGGAGAAAGGTACCCGACAGGCCACATCCACGCTTACACAATCCATCCATCGAGTAAACCCATGCGCAGCAAACCGGGCCCCGTGACATACACTCTATGAAGGATTTTCAGCTGTACGAATCGTAAGCGGGCCGGAATCGCCACCTCTTTCGGGGAGGCCACCGCCGATACCCAGTCCTCATCGTCCAGTTCCAAGCCATCGCCCGTCCATGCCTCCCGAAGATGGAGCAGCAAGTCCGCGCGATCATTAATGAGTTTCTTATAAATCAGGGAAATAGTGCTGTCGGGCACGTAGCCATCCAACACTCTATCCTCCAGTGGGGAGTATTCGGGGATAGCAGCGACGTCCGGAAACGCCGAACTCAGTGCATGGTAGACTTGAGCATACCGGAAGTACTCTCTATCGTTTAATTTATATTCCGTTTTAAGCATTTCAAACGTTTTGAAAGACCCCTTCGCCCAAAGATCACCCACCTTACATATACCAATCATATCCCATTTCTCAAAGCCTTTCGATCTCCACAAACAGCCCAACCGCGCAGAGGCATACAACGGCGTCGCCCGAGTCAAGCGATCCCTCCACCCCATCGCAGCGTTCGCCGCATGCCACACACGCACCGCAACCTGCGTGGGTCCTGTCAACCGTGAGTCCGGGGTCACTGAGTACAGCGCTCTATTATAGTCCCCACCCGGGAGCAAAAATGTATCCATCTCGAAGGCCGGATTCAAAGCAGGACCGTATATTCCGTGGTTTACCGAAGCCAACTGGGACGCCCAATAGTATCGTTTAATATCGGGGAGGGCGACCCCCCCATCGTACCAAGGGAGCGTCAACTTGGCGAGAGCAATCCGCGGCCGCCCGTCCCAAAACAATTGGCGCTGAAGACCCTCCACCTCCCGGAAATAACGGGCTGGCACGACATCCAGCGTGTTTTGCAAAGCGTACAAGAAGCGAGGTAGCGACATCATTTTAAACAATGCACGTCCGAGTGGCGAGAGCGGGAGTCGTCGCCACCTCGCGACGTTGGCCTTCAATCGCTGGAGGGGAGGGAGGAGGTTTCGTTCATAGCGGACCGCGGGATTCAGCGAAATAAAGATTCCCAAATATTTAAACCCCAGGGTGGCAATCTGGATAGGGCAATCCCGTGGCAGGAGGGGGGCCTCGCCCGAGAGGACGTAAACACATGACTTGGCCCAGTTGATGACCAGGCCAGAGTTGCGACCAAAAGAATTCAGCACGTCCACCAATACAATTAGCGACTGTCGAGGAGAGGTGAGATACAGGAGGATGTCGTCCGCGTAGAGAGACACGATCTTCAAACTCCGGCGCCCATCTAATGCCTCGCAACGACGGCTCCCAACGCAACCAGGCGGCGAGAGGCTCCAAAGAAAGTGCAAAGAGAAGGGGTGATAACGGACATCCCTGCCGCGTACCTCTCCCCAGTGCGAAGGGAGCCGATACCCTCCCATTCACCACCACCTGAGCCAGAGGGTCCGCATATAATAATTTTACCCAACCAATAAACTCAGGGCCGAACCCAAATTTCGCCAACACGGCCCAAATATATGGCCACTCCAAAGTGTCGAACGCCATAGTAGCGTCTAAAGATGCCAAGATGGCCGGCTCACGGATAAATTCCGCTCTAGCAAGCACGCCGTGCAACCGCCTCAGATTTAGAGCGGTATTCCGATGAGGTATGAAACCGGACTGATCCTGATGAATCAAGTCGCCCACGACCCGAACCAGTCGATTAGCCAATACCTTGGCCACAATTTTGGGTTCAGCGTTCAACAGCGAAATGGGCCTATAGGAGGCGCAGCGATCTCGCGGTTTCCCCTCTTTGTGTAGCACAACTATGGTGGCGAGGCGCTGGTCGGGGGGGAGAAAGCCCGCCGCACGTGCCGCGAAAAACATGTCCCGAAGATGCGGCGCTATCTTATCGGGACGCAACTTATAGAGCTCTATGGGAAGACCGTTAGGACCCACAGCTTTACCCGATGCGAACGAGCGAATGGCAAGAGCAATCTCATCCGACGACAACTTCGCTTCCATCGATACTGCATCTGCCTCCGACAGGGTTGGCAATGCTATGTCTCTAAGCAACAGATGAGAATCCTCCTCCGAACGCACAGAAACCGGAGAGTATATCCCACGGAAATGAGCCGCGAAGCAGTCAACGATTTCGACCGGGTCAGTCACACACACTCCATCCAGTCTCTCCACAACGGGCACCACCCTGCTCGCTCTCTCCT
This sequence comes from Triturus cristatus, assembly GCF_964204655.1. Classification (NCBI taxonomy): domain Eukaryota; kingdom Metazoa; phylum Chordata; class Amphibia; order Caudata; family Salamandridae; genus Triturus; species Triturus cristatus. The sequence continues at coordinate 608,618,382 of NC_140582.1, read as the reverse complement.
TCTTATCCAACCATGCAATCAGCTTTCCGGCCTTATCCCCCACATCATACAGTCGTCCTTGCTGTTCTCTACTCATCCCTCTAGCGGCTTCCGTGACCAGCGCTCTATAATCTGATTGTTTGAGGCTGAGAACATGCACTTTCTCATCAGTAACTCCCCGCTCCAAGTCCTCCTCAATTTCAGCTATTTCAGTTTCCAGGCGAACCACCTCTGCTCTCTCGCACCTCTTAGCATGGGAGATAAGGGAAAAGGCCTGCCCCCTGACCACCACCTTATAAGCCTCCCATAGGGAGACGGCCGACGGCACCGACCCCACATTGTCATTGAAGTAGTGATCAGTTGACTTGACCAGTTCCGCGCGGATCTTAGGGTTACGTAGATACCAGGGGCTAATGGGTGCCACCCTCCCCTCCGCCTCAGGGACAACCTTCAGTTGCAACCATATAGGGGAATGATCAGAAATACCTCGGGCTAAATGACGCACCTCCCCAATCATCCCGGCTTGGATCGCCGGCATAAGCATGTAATCAAGTCTCGAGAGACTCCCATGGGCCCCTGAGTGAAAGGTATATTGCGCCTGACCCGGGTGCATCAATCTCCAGCAATCTACAAGTCCCAAAGTGTCCAAGAAGCCACCCAACCAGGCCTGAGCCCTAGGGAGATCCCTGGGGGGGTGACGGTCCTCCAACCCGGAGACAACGGCATTAAAGTCACCCCCCAACACCAGAACCCCCCCCAGGGAGTCCCAGAACCAAACGCCCCAAATCAGCAAATGTAGCCGTCTGTAACCCCGGTGGCACATATACAGCGACGAGCGAGATAGTCCTACCCTCCCATCTCCCCACCAGTGCCACATAGCGCCCCCTATCATCGTGAAGCACCTCATCAACTTCCAATGGGAGAGAGGCCCTAACCAAAATGCCCACTCCCCTAGAGCCAGAAGTGAAACCAGAGTGAGCGGCAAGGCGATATCCCCTCCTATTTAGGGCATGGAAGGAGTTCCCAATCACGTGTGTCTCCTGCAGAAAAACAATGTCAGGCGAAATCCGCTTAAAAAACTGCAGCACCACCCCGCGCTTGATACTGTCCCCAAGTCCATTCACATTCCACGAAAGGATTCTCAATCCCCTACCCCCCATCCCACTCCCCTGCATGATACCCACATCCCGGAAAGCACAACCCGGATAAGTCAGCAAAGAACATCACATTGCCTTGCGAAACAAACAAACAAACCCCAACAACCCCCCTCCCCCACAAACCCAAAACAACAACTCCCCCCGCCCTGCACCCCTGCTTGAGCCCGAACAGCCCCCCCAACTCGCAGTGTGCCTGTCGCCCTAACGTATACCACAAAAAGAACCCCAGAAGGAGGAAAGGACCCCAATAAGCTCCCCACAACCCCCGGGCATTTGAAGGGCATATTGTGCAAATCTAGGGTTCAATTGCGCCAAGGTACAAAACGTCACCAGTCCAGTCCATCACCAGGAACCAAGTTCTAGTCCTGCTTCACCAAATCCCATCCGCTCTTCTCCATCCGACTGTCTCGATCTTGTCCCCGAGGTAAGGCATCCAACCAGTCGCCAGTCGCCTCCGGCCGGTCGAAGAAGTGGGAACGACCCTGGAACTCAACCCGCAGCCTCGCCGGGAACAACATCGCATATTTCAGTTCCATGTCCCTCAAGCGCCGTTTGACACCCAAAAATCCCATCCGTTGTTTCTGGACCGCTTGCGTGAAGTCCGGGTAAAAGCTGACATTGGAGTTCTCAAACTTCAGCGGCCCGGCAACCCTCGACGCCTGAAGGATAGCATCCCTATCCCGAAAGTTAAAAAGTCGGGCGATTAAAGGCAGCGGGGGAGCACCCACCTTGGGCGCACCACCCGGAATCCTGTGGGCCCGCTCCACCGCAAAGAACTTACTCAGTCCCATGGGCGCGAGATGATTGGTCACCAGGTCCTCAATAAACAGATCCGCGGCAGATTCCTCCGATCTTTCCGGCACTCCGATGATACGGACATTGTTCCGTCTAGCCCTGTTTTCAGAGTCCTCAAGCCGACGGTCCGTCAGATCACTGGCTAGCCGCAACCTACGGACCTCCGTCTGCAGGGCGGCCACGTCCACAGTTAGGCTCGACGCCGCTTGACTCAAGGAGTCGACCCGCTCATTAGTTTTGGACAGGTCTGCCCTGACCAAGTTCACATCAATCAGGACCGCGTCCAGTTTTTGAGCCAGGGTATCAAACTGCTGACCCACAGCGGTCTTCATCTCCTCAATGGCGCCCATGACGTCCAGCAGGGTCAATTCCGACGATGGACCGGAGACCTCCTTAGACCTCTCAGGCGATTTATGCGGGCCACCAGGGGATCCCTTTGCCTGCGCATATCGATCCATGTTATTGACCTGAGTATAGGCACCCCTCCGGGTTGACTTGGGTTTCGACTTGTCTCCGTCTAGTCTCCCCGTCATCGTCCGGAGGCCACCAAGGCCAGCACCCGCTCGTACCAGGAAAAAGGGGGACAAGTGGCTAATCCAATTGAGCACAGCCGTCGCCGACAGTCGGCCCACGTATAATCCGAGAGTCAGGCCAGACACTTCTCCGTCCGCGCCCCTCTGAAACATCAGAGCCTCTCGGACGATATCAGAGAGCAATCTTGAAAGCGAAAGTGAAAGTGCGGGGTCCGTGACAGGGCGAGCCCTGCCAGCCGCTGTTGTTCACTTCGTACCCGGGCACTTCACCAGCTCGAGATCGGGACCAAGGCAAGAGCAGGCCGCAAACTTCGAAGTACAGCCATTCCGGGTCCCGGTGACCGATCTGAACCCGGAAAACGGGTGGCACCTCAGCGCTAGTTCATCTGCAAAAGCCCGTCGAGTAAACCAGGATTAAGTCAGGATAGACGTGGGAGGTTGCGGAGGCCCTCGAGAGCCGTAAGCCTACGCGGCCATCTTGGTTGCGCGCTAGGCTCCTCCCTTTGTGCGCATTTTTAAGCAAGGGAGGCACACTGGCATAAGGATGGCTTTTGGCACCATTCAGAGCAGAGATGAAATGCTGGTCTTTGACCACATACAGCGATCCACTACCTTTTGACTAGGTTCGAGCTACAGAAATAGCATATATACATACATTAAAAGGTGAACAGGATGACCAAATGGTTGCAATATACCGTTCAAATAAGTGCCTTCATACCAAGTTTTAAAATAGTTGTCAGAAGGTCTTTAGGAATGGGGGAACGGACTTCACACATATTAGCAGTAGGCTTCTTTAAAAACCTACATTATTTTTAAAATCCTACTTTAGACAAAAGTCGAAAACTGTTAATGAGTGTCCGCCCTGACTCAACAGAGAAATGATGTACTTTTACATGCGGTCTCCAGCACATTCCTACATACCTGCCCGGCATCTCCTCGTAGGTAACTCTGCCACCTGGTACCAGCTCTCTTCTTTCAAATCGTAGCACTCAACACTGCGGATGGCCTTTGGTGCTTGGCCGCCAACAACAACCATTAACTTCAAACCAAGGAAAGCAAAGTTAACTTTTCAGCATCATGTCTAAAGGAACAGGTAGTCGTTTTTATTTGCATATACCATTTTATTTACCAAATAGTTTCTACACCAGACAATAGATAGAGACAATCGCGCAGCAGTTGCAAATCGCAAGCGAGTATGTGAACTGAATAGCCTTATATATATATAGCATTTGCGGCCAAAAAGTTTTTATTTTTGTAGGCAACATAAGCTGTGCTTGTCTGAGCTTCGCTGAAATACATATTTACGCAGCGTGCACTGAAATGCTGATCACACTCAGTGGATAGAGACAACCTCTTTCTCTTTATTTTCAGCAGAGAGAAGTAATCATAGAGAAGGATACTACACCTGAAAAACGACTTTAATCTTTCATTGACAAATGTATGAAACCCAGGAAGAATTGTGACTTCACGTGACAGAGGATTTTGTGTGCAAGTCATGAAATCTGAATGAGGAGAGGAAAGAAGGTAAGCCTGCGAGTGATTTTGAAGTGAGTGGTCTCTGTCCCCCAGAGTCGGACTAACTATGCAGCTTCGTATTTAACTATAATCTGCCCTCAGTTGGTAGTTCATACATTTCACAGTGCTCCTTTACATATGGCTTGTGATCCCTCAGGCCTTTACACTATGCTTTATGCATATCCAAGAGTTTGCTTTCTTGGTGTGGTGCACGCTGGATCTAAAAGGAAGATTAACGCTGTTTCGTAACATTTTCTTATTGAGTTTTTATTTCTACAACATTTATTGTATATATGAATGATGAACAAGGGCTGATGTCTGACACCGGGAGAGAGGGGGACACCTCTAACAGGCAGGAGGAGGCGTTGAACGGGGAGTAGGAGGGGAGCAGTGGCGAGCACTAGAACCAAGGCTGTGGCTAGGCATGTGGGAATGCCTTGGTTCCCTAGAGGAGGTTGAGCACCCATGCATGATTTATAGTAGGGGAGGGGCACATCAGGAGAGGGGAAGGCGGAGGGGGGCACACTGACATGGGGTGGGGAGGGAGGGGGGGGGGGCCCGCCCGGACTGGATGATTATTCTCCTGGATATTGGATGGCGACACTGTATGTACAGTATCCTCTTTGGAGGGGGGGTAGCGGGGCTTGTGTTGAGTTGATGTTATGAAAACAATAAAAAAATGTTTAAAAAAAAATAAAAAAAAATGAATGATGAACAATACATTTTTCCCTTTGCGTACTTTAATTTCTTTGCTATTATCTGTGTTTTGTAAATGAAAAGACGGGTCATTGCTTACATACCGCGCCGTATGCATCACTTAAGGCGTCCAGTTGTTCTCTGTCACTAATGTGCTGCACTCTCGAGCACGTGCGTTTTCGTTTTGAGTGTGAAACCAGTTGGGTATTTACAAACCTTCTGTTTATTGTAGTCCTATATACTAGTTTCAATATTCCGCTTTATGTTTTTTTAATAATTGAATGAGATGAATGACTGCTCTTATACATTCAGTATGGATTTTACTATATATTTCAAAAAGCTCAAGCTTTAGTTTATTTTATTTATTATGCTTGATTAATTAAAACCATTGCATACAAAAAAAATAAAATATCTTACAATTTTTGATAAAATCATTTTAAAAATTCCCAATTTTTTGTCAGCAACCGTAATTAAAGTGATTTGTAAAATTTTACAACACGTTAGAAAAAGAATGCTTAAATTATGAAAACATTCTGCACATTAGTCATATTGACTGTAAGTATTGTTTCGACTATGCCCAATCTTATAATGATTATGTCCGTTTTTGTAATAAGTGATCGTTGGGCTGCTCAGTTTCAATCTTTTTGCAGTTATATCAAGATATTTAATTAGCCGGCAGTTTAACTGGACCAGCTCTGGGTTGAAACACAACATTACCGCTTGTCTACACGATCTGGCTCCATACTGTTTGAACGCTGACTTCAGCAGGGTGATTCTTATATCTTTTAGCTTATTACAGGTGCATATAATGTGAATTGCGTCTTCAATACCGCTGCCACATAAACGACAAGGCTGGACACCTCCCTTTCTCTCCCAAGGTGGCATAAATTGATTAAAAGGGCCAACCCCCAGCCGGAGTTTTAGGAATTTCTCCTTGGTGTTATTTTTTATTCCAATTTTCAGGTAGAGCTGGGGTTTTGGCATTGTATATGTATTTAGCACCATCCAGCCATGCGATCGTTTGGCTAATGTTTTTTTGTCCTCTATTGCAGATAGTAAACGGATTACCTTTGATACGGATTTTTTAAATGTGAAATGATTCACCGGGACATCCCACAGGTCTGTTAAACCTAGATGTATACTACATTCCTGGAGGTATAGGCTTGCTGGCGATTTTCCTGGGTGGGAAAGTTCCATCGAAAGTTGGTCATTCAGGGTTCCTTTTTCGTCGCCTTTGATTTTATGCCAACATTTCACATATGCTCCCATACGCTCCAGTGACTGCTTGTGAAGCCCAAATTCCAAACGCATTTGGGCCGGGGAAACCATTCTGGGGAGTTGAAAGATCGCTCGTTATGAATTGAATATTATATTGTCAAGGGTTGTTGTGTCTTTTCCCTTCAGTGCTGCACTTCCGTAGGTTATTGTTGGTTGGAGTTTAGCTTGCAGGACCCTTAACAGTGGGTCGAACGTCAGATCCGGTAAGAGCTTCTTTAGGGGCTTTATGGCTGGGCATGTCGTTACCCATCTTCTCCGCAAGGATTCTATTTGCGGTTTTGATGAATGGTTATGTCCAATATTACCCCTAGATATTTGTAGCTTGGCACTTGTTCCAAACGATGCCCGTCAAGAAACCAGTTGAAATGTTTCTTCTTATGGTAATTGACTGCCATCGTTTTTGTTTTGTTGAAATTTATTTTAAGTGCGTTTTCTTGCGAAAATTTGTAAGTTACATTTAGTAAATGCTGGAGTCCTATTGGGGTCCTACTTCAAGACTAAGTCGTCCGCGTAGAACAGGTTTGACAGGGTGGAATTCCCTAGTTTCGGGGCGTGGGATACACAGCTGTTCAGCTCTCCCGGAAGGTCGGCTAAGAAAAGATTGAATAGCAGGGGGGCTAGCATGCACCCTTGTTTAAGCCCTTTTGTGGTATGTTTTTTTTTTTTATATATATGTAGTCCTTCGCTGAGCTTTATCCTGACCCATGTGTTGGTATGAAGGTTCCTTAGTTGGAGTAAAAGAGTTGAAGGGATCCCCCAGCCATCCAATTTTTGCCAAAGTTTTATTCGATCGACATGGTCGAATGCTGCGACAAAGTCTATGAAACAAAGGAAAAGCGGGTATTTTCCCTGTTTAGCTGCGTCCATAAGCAAGGTCAGGGCCATTATGTTGGCTATTGTGCCTTGCCTTTTCCGGAATCCTGTTTGTGTTGGCGATATTATATGATTCACTTCGGCCCAGGTGGTTAGGTCATTTAGGAGGAGCCCTGCAAAGTATTTGGCGTCGATGTCAATCAGGGTTATCAGGCAGTAATTTTTCGGCGCAGACCTTGCTCCTTGTTTATAAATTGGGCTTATAATTGAGCCTCTCCATGACTCAGGAATTGTAGAGTTTTTGACTACGTACTTAAAGACAGGTTCAAGTGCATTGCTCCAGTAATCCGGGTCATTTTTGTACAGCGTTGGTGGTATGCCATTGGGGCCGGGGGCTCCGGCTGGTCGGCCCCTTGCTATTTGTTTCTTTATCTGTTGGGTGGTATACTCCTCCACTAGTCTCCGTGTATCTTTTTGTGCAGAGATTGGGGTTGTTACCCGTTGTTGTTGGTGTGGCAATGTTCTTTCACTATCCTCAAAAGAAGGTGTACTATGTAGTGTTGGCTCTTTTGCAATCCTGCTAAAACTCTCGGATCTTAGGTGTTTGGAGTGTGTAGCTGTTTGTTCAATATCATTGAAATGGTTTGAGAGAAAGTCTGTCCAGGCCTCTTCAGTAATGTGAGAGCTAATCCCATGGTGATTTGACCGGTGTAGTTTGTTTACGGATTGCCAAAATTTGGCGCTGTTTTTCTGTTTTGCGTCATGAAGAGCACTAGCCCAAAATTCATTATTCATGGTCGTTTTCCTGATCCATCTTCTTTTCTTAAAAAGGGCATTTGAATCACGCAGGAACTGCTGCAAGCTCTGATTTCCCGGTGTTCGCTGTAGTTGTCACAACAATTGATTTATTGTTAGTTTCAGTTTCTTAGAGACTGGGCTCTTTACTATCGTTAGTGGCGAAATGTTTACGTTCTTTTGTTTTAGGCCTATTTTGGAAGGAAATTTGTCGCCAAGAGTACAAATGAATTTTTCCCAACTTTCCAACGGTTGGCTTGGGTTTTCCTGTGCTTGCTTAAGCACTTCTTTAGCTGGAGCTGCTATTATTTCTATATTTGTTGAATTGCACCTTATACGTTTTAGATTTGTTGTTCCTACTGGGATGATAAATCAGCCTCCAAGAATAGTGTTGAGGTTGCTAGAAGTATCATTTCTTGTGGTATATGATCACTAAGTGTGTTTTTGCCTATTTGAAATGAGGCTATCCTGTCAAACATGGATAACGTAGTAAATGTAAAATCAAGATGAGAAGATGTTTTGACTGAATGGTATGTAGGTGCCGGGGGATTGTCCCCCTTGAAACGGCCATTTACTGCCCTTAAGTTCAGGTGTTCTAGTTCTGAGAGAAGGTAGTTTGAACTCTTCGCTAGTTTATTTTCCTTCAAGGGGCCTTGAATCGGGATTCTCCATATTCCAGTCAGGTCTTGCGTGAGCTCGTCTTCCTGGCCGTTCCGTAAAAGGTACATTTTAAAATCTCCTGCCAAAATAACATTGTCTACGTTCTCTTCTCCCATTACTCTTGTAACTTCTTTAATCAGTTCCTTAGATGATTGTAGTTTGTGTTTGGGATGTAGGTAGATGTTTATCAATTTAACCTTCTGTGCTGTCTGGTTAAGGATCAACTTAACCATTGAGGCCTGAATACAACTTGGAGGGGCGATGTAAGTTTTTATTGGGTACATTTCTCCAATTTTTGTTATGGAAGAGAGGAGGAGCAAACCCCCCGAACGGCGTCCAAAAATGGATCCCTTAGTAGCCGCAGTAAAGCTGGAAGTGTAGCCCTGTAAATCGAAGGATTTATCTTCCCAGGTCTCCTGGAGTAAAATGATGTCGAAAGTTTTAAGATAGTTCAAAAAGTCATGGTCACTTAGTTTAGAATTTAAGCCATTAATATTCCAGGAACAGATTTTAACTTCATTGGGGCCCAATCGAAGGTGTGATTGAGGGGGCGTCATATGTCAATTCAGTTGCGCTAAGAGGATTGTACGTTGTAACCCCTGCCTTCCGTTTGTTGACAAAGGATCCTTTGCACAGGATTGGCCGTCTATAGGGGAGCGGCCCCTTGCTCCCCTTAGGACTGAAGTCGACGGTCTGCATTGACTGTCTATGATTAAAAATGGAGCTGGATATTGTGGTTTAGGTACTAGTTTTAGGGTAATCCCCCAGCTTTGAAATCTTTTGCTTTCTTGGATAATTCTACTAGCTATCTCCGGTGTTTTCCATCTAGTTTTGGAGGATTCTGAGCTTGGCAGGCCGTTGTTTGGTAAAAACTCGACGAACAATAAATCAAAAGTGTGAATATTGGCTAACTTTGGGATGGCTTGCAGGAGCATGTTCCCTCTATTTAATATATCTGCACAGCCTCGCGACTTATATTGGGGGGCAAAGATGATCGTGTCGGGCTCCTCCTCTTGGACAGATTCCTGGATCGAGGGCTCGGGAAAAGAGCCAGTAACAGTTGTAAACTGATGTAGACTAAAGATATCCGGGATATTAGTTTTATTATAAATGCTTTCAGCAGTGGTTGGTGATTGACTTTGGTGTTCACAAAATTTTTCTTCCGAGTCTCTGATTCGCTCTGGATTTTTCGTTAGTGAGTGACGGGACGCTCTGTTCATGGACTCTGGTGTTATTAGTCTCTCGTCTATCGTTTGTAGATTGCAGACCTGGAAAGACTTGCTTGGAGCTTTTGTCGTATGTATAAGCTCCTGGTCATTGGGTTTTAGGGGAATTTCTAGATGGCTGCTGGGGTTGATTTTTTTCCTTACTTGAGCACTTGCCTCTATTTGCTTCATTTTTAATAAAGAGTGCGAGTACCCTAGCGGTGTTTTTTGCAATTATATAAAATCATCTTTTATACCTTCTTCCGATAGTAGAACTGGGGGGTGTTGTTTGTTTGTAACTTTGATATTCGTGACTACTGGTCGCTGCGGTAACCAATTAATCAGATGTTGGGCCGGAGCAGTCGTTTTCTTTTTTTTCCCCTTCCTTTTGTTCTTACGACGGATATTCGTTGGTGTAATTTTATTAGTTGATTCAGGTGATTCTATTATTACTTTTTCTGGAATGGCTGTGTTGGGAGTTTGCGAGACCCAGCTCTCTCCTGTTTCGTCAGTCCTGTTTAAAATGAACTTCTCAATATATTGGGGTTCAGTTTTTATCTCCCCCTTTGTAGGTAAGACCGGGTTTTCCGCTGTTTGAGTTACAGTTGTTGCTGCGATAGATAGTAAATCGCTCAGTAATGTTGGTAACATGGATAATTTGTCTACAATTGGGGCACAGGTGCATTCTTGCTGAATTAATTTATCGTTGAGGGCTCCTTCTTGCCCTCTCTTTATCAATCCATTTAGATCGGCCAGCTTCCTATCAATTGCAGAAGTAAAATCTGCTAAGGTTTGAAGCACTGTCAGTTGTAGATCCATTTTACGGGATTGATAATGTAATGCTGCAGTTGAATATTGCATAGTGCTTATTACTGTTTCCCAAAAAGTGCCTTCGGTCGATTTGTTTTTGTCACTGGATTCTGTCTTTACGCTGTTTGTTTTGGTTTTTGCATCGTTACTATATAAAGCCACTAGCTCCTCCCACTCTTCAGAAACTAGAAAGGACATGTCTCAATTGGAGTTATAGTGGATATTATGGGGGGGTCGCCTGACTATTCCCCAGTGGAATGTTTTCTTCAATTGTTATTGCTTCAATCTCTTGAGTGTTTGACCAGTGTTGAGGAGAGTCGCTGGTAATTTGTGCGCTAAGTGCCTTGGATTTTTGATCTACTTTGTTATCTAAACTTGCCGGGTAGGCACTTGAGTGAGCTTTAATAATTGGTCCTATTTGTTCCAATTTTCGAGGGTTAACCGGAGGGTAGAATTCCCTCTAGATCTAGGTCTCTTTTCTCTTCAGGTTTATCATTTAGTTCTTGGTCTTTAATAGACCTGCTGTTGAGTAGATTCCTGTTGGTTGTTCCATTTGATTCTAATTGTTGTTTTTGTGGGTCCAACGTATGGATTTGTACTACTGTTTGTTTTAGATTTAGTTTTGTGTCGGACAGAGGGAGCGAGTTGAAATTGCTTGGTTGCAGAGGAGTTTGCAGACCTTTAATGCAGCTAGTTTTTGAAAATATTACTGTACCTGGATCTTTCAAAACGCAAATTTAGTGTAAATCTTGGGCTGGAGGTAATGTGGAGTCTTCCGTTGGAAGCGGCCCTCTATTGTAATTAAATTTTTTATTGCTGAACTCAGCCCTAAAGTGACTTTAGGCGTTTCTTTAGATGGTGTCCTGACCTGATTTGAAGAGGCGTTATGGGGAATTCTGTGAGGGCTGGAGTGTGCTAAACTGTCAGTTGGGGGGGTTATTGAGGAGCTACAGCACTCTCCAAGCGGTGATAAGTCGCTATTGACCTCAAGTTTCCCACATGTGGCTTTTTGTTAGTCTGAATCAGAGCCAAAGGAGTCGTCGACCTTGTTTCCATTGTCGAACACTTTTTTCCTTTTTATTGATTTTTTTGCTTTTTGCTTTTACTTAGGGGTAGTTAGGGTCTTTCTTACTTTACCGGACCTCATATTTCCCCAGTTAATATGTTCGTTGTTTTATTGATATTGTTTACTAGTTTTATGCCCAAGTAGCCTTGGTATCTGTCCGACGTCCGTTTTCCTTCGTTATTTCCTTCGTTGTTATAATGTAGCTAGGTTTTGTTTGGTTTAAGTTAGTAGCTTGATAACTCACTTGGCACAAGCCGTCTGTGGGTGTCGAAGATGAGGATGACACTGAGGCGAGGACGAAACAGGGGGGGAAGCTGGGCCCAGCTTAAGTCACTTTAATCAGAACTCTGAACAGCTCATGTGGGCTCGTGACGGGAGGTCTCCCAGGGGTACACAGGGGTACACAGGGACGGGGCTCAGCCTTGGTTTTTGGTCAGATGCCTGATAATGATAGATGACTCACGGCGGGCCCCCGCAACCCCCCGCTTACAGAGCTGACGAGACTGCCGAGTACACCTGGCTCTGAGTCACGTACCCCCCGCTGCTCGCTTCTCTCACATGCTCCGCGTCCTGCTCGACGCCCACACCGTAGCCACTGCCAAGTGGTCTCCTGCAACCGCTGCTCCATCGTTCCTAAGTGCACTGTAGGTGTGATCTGGAGCCCTTGGAGCCTCTTGGGAGGATGTATGATTCCGTTCTGTTTCCGCTCTGTTCTGTTCCACTCTGTAGGAGATAGAAACGGAGGCGGGAGGGGGGAATACCAGTAGCGGGGCAGGGCTGAGTACGGGTGAGTCGCTAAAGCGGTGAGAAGCTACAGTTCACCAATGTGTGTATCACGCTTAGGCAGTGTTGTTTTGATAATGCAGATGTCAAAACATGCTAAACATGGTGATCCAATAAACGGATACTTTGACTGCCGAATGCAAGGAGGAAGTGCTGCCAGGGTTCTTTGCATCCGCCAGATGCGCTGGAATGCCCAAGTGAGCCTCTCTTAGCTGTAACTGAAACCAGATATGGCCCGGTAGACGGTGTTAAGCCATGGGCCCGTAAGAAGACTTATCTGTTTGACACCAGCAGGGACTTCATGAATCTGATCTAAGGTTAAGGATGGTGTTGGACTTCGGCTGCTTACGTCATCCGCCTTGGGCTCTTAGCAGGTCTAACCATTACCAGGCAACAAACTGGGGTCCACCCTGGACAGCCTGTCAAATGTGTATGCCTCGGCCAGGTGGATGCATAAAATAGGACAGAAAGAAAAACTTTACGTTCCAAATTGGGGACATAGCTGTCAATTTTTTCACTGCATATGTGGTCTTGAGGAGACCACCATAATGTATCCAGTCCTGTGCTGTAGAAATGGGTGTCTTTGTGAGTAGTCGCCTGTTCACTTAAATCTAACCAACTGGTTTCACTCGCCTTTTTATCTTCATTTTAAAAAGGATAGTCCAGGACGTGGCAATCTAGTACAACGTTTACATTTTCATGTTGTAAAATAATTATATTGCTAACTGTGAAATCCGGAGATCTGGGTTTAGATCCCTACTTTCCTACCTAATCAAAGTGTGGGATGTCCTGTTTTTCACTTCATCTCTTGGTTGCCCCTTAAGGCCAAATTGGATAGTATGTCGAAACAGTGTCACTACAGTATTTAGCAAAAACAAAACATGGCTCGCCAACTAAGTACCCAACTCGAACTATTCCCTCCCACCTTACTGTGCTTGCTAATGGCTTTTCGACCCAGAGTGTAAGGGCTCCTGCATGTTTTGAATGGACCCTGACACAGTAGAGCAATGCACTGGAAGCTTTCCAGTTCTTGTGAACATGGCAAGCCATTGTAAATCGCACTTTAACCGTAAAGGGTATCTTGATGCTGTGCCACAAATGTTTATTATTACCCGACATGGTAATGCTCATTTTATAGACATCAGGGGGCCGAGCGAACCTCCCAGGAGCAGAGCCTGCGACCAAAGGTCAAGTACAGATTCTTGCAGGGGTGCATTGGCTCATGGAGCCATCTGACCCGGAATTACAAGGTCGCCTTCTGTGATGTCTAATTGATTCCTGCTGGAGGAGCAGTGACAGTACAAGCATTAAAAATGCAATAGGTCTCGCCTTTTATTAAGTTAAAGCCATTTGCTTTGTAATGGTATTGTATGGCAAAGAGCAATTTTCAATGCTTGTTTTCTTGGCCGGTGCATGCCTTAACTCTTTCCACCCAATGCGTTGCCTTTTCTGCGAGACGATGCTGTCCCCCACTCCACCCTTTATCCTTTGTCTTGTTCTGTTTGTTCGCTTTTTCTATGTCCCTGTCTGTGTCCATTAGTCCACATCTCCCCCAGTAACCTTTTAACTGCTTCCCTCCGCATTGCCTCACCCCACCCCCTATGCCTGTGTAAAGTGATGGGTACATAGAAGGAAAACAGGGAGCAGCAGGGTTGGTTGAAGAGATGTTTAATGTATCATCAAGTGAAGAGACCTCATCCTTCAGCATACAAATGTAACTGATCAACAGTTCAAATAGTAACATTCTCAGGTAACGATATTCCAATAAGGAACACTGTGAGAGAAGCATGTCCATAGCAACTAGGGAGAACAGGGAAGAATGACATAAGCAAGGTAAGAACACTACACTGTGTCACTGAACTCCCTCTACCGCGCTCCCTCTCACTGTGTACACCCATCTCTCGGCACCCATCCTATTGTGTATGTTTCACCAATCTTTGTGTTTCTTTCTTTGTATTCACCGCGGCACTTCCCATTCTCTCCGGGTTGCCCCTCCATTAGTGCTCAATTCTCTTCAGTTTGTCTCTTTCTTTTGTTCGCATCTCTCGCTTTGTTTACTTTGCTCACCTTACTTCATATTTTCTCTAGGCCATCTCCTGGTTTCAATTGCTCCCCTTTAATCTCCCCGGAATCAATCGACACATTACGGGGCCAGTCCATTACATTTCCCTATCTGCGACCATCTTTAACAGTCCCTGTAGTGAAGACACAATCCTTGTTGTAGTTCAATGCTTTATTGAATTAGATACATAAACAGGTGAGCGCCAGGATACACCTCTACTTCCACCGCCGACCAACTGCTACTGCCCCGAATCCGAATGTCACTTACCCAGTGACATTCCATGCACGCTCACATTCTCACCTCAGACACATCCACACATACCAACACATCAACATCAAAGTAGGACACAACACATGCCCCCCCCTAAATAACAAACACGACAAACCATCCAAAAATTTAAGAAAAAAAAACAAACCAAAAAAAAAACAAAATAAAATAACAGCTTCCATCCAGGAACACAAAACAAAAACAACACTACTACACAATATACTCCTTGAGCCAACTAGGCA